>NC_091888.1:2473623-3083904 GCF_019399895.1 Cardiocondyla obscurior | reverse complement strand
TCTGACCACGTGACGTCGTGCGGTGACGTCAGCAGATGCTCACGTGACCATTTTTAGCGTCCTACCCTTTCCAGGGGCGAAGATATTGACAAAAACGAAAAAAATTTTTTAAAATCTGACCACGTGACGTCGTGCGGTGACGTCAGCAGATGCCCACGTGACCATTTTTAGGGTCCTACCCTCTCCAGAGGCGCAGATATTGACGAAAACGAAAAAGAAATTTTTGAAAATCTGACCACGTGACGTCGTGCGGTGACGTCAGCAGATGCCCACGTGACCATTTTTAGCGTCCTACCGTCTTTAGGGGCGAAGATATTGACGAAAAACAAAAAAAATTTTTTAATCTGACCATGACGTCGTGCGGTGACGTCAGCAGATGCTCACGTGACTATTTTTAGCGTCCTATTTTCTTCTGGGGCGGAGATATTGACGAAAAAAAAAAAAAAAGTTTTGAAAATTTGACCACGTGACGTCGTGCGGTGACGTCAGCAGATGCCAACGATGACCATTTTAGCGTCCTATTCCCTCCAGGGCAAAGATATTGACAAAAACAAAAAAAAATTTTGAAAATCTGACCACGAGATCGTGCGGTGACGTCAGCAGATGCTTTCGTGACTATTTTTAGCGTCCTACCCCTTCTCCAGGGCGAGGAGATATTAACAAAAACAAAAAAATTTTGAAAATTTGACCACGTGACGTCGTGCGGTGACGTCAGCAGATGCTCACGTGACCATTTATAACGTCCTACTTTCTCCATGGGCGAATATTGACAAAAACCAAATTTGAAATCTCAGCCACGTGACGTCGTGCGGTGACGTCAGCAGATGCCCGTGATTATTTTTAGCGTCCTACCCTCTCAAGGGCGGAAATATTGACAAAAACAAAAAGAAAATCTGACCACGTGACGTCGTGCGGTGACGTCAGCAGATGTACGTGATTATTTTTGCGTTTTACCCCCTCTCCAAGGGCGGAGATATTGACAAAAAGCGAAAAGAAATTTTGAAAATCTGACCACGTGACGTCGTGCGGTGACGTCAGCAGATGCCCACGTGACCATTTTAGCGTCCTACCCCCTTTAGGGCAAAGATATTGACAAAAACAAAAATTTTTAATCTGACCACGTGACGTCGTGCGGTGACGTCAGCAGATGCTCACGTGACCATTTTTAGCGTCCTACCCCTTCCAGGGGCGCAGATATTGACGAAAAACGAAAGAGAAATTATTGAAAATCTGACCACGTGACGTCGTGCGGCGACGTCAGCAGATGCCCACGTGACCTTTTAGCGTCCTACCCCCTCCAGGGCGGAAATATTGACGAAAAATTTTTTGAAAATCTGACCACGTGACGTCGTGTGACGTCAGCAGATGCCCACGTGACCATTTTTAGCGTCCTACCTTTACAGGAACGGAAATATTGACGAAAAACGAAAAAAAATTTTTTGAAAATCTGACCACGTGACGTCGTGCGGTGACGTCAGCAGATGCTCACGTGACCATTTTAGCGTCCTACTCCCTCAGGAGCGGAAATATTGACAAAAACAAAAAAGAAATTTTTGAAAATCTGACCACGTGACGTCGTGCGGTGACGTCAGCAGATGCCCACGTGACCATTTATAACGTTTTACCCCTCCAGGGCGAAGATATTGACGAAAAACGAAAAAAAAAATTTTGAAAATCTGACCACGTGACGTCGTGCGGTGACGTCAGCAGATGCCCACGTGATTATTTTTAGCGTCCTACCCCTCCAGTACGGAGATATTGACAAAAACGAAAAAAAATTTTGAAAATCTGCCACACGTGACGTCGTGCGGTGACGTCAGCAGATGCCCACGTGACCATTTTAGCGTCCTACCCATTCCAGGGGCGAAGATATTGACGAAAAACGAAAAAAATTTTGAAAATCTGACCACGTGACGTCGTGCGGTGACGTCAGCAGATGTTCACGATTTTTGCGTCCTACCCATTCCAGGGGCGAAGATATTGACGAAAAACGAAAAATTTTTGAAATCTGACCACGTGACGTCGTGCGGTGACGTCAGCAGATGCCCACGTGACCATTTTAGCGTCCTACCCTTTCCCGAAGCGAAGATATTGACGAAAAACAAAAAAATATTTTTGAAAATCTGACCACGTGACGTCGTGCGGTGACGTCAGCAGATGCGTACGTGACCATTTTTAGCGTCTTACCCTCTTTAGAGGCAAATATATTGACGAAAAACAAAAAAAAAATTTTTGAAAATCTGACCACGTGACGTCGTGCGGTGACGTCAGCAGATGCCCACGTGACCATTTTTAGCGTCCTACCTTCTCCAAAGCGGAGATATTGACAAAAAACAAAAAAGTTTTGAAAATCTGACCACGTGACGTCGTGCGGTGACGTCAGCAGATGCCCACGTGACCATTTTTGCGTCCTACTTCCTCAGGAGCGAAGATATTGACGAAAAACGAAAAAAATTTTTTAATCTGATTACGTGACGTGCGGTGACGTCAGCAGATGCTCACGTGACTATTTTTAGCGTTCTACTTTCTCCAGAAGCGGAGATATTAACAAAGAACAAAAAAAAAATTTTTGAAAATTTGACCACGTGACGTCGTGCGGTGACGTCAGCAGATGTTCACGTGACCATTTTTAGCGTCCTACCCTCTCCAGGGGCGGAGATATTGACGAAAAACGCAAAAGAAATTTTTGAAAATCTGACCACGTGACGTCGTGCGGTGACGTCAGCAGATGCCCACGTGACCATTTTTAGCGTCCTACCTCTTCCAGGGGCGAAGATATTGACGAAAAACGAAAAAAAAATTTTTGAAAATCTGACCACGTGACGTCGTGCGGTGACGTCAGCAGATGCTCACGTGACCATTTTTAGCGTCCTACCCCTTTCAAGGGCGAAGATATTGACGAAAAACGAAGAGAAATTTTTGAAATTCTGACCACGTGACGTCGTGCGGTGACGTCAGCAGATGCCACGTGACCATTTTAGCGTCCTACCCTTTCCAGTAGCGGAGATATTGACGAAAAACAAAAAAAATTTTAAAAATTTGACCGTGACGTCGTGCAGTGACGTCAGCAGATGCCACGTAACCATTTTAGCGTCCTATTTCCTTCAGGGGCGAAGATATTGACGAAAAACAAAAAAAAAATTTTTGAAAATTTGACCACGTGACGTCGTGCGGTGACGTCAGCAGATGCTGTGACTATTTTCAGCGTCCTACTTTCTCCAAAAACGGAGATATTGACGAAAAACAAAAAGAAATTTTTGAAAATCTGACCACGTGACGTCGTGCGGTGACGTCAGCAGATGCCCACGTAATTATTTTTAGTGTCCTACCTTCTCCAGGGGCGGAAATATTGACGAAAAACAAAAAAAAGTTTTTAAAAATTTGATCACGTGACGTGCGGTGACGTCAGCAGATGCCCATGTGATTATTTTAACGTTCTACCCCTCAGGGGCGAAAGATATTGACAAAAACAAAAAAAAATTTTTTGAATATCTGACCACGTGACGTCGTGCGGTGACGTCAGCAGATGCCCACGTGACCATTTTTAGCGTTCTACCCCTTCCAGGGGCGAAGATATTGACGAAAAACGAAAAAAAAATTTTTGAAAATCTGACCACGTGACGTCGTTCGGTGACGTTAGCAGATGCTCACGTGACCATTTTTAGCGTCCTACCCTTTCCAGGGGCGAAGATATTGAAAAAAACGAAAGAAAAATTTTTTAAAATCTGACCACGTGTCGTCGTGCGGTGACGTCAGCAGATGCCCACGTGACCATTTTAGCGTCCTACCCTCTCCAGAGGCGAAGATATTGACGAAAAACGAAAAAGAAATTTTTGAAAATCTGACCACGTGTCGTCGTGCGGTAACGTCAGCAGATGCCCACGTGACCATTTTTAGCGTCCTACCGTCTTTAGGGGCAAAGATATTGACGAAAAACAAAAAAAAATTTTTTTAAATCTGACCACGACGTCGTGCGGTGACGTCAGCAGATGCCCGTGACCATTTTAGCGTCCTACTCCCTTCTGGGGCGGAGATATTGACGAAAAAAAAAGTTTTTGAAAATTTGATCACGCGACGTCGTGCGGTGACGTCAGCAGATGCCAACGTGACCATTTTTAGCGTCCTATTCCCTCCAGGGGCAAAGATATTGACAAAAAACAAAAATAAAATTTTTGAAAATCTGATTACGAGACGTCGTGCGGTGACGTCAGCAGATGCTCACGTGACTATTTTTAGCGTCCTACCTTCTCCAGGGGCGGAGATATTAACAAAGAACAAAAAAAAAATTTTTGAAAATTTGACCACGTGACGTCGTGCGGTGACGTCAGCAGATGCTCACGTGACCATTTATAACGTCCTACTTTCTCCATGGGCGGAGATATTGACAAAAAACAAAAAAAAAATATTTGAAAATCTGACCACGTGACGTCGTGCGGTGACGTCAGCAGATGCCCACGTGATTATTTTTAGCGTCCTACCCCCTCCAAGGGCGGAAATGTTGACAAAAAGCGAAAAAGAAATTTTTGAAAATCTGACCACGTGACGTCGTGCGGTGACGTCAGCAGATGCCCACGTGATTATTTTTGCGTTTTACCCTCCAGGGCGGAGATATTGACAAAAACAAAAAAAGAAATCTGACCACGTGACGTCGTGCGGTGACGTCAGCAGATGCCCACGTGACCATTTTTAGCGTCCTACCTTTAGGGGCAAATATATTGACAAAAACAAAAAAAAAAATTTTTTTAATCTGACCACGTGACGTCGTGCGGTGACGTCAGCAGATGCCCACGTGACCATTTTTAGCGTCCTACCTCTCCAGGGGCGAGATATTGACGAAAAACGAAAAAGAAATTTTGAAAATCTGACCACGTGACGTCGTGCGGCGACGTCAGCAGATGCCCACGTGACCATTTCAAGTCCTACCCCTCCAGGAGCGGAGATATTGACGAAAAACAGAAAAAAAATTTTTGAAAATCTGACCACGTGACGTCGTGCGGTGACGTCAGCAGATGCCCACGTGATTATTTTAGCGTCCTACCCTTTACAGGAACGGAAATATTGACGAAAAACGAAAAAATTTTTTGAAAATCTGACCACGTGACGTCGTGCGGTGACGTCAGCAGATGCTCACGTGACCATTTTTAGCGTCCTACTCCCTTCCAGGGCGAAGATATTGACGAAAAACAAAAAAGAAATTTTTGAAAATCTGACCACGTGACGTCGTGCGGTGACGTCAGCAGATGCCCACGTGACCATTTTTAGCGTCCTACTCCATGGGCGGAATATTGACAAAAACAAAAAAAAAAAATTTTGAAAATCTGACCACGTGACGTCGTGCGGTGACGTCAGCAGATGCCACGTGACCATTTTGGCGTCCTACCCCCTCCAAGTACGGAGATATTGACAAAAACGAAAAAAAATTTTTGAAAATCTGACCACGTGACGTCGTGCGGTGACGTCAGCAGATGTTCACGTGACCATTTTAGCGTCCTACCCTTCCAGGGGCGAAGATATTGACGAAAAACGAAAAAAAATTTTTGAAAATCTGACCACGTGACGTCGTGCGGTGACGTCAGCAGATGTTCACGTGACCATTTTTAGCGTCCTACCCATTCCAGGGGCGAAGAGATATTGACGAAAAACAAAAAAAAATTTAAAATCTGACCACGTGACGTCGTGCGGTGACGTCAGCAGATGTTCACGTGACCATTTTTAGCGTCCTACCCTTTCCCGAAGCGAATATATTGACGAAAAACAAAAAAATAGTTTTTGAAAATCTGACCACGTGACGTCGTTCGGTGACGTCAGCAGATGCCCACGTGACCATTTTTAGCGTCCTACCCCTTTAGGGGCAAAGATATTGACGAAAAACAAAAAAAAATTTTTAAAAATCTGTCCACGTGACGTCGTGCGGTGACGTCAGCAGATGCCCACGTGACCATTTTTAGCGTTTTACCTTCAAAGGCGGAGATATTGACAAAAAACAAAAATTTTGAAAATCTGACCACGTGACGTCGTGCGGTGACGTCAGCAGATGCCCACGTGACCATTTTTGCGTCTTACTTCCTCCAGGAGCGAAGATATTGACGAAAAACGAAAAAAAAATTTTTTATCTGATTACGTGACGTGCGGTGACGTCAGCAGATGCCCACGTGACCATTTTTAGCGTCTACTTTCCAAGAAGCGGAGATATTGACAAAAACAAAAAGAAATTTTTGAAAATCTGACCACGTGACGTCGTGCGGTGACGTCAGCAGATGCCCACGTGATTATTTTTAGCGTCCTACCCCCTCCAGGGGCGAAGATATTGACGAAAAACGAAAAAAAAATTTTTGAAAATCTGACCACGTGACGTCGTGCGGTGACGTCAGCAGATGCCCGTGACCATTTTTAGCGTCCTACCTTCTCCAGGGGCGGAAGATATGACGAAAAACGAAAAAAAAATTTTGAAAATTTGACCACGTGACGTCGTGCGGTGACGTCAGCAGATGCCCACGTGACCATTTTTAGCGTCCTACTCCCTTCAGGGGCGAAGATATTGACAAAAACAAAAAAAAATTTTTGAAAATCTGACCACGTGACGTCGTGCGGTGACGTCAGCAGATGCCCACGTGACCATTTTAGCGTCCTACTCCCTCCAGGGGCGGAAATATTGAAAAAACAAAAAAAAAAATTTTGAAAATCTGACCACGTGACGTCGTGCGGTGACGTCAGCAGATGCCCGTGACCATTTTTAGCGTCCTACCCTTTACAGGGCGAAGATATTGACGAAAAACGAGAAAAAAATTTTTGAAAATCTGACCACGTGACGTCGTGCGGTGACGTCAGCAGATGCCCACGTGACCATTTTTAGCGTCCTACTCCCTTCAGGAGCGGAAATATTGACAAAAAACAAAAAAGAAATTTTTGAAAATCTGACCACGTGACGTCGTGCGGTGACGTCAGC
This sequence comes from Cardiocondyla obscurior, assembly GCF_019399895.1. Taxonomy (NCBI): domain Eukaryota; kingdom Metazoa; phylum Arthropoda; class Insecta; order Hymenoptera; family Formicidae; genus Cardiocondyla; species Cardiocondyla obscurior. The sequence goes on along the minus strand of NC_091888.1, from coordinate 3,076,958 downwards.
AGATGCCCACGTGACCATTTTAGCGTCCTACCCCTCCATGGGCGGAGATATTGACGAAAAACGAAAAAAAAAATTTTGAAAATCTGACCACGTGACGTCGTGCGGTGACGTCAGCAGATGCCCACGTGATTATTTTTAGCGTCCTACCCCCTTCTGGGGCGGAGATATTGACGAAAAACAAAAAAGAAATATTTGAAAATCTGACCACGTGACGTTGTGCGGTGACGTCAGCAGATGTCCACGTGACCATTTTTAGCGTTTTACCCCTTTCAGGGGCGAAGATATTGACGAAAAACCAAAAAGAAAATTTTTGAAAATCTGACCACGTGACGTCGTGCGGTGACGTCAGCAGATGCCCACGTGACCATTTTTAGCGTCCTACCCCTTCCAGGGGCGAAGATATTGACGAAAAACGAAAAAAAAATTTTTGAAAATCTGACCACGTGACGTCGTGCGGTGACGTCAGCAGATGCCCATGTGACCATTTTTAGCGTCCTACCCTTTCCCATGCGAAGATATTGACGAAAAACGAAAAAAAAATTTTTGAAAATCTGACCACGTGACGTCGTGCGGTGACGTCAGCAGATGCCCTCGTGACCATTTTTAGCGTCCTACCCCTCCAGGGGCAAATATATTGACGAAAAACAAAAAAAATTTTTGAAAATCTGACCACGTGACGTCGTGCGGTGACGTCAGCAGATGCCCACGTGATTATTTTTAGCGTTTTACCTTCTCAAGGGCGGAGATATTGACAAAAAACAAAAAAAATTTTTGAAAATCTGACCACGTGACGTCGTGCGGTGACGTCAGCAGATGCCCACGTGACCATTTTTAGCGTCCTACCCCCTTTAGGGGCAAATATATTGACAAAAAACAAAAAAAAAATTTTTTTTAATCTGTCCACGTGACGTCGTGCGGTGACGTCAGCAGATGCTCACGTGACCATTTTTAGCGTCCTACCCCCTCCAGGGGCGCAGATATTGACGAAAAACGAAAGAGAAATTATTGAAAATCTGACCACGTGACGTCGTGCGGCGACGTCAGCAGATGCCCACGTGACCTTTTTCAGCGTCCTACCCCCTACAGGAGCGGAAATATTGACGAAAAACAAAAAAAAAATTTTTGAAAATCTGACCACGTGACGTCGTGCGGTGACGTCAGCAGATGCCCACGTGATTATTTTTAGCGTCCTACCCTTTACAGGAACGGAAATATTGACGAAAAACGAAAAAAAAATTTTTGAAAATCTGACCACGTGACGTCGTGCGGTGACGTCAACAGATGCTCACGTGACCATTTTTAGCGTCCTACTCCCTTCAGGAGCGGAAATATTGACAAAAAACAAAAAAGAAATTTTTGAAAATCTGACCACGTGACGTCGTGCGGTGACGTCAGCAGATGCCCACGTGACCATTTATAACGTTTTACTCCCTCCATGGGCGGAGATATTGACAAAAAACAAAAAAAAAAATTTTTGAAAATCTGACCACGTGACGTCGTGCGGTGACGTCAGCAGATGCCCACGTGATTATTTTTAGCGTCCTACCCCCTCCAAGTACGGAGATGTTGACAAAAAGCGAAAAAGAAATTTTTGAAAATCTGACCACGTGACGTCGTGCGGTGACGTCAGCAGATGTTCACGTGACCATTTTTAGCGTCCTACCCATTCCAGGGGCGAAGATATTGACGATAAACGAAAAAAAAATTTTTGAAAATCTGACCACGTGACGTCGTGCGGTGACGTCAGCAGATGTTCACGTGACCATTTTTAGCGTCCTACCCATTCCAGGGGCGAAGATATTGACGAAAAACGAAAAAAAATTTTTGAAAATCTGACCACGTTACGTCGTGCGGTGACGTCAGCGAATGCCCACGTGACCATTTTTAGCGTCCTACCCTTTCCCGAAGCGAATATATTGACGAAAAACAAAAAAATAGTTTTTGAAAATCTGACCACGTGACGTCGTTCGGTGACGTCAGCAGATGCCCACGTGACCATTTTTAGCGTCCTACCCCCTTTAGGGGCAAATATATTGACGAAAAACAAAAAAAAATTTTTTAAAATCTGTCCACGTGACGTCGTGCGGTGACGTCAGCAGATGCCCACGTGACCATTTTTAGCGTTTTACCTTCTCCAAAGGCGGAGATATTGACAAAAAACAAAAAAAAAATTTTTGAAAATTTGACCACGTGACGTCGTGCGGTGACGTCAGCAGATGCCCACGTGACCATTTTTTGCGTTTTACTTCCTCCAGGAGCGAAGATATTGACGAAAAACGAAAAAAAAATTTAATTTAATCTGATTACGTGACGTGCGGTGGCGTCAGCAGATGCTCACGTGACTATTTTTAGCGTTCTACTTTCTCCAGAAGCGGAGATATTAACAAAGAACAAAAAAGAAATTTTTGAAAATTTGACCACGTGACGTCGTGCGGTGACGTCCGCAGATGTTCACGTGATTATTTTTAGCGTCCTACCCCCTCCAGGGGCGCAGATATTGACGAAAAACGAAAGAGAAATTTTTGAAAATCTGACCACGTGACGTCGTGCGGTGACGTCAGCAGATGTTTACGTGACCATTTTTAGCGTCCTACCCTTTCCAGGGGCGAAGATATTGACGAAAAACGAAAAAAAAATTTTTGAAAATTTGACCACGTGACGTCGTGCGGTGACGTCAGCAGATGCCCACGTGACCATTTTTAGCGTCCTACTCCTTTCAAAAACGAAAATATTGACGAAAAACGAAAGAGAAATTTTTGAAATTCTGACCACGTGACGTCGTGCAGTGACGTCAGCAGATGCCCACGTAACCATTTTTAGCGTCCTACCCTTTCCAGTAGCGAAGATATTGACGAAAAACGAAAAAAAAATTTTTAAAAATTTGACCACGTGACGTCGTGCAGTGACGTCAGCAGATGCCCACGTAACCATTTTTAGCGTCTTATTTCCTTCAGAAGCGAAGATATTGACGAAAAACAAAAAAAAAATTTTTGAAAATTTGATCACGTGATGTCGTGCGGTGACGTCAGCAGATGCTTACGTGATTATTTTCAGCGTCCTACTTTCTCCAAAAACGGAGATATTGACGAAAAACAAAAAGAAGTTTTTGAAAATCTGACCACGAGACGTCGTGCGGTGACGTCAGCAGATGCTCACGTGACTATTTTTAGCGTCCTACCTTCTCCTGGGGCGGAAATATTAACGAAAAACAAAAAAGAAGTTTTTAAAAATTTGATCACGTGACGTGCGGTGACGTCAGCAGATGCCCATGTGATTATTTTTAACGTTCTATCCCCTTTAGGGGCGAAGATATTGACAAAAAACAAAAAAAAAATTTTTGAATATCTGCCCTTGTGACGTCGTGCGGTGACGTCAGCAGATTCCCACGTGACCATTTTTAGCGTTCTACCCCCTCCAGGGGCGATGATATTGACGAAAAACGAAAAAAAAATTTTTGAAAATCTGACCACGTGACGTCGTGCGGTGACGTTAGCAGATGCTCACGTGACCATTTTTAGCGTCCTACCCTTTCCAGGGGCGAAGATATTGAAAAAAACGAAAGAAAAATTTTTTAAAATCTGACCACGTGTCGTCGTGCGGTAACGTCAGCAGATGCCCACGTGACCATTTTTAGGGTCCTACCCTCTCCAGAGGCGCAGATATTGACGAAAAACGAAAAAGAAATTTTTGAAAATCTGACCACGTGACGTCGTGCGGTGACGTCAGCAGATGCCCACGTGACCATTTTTAGCGTCCTACCGTCTTTAGGGGCAAAGATATTGACGAAAAACAAAAAAAAAATTTTTTTTAATCTGACCGCGTGACGTCGTGCGGTGACGTCAGCAGATGCTCACGTGACTATTTTTAGCGTCCTATTTTCTTCTGGGGCGGAGATATTAACGAAAAAAAAAAAAAGTTATTGAAAATTTGATCACGCGACGTCGTGCGGTGACGTCAGCAGATGCCAACGTGACCATTTTTAGCGTCCTATTCCCTCCAGGGGCAAAGATATTGACAAAAAACAAAAATAAAATTTTTGAAAATCTGATTACGAGACGTCGTGCGGTGACGTCAGCAGATGCTCACGTGACTATTTTTAGCGTCCTACCTTCTCCAGGGGCGGAGATATTAACAAAGAACAAAAAAAAATTTTTGAAAATTTGACCACGTGACGTCGTGCGGTGACGTCAGCAGATGCTCACGTGACCATTTATAACGTCCTACTTTCTCCATGGGCGGAGATATTGACAAAAAGCGAAAAAAAAATTTTTGAAAATCTGACCACGTGACGTCGTGCGGTGACGTCAGCAGATGCCCACGTGATTATTTTTAGCGTTTTACCCCCTCCAAGGGCGGAAATGTTGACAAAAAGCGAAAAAGAAATTTTTGAAAATCTGACCACGTGACGTCGTGCGGTGACGTCAGCAGATGCCCACGTGATTATTTTTGGCGTTTTACCCCCTCCAAGGGCGGAGATGTTGACAAAAAGCGAAAAAGAAATTTTTGAAAATCTGACCACGTGACGTCGTGCGGTGACGTCAGCAGATGCCCACGTGACCATTTTTAGCGTCCTACCCCCTTTAGGGGCAAATATATTGACAAAAAACAAAAAAATTTTTTAATCTGTCCACGTGACGTCGTGCGGTGACGTCAGCAGATGCTCACGTGACCATTTTTAGCGTCCTACCCTCTCCAGGGGCGCAGATATTGACGAAAAACGAAAGAGAAATTATTGAAAATCTGACCACGTGACGTCGTGCGGCGACGTCAGCAGATGCCCACGTGACCATTTTCAGCGTCCTACCCCCTACAGGAGCGGAAATATTGACGAAAAACAAAAAAATTTTGAAAATCTGACCACGTGACGTCGTGCGGTGACGTCAGCAGATGCCCACGTGATTATTTTTAGCGTCCTACCCTTTACAGGAACGGAAATATTGACGAAAAACGAAAAAAAAATTTTTGAAAATCTGACCACGTGACGTCGTGCGGTGACGTCAACAGATGCTCACGTGACCATTTTTAGCGTCCTACTCCTTCAGGAGCGGAAATATTGACAAAAAACAAAAAAAATTTTTGAAAATCTGACCACGTGACGTCGTGCGGTGACGTCAGCAGATGCCCACGTGACCATTTATAACGTCCTACTCCCTCCATGGGCGGAGATATTGACAAAAAACAAAAGAAAAAATTTTTGAAAATCTGACCACGTGACGTCGTGCGGTGACGTCAGCAGATGCCCACGTGATTATTTTTAGCGTCCTACCCCCTCCAAGTACGGAGATGTTGACAAAAAGCGAAAAAGAAATTTTTGAAAATCTGACCACGTGACGTCGTGCGGTGACGTCAGCAGATGTTCACGTGACCATTTTTAGCGTCCTACCCATTCCAGGGGCGAAGATATTGACGATAAACGAAAAAAAAATTTTTGAAAATCTGACCACGTGACGTCGTGCGGTGACGTCAGCAGATGTTCACGTGACCATTTTTAGCGTCCTACCCATTCCAGGGGCGAAGATATTGACGAAAAACGAAAAAAAATTTTTGAAAATCTGACCACGTTACGTCGTGCGGTGACGTCAGCGAATGCCCACGTGACCATTTTTAGCGTCCTACCCTTTCCCGAAGCGAATATATTGACGAAAAACAAAAAAAGTTTTGAAAATCTGACCACGTGACGTCGTTCGGTGACGTCAGCAGATGCCCACGTGACCATTTTTAGCGTCCTACCCCCTTTAGGGGCAAATATATTGACGAAAAACAAAAAAAAATTTTTAAAAATCTGTCCACGTGACGTCGTGCGGTGACGTCAGCAGATGCCCACGTGACCATTTTTAGCGTTTTACCTTCTCCAAAGGCGGAGATATTGACAAAAAACAAAAAAAAAATTTTTGAAAATCTGACCACGTGACGTCGTGCGGTGACGTCAGCAGATGCCCACGTGACCATTTTTTGCGTCTTACTTCCTCCAGGAGCGAAGATATTGACGAAAAACGAAAAAAAAATTTAATTTAATCTGATTACGTGACGTGCGGTGGCGTCAGCAGATGCTCACGTGACTATTTTTAGCGTTCTACTTTCCCCAGAAGCGGAGATATTAACAAAGAACAAAAAAGAAATTTTTGAAAATTTGACCACGTGACGTCGTGCGGTGACGTCAGCAGATGTTCACGTGATTATTTTTAGCGTCCTACCCCCTCCAGGGGCGCAGATATTGACGAAAAACGAAAGAGAAATTTTTGAAAATCTGACCACGTGACGTCGTGCGGTGACGTCAGCAGATGCCCACGTGACCATTTTCAGCGTCCTACCCCCTACAAGAGCGGAAATAATGACGAAAAACGAAAAAAAAATTTTTGAAAATCTGACCACGTGACGTCGTGCGGTGACGTCAGCAGATGCTCACTTGACCATTTTTAGCGTCCTACTCCCTTCAGGAGCGGAAATATTGACAAAAAACAAAAAAGAAATTTTTGAAAATCTGACCACGTGACGTCGTGCGGTGACGTCAGCAGATGCCCACGTGACCATTTATAACGTCCTACTCCCTCCATGGGCGGAAATATTGACAAAAAACAAAAAAAAAAATTTTTGAAAATCTGACCACGTGACGTCGTGCGGTGACGTCAGCAGATGCCCACGTGATTATTTTTAGCGTCCTACCCTTTACAGGAACGGAAATATTGACGAAAAACGAAAAAAAAATTTTTGAAAATCTGACCACGTGACGTCGTGCGGTGACGTCAACAGATGCTCACGTGACCATTTTTAGCGTCCTACTCCCTTCAGGAGCGGAAATATTGACAAAAAACAAAAAAGAAATTTTTGAAAATCTGACCACGTGACGTCGTGCGGTGACGTCAGCAGATGCCCACGTGACCATTTATAACGTCCTACTCCCTCCATGGGCGGAGATATTGACAAAAAACAAAAAAAAAAATTTTTGAAAATCTGACCACGTGACGTCGTGCGGTGACGTCAGCAGATGCCCACGTGATTATTTTTAGCGTCCTACCCCCTTCAAGTACGGAGATGTTGACAAAAAGCGAAAAAAAAATTTTTGAAAATCTGACCACGTGACGTCGTGCGGTGACGTCAGCAGATGTTCACGTGACCATTTTTAGCGTCCTACCCATTCCAGGGGCGAAGATATTGACGATAAACGAAAAAAAAATTTTTGAAAATCTGACCACGTGACGTCGTGCGGTGACGTCAGCAGATGTTCACGTGACCATTTTTAGCGTCCTACCCATTCCAGGGGCGAAGATATTGACGAAAAACGAAAAAAAATTTTTGAAAATCTGACCACGTTACGTCGTGCGGTGACGTCAGCGAATGCCCACGTGACCATTTTTAGCGTCCTACCCTTTCCCGAAGCGAATATATTGACGAAAAACAAAAAAATAGTTTTTGAAAATCTGACCACGTGACGTCGTTCGGTGACGTCAGCAGATGCCCACGTGACCATTTTTAGCGTCCTACCCCCTTTAGGGGCAAATATATTGACGAAAAACAAAAAAAAATTTTTAAAAATCTGTCCACGTGACGTCGTGCGGTGACGTCAGCAGATGCCCACGTGACCATTTTTAGCGTTTTACCTTCTCCAAAGGCGGAGATATTGACAAAAAACAAAAAAAAAATTTTTGAAAATCTGACCACGTGACGTCGTGCGGTGACGTCAGCAGATGCCCACGTGACCATTTTTTGCGTCTTACTTCCTCCAGGAGCGAAGATATTGACGAAAAACAAAAAAGAAATTTTTGAAAATCTGACCACGTTACGTCGTGCGGTGACGTCAGCGAATGCCCACGTGACCATTTTTAGCGTCCTACCCTTTCCCGAAGCGAATATATTGACGAAAAACAAAAAAATAGTTTTTGAAAATCTGACCACGTGACGTCGTGCGGTGACGTCAGCAGATGTTCACGTGATTATTTTTAGCGTCCTACCCCCTCCAGGGGCGCAGATATTGACGAAAAACGAAAGAGAAATTTTTGAAAATCTGACCACGTGACGTCGTGCGGTGACGTCAGCAGATGCCCACGTGACCATTTTCCGCGTCCTACCCCCTACAGGAGCGGAAATAATGACGAAAAACGAAAAAAAAATTTTTGAAAATCTGACCACGTGACGTCGTGCGGTGACGTCAGCAGATGCTCACTTGACCATTTTTAGCGTCCTATCCCCTCCAGGGGCGCAAATATTGACGAAATACGAAAAAGAAATTTTTGAAAATCTGATCACGTGACGTCGTGCGGTGACGTCAGCAAATGTTCACGTGACCATTTTTAGCGTCCTACCCTCTCCAAGGGCAAAGATGTTGACAAAAAGCGAAAAAGAAATTTTTGAAATTCTGACCACGTGACGTCGTGCGGTGACGTCAGCAGATGCCCACGTGATTATTTTTAGCGTCCTACCCTTTACAGGAACGGAAATATTGACGAAAAACGAAAAAAAAATTTTTGAAAATCTGACCACGTGACGTCGTGCGGTGACGTCAGCAGATGCTCACGTGACCATTTTTAGCGTCCTACTCCCTCCAGGAGCGGAAATATTGACGAAAAACAAAAAAGAAATTTTTGAAAATCTGACCACGTGACGTCGTGCGGTGACGTCAGCAGATGCCCACGTGACCATTTATAACGTCCTACTCCCTCCATGGGCGGAGATATTGACAAAAAACAAAAAAAAATTTTTGAAAATCTGACCACGTGACGTCGTGCGGTGACGTCAGCAGATGCCCACGTGATTATTTTTAGCGTCCTACCTCCTCTAAGTACGGAGATGTTGACAAGAAGCGAAAAAGAAATTTTTGAAAATCTGACCACGTGACGTCGTGCGGTGACGTCAGCAGATGTTCACGTGACCATTTTTAGCGTCCTACCCATTCCAAGTACGGAGATGTTGACAAAAAACGAAAAAGAAATTTTTGAAAATCTGACCACGTGACGTCGTGCGGTGACGTCAGCAGATGCCCACGTGACCATTTTTTGCGTCTTACTTCCTCCAGGGGCGAAGATATTGACGAAAAACGAAAAAAAAATTTTATTTAATCTGATTACGTGACGTGCGGTGACGTCAGCAGATGCTCACGTGACTATTTTTAGCGTTCTACTTTCTCCAGAAGCGGAGATATTAACAAAGAACAAAAAAGAAATTTTTGAAAATTTGACCACGTGACGTCGTGCGGTGACGTCAGCAGATGCTCACGTGACCATTTTTAGCGTCCTACTCTTTCCAGGAGCGGAAATATTGACGAAAAACAAAAGAAAATTTTTGAAAATCTGACCACGTGACGTCGTGCGGTGACGTCAGCAGATGCCCACGTGACCATTTATAACGTCCTACTCCTCCATGGGCGGAGATATTGACAAAAACAAAAGAAAAATTTTGAAAATCTGACCACGTGACGTCGTGCGGTGACGTCAGCAGATGCCCACGTGATTATTTTTAGCGTCCTACCCCCTCCAAGTACGGAGATGTTGACAAGAAGCGAAAAAGAAATTTTTGAAAATCTGACCACGTGACGTCGTGCGGTGACGTCAGCAGATGCTCACGTGACCATTTATAACGTCCTACTCCCTCCATGGGCGGAGATATTGACAAAAAACAAAAAAAAAAATTTTTGAAAATCTGACCACGTGACGTCGTGCGGTGACGTCAGCAGATGCCCACGTGACCATTTTCAGCGTCCTACCCCCTACAGAAGCGGAAATATTGACGAAAAACGAAAAAAAAATTTTTGAAAATCTGACCACGTGACGTCGTGCGGTGACGTCAGCAGATGCTCACGTGATTATTTTCAGCGTCCTACCCTTTACAAGAGCGGAAATATTGACGAAAAACAAAAAAAAAATTTTTGAAAATCTGACCACGTGACGTCGTGCGGTGACGTCAGCAGATGCTCACGTGACAATTATCAGCGTTTTACCCTCTCCAGGGGCGAAGATATTGACGAAAAACGTAAAAGAAATTTTTGAAAATCTGATCACGTGATGTAGTGCGGCGACGTCAGCAGATGCCCACATGATTATTTTCAGCGTTCTATTTTCACCAGAGACGGAGATATTGACAAAAAACGAATAAAAAATCTTTGAAAATTTGACCACGTGACGTCGTGCAGTGACGTCAGCAGATGCCCACGTGACTATTTTTAGCGTCCTATTCCCTCCAGAGGCGAAAATATTGACGAAAAAAGAGAAAAAAATTTTTGAAAATCTGACCGCGTGACGTCGTGCGGTGACGTCAGCAGATGCCCACGTGACCATTTTTAGCGTCCTACCCCCTCCAAGGGCGCAGATATAGACGAAAAACAAAAGAGAAATTTTTTAAAATCTGACCACGTGACGTGTTGCGGTGACGTCAGCAGATGCCAACGTGACCATTTTTAGCGTCCTACCCCCTTTAGGGGCAAATATATTGACGAAAAACAAAAAAAAAATTTTTAAAAATCTGTCTACGTGACGTCGTGCGGTGACGTTAGCAGATGCTCACGTGACTATTTTTAACGTCCTACCTTCTCCTGGGGCGGAGATATAAACGAAAAACAAAAAAGAAGTTTTTGAAAATCTGACCACGTGACGTCGTGCGGTGACGTCAGCAGATGCCCACGTGATTATTTTTAGCGTCCTACCTCCTCTAAGTACGGAGATATTGACAAAAAGCGAAAAGAAATTTTGAAAATCTGACCACGTGACGTCGTGCGGTGACGTCAGCAGATGTTCACGTGACCATTTTTAGCGTCCTACCCATTCCAAGTACGGAGATGTTGACAAAAAACGAAAAAAAATTTTTGAAAATCTGACCACGTGACGTCGTGCGGTGACGTCAGCAGATGCCCACGTGACCATTTTTGCGTCTTACTTCCTCCAGGGGCGAAGATATTGACGAAAAACGAAAAAAATTTTTAAAATCTGATTACGTGACGTGCGGTGACGTCAGCAGATGCTCACGTGACTATTTTTAGCGTTCTACTTTCTCCAGAAGCGGAGATATTAACAAAGAACAAAAAAGAAATTTTTGAAAATTTGACCACGTGACGTCGTGCGGTGACGTCAGCAGATGCTCACGTGACCATTTTTAGCGTCCTACTCTTTCCAGGAGCGGAAATATTGACGAAAAACAAAAAAGAAATTTTTGAAAATCTGACCACGTGACGTCGTGCGGTGACGTCAGCAGATGCCCACGTGACCATTTATAACGTCCTACTCCCTCCATGGGCGGAGATATTGACAAAAAACAAAAGAAAAAATTTTTGAAAATCTGACCACGTGACGTCGTGCGGTGACGTCAGCAGATGCCCACGTGATTATTTTTAGCGTCCTACCCCTCAAGTACGGAGATGTTGACAAGAAGAAAAAAATTTTTGAAAATCTGACCACGTGACGTCGTGCGGTGACGTCAGCAGATGCTCACGTGACCATTTATAACGTCCTACTCCCTCCATGGGCGGAGATATTGACAAAAAACAAAAAAAAATTTTTGAAAATCTGACCACGTGACGTCGTGCGGTGACGTCAGCAGATGCCCACGTGACCATTTTCAGCGTCCTACCCCCTACAGAAGCGGAAATATTGACGAAAAACGAAAAAAAAATTTTTGAAAATCTGACCACGTGACGTCGTGCGGTGACGTCAGCAGATGCTCACGTGACTCTTTTCAGCGTCCTACCTCCTCCAGGGGCGGAGATAATAACGAAAAACAAAAAAAAAGTTTTTGAAAATTTGACCACGTGACGTCGTGCGGTGACGTCAGCAGATGCCCAAATGATCATTTTTAACGTTTTACTTTCTCCAGAGGCGAAAATATTGACAAAAAACGAAAAAAAAATTTTTGAAAATTTGATAGCGTGACGTCGTGCGGTGACGTCAGCAGATGCCCACGTGACCATTTTTAGCGTTCTACCTTTTCCAGGAGCAAAGATATTGACGAAAAAAAAAAAAAAATTTTTTAAATCTGACCACGTGACGTCGTGCGGTGACGTCAGCAGATGCCCACGTTACCATTTTTAGCGTCCTACCCCCTTTAGAGGCGAAAATATTGACGAAAAACGAAAAAAAAATTCTTGAATATCTGACCACGTGACGTCGTGCGGTGACGTCAGCAAATGTCCACGTGACCATTTTTAGCGTCCTACCCCCTCTCGAAGCGAAGATATTGACGAAAAACGCAAAAGAAATTTTTGAAAATCTGACCACGTGACGTCGTGCGGTGACGTCAGCAAATGCCCACGTGACCATTTTTAGCGTCCTACTTCCTCCAGGGGCGTAGATATTGACGAAAAACGAAAGGGAAATTTTTGAAAATCTGACCACGTGACGTCGTGCAGTGACGTCAGCAGATGCCCACGTGACCATTTTTAGCGTCCTACCCTTTCCAGGGGCGAAGATATTGACGAAAAACAAAAAAAAATTTTTGAAAATTTGACTACGTGACGTCGTGCAGTGACGTCAGCAGATGCCCACGTGACCATTTTTAGCGTCCTACCCCCTCCAGGGGCGAAGATATTGACGAAAAACGAAAAAAAAATTTTTTAAAATCTGACCACGTGACGTCGTGCGGTGACGTCAGCAGATGCCCACGTGACCATTTTTAGCGTCCTACTTTCTCCAGGGGCAAAGATGTTGACGAAAAACAAAAAAAAAGTTTTTGAAAATTTGACCACGTGACGTCGTGCGGTGACGTCAGCAGATGCCCAAATGATCATTTTTAACGTTTTACTTTCTCCAGAGGCGAAAATATTGACAAAAAACGAAAAAAAAATTTTGAAAATTTGATACGTGACGTCGTGCGGTGACGTCAGCAGATGCCCACGTGACCATTTTTAGCGTTCTACCTTTTCCAGGAGCAAAGATATTGACAAAAAAAAAAAAATTTTTAAATCTGACCACGTGACGTCGTGCGGTGACGTCAGCAGATGCCCACGTTACCATTTTTAGCGTCCTACCCCCTTTAGAGGCGAAAATATTGACGAAAAACGAAAAAAAAATTTTTGAATATCTGACCACGTGACGTCGTGCGGTGACGTCAGCAGATGTCCACGTGACCATTTTTAGCGTCCTACCCCTCCGAAGCGAAGATATTGACGAAAAACGAAAAAAAATTTTTGAAAATCTGACCACGTGACGTCGTGCGGTGACGTCAGCAGATGCCCACGTGACCATTTTTAGCGTCCTACTTCCTCCAGGGGCGAAGATATTGACGAAAAACAAAAAAAAATTTTTGAAAATTTGACCACGTGACGTCGTGCGGTGACGTCAGCAGATGCCCACGTGACCATTTTTAGCGTCCTACCCTTTCCAGGGGCGAAGATATTGACGAAAAACAAAAAAAAATTTTTGAAAATTTGATTACGTGACGTCGTGCGGTGACGTCAGCAGATGCCCACGTGACCATTTTTAGCGTCCTACTCCCTCCAGGGGCGAAGATATTGACGAAAAACGAAAAAGAAATTTTTGAAAATCTGACCACGTGACGTCGTGCGGTGACGTCAGCAGATGCCCACGTGATCATTTTTAGCGTCCTATTCTCTCCAAGGGCAAAAATATTGACGAAAAACAAAAAAAAGATTTTTGAAAATCTGACCACGTGACGTCGTGCGGTGACGTCAGCAGATGCCCACGTGATCATTTTTAGGTTTATCCTTTCAGAAGCAAAGAAATTGACAAAAAACGAAAAAAAAAATTTTGAATATTTGACCACGTGACGTCGTGCGGTGACGTCAGCAGATGCCCACGTAACCATTTTTAGCGTCCTATTTTCTCCAGGGGCGAAAATATTGACGAAAAACAAAAAAAAAATTTTTGAAAATCTGATCACGTGACGTTGTGCGGTGACGTCAGCAGATGCCCACGTGACCATTTTTAGCGTTCTACCTTCTCCAGGGGCGCAGATATTGACGAAAAACGAAAAAAAAATTTTTGAAAATTTGACCACGTGACGTCGTGCGGTGACGTCAGCAGATGCCCACGTGATTATTTTTAGCGTCCTACCCCCTTCCAGGGGCGGAGATATTAACGAAAAACAAAAAAGAAGTTTTTGAAAATTTGACCACGTGACGTCGTGCGGTGACGTCAGCAGATGCCCACGTGATCATTTTAAGCGTTCTACTTTCTCCAGAGGGCGAAAATATTGACAAAAAACGAAAAAAAAATTTTTGAAAATTTGACCACGTGACGTCGTGCGGTGACGTCAGCAGATGCCCACGTGACCATTTTTAGCGTTTTATTTTCTCCAGGGGCGAAGATATTGACGAAAAACAAAAAAAAAATTTTTGAAAATCTGACCACGTGACGTTGTGCGGTGACGTCAGCAGATGCCCACGTGACCATTTTTAGCGTTCTACCTTCTCCAGGGGCGCAGATATTAACGAAAAACGAAAAAAAAATTTTTGAAAATTTTACCACGTGACGTCGTGCGGTGACGTTAGCAGATGCCCACGTGACCATTTTTAGCGTCCTACCTCTTTCAGGGGCGAAGATATTGACAAAAAACGAAAAAAAAATTTTTGAAAATCTGACCACGTGACGTTGTGCGGTGACGTCAGCAGATGACCACGTGACCATTTTTAGCGTTCTACCTTCTCCAGGGGCGCAGATATTGACTAAAAACGAAAAAAAAATTTTTGAAAATTTTACCACGTGACGTCGTGCGGTGACGTTAGCAGATGCCCACGTGACCATTTTTAGCGTCCTACCTCTTTCAGGGGCATAGATGTTGACGAAAAACGAAAAAAAAATTTTTGAAAATCTGACCACGTGACGTCGTGCGGTGACGTCAGCAGATGTTCACGTGACCATTTTTAGCGTCTTACCCCCTTTAGAAGCGAAGATATTGACAAAAAACGAAAAAAAATTTTTGAATATCTGACCACGTGACGTCGTGCAGTGACGTCAGCAGATGCCCACGTGACCATTTTTAGCGTCCTACTTCCTCCAGGGGCGTAGATATTGACGAAAAACGAAAAAGAAATTTTTGAAAATCTGACCACGTGACGTCGTGCAGTGACGTCAGCAAATGCCCACGTGACCATTTTTAGCGTCCTACCCTTTCCAGGAACGAAGATATTGAGGAAAAACGAAAAAAAATTTTTGAAAATTTGACTACGTGACGTCGTGCAGTGGCGTCAGCAGATGCCCACGTGACCATTTTTAGCGTCCTACCCTCTCCAGGGGCGAAGATATTGACGAAAAACGAAAAAAAAATTTTTAAAAATCTGACCACGTGACGTCGTGCGGTGACGTCAGCAGATGCCCACGTGACCATTTTTAGCGTCCTACTTTCTCCAGGGGCAAAGATGTTGACGAAAAACAAAAAAAAAGTTTTTAAAAATCTGACCACGTGACGTCGTGCGGTGACGTCAGCAGATGCCCACGTGATCATTTTTAACGTTTTATCCTTTCCAGAAGCAAAGAAATTGACAAAAAACGAAAAAAAAAATTTTGAATATTTGACCACGTGACGTCGTGCGGTGACGTCAGCAGATGCCCACGTAACCATTTTTAGCGTCCTATTTTCTCCAGGGGCGAAGATATTGACGAAAAACAAATAAAAAATTTTTGAAAATCTGATCACGTGACGTTGTGCGGTGACGTCAGCAGATGCCCACGTGACCATTTTTAGCGTTCTACCTTCTCCAGGGGCGCAGATATTGACGAAAAACGAAAAAAAAATTTTTGAAAATCTGACCACGTGACGTCGTGCGGTGACGTCAGCAGATGCCCACGTGACTATTTTTAGCGTCCTACCCCCTCCAGGGGCGGAGATAATAACGAAAAACAAAAATGAAGTTTTTGAAAATCTGACCACGTGACGTCGTGCGGTGACGTCAGCAGATGCTCACGTGGTTATTTTCAGCGTTCTACCTTCACCAGAAGCAGAGATATTGACAAAAAAAAATAAAAAAATTTTTTTAATCTGGCAAAAAATATTCGTGCGGTTAAGTCAGCAGATGCCCACGTAACAATTTTCAGCGTTCCATTTCCACCAAATACAGAGATATTGACAAAAAACGATAAAAAAAATTTTCAAAATTTGGCAACGTATCATTGTGCGGTGACGTCAGCAGATGCTTACGTGACTATTTTCAGCGTTTTTCTTTCGTCAGAGGCAGAGATAGTTACAAAAAACAAATAAAGAATTTTTGAAAATCTGGCAAAGAATCATCGTGCGGTGACGTCAGCAGATGCCCACGTGACCATTTTCAACGTTCTACTTTCACCAGAAACAGAGATATTGACAAAAAACAAAAAAATTTTTGAAAATCTGGCAAAGAATCATCGTGCCGTGACGTCAACAGATGCCCACGCAACAATTTTCAGCGTTCTACCTTTACCAAATAGAGAGATATTGACAGAAAACGATAAAAAAACTTTTAAAAATTTAGCAACGTATCATTGTGCGGTGACGTCGAAACAAGCCCACGTGATTATTTTTAGCGTCCTACCCCTTCCAGGGGCGGAGATATTGACGAAAAACGAAAAAAAAATTTTTTTAAATATGACCACTTGACGTCGTGCGGTGACGTCAGCAGATGCCCACGTAACAATTTTCATCGTTCTACCTCCACCAAATACAGAGATATTGACAGAAAACGATAAAGGAACTTTTAAAAATTTAGCAACGTATCATTTGCGGTGACGTCAGCAGATGTCTACGTGACCATTTTCAGCGTTTTACTTTCACCAGAAGCAGAGATATTGACAAAAAACGAAAAAAGAATTTTTGAAAATTTGGCAAAAAATCATCGTGCGGTGACGTCAGCAGATGCCCACGTAACAATTTTCAGCGTTCTACCCCTTCCAAAGGCGAAGATATTGACAAAAAACAATAAAAAAAATTTTCAAAATCGGGCAACGTATCATTGTGCGGTGACGTCAGCAAATGTTCACGTGATTATTTTCAGCGTTCGACCCTCACCAAAAGCAGATATATTGACAAAAAACATAAAAAAATTTTTTGAAAATTTTGCAACGTATCATTGTGAGGTGACGTCAGCAGATCCCCACGTGTTTATTTTCAGCGTTCTACCCTTACCAAAAGCAGAGATATTGACAAAAAACAAAAAAAAAATTTTTTTTAATCTGGCAACGAATCTTCGTGTGGTGACGTCAGCAGATGCCCACGTGACCATTTTTAGCGTTCTACCCTTTCCAAAGGCGAAGATATTGACGAAAAACGAAAATGGAATTTTTGAAAATCTGATCACGTGACGTTGTGCGGTGACGTCAGCAGATGCCCACGTGACCATTTTTAGCGTCCTACTTTCTCCAGGAACGAAGATATTGACGAAAAACAAAAAAGAAATTTTTGAAACTTTGACCACGTGACGTCGTGCGGTGACGTCAGCAGATGCCCACGTGACCATTTTTAGCGTCTTACCCTTTCCAGGAGCGGAGATATTAACGAAAAACAAAAAAAAAGTTTTTGAAAATTTGACCACGTGACGTCGTGCGGTGACGTCAGCAGATGACCACGTGACCATTTTTAGCGTCCTACCCTTTCCAGGGGCAAAGATATTGACGAAAAACGAAAAAATAATTTTTTTAAATCTGACCCCGTGACGTCGTGCAGTGACGTCAGCAGATGCCCACGTGACCATTTTTAGCGTTCTACTCTTTCCAGGAGCAAAGATATTGACGAAAAACGAAAATAAAATTTTTGAAAATTTGACCACGTGACGTCGTGCGGTGACGTCAGCAAATGCCCACGTGACCATTTTTAGCGTCCTACCCTTTCCAGGAGCAAAGATATTGACGAAAAACGAAAAAAAAATTTTTGAAAATCTGACCACGTGACGTCGTGCGGTGACGTCAGCAGATGCCCACGTTACCATTTTTAGCGTCCTACCCTTTCCAGGAAAGATAATATTGACGAAAGACGAAAAAGAAATTTTTGAAAATCTGACCACGTGACGTCGTGCGGTGACGTCAGCAGATGCCCACGTGACCATTTCTAGCGTCCTACTTTCTCCAGAAGCGAAAATATTGACGAAAAACAAAAAAAAAGTTTTTGAAACTCTGATCACGTGACGTCGTGCGGTGACGTCAGCAGATGCCCACGTGACCATTTTTAGCGTCTTACCCTCTCCAGGGGCGGAGATATTAACGAAAAACAAAAAAGAAGTTTTTGAAAATTTGACCACGTGACGTCGTGCGGTGACGTCAGCAGATGACCACGTGATTATTTTTAGCGTCCTACCTTTTCCAGGGGCAAAAATATTGACGAAAAACAAAAGAATAATTTTTTTAAATCTGACCACGTGACGTCGTGCGGTGACGTCAGCAGATGCCCACGTGACCATTTTTAGCGTCTTACCCCCTCCAGGGGCGAAAATATTGACGAAAAACAAAAAAGAAATTTTTGAAAATATGATTATTTGACGTCGTGCGGTGACGTCAACAGATGCCCACGTAACAATTTTCAGCGTTCTACCTCCACCAGAAGCAGAGATATTGACAAAAAACGATAAAAAAATTTTTTTTAATCTAGCAACTTATCATTGTACGGTGACGTCATCAGATGCCCACGTGACCATTTTCAGCGTTCTACCTTCACCAGAAGCAAAGATATTAACAAAAAACGAAAAAAAAATTTTTGAAAATCTGGCAAAGATTCATCGTACGGTGACGTCAGCAAATGCCCACGTAACCATTTTCAGCGTTCTACCTTTACCAGAATCAGAGATATTGACAAAAAAAAAAATTTTGAAAATCTGGCAAAAAATCATCGTGCGGTGACGTCAAAACAAGCCCACGTGACCATTTTTAGCCTCCTACCCCCTCCAGGGGCGGAGATATTGACGAAAAACGAAAAAAAAATTTTTAAAAATATGACCACTTGACGTCGTGCGGTGACGTCAGCAGATGCCCACGTGACCATTTTTGGCGTCCTACCCCTTTCAGAGGCGAAGATATTGACAAAAAACGAAAAAAAAATTTTTTTTAATTTGACCACGTGACGTCGTGCGGTGACGTCAGCAGATGCCCACGTGACCATTTTTAGCGTTCTACCTCTTCCAGGAGCGAAGATATTGACAAAAAACGAAAAAAACATTTTTGAAAATTTGACTACGTGACGTTGTGCGGTGACGTCAGCAGATGCCCACGTGACCATTTTTAGCGTTCTACCCTTCCAAAGGCGAAGATATTGACAAAAACAATAAAAAATTTTTTAAATCGGGCAACGTATCATTGTGCGGTGACGTCAGCAGATCCCCACGTGTTTATTTTCAGCGTTCTACCCTCACCAAAAGCAGAGATATTGACAAAAAACAAAAAAAAAATTATTTTAAATCTGGCAACGAATCTTCGTGTAATGACGTCAGCAGATGCCCACGTGACCATTTTTAGCGTCCTACCCTCTCCAGGGGGAAAAGATATTGACGAAAAACAAAAAAGAAATTTTTGAAAATCTGACCACGTGACGTTGTGCGGTGACGTCAGCAAATGCCCACGTGACCATTTTTAGCGTCCTACCCACTCCAGAAACAAAAATATTGACAAAAAACAAAAAAAAAATTTTTGAAAATCTGACCACGTGACGTCGTGCGGTGACGTCAGCAGATGCCCACGTGACCATTTTTAGCGTCCTACCCTCTCCAGAGGGAAAAGATATTGACGAAAAACAAAAAAAAAATTTTTGAAAATCTGACCACGTGACGTCGTGCGGTGACGTCAGCAGATGCCCACGTGATTATTTTTAGCGTCTTACCTTTTCCACGAGCAAAGATATTGACAAAAAACGTAAAAGAAATTTTTGAAAATCTGACCACGTGACGTTGTGCGGTGACGTCAGGAGATGCCCACGTGACCATTTTTAGCGTCCTACCCACTTTAGGGGCAAAGATATTAACAAAAAACAAAGAAGAAATTTTTGAAAATTTGACCACGTGACGTCGTGCGGTGACGTCAGCAGATGCCCACGTGACCATTTTTAGCGTCCTACCCACTCCAGAAGCGGAGATATTGACAAAAAACAAAAAAAAAATTTTTGAAAATCTGACCACGTGACGTTGTGCGGTGACGTCAGCAGATGCCCACGTAATTATTTTTAGCGTCCTACCCCCTCCAGGGGCGATAATATTGACGAAAAACGAAAAAGAAATTTTTGAAAATCTGACCACGTGACGTCGTGCGGTGACGTCAGCAGATGCTCACGTGGTTATTTTCAGCGTTCTACCTTCACCAGAAGCAGAGATATTGACAAAAAAAAATAAGAAAATTTTTTTAATCTGGCAAAAAATATTCGTGCGGTGAAGTCAGCAGATGCCCACGTAACAATTTTCAGCGTTCCATTTCCACCAAATACAAAGATATTGACAAAAAACGATAAAAAAAATTTTCAAAATTTGGCAACGTATCATTGTGCGGTGACGTCAGCAGATGCTTACGTGACTATTTTCAGCGTTTTTCTTTCGTTAGAGGCAGAGATAGTTACAAAAAACAAATAAAGAATTTTTGAAAATCTGGCAAAGAATCATCGTGCGGTGACGTCAGCAGATGCCCACGTGACCATTTTCAACGTTCTACTTTCACCAGAAACAGAGATATTGACAAAAAACAAAAAAAAAATTCTTGAAAATCTGGCAAAAAATCATCGTGCCGTGACGTCAACAGATGCCCACGCAACAATTTTCAGCGTTCTACCTTTACCAAATAGAGAGATATTGACAGAAAACGATAAAAAAACTTTTAAAAATTTAGCAACGTATCATTGTGCGGTGACGTCAAAACAAGCCCACGTGATTATTTTTAGCGTCTTACTCCCTCCAGGGGCGGAGATATTGACGAAAAACGAAAAAAAAATTTTTTAAAATATGACCACTTGACGTCGTGCGGTGACGTCAGCAGATGCCCACGTAACAATTTTCATCGTTCTACCTCCACCAAATACAGAGATATTGACAGAAAACGATAAAGGAACTTTTAAAAATTTAGCAACGTATCATTTGCGGTGACGTCAGCAGATGTCTACGTGACCATTTTCAGCGTTTTACTTTCACCAGAAGCAGAGATATTGACAAAAAACGAAAAAAGAATTTTTGAAAATTTGGCAAAAAATCATCGTGCGGTGACGTCAGCAGATGCCCACGTAACAATTTTCAGCGTTCTATCTTCACCAGGAGCAGAGATATTGACAAAAAACAAAAAAAAAATTTTTGAAAATCTGGCAACGAATCTTCGTGTGGTGACGTCAGCAGATGCCCACGTAACAATTTTCAGCGTTCTTCCTCCACCAAAAGCAAAGATATTGACAGAAAACAATAATAAAATTTTTGAAAAGCTGGCAACGAATCTTTGTGCGGTGTCGTCAGCAGATGCCAACGTAACAATTTTCAGCGTTTTTCCTCCTTCAAAAGCTGAGATAATGACAAAAAACAATAAAAAAATTTTTCAAAATTCGGCAACGTATCATTGTGCGGTGACGTCAGCAGATGCCCACGTGACCATTTTCAGCGATCTACTTTCAGCAAAACCAAAGATTTTGACAAAAAACAAAAGAAAAATTGTTGAAAATCTGGCAACAAATCATCTTGCGTTTACGTCAGCAGATGCCCACGTAACCATTTTCAGCGTTCTACCTTCACCAGAAACAGAGATATTATCAAAAAACAAAAAAAAAATTTTTGAAAATCTGGCAAAGAATCATCGTGCGGTGACGTCAGCAGATGCCCACGTGACCATTTTTAGCGTTCTACCTCTTCCAGGAGCGAAGATATTGACAAAAAACGAAAAAAACATTTTTGAAAATTTGACTACGTGACGTTGTGCGGTGACGTCAGCAGATGCCCACGTGACCATTTTTAGCGTTCTACCCCTTCCAAAGGCGAAGATATTGACAAAAAACAATAAAAAAAATTTTCAAAATCGGGCAACGTATCATTGTGCGGTGACGTCAGCAGATCCCCACGTGTTTAATTTCAGCGTTCTACCCTCACCAAAAGCAGAGATATTGACAAAAAACAAAAAAAAAATTTTTTAAATCTGGCAACGAATCTTCGTGTGGTGACGTCAGCAGATGCCCACGTGACCATTTTTAGCGTTCTACCTTTTCCAAAGGCGAAGATATTGACGAAAAACGAAAATGTAATTTTTGAAAATCTGATCACGTGACGTTGTGCGGTGACGTCAGCAGATGCCCACGTGACCATTTTTAGCGTCTTACTTTCTCCAGGGGCGAAAATATTGACGAAAAACAAAAAAGAAGTTTTTGAAACTTTGACCACGTGACGTCGTGCGGTGACGTCAGCAGATGCCCACGTGACCATTTTTAGCGTCTTACCCTCTCCAGAAGCGGAGATATTAACGAAAAACAAAAAAAAAGTTTTTGAAAATTTGACCACGTGACGTCGTGCGGTGACGTCAGCAGATGACCACGTGATCATTTTTAGCGTCCTACCCTTTCCAGGGGCAAAGATATTGACGAAAAACGAAAAAATAATTTTTTTAAATCTGACCCCGTGACGTCGTGCAGTGACGTCAGCAGATGCCCACGTGACCATTTTTAGCGTCCTACCCTCTCCAGGGGCGAAGATATTGACGAAAAACGAAAAAAAAATTTTTGAAAATAGACCATTTGACGTCGTGCGGTGACGTCAACAGATGCTCACGTGACCATTTTCAGCGTCTTATCCTTTCCAGGAACAATAATATTGACGAAAAACAAAAAAAAAATTTTTGAAAATCTGACCATGTGACGTCGTGCGGTGACGTCAGCAGATGCCCACGTGACCCTTCTTAGCGTCCTATTTTCTCCAGGGGCGAAGATATTGACGAAAAACGAAAAAAAAGTTTTTGAAAATCTGATCACGTGACGTCGTGCGATGACGTCAGCAGATGCCCACGTGACCATTTTTAGCGTTTTATTTTTTCCAGAGGCGAAGATATTGACGAAAAACGTAAAAGAAATTTTTGAAAATCTGATCACGTGATGTAGTGCGGCGACGTCAGCAGATGCCCACGTGATTATTTTCAGCGTTCAATTTTCACCAGAGACGAAGATATTGACAAAAAACAAAAAAAAAATTTTTGAAAATTTGACCACGTGACGTCGTGCGGTGACGTCAGCAGATACCCACGTTACCATTTTCAGCGTCCTACCCCTTTTAGAGGCAAAGATATTGACAAGAAACAAAAAAGAAATTTTTGAAAATCTGATTACGTGACGTCGTGCGGTGACGTCAGCAGATTCCTACGTGACCATTTTTAGCGTCTTACCCCCTTCATGTTCGGAGATATTAACGAAAAACAAAAACGAATTTATTGAAAATCTGACTACGTGACGTTTTGCGGTGACGTCAGCAAATGCCCACGTGACCATTTTTAGCGTCCTACCTTTTCCAGAAACAAAAATATTGACAAAAAACAAAAAAAAAATTTTTGAAAATCTGACCACGTGACGTCGTGCGGTGACGTCAGCAGATGCCCACGTGACCATTTTTAGCGTCCTACCCTCTCCAGAGAGAAAAGATATTGACGAAAAACAAAAAAAAAATTTTTGAAAATCTGACCACGTGACGTCGTGCGATGACGTCAGCAGATGCTCACGTGACCATTTTTAGCGTTTTACCTTTTCCAAAAACGGAAATATTGACAAAAAACAAAAAAAAAATTTTCGAAAATCTGACCACGTGACGTCGTGCGGTGACGTCAGCAGATGCCCACGTGACTATTTTTAGCGTTTTACTTTTTCCAAAAGCGGAGATATTAACGAAAACCAAAAAAAAGTTTTTAAATATCTGACCACGTGACGTCGTGCGGTGACGTCAGCAGATGCCCACGTGACCATTTTTAGCGTCCTACTTACTTCAGGGGCGGAAATATTGACGAAAAACAAAAAAAAAATTTTTGAAAATCTGACCACTTGACGTCGTGCGGTGACGTCAGCAGATGCCCACGTGACAATTATCAGCGTTTTACTTTCTCCAGGGGCGAAGATATTGACGAAAAACGTAAAAGAAATTTTTGAAAATCTGATCACGTGATGTAGTGCGGCGACGTCAGCAGATGCCCACATGATTATTTTCAGCGTTCTATTTTCACCAGAGACGGAGATATTGACAAAAAACGAATAAAAAATCTTTGAAAATTTGACCACGTGACGTCGTGCAGTGACGTCAGCAGATGCCCACGTGACTATTTTTAGCGTCCTATTCCCTCCAGAGGCGAAAATATTGACGAAAAACGAGAAAAAAATTTTTGAAAATCTGACTGCGTGACGTCGTGCGGTGACGTCAGCAGATGTTTACGTGATTATTTTTAGCGTCTTACCTTCTCCACGAGCAAAGATATTGACAAAAAACAAAAAAAAAATTTTTGAAAATCTGACCACGTGACGTCGTGCGGTGACGTCAGCAGATGCCCACGTTATTATTTTTAGCGTCCTACCCTTTTCAGGGACGAAGATATTGACGAAGAACGAAAAAAAATTTTTGAAAATCTGATCACGTAACGTTGTGCGGTGACGTCAGCAGATGCCCACGTAACCATTTTCAGCGTCCTATTCTCTCCAAAAGCAAAGATATTGACGAAAAACAAAAAAGAAATTTTTAAATATCTGACCACGTGACGTTGTGCGATAACGTCAGCAGATGCCCACGTGACCATTATCAACGTCCTACCTCTTTCAAAAGCAAAAATATTGACAAAAGACAAAAAAAAAATTTTTGAAAATCTGATTACGTGACGTCGTGCGGTAACGTCAGCAGATGCCCACGTGACCATTTTTAGCGTCCTACCCTCTCCAGGGGGAAAAGATATTGACGAAAAACAAAAAAGAAATTTTTGAAAATCTGACCACGTGACGTTGTGCGGTGACGTCAGCAGATGCCCACGTGACCATTTTTAGCGTCCTACCTTTTCCAGAAACAAAAATATTGACAAAAAACAAAAAAAAAATTTTTGAAAATCTGACCACGTGACGTCGTGCGGTGACGTCAGCAGATGCCCACGTGACCATTTTTAGCGTCCTACCCTCTCCAGAAAGAAAAGATATTGACGAAAAACAAAAAAAAAATTTTTGAAAATCTGACCACGTGACGTCGTGCGATGACGTCAGCAGATGCTCACGTGACCATTTTTAGCGTCCTACCTTTTCCAAAAACGGAAATATTGACAAAAAACAAAAAAAAATTTTTTGAAAATCTGACCACGTGACGTCGTGCGGTGACGTCAGCAGATGCCCACGTGATTATTTTTAGCGTCTTACCTTTTTCACGAGCAAAGATATTGACAAAAAACGAAAAAGAAATTTTTGAAAATCTGACCACGTGACGTTGTGCGGTGACGTCAGGAGATGCCCACGTGACCATTTTTAGCGTCCTACCCACTTTAGGGGCAAAGATATTAACAAAAAACAAAAATGAAATTTTTGAAAATCTGACCACGTGACGTCGTGCGGTGACGTCAGCAGATGCCCACGTTATTATTTTTAGCGTTCTACCCTTTTCAGGGACGAAGATATTGACGAAAAACGAAAAAAAATTTTTGAAAATTTGATCACGTAACGTTGTGCGGTGACGTCAGCAGATGCCCACGTGACCATTTTTAGCGTTTTACCCCCTCCAAAGGCGAAGATATTGACAAAAAACGAAAAAAAAATTTTTGAAAATTTGACCACGTGACTTTGTGCAATGACGTCAGCAGATGCCCACGTGACCATTTTTAGCGTTTTACCTTCTCCAGGGGCGAAGATATTGACAAAAAACAAAAAAGAACTTTTTGAAAATTTGACCACGTGACGTCGTGCGATGACGTCAGCAAATGCCCACGTGACCATTTTTAGCGTCCTACCCCCTCCAGGGGCGAAGATATTGACAAAAAACGAAAAAAAAATTTTTGAAAATCTGACCACGTGACGTCGTGCGGTGACGTCAGCAGATGCCCACGTGATTATTTTTAGCGTCCTGCCCTCTCCAGGGGGAAAAGATATTGACGAAAAACAAAAAAAAAATTTTTGAAAATTTGACCACGTGACGTTGTGCGGTGACGTCAGCAGATGCCCATGTGACCATTTACAACGTTC
Organism: Cardiocondyla obscurior; assembly: GCF_019399895.1. Taxonomy (NCBI): domain Eukaryota; kingdom Metazoa; phylum Arthropoda; class Insecta; order Hymenoptera; family Formicidae; genus Cardiocondyla; species Cardiocondyla obscurior. The sequence goes on along the minus strand of NC_091888.1, from coordinate 3,050,936 downwards.
TACCTTCTTCAAAAACAAAGATATTGACAAAAAACAAAAAAAAAATTTATAAAAATCTGATCACGTGACGTCGTGCGGTGACGTCAACAGATGCCCACGTGACTATATTCAGCGTTGTACTTTCACCAAAAGCAAAAATATTGACAAAAAACAAAAACAAAAATTTTAAAAATTTGGCAACGTATTATTGTGCGGTGACGTCAGCAGATGGTCACGTGACTATATTCAGCGTTGTACTTTCACCAAAAACAAAGATATTGACAAAAAACAAAAACAAAAATTTTAAAAATCTGGCAACGTATTATCGTGCGGTGACGTCAGCAGATGCCCACGTGACTATATTCAGCGTTCTACCCCCATCAGAAGCAATGATATTGACAAAAAACAAAAAAAATATTTTTAAAAATTTGGCAACGTAGCATCGTGCGGTGACGTCAGCAGATGCCCACGTGACCATTTTTAGCGTTCTACCCTCACCAGAAACAGAGATATTGACAAAGAACAAAAACAAAATTTTGAAAATTTGGCAACGTAGCATCGTGCGGTGTCGTCAGCAAATGCCCACGTAACAATTTTTAGCGTTCTATCTCCACATGGGGCGAAAATATTGACAAAAAACAAAAAATATAATTTTAAAAATCTGGCAAAGTAGCATCGTGCGGTGACGTCAGCAAATGCCCACGTAACAATTTTCAGCGTTCTACCTTCACCAGAAGCAAAGATATTGACAAAAAACAAAAAAAAAAATTTTGAAAATCTGGCAACGTATCATTGTGCGGTGACGTCAGCAGATTTTTACGTAATTATATTCAGCGTTGTACTTTCACCAAAAGCAAAGATATTGACAAAAAACAAAAACATAAATTTTAAAAATCTGGCAACGTATTATCGTGCGGTGACATCAGCAGATGCCCACGTGACTATTTTCAGCGTTCTATTTTCACCAAGAGCAAAGATATTGACAAAAAACGAAAAAAAAAATTTTTTAATTTTAACAACGTAGCATCGTGCGGTGACGTCAGCAGATGCCCACGTGACTATTTTCAGCGTTCTACTTCCACCAGGGGCAAAAATATTGACAAACAAAAAATAAGTTTTTGAAGTTTTAACAACGTAGCATCGTGCGGTGACGTCAGCAGATGCCTACGTGACAATTTTCAGCGTTCTACTATTACCAATGGCGGAGATATAGACAAAAAACAAAAAAAAATTTTTGAAATTCTAACAACGTAGAATCGTGCGGTGACGTCAGCAGATTTCGGTTGTCATTATCGCGAAATGTCTTGAAGTATATGCTAGAATTAATAGCGTACTCTTGCGATCTATTTTTATTCTTGCGCGCCCGTATAAACTCGAACGCGTGCAAGCGAAAGAACAAAGGTGCGCCTATAACTTTTTCTTAGCGACCACTCATGCGTTCTTTTTCAAACGCACGGGTTGCGAGCGGGATAGAGCATGAGAACGCCTCCCACCAAATTTTCCCCCGTCCTCTCGCTTCTCTCGGCGCTTCACGGCTCACGTACGCGCTCCGCGGTGTGGCCTGACGCACACCACGCTAGCTCACGCACGTTAGCTGCCGTCGCCGCAGAGCGTCAGGCCATTATTGCCGGTCAGTGTACAAAGAACCTTTTGTATTACAAGACATGTTAGATATTGCTGTTTATGAAAATTTTTTGTTACTTTATTTCATTATTTCTATATTATTATCAGATATCCATATACAAACTTTTGGAATTTCGTTTGTTCATAATTTAATTAATGTTTTTCTAGAACACTGTAAAAATTTATATGGCTTAGAGTTTTTTGTTTTTAATTTTCATATGTTATCTCATTTATGTGACGATGTTAATATATTTGGTTCTTTGGATAACTTTTCAGCATTTGCTTTTGAATCATATTTAGGTCATCTTAAAAAGTTAATAAAATCTCCAACAAACATTCTTCAACAAATTCAAAATCGTCTTGCAAAACTATTTGTAATACAAATTTACCTCGAAATAATATAGAAAAAATAGAACATGAACATGCGCTAGGTCTTCTCATAAACTCAAAGCTTTATAGTTGGAAAAAACAGTTTAAAAAAATATACTTTAACAATATAACTTTGACAGTTCATTCATACAATATTTCAAATTCTTATTGTAGCGTTGAAAAAGAAAAGATAGTAATTCAAATACATAATATAGTTACAACAAAAGATAAAATTTATATTATTGAAAAACAATTTCTCGAATATTTAGATTTATATTTTTATCCATGCAAATCATCAAATTTAAATATTTTTGTTATCAGAAACTTATCTTTGCTTAAAGTTTGGCCACTTCATACTAGTTTTTTTAGTAAATGCATTGTATATCCGTATAACAATACCTCGTTTGTTTCGTTGCCAATAATTCATAGTTTGAATAATAAACAATAAATACCAAAACTTTTGTATGAAACATATTTAATTTTTGTTAATTTTTCAAATATAATTATACTTTTTCTGTTTTTAACATAAAAATTAATTTTTTTACATTAGGCATACATGTAATTATTAATATGTGTAATACATAAAATAATAAATATTATTTTATTATAATTATATTAACAAAAATGTTATTATACTTACGAGAAATGTATGTAAGTATATTTTTACACATTAAAAAATAAATATTCTTTATAATGACAATATTTTGTTTTCTCTTTCTATTCCTCATAAATTATTAAACCGTCACAAATTCGTTACTACAAAGTAAAATAAACGGTTAGAAAATTACGTCTTTTTAACGTCTCAAAATGTCGTGATCGATCTGTGACATTAGTACGTCATTTGTCCGTCATTTTGACGTGATTCCATTGATCATTTTTGGTCATTCTCTGACCTATCTTTGACGTCGTTTTGACGTAGGTCTGTTAGCTGGGTAATTGATCACTGCGGATCACTAACCTCACACGTCAATCTCAAACTCACACGTCAATCAACAGAATCGATAACATCGATAAATCAACCAGCACCATCTAACGACGCGAAAACGAAAGGGACATTTTTCGAGACGTAAAAATGACGACGGAGTATCTTAATAATTTTATACTTGTAACCAAAATTAACATCGCGATATCTTTATTTATAGACCACGCAGCGAAATAATAAAAAGACTTTTATTATACAGGGTGTCCCAGTTGATGTAAAAAAGTTCTTAGTTGTAGGTTGGGCTTCCGAAAATAAGTAGAAAAGTTTTATACGGTTTTGTAAGTTAGGCGTTAATAACCGAGAAAATAACATTTAAAGATTTGACGCCCCCCGTGCAAGTAAGAACGCGCCGCTGAAAGCTACCGAGATGTTAGTGGACCTAGAGGTGTGGCTTATCTTACTCTATCCACAAAGAAATGAGTAATCTATGAATCTCTGTAAATAGAGTGGTGGTGTGGCCCATCCCACTCTATTTACAGAGATTCATAGATTACTCATTTCTTTGTGAATAGAGTAAGATAAGCCACACCTCTAGGTCCACTAACGTCTCGGTAGCTTCAAACGGCGCGTTTTTGCTCGCACGCGGGACGTCAAACCTTTAAATGTTATTTTCTCGGTTATTAACGTCTAACTTACAAAACCGTAGAGAACTTTTCTACTTATTTTCGGAAGCCCAACCTACAACTAAGAACATTTTTACATCAACTGGAACACCCTGTATAAGTCGACCATAATCTATACAATATGCCTATTAAGAAAGCGATTGGTTGAGCCGTTATTGAGATCCGGTAACCTACGGATTTCTCAAAACGTCGTCTCCCGTAATAAAGGCACGATAGTGCCTCGCTGCGCCTATACTTGGCGCGAAGCACTACCGTGCCTCTTGATATAGTGAGGAATATTAGTAGTTATTAAATCGCTACAGAATTCGCTACAAAAATCAGCCTAAAATCAAAATATGCCGTAGTTCTTTAATTGCTGCAGCGCTCGTATTTACGCGCGCCCGCCATTGTTGCGCGCGCAGATCTTCTTCACACAAAAAAATGAATTTTTGAAACAATGTAAATATGCAATGATCCAAATGATTTTTATCCTTAAAATAGCGCCGAGTATAAATATGTTTAAATGAAAAATAAATTATCCTTAGGAACAATTAAAAATATATTCTTCATTCAAAACTATTTTTATTTTATTTAAGAAAAAATATTTTTAACTCAAAATCAAATTTTATTTTATTTAAAAATAAAGTTGCATAGAAATAACTTCATATAATATATATATTCTATAAGTATTCTATATAAAATAGCTTTGTATCTACATAAAATAATCCTCTCTATAAAAAATTGGTTTTTATACATATAAAAAGATACATATATTCTATATAGAATCTATACAGAAGATATGTTCCCTTTTTTACAATATTGCAATGTATATACATACATGTTTATAATTTATGCCGAAAATTTATGTAACATTTACCATTTGGACCTGTTCGCACATGAGTTGGTAAGTGACTCTGTAGAGAGTTTTGTTTAATATAAACCCATTGCTCAGAAGGTGTAACTTTGTACGCTTGAACTAAAGTAGAGTATAATAAAGTTTCAAAATTTTTCAAAATAAAAGAAATACTTTTTGTATCATTTTCAAATAAAATAAACTTAATTTGACCAAATACAGGATATTCTTCAGTAAAATGAGATAATAATACCATTCCTATCTTATAATGAGTACCTAACACATCAGCCCATTTTAAAACATAAATTTTATTGATAAATTTATCGGGTAAAAGATGAATAAATTTGTCATAATTTTCAGCCAATTTAGTAGAAATAATTTTTCCAGTTTACTGTAAGTTTTGGTTCTAAGCCCTTTTGAGCAAGAAGACGGTGACAAAATTTTAATTGAGCTTTTTGAACTAATATCTCAAGCAAGTTTTTATAACAGCAATTGGCGCTAGCATATCGTATAGACGGTCTATGTTTTGCTTCAAAGCGCCAACATGACATAAACACTAAAGGTCCGATTTCTTCGCAACATTCATCATAATAAAGCATATTATGGTGTTTCGGTTTCAAAGTCTCATTAGAAAACAATTCCAAATATAATGAATGATGTTGAGTTATTATTCTTTTAAGAAATATCTTATCACTTACTCTTACAACAGGAGAAAAAAGAATATTAACAATTTCAACAATTACTTCATAAAAACGCCATAATAGCTTATCTTCAGTTGTAATGTAATCTCCGACCATAAGGCCAAAATGCCTTACAAAACACAGTGTCTCAGTAGCTGTAAATGAAAGATTTCCTTTTTTTAGATTTTTAATTTTAAGAACACTTGGTCTATTTGATGCTTTACAATAGCCATAATGAAATCCTTGTATTCTATTATTTAATTCGTCGATCGTAAAGCGCTTCAGTTCAATTAATTTTAGAATTAACAAGGACATGTCATACTTCCACGATCCTTCATCAAGATCATGCATTAAATCGTAGGCAATATTTTCAGTACAATGGAATGCCAAAAGGTCATTCCATATGCAATATGATTTTATACCTGTACTACTGAGGTCGTTTATGGCTACATCTGTAGCATAATTTTGTCGATTCCGTAAAAGAGACGGATTTGCTTTTGTTTGAGTATGAGACACAGTTTTGTGAACTTTACATCTTCGACAACAATAGTTTGCATTGAAAGAATTGCTAAATCCTAATACACTGTGTACAGCTTCATTATCACCTAAAAATATAGCAAGCGCAAAATAAACCTTTATTTCTGTAATGTCTACTATCACAGTAATTCTTTCCGTTTCAAGATAGTGTAATTTATGAAGAGTACGACAAAATAATTTATTATTTCCAAAATATTTATCTTGAGCATACGTTATTTGAGCTATAAAAATATTTTCGACCGCACCTCTGTCTTCAGGTGGTAAACAAGGTAAAAAATAATATAAAGCACCTATTTTATTAACGCCATTGTGAGGAGAACACGTATCTCCGGTTTCAAAATCATCATAATAACATCCAATAGGAAGCAGAAATTTTCCAGCAAATTTGGGCTTAATTTTTTCTTTCCATAATTTGGCTTGAATTAAATTTTCAATAACAGAGCCATCTGAGTTTTCTAATTTATTTATATAAGACATTATTTTATTAAAGACACCTGGCAATTCTAAAAATGCACGTAAAACTGTACGTATAGGAACAAATTGGCCATAAAGATTAATTGGCTCTATTGATGTAGATCCATATGAATGTTTTGAATTTAAAGATTGACCTATAATAAAAGATTCAGGTTTGATATAAGCACCGCATTTAGTAAATGTTTTAAATCTTAGATGTTCTGTTTCGAGACCGGAGTACATGTTTTTTAAACAATGAATTATTTGTTGTACTTCTTTAAGAATGTTATTTTTTTCAGTTGGATTTTGAATCGCATTAAGTATTTTTCTTTCTAGAATATCCAAATAACCATTACTGTCTACCATTTCAATCTGGTTTTCCACAATAAATTGAACATGCTGACGGGACATATTATCAATGCTATATAATTTAGCTAAAAATAAAATTGCACTATTTGTGACTGAAGTAATTAAATCAGATTGGGTAAAATTTAAAGATTCTTGTTTTGTATTAGTTATTTGGATATCGGAACATACATCAGCAGTTTTACTGTTATTTTCATCATGTAGAATATTTTCTACATTTTCATGCTTGAGACGTTTGGTGGCAGCAACCAAATAATTATGAGAAACCAAATGTCGTTTTAAAGAATGAAGTCGGCTAAATTTTCTAAAGCAATTAGGCTGAGCACATATAAGTTCACAAGTTAACAATTTATTTGAATGAAAAATTTTAATGTGAGCCACTAAAGCATCACATGTTTGAACAGAAGCATTGCAAACAAAACATATGAACATTATAAAAATATTTAACAAACTTAAATGACATATAAAAAGTAATAACCATACGTTATACGCAATATTTTATACTTACATTAATAATTCTATAAGTGAAAGATGAATATTATACCAGAGTATATTATTCTATTCACTATTCAAAAATAGTACCTGTATAAAAAAACAGAAATTTATTAGAAGTTTCTTGTATTTTATATACAAGAAATTAATATTAGTAGAAAATTATGTTATAAATAAAGCAAGATAAAGCAATAAATGTTTATATTCAATAATAGATACTATTTTTTCATAGTAGAAATATCGCAAAATAACTGTTTTTATATATATCATTATACAAACTAAAAGAAAATCGTTATCACATTTAATACTTTGGCAAAGAAATAAAACGCAATAGATAAAAACTATATTAGCTTTTATCGTTCATCAATTCAAGTTTTTTTAAAAAGCTTGTGACTTTCAGAATATTCATATCATCTGCAGTTGTGAAAGCATATAGAGCTTTTTGAATAAGTAACCATATGTGATCACATTGTGCAGTATAAGCAATGTCTAAAGCAAAAAACGCCTTGAAGCATATATCTAATGCGTGCTGAAAGTTTTCTAATTTATAACAGAAGTTATCAATTACAACGAGTATTTCATCTATTGCAACTACTTCCTTGCTAACATATAAAATATATGGTTGTGCAGAAGCAGATCGCCCAAAGTTATTATATGTATTTTCACATCTCTGCTTTATAAAGTTTAACACTTGGCCAGGAACCTGAAGTTATTAAAAATAATTTTTTTAATTATTTAACAGTAAATAAAGTGTGGCAAGAGCATACGCCTCACCACGAAAAGGGCTAACAACCGCCCTAGACGGCCGACGCCGTTTTCAAGATATACCGGCCGGAACAATGGAGGTTCGCCGGGCGACCACCGGCCCAACGATGGCGCGCGCCGTCGAGGTAAGAGTGGGAGCTCCCCCACTCTCATCTCGGCGGCTATATAAGCCGAGCTCACGGCAGAGCCAGTATCTTGTCTGATTCGAATCCTGATCCCGATCACATTCTCTAGCTCCGATAGGCTTCGAGCGCTCCCGAAGCCCTCTCTAGTACTCTTTGACTCGGGTGCTCCCGAGTCGTCCCCGGGCGCTCCCGGTGAGAGTCTTCCGCTGCTTTGGGCGCTCCCAAGGCAGAGTAACTTCAGGTTCCTGGAAACCTCGGGCGCTCCCAAGGCTCCACTACCGAGGCGACCGAATACCGCCGGCGCCCCCGGCTAGTCTGGGCCACCGAGATCCCCTGGACGGGCGCTCCCGTCCAGGCTATAGGATCTACCGTACGGCACACCGCCGACGACACCGCCGCGGTCGGGCGCTCCCGACTGCCGCTCTCCGGGTTATCCCGGACAACCTTCGGTTCTCTTGGACGGGCGCTCCCGTCTAAGCTTAGAACCTGCCGCACGACTCTTAGTCACCGGCATCGCCGCCGTCGGGCGCTTCCGACGGCCGCCATCTCCAGGGTACTTCGTGCCCACACGATCCCCCGGACGGGCGCTCCCGTCCGGCAACGGATCCGCCGCGCGACAGTCAGTCGCCGGCGCTGCCGCGGTCGGGCGCTCCCGACCGCTGCCCCTCAAGCCAGCCCGAGCAACCTCGGACTCGCCGACGGGCGCTCCCGTCGGCCTACACCGCAACTAGGAGCCCGAAACTATTGCGCTCTTACGAACCCTGGCTCCGGCAAGCCTAAATCCGGCAAACTACGCGACACCGAAGTCGCTACCGTTACAAAAGAATTTAGAAAGCTAACAGAATAATAGACCTTACTTTAACATGAGCGATAAACGCATCTCTGCTTTCTTTAATCGTAGGTTTAAATTTTTTTTTCTAAGATGCACCTGCCTACTAGGAGGTAAAAGCGAAGGAAGGCATTGCATAAGCAAAATATTTTTTGTTTCTACAAAAAAGAAACAAATATATCTCAATACATTAAATAAAAAACATAAAAATATGTTTGATATTAGTAATAGTTTAAAATTAAATAACATTAAAAAATATTACTTTTGTCAGTTGTTTTAAAATAAAGTTTCCATAACATTTTTCCTTCAGAATCTTTTACTAATTCAGGATTATTTTGTAAAATAAATTTAATTTTTTGAGAAAATAAATGCCAATTCGTAATTAAAGCATCCTCAAACCCTGGTTGACAAGATATTCTAAAGTCGATTTCAATCTGAATAATAAAATTAAACCGTTTAATGTGGAAATATTTGTTTACACTTATATGGTAAGATATAAGAAAAGTTTTTTTATAAAGTTAAAACTAAATTAATTTACAAAAAATTCTTACTAATTTATAACCTTCCTTGAGACGAAGAACAGTACACTCATTTAAATAAGTTTCAGCTTTAATATATTCTGCATTTTGTTGCTTAGCTAAAGCTCTTGAAGCTAACAATACACTTCGTCTATATTTAGATGTTATAGCCCATTTTTCTTGAACTTTGTACCATGGTTCATGTAAAGTTTTCAACCAGGTTAAAGCTGATTTTACTTTGTTTGTAAGTTCAATTTCACCAACTACAAAATATATATTGCAATACATTAAAAAACAAGTTAACAAAAGGATAACGTTACTTTATATATGTACATAAATATATATATATATATATATATATATATATATATATATATATATATATATATATATACAGGGTGTTCCACCTCATATTGACAAACTCTCAGAGTTAGATAGGTCTCGTGGATACAAGTCAATAAGTTCTTTGCCGTTTTACAAAATTCACGATAGTTATTGAGAAAAAAATTAATTTGTCTAGCGCAAAAGCGACAAGGAAGCTACGCGTGAGTGAGCGCGACAGACGAGGCGCCATTTGTCTGTCGCGCTCACACGCCCGCAGCTTCCTTGTCGCTCTTAAGTTACACATTTTAATTATTTTTTCAATAATGGTTGAGAATTGTACAAAATGGCATAGAACTTATTGACTTGTATCCACGAGACCTATCTAACTCTGAGAGTTTGTCAATATGGGGTGAGACACCCTGTATATTATAAAATAAATAAGAAACCTTTTTCAATAACAGATGGATTAGTCTTTTTAGAAATTTGAACTCTAGGAAGAAGATTTTTTTTCCTCATCCATTCTTTCAAATTTTTGGTTCTATCGAAAAGCTTTCCTCTTGCAAGACATTAATTATCTCCTTCTTCTTTTGGAGCAATATAGTAAACATTCTATAATATTAATACATTATTTATCAAAATGTTAATTACTTTAAACAATTAAACATTAACATACAAAATTAATAGAAAAGTGAAACAATTATTATGAGCATTGTACCTCTTCATTTTCAAACAAAGATAAAGTTTTATCTTTTAATATTGTTTGTTCATGTTTTTTGGGCCTGTAAATAAAAAGTAAAAAATAATAATATAAATAATATCTATTATGATTTTTAACTTCAAAGTAAAAAATACATAAACACAAGAACTAACTGGGTATTACGAAAAAGCAACCATTTTATTACGATATCGACAAGGGCTGTTCGATCTTCTTCATTCAAATATTTATTTCTTTTATAACTTTGAAGAACAGCTTTTCCTTCTAAACAATGTTCAAGAAGATTCTGTAAATCCTGAAAGTAACATAATCAAAATATTTCAACAATAGTAGCGACTAAATAAAAAATTTGCTATTTTAACGTGATTTAGATTTGTATCAGATATTAAAAAATGAATAAGTGATAAAGTGAATCTTGAATATCTATCAGATAAATGTTTTAAAAACTTCAATGATAAGAAAATGATTGTTAATATTAGTTTTTAATGTCGAATATGTATAAAAACAAAATTAATCAATTCTATATTGTTATTATTTTATACTATAAAAGCATATACAAAAAAGGTAACTTAAAAAGAATAATTTTAGTTAAGCAAAACTGAAATATTTAAATTTACAATTAAATACCCTTAAATTTACTCATTAAATTTTTTAACTCGTCATAAACATTAAATGCAGTTACTTTTTCCTTTGCCAGCATATTTGGATTTACCATTTTTTTGCTCTCAAAAAAAGTTAAATCATCTACTTTTTGTTCAATATGTCTTTCTTTTGTTTTTCGATTTTGTTCTTCGTTTTCTAAATTTGATTCTTGTTGTTCAATGTGTCTTTTTCTTGTTTGTTGATTTTGTTCTTCGTTTTCTAAATCTGATAGTGAGTTCAAATTCTAAAATAAAAAAATTAACACTCAATAAAAATAAAATTTTTAATGACATTTTAATTGACAGTTATACTTTCACAAAATTAATGAACATGATATCCAATACTTACAATATTATTTGAATCACAAGTATTAAAAACAAAGTCTTTTGACGTTGAAGGTTGTTCATGTAATTTGTTTGTGTTATTAAGAGTATCTAGTGCATGTAAAATGTGAGACATTGTTTCATCTTTGCTAAAAGAAATATTTTTCTAAAAAGAAATCAAAAAAACATTTGTGTCTCATTTACTCAAAATTTTAAAACATTAATTACTATTGAATCACTATATTAAACACTACAATTGATGTCAACTCGACAAGATATCTGTTCTGTGTAGCTAAACTGGCTAGTAATCTAAAAATTATTTTTTTATTTCGAAAATAAACAGAAAAGAACTAATGCAGCTACAACAAACAGATTTATTGTGAAATTATATCAATTACAATGTCTAATAATTAATAAGTTTTTATTTTATAGTTATTAAATTCATAAAAAATATCTCACCTCTATATCTGTTTCAATATTGTTGTTTTTCCATTTACTGTATTTTTTCCAAAATTTTAATTGCATTCCAAGAGGAAAATCTTTTAATATTTCTTTTGTATCTTGTTCATTTAAGTTTAAAAACAGATCAACATCTATTGCTTTATCTAAAATCATAGTATAACAAACAAAAATATTTTAATGATATATGGCACAATCTCACTGAGCAATTCTATGCATAGGTTATATTCATATTCAATGCAAATATTTTACTTACCTTTGAAAGTCTGCATAAGTTGTAAAACATTCCACGATTGTAATAATATCTCAATTAAAACATAATCACCTTCAGCATTTTCCATTTTTGTGTGATACGAGACACTGCACGACTACACGATTATACGGGCACCATAGCACGAGGCACGAGACACGAGGATACATATGTGACTGATAGAATAGTAACACATTAACGGAAAAACAAGTTGCAGATGGCGTGCTCTCAAAAGTATATTATTCTTGATACAAGAATAAATAGCTTTGGAATAAATGTGTCGCGTTTGTCATAACCACATAACAAGTTTCACTCAAGAAATAGTTCCTTAAGAATAAAATATATTTCACATAAACTTATGCGTTATTATAGCAAACGTAAATTGTGACCTAAAGTAAGTATTTTATATTTAAATTAAGGCAAATAGCATTCAAGAATAAAAATATACGTGAATCAAAGATTCATTTTTTTGTGTGTTGATATCCATTGGCTAATCAAGCCACATGATCTTTGGGGTCATGTGTGCGCCGTCCTTCTCAAGGTTTATTGGCTACAAGTCACGAAACTCTTGCGTACACGTGCGGACACGTGCGTACCATTGTGCCGGCTCACTTCTCGTTTCACATATATTTACCATCAGTGCGTATTATTTTTCACGGAAAGGTAAGCGCAAGATTTGTTTATATATATATATTTTTGTCGTTCGGTACATAACGGGACCGGTATACATATTGTATACGTTGATATACATTGATATACATCGACTTCTAGACGAAAGTTTTTAAATAATTTTTTATATGTATAATCAAAATACAATTATATGTACAAATTTTGTTTTTTTTATCTAGTGTTACTTATGAGTACCATTAAAAAATGTATTAAAAACTCGTCAAACATCGTATACATGTAGTAAAACGCAATATACATAGATTTAAAACGACCATAACCATTATATTTTATAATTAGTTATAATTTGTACATAATATATTCAAAATTATATTAAAAAAAAAAAATTTTTATACATTGTAACTTAATGGGACTAAAATACATTTTAAATATTTATTATATTGTTTTAATATGTAAAGGACAAATCATACTCATTAAATAAAAATGAAATCGATTCATGGTTTAATTTGAGCAAAAATTTATTTTTAAAGTCAAAATATTTATTAAACCGTAAATTTAAAATTAATTTTCCGGTCCCAATTTATACCAATACGTCGCAAATAACGGAACTCGCATGTGACGTTACATCGTATTAAAAATTATAAACTGTGTCGTAACGTCACATGCGAAGTCCGTTGTCTGCGACGTATTGGTAGAAATCAAGGCCGGAAAACAAAACTTTAAATCTCTTTTTCAGGAATCTCGATGCTGTAAATGAGCACGTAGTTGCGAGTGCACAAATAAACGCATACACTAGTTTTGTTTCGGTTAAAAAAATTTTAATTTCCAATCGTTTCGAGTTGTCATTTTGATTAAAACAAAGTGTAACAGTATGTTCATGTAGAGTTGACGGTAAAATGTTTGTATTAAACATTATGTATGCCGAATAGCTTGTGACGGCTTGAGATTTACATAATAAAAATGTTGTAGTCACGCAGATCGTATATTTTTACAATATCTGAGAGCATTTAAGTCACATTTGACCGGTACCGATATTTGTCGTTGCATCTAAGTAACGTGTCCCAGAATGTGACTATACGATGATGATTTAATTTATAAACTGTGTGCTAATGTCACATATTGGGACTCTTTACTTAGATGTAACGAGAAATATCGGTACCGGTTAAATATGACTTAAATATTTTACAAATATTTTCCGATTATTATTAAAATTTGCGATTTGCATGACTACATCATTTTCACTATGTAAAATTAAAATCGCCACAAGCTTTTCAACATATATAACGTTTTATAGAACCATTTTAGATTCAACACTACATGCTCATACGGTTACACTACGTTTACAATCAAAATGACATCTCGAAACATTTGACAAGTTAATTTTTTAGTCGCGAATACGAATTTAGTGTGTGTCTTAATACATGTATTTCGAACGACGTGCTTATTTACAGCGTTGATATTACTCAAAAAGCCGATTAATTAAGATCAGTTTTCCGGTCCTGATTTCTACTAATTCGTCGCAGATAATGGATCTTGTTTGTGACGTTACATCGTTTAAAACTTATAAACTGTATCGTAATGTAATTTACGAAGTTTATTGTCTGCGTCGTATTGGTAGAATTTAATATCAGAAAACAGAACTTGAAATATCTCTTTCAGAAATTTCAATGCTTTGAATGAGCACGTAGTTGAATCTGCACATGTTAACATCTACGCTAGTTTCGTATTCGTGATTAAAGAATTAACTTGCCAAACCATTCGAGGTGTCGTTTTAATTAAAAACGTAGTGTAAGCAAATAAGTTTGTAATATTGACGCTAAAATGTTTTTCTGAATAGATATATTAGTTGAGAGTGTCGTCATTATTTGTATTTTGCATTATAAGAGTGGTATGGTCATAATATTTTATCTGACTGGACCGGTCAAAAATTTTATTTATAGTAAAACTAGTGCAATAACTCTTTAGTTTACTAAAATTTAATGTCGGTCCCTATTTTATACTTTACATATATTATTTATGTTGGTACCGGTCTTTTTATTATACACACTATGTACTTAATTTCGGTTCTGGTATTATACATTGCATGTATTTAGATATACGGGTACCGGACTCCACATGTTACTTTATATGTGTGAGAAATACCGGGTCGGTCCTAGTAAGAGCCAAATTATCCATATGTATAATTAAAATAAAAATATATATTAATATTTAGCTTTTTTTTGTCTTTTGTTATTTATTAGTACCATTTTAAAATGCACAAAAAATGTATTAAACATGATATACATAAAGTAAAATGCAGTATACATAAGTTCTTTATAAACATGCACATTATATGTTTTAACTAGTTGCAATTTATATACACGGTATTAAATATTCTATAGAAAAAAAGAAATTTTTCATATATCGTAATATAATGGGACCGTAAAACTTTTAATCATTTTTTATAGTGACAAATATGGGTACCGGTCAATTAAAACATAAATTCTATAGAACTTCATAAAAATGTATGCTCTGTATAACGTCGAATATACAGGGTGTCCGGTTCGTTTTGTCACTCCCGAAATTTTGGGGTAGACAAGAATATTTTAAGACGAAAAGTCCTATACAATTATGCAAAATTCGTAACCGTTGATTTTATAAAAATTATTATGTCTCGGCGAATGAACGCTAAGAAATCTATGGGCTGGGCGCGGCGATGGCATTGTTTCGTTTTCTGCAGAAAGTAGCCGAGTCGAATAATACTGATTGGCGAGCGGGTTCGGCGAATGAGCTTTAAGCAACTTAGGGGCTGGCTGCGGCCGCGGCGGCGACGGTGTTTCTAAAGATATAATCTGAGTCAACTCAGAAAGAAACAATCACGTATTGAAGTCTTTGCGGCAAAGATGAAACGAATGCGCTCGCGATCATATGATACCGTGCCGACAAACAATTAAATGTTTCCGCGCTTCCGAAAGCACGATATTAACATTAACATATTATGCTGTCTTTAGGATTTCGGACATCAAATAAAACGTATTTTTAATATTAGGAAATTATTAATATTAAGATGTGCTATCATTTCCTCACTACCTAGCGGTAGATAGCATAGTGCGTTTTTTTTATCGTGGTATCCCCGGTAGGCCTAATCCACTGTCATTGTTTAATTTAAATTGTTTAAAGTGCCCTTTTTTTTGTTGCACGCAGAGTCGGGCCTTTCGAACAACGTCTTGCGTCGCTTGATGAACCATATGCGGCGTAATGGTAGCGAAGGCCGCAACGATGGCCTCGCGTACCTCGTTTACAGTGCCGTTTCGCTGAGGCTCAACTAAGTTTTTTATGTGTCCCCATAAAAAATAGTCCAGCGGAGTCAAATCTGGCGATCGTGGTGGCCAAATAATTGGACCACCACGACCGATCCACCTGTCGCGAAAGCGTGCGTCTAAAAGTCGGCGTACTCCTCGACTCCAATGAGCCGATGCCCCGTCATGCTGGTAAATCATGTTTCTCCTTGTTGTCAGCGGAATATTTTCAAGAAGAACAGGGAGCTCGGTGTCAAAAAAATATTTATAAAATTCGCCGGTTAAACGTGGCGGAAGAAAATATGGACCAATCTAATACAAATAAAAAAAAATTTTTGTTACAGAGTATTTAATAAAATAATTGTTTTTTTCCGTTTGTACTTGCCACATGATTATCAATGAGTCCCGCCCATACATTTTTATGGACCATCGATATTGAAAAGCTCCCTGTCTAATAACATGAGGATTTTCATCCGACCAGTAAAGGCGGTTCCTTAAATTAATTACGCCGTTTGGCGTAAACGTCGACTCGTCAGTCCAGAAGATAGAGTCTGGAAAAGATGCGTCTCTCCTGCTCTGTGCGAGGAACTCTGCAGTACGAACATTTTTTGATAATTATCATTCCTTCAAATTATCACGAATATAACAGTTAATAAAAATACTTTTACAGAAATACACCCGTGGTTCGAAATCTCTCGGTAAAAGTTGTTGCACACGCTGGTAATGAAACGGGTGCAACGCATTTTGCCGAAGAGTATGGTGTATCCTGTATCTCGACAAGTTTAGTTGATACGACGCGCGACGAATACTCATGTCCGGCTGATCTTCAAATAAATGAAGTATTCGTTCTTGATTTTCAATCGGAACACGTGCAGGTGCATTATTTATGTTATGCACAAAACACCCCGTTTGCCGTAATCTTTGTACAACCCGTAAAATTGTACGATTACACGGGTAATGTGCACGCCCGGGAAATTGTTCGGCGTAGATTTCGGCAGCACGATTCGCGTTTTCGCCGGCTCGTTCATACGCTATTATCATTTCCGTCAATTCTTCCGAGAATAGAGCTCATTCGCCGAACCCGCTCGCCAATCAGTATTATTCGACTCGGCTACTTTCTGCAGAAAACGAAACAATGCCATCGCCGCGCCCAGCCCATAGATTTCTTAGCGTTCATTCGCCGAGACATAATAATTTTTATAAAATCAACGGTTACGAATTTTGCATAATTGTATAGGACTTTTCGTCTTAAAATATTCTTGTCTACCCCAAAATTTCGGGAGTGACAAAACGAACCGGACACCCTGTATAACACAAAATTATCAAGTCTACATGTAAAGTAGAAATTTTAATAAAGTCCATAAAGATAAAGTTCAATTGCGTGGTACTGATATTTATCACAATATATCATACATCAGTTTTAGTATGTAACGTTACATCGTTCATAAAGGTAAAATATATTGTGTCATAACGTCACGTACGAAGCCTGATTTCTGTGACGAATTGTGTAACGAAAAACTGCGTTATCTCGCGGTTTCGGTGTCGGCTTACCGACCTGGCGATTTACCGATTCGCGAAAATTGGCGGTACCGACACCGTAATGAGTATTGCGTCGGCGCGGTTGGCCTGGCAACGGGCCCGTTCGCAAGTCTCAAGTTAGTCGCACGGAGACCGAGGTGCCGAACTCTGCCGACGGGACCGACGACGAGGTAGTGCGGAGGCTGTCGCCGACAGGGAAGACTTCTTCCATGGATTTTCCGCCCGTGAAGGGCTTGAGTGATTTCGCCGAGCGAGTCTCACATGAATTTTCCGCCCGGCGGGACTGACGACGAGGGAGAGCGACCGGCGAGCTGTTGAGAACGCGGTTATCACGTGCCGTACCGTGAGTGCCGTTTCGTGACGAAGGGCCAGGAGTCGCCCGGTATCGAAAAATTAATCATGTTTTAATAAACAGGTTCCGGCCAGGGGCTGGCAATCCTGAGCTACAGCTCTTTTGAGAAAATCGGCGAGGAGCTGCCGATCACCCACCGATCACGTGACCAGCACGGGGTGCCGGCGCGAGTACTGCATCAGCGCGGATTCAAGGACGGCGACGACGAATTCCGCCGCGCCGTGGGACCATACCGGCTCTCCGGGTGTATTCAGCCACCGAGGGAAAAAGCTGTAATCGGCGGAGTGTCGTGTTTATCACGACGTGGAACGTCGAGTTGCAGCCATCACGTGAAGACGGCGTGCGGCGAGTATTTGCGAGCGTGTTGCGTGGAGCCCCGGGGTGAAAGGGTCGAGTTTCGAGCAGGAATTCGCGAGTGTCGTGACACGTCCTGCGCGCGTGTTAGGAAAGTTCGGAAGCCGATCCGTTCTCGGTGGGGTACCGGGAAGTGGGCATTGTATCGCCGCGTGCCGGCAGCCCAAAGTATTTTTTTGCGTTCTTTTGCGTGCGCTGTGTATCTTTCTCGCGTTCCGTTGCGTATATCTTCCGTTGCGTTCCGTTGCGTATCTTTCTCGCGTTGCGTTGTGTATCTTTCTCGCGTTGCGTTGCGTATCTTTCTCGCGTTCCGTGTGCGTTGCGTTTACCCTATTGCGAACCGTATGCGTAATTTCTCTTCGCGTTCCGAATTTGATTTGTGCTAAATTATAGCCGGTGTGAAATTTCTTTTGTTTATTGCGTTTTTGGCAGAATCGCGGGTTCATCCCCGACTTCGATAATGAGCAATTTATGATTTATAAATCTTGATGTTATGGTTTTCAAATTTATTAAATAAATAGATTTAGCACAATATATAAAGTAACGTTATCCTTTTGTTAACTTGTTTTTTAATGTATTGCAATATATATTTTGTAGTTGGTGAAATTGAACTTACAAACAAAGTAAAATCAGCTTTAACCTGGTTGAAAACTTTACATGAACCATGGTACAAAGTTCAAGAAAAATGGGCTATAACATCTAAATATAGACGAAGTGTATTGTTAGCTTCAAGAGCTTTAGCTAAGCAACAAAATGCAGAATATATTAAAGCTGAAACTTATTTAAATGAGTGTACTGTTCTTCGTCTCAAGGAAGGTTATAAATTAGTAAGAATTTTTTGTAAATTAATTTAGTTTTAACTTTATAAAAAAACTTTTCTTATATCTTACCATATAAGTGTAAACAAATATTTCCACATTAAACGGTTTAATTTTATTATTCAGATTGAAATCGACTTTAGAATATCTTGTCAACCAGGGTTTGAGGATGCTTTAATTACGAATTGGCATTTATTTTCTCAAAAAATTAAATTTATTTTACAAAATAATCCTGAATTAGTAAAAGATTCTGAAGGAAAAATGTTATGGAAACTTTATTTTAAAACAACTGACAAAAGTAATATTTTTTAATGTTATTTAATTTTAAACTATTACTAATATCAAACATATTTTTATGTTTTTTATTTAATGTATTGAGATATATTTGTTTCTTTTTGTAGAAACAAAAATATTTTGCTTATGCAATGCCTTCCTTCGCTTTTACCTCCTAGTAGGCAGGTGCATCTTAGAAAAAAAAATTTAAACCTACGATTAAAGAAAGCAGAGATGCGTTTATCGCTCATGTTAAAGTAAGGTCTATTATTCTGTTAGCTTTCTAAATTCTTTTGTAACGGTAGCGACTTCGGTGTCGCGTAGTTTGCCGGATTTAGGCTTGCCGGAGCCAGGGTTCGTAAGAGCGCAATAGTTTCGGGCTCCTAGTTGCGGTGTAGGCCGACGGGAGCGCCCGTCGGCGAGTCCGAGGTTGCTCGGGCTGGCTTGAGGGGCAGCGGTCGGGAGCGCCCGACCGCGGCAGCGCCGGCGACTGACTGTCGCGCGGCGGATCCGTTGCCGGACGGGAGCGCCCGTCCGGGGGATCGTGTGGGCACGAAGTACCCTGGAGATGGCGGCCGTCGGAAGCGCCCGACGGCGGCGATGCCGGTGACTAAGAGTCGTGCGGCAGGTTCTAAGCTTAGACGGGAGCGCCCGTCCAAGAGAACCGAAGGTTGTCCGGGATAACCCGGAGAGCGGCAGTCGGGAGCGCCCGACCGCGGCGGTGTCGTCGGCGGTGTGCCGTACGGTAGATCCTATAGCCTGGACGGGAGCGCCCGTCCAGGGGATCTCGGTGGCCCAGACTAGCCGGGGGCGCCGGCGGTATTCGGTCGCCTCGGTAGTGGAGCCTTGGGAGCGCCCGAGGTTTCCAGGAACCTGAAGTTACTCTGCCTTGGGAGCGCCCAAAGCAGCGGAAGACTCTCACCGGGAGCGCCCGGGGACGACTCGGGAGCACCCGAGTCAAAGAGTACTAGAGAGGGCTTCGGGAGCGCTCGAAGCCTATCGGAGCTAGAGAATGTGATCGGGATCAGGATTCGAATCAGACAAGATACTGGCTCTGCCGTGAGCTCGGCTTATATAGCCGCCGAGATGAGAGTGGGGGAGCTCCCACTCTTACCTCGACGGCGCGCGCCATCGTTGGGCCGGTGGTCGCCCGGCGAACCTCCATTGTTCCGGCCGGTATATCTTGAAAACGGCGTCGGCCGTCTAGGGCGGTTGTTAGCCCTTTTCGTGGTGAGGCGTATGCTCTTGCCACACTTTATTTACTGTTAAATAATTAAAAAAATTATTTTTAATAACTTCAGGTTCCTGGCCAAGTGTTAAACTTTATAAAGCAGAGATGTGAAAATACATATAATAACTTTGGGCGATCTGCTTCTGCACAACCATATATTTTATATGTTAGCAAGGAAGTAGTTGCAATAGATGAAATACTCGTTGTAATTGATAACTTCTGTTATAAATTAGAAAACTTTCAGCACGCATTAGATATATGCTTCAAGGCGTTTTTTGCTTTAGACATTGCTTATACTGCACAATGTGATCACATATGGTTACTTATTCAAAAAGCTCTATATGCTTTCACAACTGCAGATGATATGAATATTCTGAAAGTCACAAGCTTTTTAAAAAAACTTGAATTGATGAACGATAAAAGCTAATATAGTTTTTATCTATTGCGTTTTATTTCTTTGCCAAAGTATTAAATGTGATAACGATTTTCTTTTAGTTTGTATAATGATATATATAAAAACAGTTATTTTGCGATATTTCTACTATGAAAAAATAGTATCTATTATTGAATATAAACATTTATTGCTTTATCTTGCTTTATTTATAACATAATTTTCTACTAATATTAATTTCTTGTATATAAAATACAAGAAACTTCTAATAAATTTCTGTTTTTTTATACAGGTACTATTTTTGAATAGTGAATAGAATAATATACTCTGGTATAATATTCATCTTTCACTTATAGAATTATTAATGTAAGTATAAAATATTGCGTATAACGTATGGTTATTACTTTTTATATGTCATTTAAGTTTGTTAAATATTTTTATAATGTTCATATGTTTTGTTTGCAATGCTTCTGTTCAAACATGTGATGCTTTAGTGGCTCACATTAAAATTTTTCATTCAAATAAATTGTTAACTTGTGAACTTATATGTGCTCAGCCTAATTGCTTTAGAAAATTTAGCCGACTTCATTCTTTAAAACGACATTTGGTTTCTCATAATTATTTGGTTGCTGCCACCAAACGTCTCAAGCATGAAAATGTAGAAAATATTCTACATGATGAAAATAACAGTAAAACTGCTGATGTATGTTCCGATATCCAAATAACTAATACAAAACAAGAATCTTTAAATTTTACCCAATCTGATTTAATTACTTCAGTCACAAATAGTGCAATTTTATTTTTAGCTAAATTATATAGCATTGATAATATGTCCCGTCAGCATGTTCAATTTATTGTGGAAAACCAGATTGAAATGGTAGACAGTAATGGTTATTTGGATATTCTAGAAAGAAAAATACTTAATGCGATTCAAAATCCAACTGAAAAAAATAACATTCTTAAAGAAGTACAACAAATAATTCATTGTTTAAAAAACATGTACTCCGGTCTCGAAACAGAACATCTAAGATTTAAAACATTTACTAAATGCGGTGCTTATATCAAACCTGAATCTTTTATTATAGGTCAATCTTTAAATTCAAAACATTCATATGGATCTACATCAATAGAGCCAATTAATCTTTATGGCCAATTTGTTCCTATACGTACAGTTTTACGTGCATTTTTAGAATTGCCAGGTGTCTTTAATAAAATAATGTCTTATATAAATAAATTAGAAAACTCAGATGGCTCTGTTATTGAAAATTTAATTCAAGCCAAATTATGGAAAGAAAAAATTAAGCCCAAATTTGCTGGAAAATTTCTGCTTCCTATTGGATGTTATTATGATGATTTTGAAACCGGAGATACGTGTTCTCCTCACAATGGCGTTAATAAAATAGGTGCTTTATATTATTTTTTACCTTGTTTACCACCTGAAGACAGAGGTGCGGTCGAAAATATTTTTATAGCTCAAATAACGTATGCTCAAGATAAATATTTTGGAAATAATAAATTATTTTGTCGTACTCTTCATAAATTACACTATCTTGAAACGGAAAGAATTACTGTGATAGTAGACATTACAGAAATAAAGGTTTATTTTGCGCTTGCTATATTTTTAGGTGATAATGAAGCTGTACACAGTGTATTAGGATTTAGCAATTCTTTCAATGCAAACTATTGTTGTCGAAGATGTAAAGTTCACAAAACTGTGTCTCATACTCAAACAAAAGCAAATCCGTCTCTTTTACGGAATCGACAAAATTATGCTACAGATGTAGCCATAAACGACCTCAGTAGTACAGGTATAAAATCATATTGCATATGGAATGACCTTTTGGCATTCCATTGTACTGAAAATATTGCCTACGATTTAATGCATGATCTTGATGAAGGATCGTGGAAGTATGACATGTCCTTGTTAATTCTAAAATTATTTGAACTGAAGCGCTTTACGATCGACGAATTAAATAATAGAATACAAGGATTTCATTATGGCTATTGTAAAGCATCAAAAAGACCAAGTGTTCTTAAAATTAAAAATCTGAAAAAAGGAAATCTTTCATTTACAGCTACTGAGACACTGTGTTTTGTGAGGCATTTTGGCCTTATGGTCGGAGATTACATTACAACTGTAGATAAGCAATTATGGCGTTTTTATGAAGTAATTGTTGAAATTGTTAATATTCTTTTTTCTCCTGTTGTAAGAGTAAGTGATAAGATATTTCTTAAAAGAATAATAACTCAACATCATTCATTATATTTGGAATTGTTTCCTAATGAGACTTTGAAACCGAAACACCATAATATGCTTTATTATGATGAATGTTGCGAAGAAATCGGACCTTTAGTGTTTATGTCATGTTGGCGTTTTGAAGCAAAACATAGACCGTCTATACGATATGCTAGCGCCAATTGCTGTTATAAAAACTTGCTTGAGATATTAGTTCAAAAAGCTCAATTAAAATTTTGTCACCGTCTTCTTGCTCAAAAGGGCTTAGAACCAAAACTTACAGTATCAACTGGAAAAATTATTTCTACTAAATTGGCTGAAAATTATGACAAATTTATTCATCTTTTACCCGATAAATTTATCAATAAAATTTATGTTTTAAAATGGGCTGATGTGTTAGGTACTCATTATAAGATAGGAATGGTATTATTATCTCATTTTACTGAAGAATATCCTGTATTTGGTCAAATTAAGTTTATTTTATTTGAAAATGATACAAAAAGTATTTCTTTTATTTTGAAAAATTTTGAAACTTTATTATACTCTACTTTAGTTCAAGCGTACAAAGTTACACCTTCTGAGCAATGGGTTTATATTAAACAAAACTCTCTACAGAGTCACTTACCAACTCATGTGCGAACAGGTCCAAATAGTAAATGTTACATAAATTTTCGGCATAAATTATAAACATGTATGTATATACATTGCAATATTGTAAAAAGGGGAACATATCTTTTATATAGATTCTATATAGAATATATGTATCTTTTTATATGTATAGAAACCAATTTTTTATAGAGAGGATTATTTTATGTAGATACAGAGCTATTTTATATAGAATACATACAGAATATATATATTATATGGAGTTATTTCTAGGCAACTTTATTCTTAAATAAAATAAAATTTGATTTTGAGTTAAAAATATTTTTTCTTAAATAAAATAAAAATAGTTTTGAATAAAGAATATATTTTTAATTGTTCTTAAGGATAATATTTTCTTCATTTAAACATATTTATATTCGGCGCTATTTTAAGGATAAAAAACATTTGGATCAATGCATATTTACATTGTTTCAAAAATTTATTTTTTTGTGTGAATATAAATATTATTTTAGATGATTTAAAATACTTTGACGTCGTTTTAGATTTTGTATATAACGTTTTATGTGGACTGTATGATTAAATGATAACCAGACAGACGGTCTGTGAATTACGGGAATAGGCTTAGCAATAATACATATAAAAATGATATGTGTACAAATGGTTTCATTAGGCATAAAAACCCATCTCCAGCGTGAGAAGTGAGAAAAGTAAAAAATCAATAAAAATACAAATAGGAAATGAACGTATTATCTTCAACTAACTTGTCTATTAGAATGTTTAGAACAAAGTTCAGTCTGCCTGTTCGAGACAGGCTGATTTTGTTTGAATTTCCTGCGCGGCCACGATCGCTGTCGGGTAACCAATCGTGTGCCAATGCGTGCGCCAATTGTGTAAGCGTTGGTGCGATGCTCGAGGCGTCTTGATTACGGAGGTTGATTAGCGATCGACGTTGTTGTTTGGTGTAGAGCGAAGAAAGATCGTTTAGTGTGTGCGCGAAGAAAGAGAACACGAAGCTCGGTTACGGCCATCTGGCTAAGAAGGAGGATAAGACCACGCTCACGTGGCTGATTTGTATAATAGCGTACAGTCTATTTGGCGGCGATAAGGTACCTGATTTTTCTTGTAATATTCGCGTTTCAGAGACATGTTAACTTTAAGTTTTTCTTTATCCTAGTGATCTTATTCATTGTTCAGATTTGTTTCTTTGATTTTGGCTTTTTCCACCTCCCATGCGGGAGTGGGTTTTTATGCCTCATAAATTCCTTATTTATTTGTCAAATGTGTATGCTTATTTCTCTTGTCTCTCCCATCCCTCATACACTACTGTTCAATACCGATGGCGCTTAATTTACAGTTCACAGAGCAAGTCGCAAGTATCCTGCATTCATCATATATGAAACATTGCCTCAAACAGATAAAGCGTATACGTGGTTATTGCACAGAAGCGGTGCTCGGACCGCGTTCTCCTCCTATTCTCTTTTTTGCATCAACCCGTGACTATCTGCCGCAACTTGGTGCACTCAAACCACACTGTTTTTCTCGATATTTCCTTTGCGTGTCGTCATTGAATCAACATTCTAACCGCGTCGTTCTGAATTTTTTACTAGCTAGTCGTTACCAAAAATCACAGGATTGTCACAATTGTATTACCAATGGCTTATGCAATCTCATGTTCGAAAGCTCTGACACATTCTTAGTACGTTTTTACTTGTACTTGATCAACTCATCTTGTATCAAGCCGATATCATCCTCGGCGATCAGCACTTTCTTTGTTTTGCTACTTGAAAAGCAACTTATATTTAATCGCCTTGGTGGCGCTAATATCCTGGAAGACTCAATAAATTTCTAATCACATGTTTCCAAAACAGACGTATAACAAATTATACGCACACTTTTACTACATTTTTTCTTGTTTCTAATTTTATTTCTATACTTAACATCTATTGATAAATATATTTATTTTATCGACAGTTTAGTTACTTGTTTAACTAACACAACACTTTCTTTGATCTTTTCATCTCTTCTCACTTATCTTTTTCCTGCCAATTTTTATCCCTCTCAATTACTTCTTTTTCTTATAATTTTCTCTTTTCTTTTATTCTCACTATTTTCTTTATCTTCCACCTTTTTTCTTTGTAAAAATTAATTTCTCCTTCCAATTTTCCTTTCATCCTCTCGTACTCTATTTTTCATGTTTCTATTACGTCCGGTGCGGCCGAATAAAATGCTAAAATCGAATCTTTTACTGTTTTTTTTATTTTTTTTTCTGTATAATATTGTTAAAACTACTGACGATTATACTTCTCCGTCCACGCAATTATTATCGACAGCTCAATCGGGATTATCATAGCCGCGACTATCATACTGTTGATAATTTTTCCGATTACTGTAATTATTATGCGGTCGGTAACCAGACAGTTTACATTTGATAATAGACAGTACCGCGTCCTCCATCACCGCCTTTGGGCAGAAAACAGTGGTTGCGCTCTCCGAGAAGCACAACCTCCAACCGCCCGTCCGCAACTTGTGGTGCGCCAGATAGAAATTTTTACGGGTCGCATGCTGGTGATTTAGCGGGTTACAGCATTTTCAGCGCTGCTGGAACACCCTCTCTCGGAATTTGCTGTACAAAAAGCACCCCCGTGAGTGGGAACATATATACAAAGGAGCGACGTAAATGTTACGAAAAAGTGAAAGGTTGCTAAACCCTCCCAAACTTGTACAAGCGTCAATAAAAAATTCTAAAAAAATGTCTTCTTATCTCTTTTTTTCTATTTTCTTTCGCTTCTTTAATTGCTTTTTGCCTTCTCTTTTGTAATCCAGTAATTTGTTAATAAATATAATTTTTACTCAATTTTTTTTTCTTTACTCTATTTCCTTTATTGAACGTTCCGGAACCTAACTAGATCAAACCAAATCCGCATAATAAATAAACATAAACCCGAAATTTCGGACATAACATCCCCTATATATAACCTTGCAAGTTCTCCTTCTTTTTCTTCTCTCACCTTACTTTCGTATCCTTTTTCTCTCCTGTTTTTGATTATTAATATTACAAACCCTTCTTTCCAGTCCTGTAGTCATCCCTGTTTTTTTCATATTCTTCTACTACATATCCCCCAAAGCCAATATCTTATCTCATTTTCTCATATTTTAATACTATATTTATTATTCCATTCCCCCATTCTCGTTACTTTTTCATCCTTCAATTTTCTCAAAACTTTTTTTATTTCTTCTTTACATATCCTACTGTTTCTATTCTTTGTTTTATTCTTCTCCTTCCATTCTTATCCTCCAACTCAGCCCCTCCAAAATTTTCCTAAAATACTTTTCTTATTTTTTCATCTCGATGTCCTCAACATTTTTTTCTCTCGTATAATTTATTATTTTTCACAATTTTTCTGTTAATTTTTTTTCTATTTTTATTTTTTTTTTGTTTTTTATCCTCATATATCCTGTTATATCATTTTATCTTTACCCTGTATTTTTTTTCTTTTCTCTCTCTTCAAACGTTTAGATTTCTCTTTTGCTTTCTGTTCTACTTATCTATAATTCTTATTTAATAACCCTGCCATATTTCTTTTATCATCATCTTTCTCCACCCTTTTCAGTGTCTCTACTATCATTTTGTAACTCCCTCCATTTTTTAATTTTTCCTTGCCTCTCTCTCTCTCTCTCTCTCTCTCTCTCTCTCTCTCTCTCTCTCTCTCTCTCTCTCTCTCTCTCTCTCTCTCTCTCTCTCTCTCTCTCTCTCTCTCTCTCTCTCTCTCTCTCCCTCTCCCTCTCCCTCTCCCTCTCCCTCTCCCTCTCCCTCTCCCTCTCCCTCTCCCTCTCCCTCTCCCTCTCCCTCTCCCTCCCTCTCCCTCTCCCTCTCCCTCTCCCTCTCCCTCTCCCTCTCCCTCTCCCTCTCCCTCTCCCTCTCCCTCTCCCTCTCCCTCTCCCTCTCCCTCTCCCTCTCCCTCTCCCTCCCTCTCCCTCTCCCTCTCCCTCTCCCTCTCCCTCTCCCTCTCCCTCTCCTCTCCCTCTCCCTCTCCCTCTCCCTCTCCCTCTCCCTCTCCCTCTCCTCTCCCTCTCCCTCTCCCTCTCCCTCTCCCTCTCCCTCTCCCTCTCTCCCTCTCCCTCTCCCTCTCCCTCTCCCTCTCCCTCTCTCTCTCTCTCTCTCTTTCTCTCTCTCTCTTAGTATTTTGTAAACATTATCGCTTCCTGTGCCCAAACCCTCTTAATTATTTTTACAGTTTTTTTATTTTCTTTTTTCTTCTATTAATATTGTTATCAAATAATAATTTGAATCCACCTAATCTTTTACCTTCAGCTCTGCTATTCTATTTTTTGTATCTTCGTTCTGTATTACATAATCTGTTACTGTCTCTCTTTTTTTTTGT
Organism: Cardiocondyla obscurior; assembly: GCF_019399895.1. Taxonomy (NCBI): domain Eukaryota; kingdom Metazoa; phylum Arthropoda; class Insecta; order Hymenoptera; family Formicidae; genus Cardiocondyla; species Cardiocondyla obscurior. The sequence continues at coordinate 3,022,963 of NC_091888.1, read as the reverse complement.
ATACATCTATTTTTCTTCTTTTTTGTCTTTCTTCACACTTTTGTTTAAAATTGAAAGACTTAACTTTTTTATAATGTTACATAACTTTATTTCTCTTTATTAATTTTACTGTCCCTTAGTTCTCATTTTTCTTTTTTTTTCTTTCTATTCTTTTCTCCTTTTTTTCTATTTTTGCATTGAAATTCTGCCTTTATCACCATCTTTGTCTTTTCTTCTTCTTTCTTTATCCATTCCTTTAATTAATTCAACTTCAAATTTGTATTTCTATTTACATTGACTTTCACTATTTTCTACCATTCTTCTTCCACGTTCACTTTTTTTGACGTCAGGTCTTACTCTTCTTCTGTTTTTTTTACAGTTTTTTTTTTATTGCCATAAGCATTCCCTCTATCGCACTTCTCTTTTTCTTTGCTTTTCTGCCATACATGTCCTTTTTAAGAGCCGCTTTGTCACTTTTTCTATCTTTTCTTTTTGCAATTATATTTTGCTTAGACACATTACGTACCACATTTTTAATTTTCCTAAAAATCTTTATCTTTAACCTCCACCCTGGCCACGTTTTAAAAACCAACCATGAATTTTTTTTTCTTTTTTCTATTTTTTTACTTTTTTTCTCACTTATTTTCTATTTCTCCCCTTTTTTTTAAAAAAAAACCTTACTGTTTTATTTGTTCCTTTTTTTTTTCTCATTTCTTTTCTTTATCTTTTTTCTTTTTCCGCTATTCCCGTAATTCAGTTTTTATCTTATCCTATACTTACAATTTGGTTTTTATCTGCATTTTTATATATTTCGTTTTTATTTTTTTTCCTTCTCTTCTCAATCTTTCAGCCTCCATTCTAATGCACAACTGTATCTTTTTCTTTCTTTCTATCAAACTATTTGATATCTATTTCTTTCTCTTTTTTATCTTTGTTTTTTTGGTAGGAATAAAAACTACTTCCGAACTGAATATAGAGATTTTAACTTCTTTAATTTAACAACGTTCTGTTTAAAAAACTTTTCGGACAGACTTTGTCTCAAATCTCTCACAATTCACAACGAATTGATACAATGGCTAAAACTTACTAACCGTTATTTCGTTGGATAAAGAGGAAGAGAGGTCTTGCCAAGACCTTTCACGCAACGCGTTTTATTTTTCCCTATTCATTCTAACTGCGAGCGAGCGCTGGGCGTGAGAGCTTCAGTCTACATAATTTCACATTTTTTTTCATATACTTCTACTTTTATTATTTCTTTTTCACTTTCATATTTTACCCGTACCATTCCTTTTCCCCTTTTATCCTTACTTTCTTCTCTCCTTTATTTTATCTTTGTTTATTTTTACATTTTTCTTTATTGTTTTTATCAAATCCTCTACTTAATTTCTCAGCTATTCTGATCCATCTTCCTCTATTCTAACTCACCTAATTATAATTCTTCTTTTCTCTCTTCACTTCTCTTCCTTTCTCTATCCAGCTCTAGCTTTTTTATTCTTTCCTCCAGCCTCTCTGATTCTTTTTTTCTTTTCCTCTTTACTTTTCCTGTCTTGCGATCTTGGAGATATCTATTTGTTAATTAACAAAAATATCAATATAAATAAAAACTATACTGTAAGTGAATGACTCAAATAATAAGTCACAATGGAATTATTAAGAAGTAAATGTGTAAGATGCGATAGGACACGATCTGCGATTACTGCGAAAACTCGGTGACGAGGACGTGAGTCAAGGGCTCAGCGGAGACCCAGCTAGAGAGTCAATTTTCCGACAACTATCAAAGCGAACGAATTTAGTCTGTATCCCATAACCAAATTTAATACAGAATACGCTGACAATACTGCCACTCGCAGAATCGTCTGACAACCAAATTTGTTGACTAATTTTTTACAAAAAAAATTATTTAAATAATTAAAATGACTTATTTTCGGCCTTTAAATAAAGTATCTGAAACCCCACAAGTTGATAGTAATAACTGTTTATCTGATAAAGCGCAGCTACCGCCAACTCTTTCTCTCGCGTAAGAACACACAGTAGATCTCGTTGAGCGTACATTTGACATGAAACGCTGCAACATTTAATGATATATTTTTAATAAAAAACTTTATTTTTTATTCTTATTTATTCGGCAAACAAAATTAGTTACATACATTTATATTAACAGAAATTGTTATATTGTATTTACTATATTACGTTATCTTTGTTATTTTGATCCTTCTTCATTAATAGTTGATATAACTTTGTCATGGTCCATTATTGTAATATGGTTTCCTTCCACATGATAAATTTCAACTTTACCTTCAGTTATCTAAAAATTTATTTTCTTGTTATCAAATATTTGTTATTTAAAAAATAATATTTTTATTAAACTGTATAAACTTGTTAATATAATATTATATTAACCTGGAATTCCGTTTTCAAAACGCGGCGTGGTAGAAGTACCATTAGTAAGAAAAAGAAATAGAGACTTATAGTGCTGAGATTGTGCAAAGAGGGATGAGAGAGTGAAGAGTTAAGAAATGTAGAGTAAAGGCAAAAAAGTAAAAATGAGGTTAAGTGTAAAAAAGGTGAATAAAGAAGAGAGTGAGAAAGAGAGGTGGGAGGGGGGAAAGAGAAGGTGTGAGGGAAAACAGCCGAGTAAAATAAAAAAAATATGGTAAATTGGAGGATTAGAAGGAAAAGAGCAGAAGAGGAGAAAGAAGAAAGAATAAGAAATAGGCGAAAAGGAGAGATAGATAAAAATGAGAGAAAAAGAAAAAGTAGAGAAAAGAAGGAAGATAGATGTTAGAATTTTCACTAATAGTTAGAATTGGGCCCTCCACGGGGCAGCACCTCGTGGCCAATCATTCCGGATTGATATCGACTTCCGCGTTCGATTGCCGCCTCCGATTCTTGAAGGCGATACCGGCTCGCGTGGGTCTTCCTGCCTAATCATCGTACAGAGTTTATCAAGTATGCTTCGTGTGCCTCACGTGTGCAGTTTTGATATTAATTCTCATTAACTTTTACTCATCGTGTGCAACTCATCGGCTTTGTCTCTTTGTGATCACACAACGGAACAATAGATTTGTTGACACTCAATTCGGTGTGCAACTCAAGAAAACTCACCGATTTTGCACACGGCTTAATGAGCCTCGTGCTAGTAGACCGGCAGCTTCTTCGAGTGCTCAGCCCGTATTAATTATCAAGAGACGCGGTAGTGTCTCGCGTCAAGTGTACGAAGTTTCGAGACTACCGCGTATATTTTACGCGAAAGACCGAGTTCTTGTCTGACGAGATTTTAAGATTTCTTTAATGGCTAAACCGTTTTTTTTTTTCTAACTTTGTTTATTCGAAAGATTGGGTTCGATTTTATTAATAAAAGTTTTTTTACTTTTTATCTATTTAGTCTAGGAGCTGAGTTATTGTATTTCAAATATTATATTGCCAATTTTCTTTTTCATTCTCGTCATCGTCGGCGTACTTTTCTTTTCTTTTCCGCGAGATAGCTGTATTGTTTTTTTTTATTCTGAAGCTTTGGTTATATTATATATAAATATGTATTGATTTTTTGTTTGCTCTGACGTTTTTGTTATATTATACATAAATATATTAAGAGACGCGCTATTGTTTTGCATCAATTGATTGATAAGTTCTGTATATTAATTAATCTTCTAAAATTAAGAAACAAATAAAACTAAAAATATAAAATTTAAAACAAAATGACTCAGTTTCCACAATAAATAGGAAAAAAAACTGTTACGTCCGAAGCCTAAAGTCAAGAGAGATTTAAGAAAATCGGAAGGTTACCGATGCAACAGGGCAAAAACTTTTTATTTCCGCTGATACAAAGGAAAGGACTGTATCGTTGCGGCAGAGGCGCACGTGCCAAGGTTTCGAATCTCGTGTCAACGCCTTAATAGGCGCTTTGACGCCTTTTCCGAAACGCGTGCGGTCTATGGCCCTTTAATAAAAGAATTTAATCTTATTTATTGGGATAGGGCCGCGCAAGTCTTAAGCAAATAAAAACCAGAGCCGGATTGTGTGTGAATGTAATTGATTTTATTGAAATGGTTTTACACTTTCACGGTAGACTATTGCTTAAATAAATGAATGTAATTTACAATTATATTTGTCTCTTGCTTTAAATAAAATATTGTATTATTGTAGATGTTTATGAATGTTCGCGGGTGTACAATTTTTCGGTATGAGTAACTTTACATATGGTTTTCTTGATGGATGTGTGAATGGCAGTGTGCGTGCAAAGTGTCGGCAGAGCGGGGGAAAATGGGAATAATGAGAGGTTCTAGGAAAAAAGGATGGAGGATGGGTTGACCCGAAGGGACAATTGCTTATCTCTGCTCTGTTGTTATAATGAATATGATAAAAGCCTGTCCAAAAACAATTTCTTTCAGGCTGTTCGATTGAAAATGAACATGACAAGCAAGGAAGCGATGTACGAAATTCGGGATTCCTTCCGCTTTGATAACCACACATATGAGGCACAGCGTAGTAATTGAGATTCACAATTGCAACATACTGGGGTTTTTCGGTTAGCGGGATATTGATAATTTTCTGTTTCACAAAAACGGGAACTCGGTGGATTGTTATCGGGAACGTAGGTAGAGAAGTTTTCTTCGGAGTGAGAAATAACGGTAGGTTGACGGGATATTAAAGTAAGAAAATATAAATCTGTAAACGGATAATAGTTTCCAGATTTTGAAGGAGGTTGAGAATTAGAAAGGAAAAGATGCAAATCAATTTCGAATGGGGGATAGATTAAGCCTTTGTCATTAGATTGAGAGGCCGTAGGAATGGATTCACAGCGTGGTGCCGTTTGAGTGATATCTGGTGTAGTGTAAGTAATTGTATTCGTTAATAAGCGCGAAGGAGTCAAATTAGATAAATTAAGATGTGTTGATGATCTAGATGGAACAGGTCGCAAATTTTCAGTTGGCTGTTGACGCGTTAAATTCATGAGATATGACACTATAATTTTCAGGGAAGTTTTATTAAATGTTGTGATGTCTTTCCTTTCTTTAAGATTTATGTTCTAACTCACATCTGTTGATGGTGGCTTGGAGTCTGGCGGTTTTTGTTGCAGCTTCCTCAGGGGTGAGGGGGGTAAGCTGAATAATGGTTTCGTATTTTTTATTCAAGTAAGTTGGTGAAGGCGTTGAGTCTCTGATCCACAAATGTTGCATGGAAATCTTCTATGAGATTTCTTCCTTCTACTTGTTTGTTCACGAGGAAATCGAGCAGAGTCACGACCTTAGTATTGTGATTCTAAATTCGGTAGTGTTTTCGCCCAAAAAGCGCGAGGCTTATATAGCCGAAAAAATCAAAGGGAGGGAGTATTGTCTCATCCTCTGATTTCCGCATTCTGTTTTAATTCTGATTCATTGTTCGGAATTTTTACGACACCAGTCGTCTTGACGTTCCTTAGCTGTTGCTGGGCACAATTTTTTATATATATATTATTTCCCCTGGTGATCGTTGCGGAACGCCTGTTTGTTTCGGCACCTCTATACGTTTTAGTTTTAGACAGATCCATCGTATGTCTTCATCTTAATATTTCTTATGGTAGAGACAAGGTTTCTGTATTCTTTATCTAGGGTAATAAAACCGAAAAAGGAGGTCACAGTGTCCATACCCTTGCAATGCAGGGGGATTTTTCTAAGTATCAGCGGTTGCGGGAGCCTTTGTCTCGTTTTACGACTTTCGACTGATTAGTCAAAAGCATGCTGCTCAAGGCGATAAATACACTAAGACCAATTTAAGTTTTACGACCGAATTATTAGCCGAAATGAGCTGTCCACTTCCGGATACTGGACGGGTTATCTCATAGAGTATGGGAAAAAATTTTTTCCCCCAGATTCCCTTTTAATAATTTTGATTGGTGACGCCTCCGTTTGCTATAGTGTATTATCTCAGTGTTCGTGGACCTTAGTTTTGGTCAAAGTTTTATTAAAGTAGTGTTCATTAAGGAAGCGATTACTCAAGGAATCGGCTTCCGACGTAAGAAAACAAAGGGATTTTTATAAATAAAATCGTACCCAATCTTTCAAATAAACCAGGTTAAAAAAAAAACAATTTAACCATTAAAGAGATTTCAAAATTTTGACAGATAACAACTAGGTTTCTAAAAAAAAGTGATATTTTGAAAAAACTAACTTTAAAAAAAAATGAAAAAAAAGCGTTAAATGTCCGAACTTTAAAAAAAAAAACAACAAAAAAATAGAAAAAAACTTAAAAACCAACAACCCCTACAAAAAAGAGGAAAAACGCAAAAAAAGGCAATAAAGGAATGTTAAAAGATTACATCATTGTTAATTATGCTACCGCCGCGGGGCAGCACCTCGTGGCCGATCGCCTCGGATCGATATCGATCCGTCGTTCGATTATCGCCTCCGATTCTCGAAGGCGTTGCCGGCTAGAGTGTCCCTTATTCATTCACGGTACAGAGTTTATCTCGTGTGCAACAAGAGTGCAGTGTGCTTTTCTCATTAATTTTGTCTTATTAGTTTGACTCATTTGCATTGTCTCAGCAAAATCGTCATCGCCGTGTGCAACTCAGAAAAACTCATCGACGGAATCATCTGGAAGAAATCATCAGGCAGCACGAGGCGTGTTGAACCTCGTGCTCATTTAGTCGTCAGCCTTCGCAGCCTAGTGACCCCTAGTAATTAATACAATTATACGTGGAGTATCATCTCATTGCAATCGCGGATCGAACAATCAATAGTCTGAACTCATAAAGTATCGTGAAACTCATCAGTGAACTCATACTGCGAATTTCTTTTATCTCGGCCACGTGAAAATCACTCCGTCTTTACGTGACTTGTTCGATAGCGAAGGACTTACACCCGCCCTCTCAACGATAAGAAAACCGGCAACGACCGCGTTGCTATGCTCGTGGCTAGTTTAACTCAATTCTAAATTCAATTCTCATTTATTCAGCTCACTCATTATACTCATTTTTATACAAAAAAAAAAATTGCTCAACTTTAAAGAATAAAAAGAAAAAATCTCAAAGAAAACAATAATATCAATAAAAAAGCGCCAAGTAAAAAAGTCAAAAAAAAACCTAAAAAATAAACCAAAAAATTTTTAAAAACGCCAAAAATAGAAAAGATAAAAAAATGAAAAAAAAACCAAAAAAGGTAGATTAAAATACAAAAAAAGTAAACTTAGGAATAAAAAGAAAAAATTGACTGCAAAATTCATAATGTCGACACAGAAACAAAAATAAAAAAAAACGCAACGTTAATTCTCTTTTTTTCTTTTCTTTTTAAAGTTTTTTTTTATTTTTTTATCTTTTTTGGTTTTTTATTTTATTTTTTTTGTCTTTTCTATTTTTGGCGTTTTTTTAAATTTTTGAGTATATTTTTTAGGTATTTTTTTCAACTCTCTTAACGCTTTTTTCACTAATAATTATTTCCTTTTTTTTTTGACTTTGTCTTTTTATTCTTTGAAGTTGAGCTATTCTTTTCTTCTTTTATTGCCTCTTTTTGCGTTTTTTCTCCTTTTTTGTAAAGGTTGTTGGTTTTTCAGTTTTGTTCTCTTTTTTGTTGTGTTTTTTAAAAATATATAATTATACGCGGTAGTAAAACATCATTATTGAAGCGAACAGACAATCAAGTAAATATTCATTTTAGACTGTAATCATTCATCTTACAAGTAAAGCTATGAAAGTGTCACTCTCCGATCTTTATGAAATTTGGATATGTTATAGTACATGAAAAACTATGGGACACGTATTTTTTTTTATCTACGGTAACTCATATTTTGAAGGTAAAATGACCCCTCAAAGATAGAGGGGTAAAATGGAAAAATTGCGATACCTTTGAGATCAGTAAAGCGATTTAAATGATTTTTGGTATAAAAGGATCTTTTGGTAAAAGACAACAATTGTTCTAGGTGTGTTGAAATTGGAAGTAAAAATTAGAGAGTAAACTGCCCCTAACTAACCTTCTTCTTGTTGCAAAAATCAGTTTTTATCTGATCAAAGTAAAATTTGACAAATTAATTGACAATTAAGTCATTTTTTTTAATGTACTGTGTAACGGTGTACCCGGCAATGCACCGGTCACACCATCAGCCGGACGCTGGACGTAAGACCGTCCGGCGGGGACCTGGGGCGCGGCGCGCTCCAAACATTTTCAAATTATTTATCAAACGCGAAATATAACGGCGGGATACCGACCACCGTTCCGCGGCTAAGTCTACGCGCGGGCTTAGCCAAATCCTTCCGAGCGCCGCCGAACGCGCTAACGACGCCGAGACTCGTCGTTTCCCGACCGTGCCGCAACTAGGACCTCAGCGCCACGTCAGGATCGTCACTATCTCCGCTGAGCCTCGGAAACCCGGTGTCATCGCTTTTTAAGTATAAAAAGGCAATACCGGAGCTCAGCGGGACCGTTCTTAATCCGCTCGTTTCAAAGCAGCATCTCCCGAACCGATCCTCGAGCCGACACTGGGGTAGAGAGCACTCTGTCTCAACCAGGAGATCCTGGGGCTCAATCTGATCAGAACTCCGAATTTCAGAACCGCCGGCACGGCCAGCTCGAGGGGTGGAGTAAACTCCGTCTCCTCCGAGAACTCTCGTACCTCGGCCACCGGCCTCTGCTATTCAAAAACTACAGAATGCTTTCGCACCGTCGACGACCACGGAGTGGAGTGATCTCCGTTTCAGTCGAGGGATCTCGGTTACGCGACACTGAGCAGGTGCATTTATCCCTGGTTTTGCGATCCGATACAATACGCCGCGATCGTCAATATTATTATTTGCGTGTTATTCAAACTAACCGTCGCGGCCTTTAACTCAAAATCGCGTCACCGACGATTACATTGTGATTCCACGTTTTCATGTATTGCTTGCGTCGATCGCACGTGACCGCCTCAACTCACGTGCACGATTAAACGCTCGTTATTGCAATCACGCCGTTACCGTATTGTTAAATCTTGCACTTTAACTATTCGCGTATCCGATTTGCGCTATATACATTTATACATCTTATTTATTTCGTATTTGTTTGATCGTCAATAAACGTCTATTTTGTTATCAAATACCAGTCTCGCTGTATAACCGGACCTCCTCTAATCGAATCCCGAAATCCCGACGAGCACACAGGGCATAGCTCGCTAAGAATTGATATTCGGTTAACCGGACAACGAGGTCGTTTCAATTGCATACATGGTAATTATTAAAAAAGTGCTTTATGCACAAAAATTGTTTGCACCAAGCACATCTTATTACTGCACACACATTGCAGGATACGCGCAAGATTTTTACAACAAGAAGGTCAGTTTAGGGGTAGTTTACCCCCTAATTTTCTGTTCCCATTCAACACAACTAGGACAATTGTTGTTTTCTATCAAAAAATACTTTTATACCAAAAGTTATTTAAATCACTTCACTGATCTCAATAATATCGCAATTTTTCCATTTTACCCCTCTATTTTTGGGGGGTTGTTTTACCCCCAAAATATATATTACCGCAAATAAAAAAAATACGTGTCCCTTAGTTTTTCATGTACTTTAACATATCCAAATTTCATAATGATCGGAGAGTGACACTTCCGTATGTTCACTTGTTAGTGTACTCAGTGCGAATCTCATTTCTTCGGATCACGTGCGCGATTACTCGGTCCTCATGTCACCTTCCTTCATTGAAAAGCTTAAGATCTCCTTTTCAATACGCACGATCTGTGTACGGTCACGTTAACACCTTCGCGGCGTAACAATATTTAAATTCGATACCTTAGATATATGCAAAGGCTGTTAGAGGAAAGGAAAACAAATAAAAAAGAAACCGGACGGGCAAAAACGGAGTAAAAAATAATTTAAAAAAAGAAGGAACACTGGGAGGTGAAAGGTGATTATAGACAGTTGTTGAAATTATTTAATTAATTAAATAATTAAATAGACTTAATTAAATAAGGATTCTCCGCAAGGCACTACTTTACGTCTAATAATTGTATCGATTATCTCGCATTTGATTCTCGCCTTCGATTTAAAAAATGCGATTTTGGCATGTCCCAGTCTCCTGCTTATCACTCTGTACACACTGTTTGGTAGTGCCGCATGTACGTTTTCTTTGTGCGTCTCTAGATTATTATCGCAAAGTATCATTGTCTCACTAATAATCCTACTCAAAACTCTGATTAAATCATCCGTAACAGATGTCTTTGTTCAACTTATTGTACAACTTTGATCGCGAGACGTGTCGAGCTTCGTGCTCAATTGTTCGAGTTTCCTTTTCGAACACGCTTGAATAGATTAATATAATGGCCCACATTCTGAGCTCACTTTTAGAGGCGCCTTTATAAAAGCGCCTCTAAAAGTGTGACCAATTTTAGAGGCGCGCTGCTAAAGTCGCCCGTATTCTAAGCACACATTTAGAGGCGCCTTTAAGATAGAGGTACATTTATGTGTACCATGTTATCTATCTTAATTATTTCGCGTTCAATGCCGCAAACTGTGTATTGTTGTGTTCTGTTGTTGCTGAAAATACGAAGCAAGGCTAAGAGCAAAGTAAGTATGTGTAAATGAAAGAAATATAATAATCGTTTAAGTGCTATAACTGATCGCTAACAGTTTTAATATTTTATATCGAATATTGTTAATAATGTTTATAATAATGTACATCGCGATATTGTAAAATAGTATTACAATCTTTTTTTATTACAAGTTATTTTCCGCGGAATCACGCGCTCGATGTACCGTGTTGTCTGACTGTTTTTTGAAAGTTTTTTTTACACGACTCGTCGTCTTTCCGAGTACGCGAGTATTAAACGTATTAAAAAAAAAACATCACGTGTTGGTCACGTAGATCGCCGATCGAACGAACGAAATAAATAAGGCTTTACATAAATGTACGCGGTGTCTAATTTATCCGCTTTGTACAATTTTATTTTTATAATTATTTCAGCACTTAAACGATTAAAAAAGATAAAAATCTGAAAAAATAATATGTAATTAAAACGTATTTTATGTTTCAGATGGCTAATAAACCAAAAAAAAGAGAAAAGTTTACGCAAGAGAAGAAATCAAAAATTTTAATATTTGTAAAAGATAACGCAACAATTATAGAGGATAAAAGTAGCAACGCCAAAACTCAAATTGCGAAAAAACAAAAATGGAAGGAGTTGGCGGAATTAATGACAGCAACAGGATCGGCAAAAAGTTGGGAGGAAATACGATCTGCCTATCGGCGTTGGAAAACGGCAGCAAAAAAATCAATAAGTGCTTACAAAAAGCACTTAAAGGGCACTGGCGGTGGACCATCCGTTGCAACGCCCTCAGAGACAGATTACGTCCTCTGCGATATCTGTCCTGAGGACTTTGAAATGGATAAAAATATCCACGACAGTGATGGCCAAGTAAGTTTTATAAAAAAATAATAAAATATGATATATAAATATATATTGCACTAATAATATGATAATATTTGTTACAAAGAAGCAGCGGTCAAACTATTACCGAAGAGTTTCGAGATGAGGAATTAATATTGGACCCTGCTACTGGGTAAAATACAATTAAAGATAAATTTTATAATTTTATTACTGTAAATAAAAGTTTTTATTATTTTATTATTATATTACTTGTTTCACATCTTTCATCCTTCTGGAGACGCTCAACAGTACGCAGTCATCGACATTGGTAACTGAAGAGCAGCCGGGTCCCTCCACCACCATCCCGGAGGAGACACCAACGAGGATAACAACACCGTCCTCGTTGGCTCTTAACTTACCGGCTGCCAAGAAAAAGAAGAAAGAGATGACTGCGTACGAAAAGGCATTGTTCGGACTCCAGAAGGAGAAGCACGATACGGCCATGGAGTACATGAAAATTGAACACGAAGCAAAGATAGAATTACTTTTGGCTGAAAAAAAAAACAAAAAAAAGAATTACATAAACTTCAAATAAAAGAATTAATGTTAAGAATTAAAAAATTTCAAAGCAAATATCTAGGTTTCAAAATTTATATAGCATGTACATAACAAATCTAATGCTTCATGGTCAACTTTCTTTCGTGCTTCCCCTTTAAAATTTTAATTATGTATTTTTGCTGCCACTTTACAGCACTGATAGGCAGATCGTATTTTCTCCCAACTTCTTGCCGATCATGTTGCTGTCATTAATTCGCCTAACTCCTTCTATTTTTGTTTTTTCGCAATTAGAGTTTTGGCGTTGCTACTTTTATCCTTCATAATTGTTGCGTTATCCTTTACAAATATTAAAATTTTTGATTTCTCCTCTTGCGTAAAGTTTATATTATAAAATATATTATAATGTTATTTTTTCAATTTATTTTATGTTTAGTTTTTTTTTGTATATATTTATAATGGAAATAAAATAAATTTAAGTATTAATTCAAAATTTAAAAATGTTTTTTATTTAAAACCAAATTTTTATTCGGGAAGTAAATGAAATACATGATTGCGAATACAGAGTTTTTCGGGATAGAATAAATCCGTTTGAACTTTACAATAAACGAAAATTTCGACATAGATACATTCGACATAGAAATTCTCGTTCATTGTAAAGTTTAAATGGATTTATTCTATCCCGAAAAACTCTTGGTTCGCAAGCACGTAATTCATTTACTTCCCGAACTTCTGCAACGTTATCAATCGCCTCGGCTAACTCCATGATTGATTTAGTTATGTATCATAATACACGTGCTAAATACCGAGTTTTTATTACACTCGCACAGCACTTTAATCACCTTTATATTTACGCGTATTTTTAAAATTGAAATTTTTTTTAATTGTTTTAATACGATTAATTTTACTACATGGAGTTTCGTTTACTCCTAAAAACTTCGCGTATATAGTTTTTTTGAACAAATTTAATTGATTAACGTTGCCATTAATTAGTTAAGTCGCAATATGGGTCCACCTGTCAAATCGCATGGGTGTCGCCATATTGGATTTTTGCTAAAAGTGCCGATAAATGTGCTACAGACCACATTTAGCGGCACTTTTAGCGAAAGCCTATAAATGTGCTATAAAAGTGGGTTCAGAATAGCTTTTTCGAGATAAAAGCGCACATTTAGGCTAAAAGTGACTGTCACTTTTAAAGGTGCCTCTAAATGTGAGCTCAGAATACGACTACTTTTATAAAACCAGAGCTCAGAATGTGGGCCAATCTCTCTAACCACTTACCTTTCTTAACAATAATTAATTAGTCGCACTCACTCTATCTCAATTTAACAAAAACTCATGCATACTCATAACACGTCGCGTGCGTTTTGCTCACACTATGCGAAGAACATTCCACCGGTTTTTTGAATCTGATAAAAGATGTAACCTATTTAAGACTGGACACTCGAGTTTCTGATTACTTAAATATTTTACAACAGAATAAAAATAAAGCTGACGCAAGAAAGAAAAAAAAGAAGCGGAAATTTGATAAGAAAGAATGAGGCATAAATCCGTTTAATATATGTAAAAGACGGATCGCCAAATGGGAACAAAAGAAACATAAGAGATGAGGCAAAGTTATTGAGCATAGTGAGCGACATAAAAGAGAAGATAAGTTAGGGGATAAAAAAGCTCAAAAATGATAACAGAGGGAATAAAAGTAGCTAGAAATGCTTAAAAGAAAGGAAGAGAAAAGAAAGTGACGAAGAAAAAAATGGACAGAATTAAAAAAAAGATAAGAAATAATCAGATAAGATTAGTAGGGTTGAAAATGAAAGAGAGGAAAAATTAGAAGTATAGAGAAAAGTAGTGAATATAGAAAAAATATTAAAAGAGAAAGAGAGACAGGAGAAGAAAAAAATGTAATATTAAAACGCTAAAAGTATGAGGAGCGAGATAAAACTGGATAGAGTGTTAGAAAATATATGAAAAGAAATAGAAGTAGAGGTGAAGATAAAGAAAATAAAAAGAATAAGGGTGGGAAAGATGGAAAAGGGAAAGATGGTGTTAGTGAAATTAGAAAGTGTCAAAGAGGAAGTAAATACAAAGTGTCCGCAACACAATAGAAATTATTTTGGAAATAATGTGGCTAATCAAAACAAATAGGAAAATTCTATACCATTTTGTAAAACTCTCAAACGTTATTAAGAGAGAAATTAAAATGTCTAGCATAAGAGAGACAAGGAAGCTGCGGGTGAGTGAGTGCAATAGGCGACGTCGCCATTCGTAGCTATTCGCCTGTTGCTCTCACTCATTGCAACTTTCTTGTTACTCTTACGCTAGACATTAAAATTTTTTTTTTAATACTAATCGAAAATTTTACAAAATGATATACAATATAATTTTCCTATTTGTCTCGACAAACTCTACTTATTCTCAAAATTATATCTATTGTGTTGCGGACACCCTGCATATTAGAAAACAAGAGTAAGTTAAATGAAACAAAAGTGTGGATGGAGAATCGAAGGAGCGGTTTAGCAAGGAAATGTTAAAAGAATATCAGAGAGAGAGAAAGGATAGGAAAGGCAAGATTAAAATGGAAAAGAGAAAAAAAATTAATTTTTTTAGGCAAACGGTGTGGAAGAGAGAACTAGAAAGAAATTTTTGGGATGTTAAAGAATGGTACGAAATGGTACCAAAGGAAGAATAGGTGGGAAAGGACAATGAATACAAGGTATAATGAAGAGTATGCGCTTATTAAAGGGTAGGGGGTATTGGGTTACTCGAACGAAGACTAAAATAAAGAGAGATGACAGAAATATGTGCAATTTAGACTGGAGGAAGAGATGTAAGCAAACAGGTACTGAAAGGAGGAAAATAGAAAGCAATGTTGGATGTGTGGAGGAGAGATTGAAACGTGGAAACACGTATGGGAAGAGTGTGGTAAGTAGAAAATAAAGGGTGGCTGGAAAGATTGAGTGAGGAAGATGATAGACGAGGAGGGGAAGGGAAAAGGATGAACAAAAAGATTGATGGAGTTTAGAATAGAGACAGAGAGGGCTGAAAAGAGGAAAGTGAAAGAGTAATAAATGGAGAAAATAAATAAACGAGTTAATGTAGAAAGAAAAAAAATGTGGTAGTGTAAATGAAAAATGAGGGCAAAGAGATGTGGGAGGTTCAGATGCGTGGAGATGGGGAATGAATTGAGAAGAAAATCGAGAAGACTTCAGAAGCGAAAGTTTGGGAAGAGAGCAAAAGAAGATTGGCGTGCACGATAGAATAGCAATAATTTTTTTAAATTGTATTTTGCAAAATAAAATGTTGAGCAAAAAAAGCAGAGAGGGTAGAGTCGAGTATAGCGAGTTGAGATAAATAAATACATGATAATTTGTAATGTATGTAAGAAAAGTTATAAATTTGTAACTCTATAGAGAAGAAATAAAAATTAATAATAATATTTTATTTACCTTGTGAAGACCATAATTCTTTTCAGTAAGGGAAACAATTGGAAATGTAGGTTTTAAAAACGTAATTGGTGATTTGATACGAGGTAAGGAAGATACATCATAATTTTGTATGGCAATGATATGATTGAAAACTGTATAATATATGTGTTTTTGATTTTCAGTAGTTAACAAATTTAATTTCATTGGAAAATAAGCATGAAATATTTTTAATTTTTCTTCCCATGTGATACATTTGTCCAATTCTATTACAAGCTGTAAACACAAAAATATTTATATTAGATATAGTTTATAAAATAAATAGTGTTTAGGATTCTTAGCTTTTATTTGTCATTTAAGTTTAGGTAATTCTAAAATATTTGGTTTGCTTTTTAATTTTATTGCCCTGCAAAGGTCAGTTCCTGTAAGACTCACATATGTGAGCATGTACGCATCTTTCCTGGAGCCGTACGTGTCTAATCTCGTATGACAACAGTAAAATATTTTCGGGAAGAACCGCTTCTCGAAGTTTCGATGCCTTTGTTTAAGATAAAGAATAGGACCACAGTTCCCTTGCTCAGCAATGGGTACCGCCAGTCTTAGCCTTGCGCGCTTACCACCTGCACCTCAAAGCCTATAACGCGCCTTGTGCTTTTACATATCTGATTGCGACTCGCAGTAGTCCTTACTATTTGCATTTTTAGCTCGTGCAAAGTTAATTAAATTAAATAATTATCTTTATCAAGACAGTGCAACCTCTCGTTTCTAAATTATAGTTTATCCTGTCTCTACCGCTTCCAGTCCTTTGCATAATCAAACATTCTTTTCTTATCAAATATACTAAATTAAAAATAATAAATGCGTTATATTAAAAAAAAGTGATATTACCACTCGTGAAACCATGAAACAAATTCTATTTGCATCCGCAAGAAAAGTGCTGTTTAAAAAATTCGAGAAGTATTATTTTTGTAGTAAATTTATCGCAACTGGAATCATATTCCTTTAACTCTTATTGACTAATGTTATTTGAGTCAAGACGTGTCTTATCTCTTCTAAGAACGAACAGTCCCAAAGATTAATAAACTATTTTTCGAACTTTTTTCTACGCAAAAGAACTGTTCCTTTGTTACTAGCAAAAGAAATGCTCTTGTGCTTTGCAGCGACTATGTTTCCGACTAATAATTCTCAGCTAGAACTTATGCCATACGCATGTTTTTTTCTTGCATTCAAATTAAAACTAACTTTATCACGTGCCGCGATATCTATCTGTAAGCCGCAAACTCACCTACGTCTGTATCTTAATCAAATTCAGATCTTTATTTTAACTCATTTTATTTGCTCGTGATCTTGAATATTATTACACATGTATATTGATTCACAATAAAAACTTTAAAATTTGCAAATATGAACTTCTGAGAATTATGTTACAAAAATTATAATTATGTTACACAAATCTTATATAATATTAAATTTTTGTATAATGTTCGATATATAACTTTGAATCTGAAAACTGTGAGTAGTCAATAAGAATTTGAGACAAAAAGTTATTATATTATTTTACAAAATTTGTAATTCTTATTGAGTAATAAATTAAAACGATTGAACGAACGAGCATCAAAGATGGGCAGATCAGGCGACGGCGAGTATTCTTTAGAAAAAAAGTAATTTTTGAATAACAATTTACTAACCTTGTTTCTTTCAATTGTCGTGTACATTTCCAGCAAACTAAGTAGTACTATATTTTGTAACTCTTCCAATGAAGAATAATTACAATATCGTTTAACACAAAATTTCATCTGATCAGGCGTACCATCTATTAATATTAACCGTCCTGAGAATTCCTTAGCTTCTAATAATCTTGCTAATTCGATAGCAATTAAACATCCAAATGAATAACCCACTATTAAAAATTTCTTTTCATCTTTCATCTTTTTCAACATGTGCTAAGCAAAAGAACATAATTGTATATATAAAATTATAATAATTTTAAGATTAATAATAATCATATATTAAATACTTTTCAACAAATGCTAAGTAACATAATTAATATTACAATTCTTTGATGACGTTAGATTAGTCAATTAAAATAATTTAATTGATTTAAGACACATTTTTATAATTTAATATGTCCGTTTTACTTCATATTTTGAGTTAACAATATAATGTTACAACAATACATCCTGCATTTAAACAAGATTTATTTTATTGAAATATCCAAAATTTTTTTAAAGAAAGTAAAAAAAGACATTAAATGTACGCATAGCGAATGTGTTGTATATATTAATTATTTTAATATGTAGATACAAAAAAAATTCTCTTTACAAAAATAGTGATATAAAATAAGTTTCAATTATAAAAAACCGTACAAAATTACTTGTATTAAAAAAAGTCTTCTCTTTAAAAATAGTATTAGAGAATAATAATATCAATTTCTAATTGTTAATAAAATAATAAAATTAAAAAACGCTAAACTGACATATAAAAAATTTGCGTGCTTTGAATGTATTCAACTACTTATTCACACCAAAAGATACTCACAGAGGGAAGTCATTTCACTGTTATTGTGCTGTTTTGTAGCGTACGTATTGAAATATTGAATAAAATCAAAGTTAATTTATAATCTAAAGTGATATAAGATACCCCAAATATGATACTAATAAACAGTTCCTAAAAGAGTACGTGACTCTAATAGAAGTAAATATTAGATACTTAGAATATTGATAAGGTAAAGACCCAGGGAAAGTCCCTTTATCCGACGGACAGAACAATGGCACAGCTAAGGCCTCAGTCTCTGGTGAAACGCATCCGAATGCAGAGCTCATAAGCACTGTCATAAAGAAGTGTATTGTATGTTACCCAACAAGTTACTAAATAAAGAATTAATAATCAGTATTAATTTAACTGTGAAGTTATTAATTCATTTACACCAACTAAACCACGTACCACGTATTTGAAAAACTTAACAAAACGAACTACTGATTAAGCGACAGACGGCAGGATTCCTCATCTATAGTTATGTAGACGACATAGCCATAGAGGTGATCGAAAAATTTTGTATGATTTTTGGGGAGCTCGTAGAAAAAGTGCTCAAAATCATGTAAAACTGATGCCAGGTTAAAAAACTAACGATTAACCCCAATAAAACTTTAGCAATAATGTTCACCAAAAAATACAAGCCCGAACCCATTAAGTCACAAAAACTATGGGAAGTAGAGCTAAAATTCCTTTTCTCACAAGGAAGGTTAGGCAACCCGAAAATTCAAAAAAATATGAAACTTTGTGTGCATGTAGAGTAGTTTATCCGTAAGACAAAACTATTTTTTGTTTGTGCTAAATTTCACTTTAAAAAAGTGAAACCACCCCTTACAAATAGAAGGGTTATTTGCTTTTTTCGATATAACTCGAAAACTATTTAAGATATCAAAAAAAGTTTTATACAAAAGTTTTACAGTAAAAACAACTAAACTTTACTGCAGTGACAGAATTAGATAAACAACATTTTTTAACAAAATTGTTTATAAAATTACAAAAAAAAAATTTTTTTTTTAATTCTATTATTGCAGTTAAACGGAGGTGTTTTTACCATAAAACTTTTGTATAAAACTTTTTTGATATCTTCAATAGTTTCCGAGTTGTATGGAGGAAAGTGAAAAACCTCTTCATATGAAAATACTTTATTTCCGTAAGAATTATTTTTAAGCCGCAGCTAAAAATTTTTTAATTTATTTGTTACTCTACATGCGTAAAGCTTATTATTATAAAAACAAAAATTTAATCAGGGTAATACGCTCAATAATAATAATAAGATTTCCATCAAAAAAAGTTAGAAAATCTTTAAATATTCAACATTGTGAAACTTTGTGTGCAATAATTCATCTTTAATATGAAACTTTTTTGTTCGTGCTCCAATTCGAGTGACTGATTATGAAATTGAAAGTAAATGTGAACTTTGCTTGATCTGTCGAATGACGAGAAATAACAACAAAAATGAAATGGAGTCAGGTTGTGTCAATAACCTTGTTAAACTTTCCGATTAACTTGATGCGGATGTTTCTGATTTTTGACACTTAAAATATTAATGAGGAAATTTGTATAAAAGTGTAACAATGTTTGAATTATAATTTCTATAAATTTGCATTGTTTTTCATTTATTTAAACAGATTATTTGTACGTACTTGAAACGTTTACATTTACTGTTTGTACATACGTTTCATAATTATACATTTGTAACGCGGTAATTTTATCGGTGGAAAGCTCGCCGGGAACCGGGGTACGAGTAAGAAGTGAGACGTAATTAAACGTGAAAAAGAAGTAAACTATACTTTATTATAAACTTAAAGATAAATGGTAACACAAAATAAACCTGTAACACAAAGTAAATCTAATGCTAAAGTTGCGCAGAAAACAAACAAAATACTATTAGTCGCTCGGCGGAACAGTACATGACCAGCCTCTATTACGCTAGTTGCCGAAGTGACGGATCAATCGGCGCTACGTTCCGTGGGTGAAGGTACACGGCCGCGAGCCGGCTGCGCGTGGTTCAAAATGGGCCCCGTGTCCGGAGGGAATTACGCGGTCGTGAGGTGGCGGCGCAGCGTGTAGTGCCAGCTCTCCGGGCCGTATTGTTCGGGCGGAACGGCGCGGTCACGGGTCGGCGACGTGGTGTGTACAATAAGTTCTCCGAGTCGTGTCGTTCGGACAGGAATACGTGGTCGCGAGTCGGCGGTACGATGTACGAGGTAGGCCGCTCAGGCCGTGACGGTCGGACAGGCTTCGCGGTCGCGAGTCGGCAGCGCCGGTTACATGGTAGGTCGTTCAGGCCGAGTCGGTCGGACAAGCCCCGCGGTTACGAGTCAGCGGCGTAGGATACAAGGTAGGCCGTTCGGGCCGTGGCGGTCGTACAATCTCCCCGGTCGCGAGTCAGCGGCGCAACGTACAGGGTGGGCCGTTCGGACTGTGGTGAGGGAGGTCCGAGAGCGCCCGGACGAAGGAAGGCTCGGGAGCGCCCGAGTCTCGGAGATAGCGGTATCAAAGGCCGGGTGAGCTCGGTCGAGGACAGGTTCGGGAGCGCCCGAGTCCTGGAGGTAACGGTATCAAAGGCCGGGTGAGCCCGGTCGAGGACAGGCTCGGGAGCGCCCGAGTCCTGGAGGTAGCGGTATCGAAGGCCGGGTGAGCCCGGTCTAGGACAGGCTCGGGAGCGCCCGAGTCCTGGAGGTAGCGGTATCTAAGGCCGGGTGAGCCCGGTCAAGGACAGGCTCGGGAGCGCCCGAGTCCTGGAGGTAGCGGTATCGAAGGCCGGGTGAGCCCGGTCGAGGACAGGCTCGGGAGCGCCCGAGTCTTGGAGGTAGCGGTATCGAAGGCCGGGTGAGCCCGGTCGAGGACAGGCTCGGGAGCGCCCGAGTTCTGGAGGTTCGGATGCTGGAGTGCTCTCCAGCGAGGAAAAGGTGCCTCGTCCGCGCTTGAGGCGGTTTATATACCCGTGAGCCCGAGAGTGGGGGACCTCCCACTCCCGAGCGGTCGGTGGCGGTGCGCGGTGTGGGCGGTTGGGCGGCCCACGTTACTAGCCGCGGTGGCTCGCGCTACACGCTGCGGGCGGTTGGGTGGCCCGCGATATTTAAGTAATTGACGGTGGCCGCGCGATTTTCTCTGGGCGATCGGTGGTGGTCGCGGCGCGGGGTCTGAGTTTCTAGTTTAGTGGCTTAGGGCCACACATTGTAAAAAGACATTTAAAAAAGACGGTATTTCAAATTGTCTTTTTCAAGACAGAAAACATAATTTTAAATTGTCTTTTTCAAGACAGAAAACATAATTTTAAATTGTCTTTTTCAAGACAGAAAACAGAATTTTAAATTGTCTTTCTCAAGACAGAAAACAGAATTTTAAAATGTCTTTTTCAAGACAGAAAATGGAATTTTAAATTGTCTTTCTCAAGACAGAAAACAGAATTTTAAATTGTCTTTCTCAAGACAGAAAACAGAATTTTAAATTGTCTTTCTCAAGACATTATTTATTTGTCAAAAAATTATTACGAAAATTAATTACAATCAACGTAAAATTATATATTTATAATATCAGTAGCACGGGTGTTTAATTTCGGTTATCATTAGTCGCGAAAATCTTAAAGTATACGCTATAATTCGTACTTTTGCGATCTATCTCTATCTCTGCGCGCCCGTATAAACACGAACGCGTGCAAGCGAGAGATCGGAGGTGCACCTCTAACAGTTTCGCACCGTCCTCCCATGCGTTCTTTCTCGAGATATTATTTATATATTTGTCGAAAAATTATCGCGAAAATAAATTACACGCAACGTAGAATTATATATTTAATAACATTAGTAACACGGGTCTTCAATTTCGGTTGTCATTATCGCGAAATGTCTTGAAGTATATGCTAGAATTAATAGCGTACTCTTGCGATCTATTTCTATCCTTGCGCGCCCGTATAAACACGAACGCGTGCAAGCGAGAGAACGAAGGTGCGCCTATAACTTTTTCTTAGCGACCACTCATGCGTTCTCTCTCAAACGCACGGGTTGCGAGCGGGAGAGAGCATGAGAACGCCTCCCACCAAATTTTCCCCCGTCCTCTCGCTTCTCTCGGCGCTTCACGGCTCACGTACGCGCTCCGCGGTGTGGCCTGACGCACACCACGCTAGCTCACGCACGTTAGCTGCCGTCGCCGCAGAGCGTCAGGCCATTATTGCCGGTCAGTGTACAAGTTGTAGAGTATATATATTACACCAGCAGAAAGAGAAGAAGACACATTTGAATCTGAAGAATGCATTATTGATGATGAAAATAAAACGATCGGTTTTCATTACAAAAGACAAGCTATTGAATTTTGGAAAAGCGGAAAAAAGACACGTCGAACTTTAAGTAGTCTACAAAACCGTTTTCACAAAGTTAAATCGTTATAACAACTACATAGATAAGAAATGAGTATAGAGAAAGGTGAAACAAATGCAGACAAATTTGCAGTTATAACGGAATATGTACTGCAAAAGTTTGAAGAAGCTTGTGATAGAAAAACTATTATACATGATATGAATTTAAGATTATGGGCCTTGAAAGCAAAGGATCAAGTGGATTTACCTGAATTTAAGGCAAGTAAATGGTGGATTTGGAAATTTAAGAATGTACATAGAATTGTTTCCCGTAAGATAAAAACATTCAAGACGCGAGTTACGCTTGAAAGTATAGAAAATGTACGAGATATCGCAGAATCGTTTGTTTCAAACGTAAAATCTAGCATTTCAGTTATTGGAGTTGAATTTTATAATGCAGATGAGAGTGGCTTCAACCTTGAAATACATTCTGGGCGAACATTGGCGAAAATAGGAATAAAAACAGTTGAAGCAACGGTTCAATCAGTATCTGCTACGACACACAGTTACACTATAATGCCGATTATTTCAGCAAGTGGAAGTCTTCTTTCACCATTATACTTGGTTTTAAAGGAATCTACTGGAACATTTGGTCCAAGAGTGAAAGAATTTCTTTTCCGTCTAGTTAACATCTATATTCATGCATCGAAATCAGGGAAACTTACATCTGAACATTTTAAAACTTGGTTTAGCGAAGTGTACCTACCGAGTACTGGTCGTAAAAGCATGCTACTACTTGACTCGTGGACGGGACACTGTCCAAGCCAGTTACAGCAATTGATTCCAAAAGAAAAAGAAGTACAATTTGCAACCATCCTAAAAAAGACGACAGGTATGATTCAACTTTTAGATGTGTTTGGATTCCGGATTTGGAAAAATTTTGTACGCACATTTTCAAATAATGTAATTTTCCAAGAGAGAGATGTCAATTTGCATTCCCGTAATGAAATAATAAAGTTGCAATCACTAACGCACAATCAGTGTTAGCGCGACCAGTCCGCGTTTGTGGCAATAAATTGCCGGTGGATGAGGGCAATTCTTAGGTTTAAAAAATACAGTCGCGTCCAATGTAGCTGCGTTTTGCGCAACCCGTCTTTAATTCTCTCAAGGGTGGAGAGATCGGCACGACCGATCAACCAACCGGTTACAGACGATTGTATGAAGATGTTCGATAAAGAGACAACTCTTTCTTTGTGCTATCGCGTACCAAAGCTGGTTTAAATAAACTACGACAAGTTCTATGCACGATCGTTTTCTTGGCGGTTCTGGTCGCGCGTCAAATTACTTCCTTTTTATATATCGCTCGCACAAAGAATTACAAATTTTCCCTTTCCTAAATTTCGTTCGTTACAATTTTGTATTTCCTTTGTCTTGTCTGGCCGAACGGTTACAAGTTCAAGGCTGATGCTGTTATGTTTTTTATTATCGCGACCGCTATCTTTTATTTTTATCGCCGTGTTTTTAATTTTCTCTATAGCGTTTACTCCTTCTTGTCACAATTTTCGCATTATTTCGGTCCTTACTATTATAACATTTCTTTAGTTTTCAATGGTCGAAATTAAAAAAATGCATTGAAGTATCAAATCTCCAACAGTTCGTTTTTTATAATTCCTACAATGGTGTTTGTGTGATACTTGTAATTTGAAATGTCGTTGCTAACATATTAATTACGTTTGCAATATTGAACGATGTCATATTAAAGAAAATTCTATCCAGAAAAGATCACAAACTTTTCAATATAATAATGACAAATAGCTGTCTTAAGTGAAACTGGGAATAATATTTCCGACATATTTTAACATATCAAGAGACGCAATAAAACTCATTTTTATTAAATAACTTGATATCATTTTTGTTTGCAATAATGTAATATTGTGTTATTCATGTGATAAATAAAAGAGTGAAAACTTCCACATCAAGTTAATCAGAAAGTTTGACAAGGTTATCGACACAACCTGACTCCGTTTCTTTTTTATTGTTATTTCTCGTTATTCGACAGATCAAGCAAAGTTCACATTTACTTTCAATTTCATAATCAGTCACTTGAATTGGAGCACGAACAAAAAAGTTTTATATTAAAGATGAATTATTGCACACAAAGTTTTACAATGTTGAATATTTAAAGATTCTCTAACTTTTTTTGATAGAAATCTTATTATTATTATTGAGCGTATTACCCTGATTAAATTTTTGTTTTTATAATAATAAGCTTTACGCATGTAGAGTAACAAATAAATTAAAAAATTTTTAGCTGCGGCTTAAAAATAATTCTTACGGAAATAAAGTATTTTCATATGAAGAGGTTTTTCACTTTCCTCCATACAACTCGGAAACTATTGAAGATATCAAAAGTTTTATACAAAGTTTTATGGTAAAAACACCTCCGTTTAACTGCAATAATAGAATTAAAAAAAAATTTTTTTTTGTAATTTTATAAACAATTTTGTTAAAAAATGTTTTTTATCTAATTCTGTCACTGCAGTAAAGTATAGTTGTTTTTACTGTAAAACTTTTGTATAAAACTTTTTTTGATATCTTAAATAGTTTTCGAGTTATATCGAAAAAAGCAAATAACTCTTTTATTTGTAAGGAGTGGTTTCACCCCTTTAAAGTAAAATTTAGCACAAACAAAAAATAGTTTTGTGTTACGGAGGAACTACTCTACATGCACACAAAGTTTCATATTTTTTTAATTTTCGGGTTGCTTAACCTTCTTTGTCAGTTAAATACTTAGAAATAATTCTAGATGCCAAGCTAAACTAAAAGCTTTAACTAGAGAATAAAAACAAAATCTACATATTTTTATAGAAATCTAGAAGAGCACTAAGAAAAAGTTGAAGACAAAAGCCCAATGTAGTCATGTAAATATATAAGGCCATACTGATACTTAATATTAGCTATATCTCACGTCCTTATTTTAAAGGTTGTTTTAAGTACAGTTTATTTGGTTTTAAACCAATTATAGAATCGTATTATCGTCTCAAGACATTGTTTAAGATAATCTTGAAATAAAAAGTAACTATGAATACTGGTCTATAATGAGACATTAATCCCAGTAAAGTTTTAAGACGAGCATACACATGGTTCCAAAGTTTTAAAAAAGTGATAGTGATATTTTCTCTTAATTCATCACTTTTCACATTTTTACAGGGATTAATATCGACCCATCATTTCAAAAATAGGAAAAAAACAACAATTTTTGCCGTCATTGATGGAAAAAAGCATAAAATTTTGGTTTAATATTTCTGGCGCCGTCGCGTCGCGCAACCGATACGAAATATCCGGCGTGCAATTTCACTAACAATGAAATAGTCTCAAATTTTTACTGCGTGCCTTATCTTGGGCCTGGCGTTAACAAACATTTATGAAAATCGAGCCGTTGGGTTCTCCGAGCGACGGGAACCCCCGGAGATAATATTAAGAACAAACGATCTCGCAGCAGATTCCTTCCATTTTTCCAAGCCAGAGTCAGTCTAACTACGTTAGTTCGACGACTAGTATCGCAGGCGTAAATCTGCTTAAGCTTATCGCGACTGTATTCAATAAAAATAGCATCAAGGAGTGACAAACAGTTTTCTTTATTCAGACCAAATTATATCCTAGCACTCGCGTTTTCGTGTTCGCAGTAACAGTCACTCTTTATAATAAGCGAAAAGTTTGACAGAAATATCGGTTAATTAAAGAATGTGTGCGTTTTTTGATCTCGTTAACGCGATCTATCTCTAAAGAAAAAAAATTAACTAGTACACATAAATGTACCTTTATTTTAGGCGCCTCTAAGTGTGTGCTTAGAATACGAAAATGAGAAAAGCGTGAGTGGAAGTATAAAAAATATATAATTGAGAAGAAGAGGATATTATTACGTAAATTTAAAAATAAAATTAAGAATAAATTTAAGTATTGTATTGTAAAATTTTGTAACTCCAAAGGGAACAATAAATATTTATCTATTTAATAAAGGAAAACCAAATGACGTTACAAGTGAGAATTATCTGATTTCTTATGCAAATAGGATGCAATTATTACCAATAAAAATTGATAATTGTTTAATTCGTATGTACACTGACCGGCAATAATGGCCTGACGCTCTGCGGCGACGGCAGCTAACGTGCGTGAGCTAGCGTGGTGTGCGTCAGGCCACGCGCGTGAGCCGTGAAGCGCCGAGAGAAGCGAGAGGACGGGGGAAAATTTGGTGGGAGGCGTTCTCATGCTCTCTCCCGCTCGCAACCCGTGCGTTTGAGAGAGAACGCATGAGTGGTCGCTAAGAAAAAGTTATAGGCGCACCTTCGTTCTCTCGCTTGCACGCGTTCGTGTTTATACGGGCGCGCAAGGATAGAAATAGATCGCAAGAGTACGCTATTAATTCTAGCATATACTTCAAGACATTTCGCGATAATCACAACCGAAATTGAAGACCCGTGTTACTAATGTTATTAAATATATAATTCTACGTTGCGTATAATTTATTTTCGCGATAATTTTTCGACAAATATATAAATAATATCTCGAGAAAGAACGCATGGGAGGACGGTGCGAAACTGTTAGAGGTGCACCTTCGATCTCTCGCTTGCACGCGTTCTTGTTTATATGGGCGCGCAGAGATAAAGATAGATCGTAAAAGTACGAATTATAGCTTTAAGATTTTCGCGACTAATGATAATCGAAATTAAATACCCGTGCTACTGATATTATAAATATATAATTTTACGTTGCGTGTAATTAATTTTCGTAATCATTTTTTGACAAATAAATAATGCCTTGAGAAAGACAATTTAAAATTCTGTTTTATGTCTTGAGAAAGACAATTTAAAATTCTGTTTTCTGTCTTGAAAAAGACAATTTAAAATTATGTTTTCTGTCTTGAA
Source organism: Cardiocondyla obscurior (assembly GCF_019399895.1). NCBI lineage: Eukaryota > Metazoa > Arthropoda > Insecta > Hymenoptera > Formicidae > Cardiocondyla > Cardiocondyla obscurior. The sequence continues at coordinate 2,995,943 of NC_091888.1, read as the reverse complement.
AAAGACAATTTAAAATTATGTTTTCTGTCTTGAGAAAGACAATTTAAAATTCTGTTTTCTGTCTTGAAAAAGACAATTTAAAATTATGTTTTCTGTCTTGAAAAAGACAATTTAAAATTATGTTTTCTGTCTTGAAAAAGACAATTTAAAATTCTGTTTTCTGTCTTGAAAAAGACAATTTAAAATTATGTTTTCTGTCTTGAAAAAGACAATTTGAAATACCGTTTTCTGTCTTTAAAAATAAGAAGTTGCATTATGCACACAAAGCCGTCTAATTGTGTTACGTTCCTGTCGCGATTTTCACTTGTTATCGTCGCGAGTATGTTGCTTTTTCTTCGAGCATCACTTTTCGTGGTGTCGTAGCAGTGCGCGGATATATCATCGAATAGTTTTTTGTGAATAATGGCTCCAATCTTATGCTCTGAGATACGAGGTCGCATCATCGGACAGTGGCAGGCCGGAAAATCAGTAGCAGAAATTGCTGCTGATATTCCGTGTTCTGTTCAAGCTGTTCGACGATGGATACGACGATACAATGAGGGCGGAGATCATGCTTTGCATGATCATCGCACTCATAATCGTCGTCCTCGTAACACCAGAGTAGAAGAGGACGAGGCACTCGTCGCTGCTGTTGTGGATCGTCCTTTTGGCACCGTCCAAGAGGCGATCAACAGAGCGGACGTCGCGGTATCAGACAGGACCGCCCGGCGACGTTTAAACGAAGCCGGATATCATTGTCATCGTCCAGCCCATAAAATCCCGTTGACTCCCGATCATCGGGATCAACGGGTCGCGTTTGCTTTAGAAAATCTGGTGACGAGCCGTGCGGAGTGGGAAGCGACGATATGGACCGATGAAAAGGTTTTCGTATCGTGCGCTGATCACAGGCCGCACGTATGGCGTCCAAGAGATCAACGGTTGGATCCAAACCATGTTGTGCCTCTTCACCGAAGTGGGAGGATTTCATGTGCTATGTGGAGGTGGATATCTGGCACTGCAATCGGAGAATTGGTGCACATTCCAACGCGAATGAACTCGACAGAGTATATTCACATACTGGAAGAAGTTCTTTTTCCTTCAGTACGCGCAATATATTCTGAAGAGGATATGCCAATTATCCGATTGGTGCAAGATAATTCCGCTGTGCACACATCACATGAAACGCAAGCGTGGTTTCGGAATCATCCGGAGATCCGCTTGATTGACTGGCCAGCTCGTTCACCAGATCTGAATGTAATAAAAAATGTCTGGGCGCAGATGGTTCTGCAATGGGAACCACGAAGGGAAAGGACGACGGCAGCGTTAGTTGATCACGCGATAAAAGTTTGGGAGGGTCTTCGGGCTCGACCAGATTTTCTCGCGAACTTGATGAGTTCGATACCTAATCGACTCAATCAAGTGATCGAGCGGTCCGGTTACTGGACCGATTATTAATTCGATGATCCGCAGAGCTTCGCCCACAAAATGGCCCTTTTCAGGGCCAACAAAACTCTCATACGACGAACATTCTTTAAGATTTATTAAATTGTTTTTTTAAAGACAGCGCTATTTTAAATTGTCTTTTTTAAGACAGAAAACGGTATTTCAAATTGTCTTTTTAAAGACAGAAAACGGTATTTCAAATTGTCTTTTTCAAGACAGAAAACATAATTTTAAATTGTCTTTTTCAAGACAGAAAACATAATTTTAAATTGTCTTTTTCAAGACAGAAAACAGAATTTTAAATTGTCTTTTTCAAGACAGAAAACATAATTTTAAATTGTCTTTTTCAAGACAGAAAACATAATTTTTAATTGTCTTTTTCAAGACAGAAAACAGAATTTTAAATTGTCTTTCTCAAGACAGAAAACATAATTTTAAATTGTCTTTTTCAAGACAGAAAACATAATTTTAAATTGTCTTTTTCAAGACAGAAAACAGAATTTTAAATTGTCTTTCTCAAGACATAAAACAGAATTTTAAATTGTCTTTCTCAAGGCATTATTTATTTGTCAAAAAATGATTACGAAAATTAATTACACGCAACGTAAAATTATATATTTATAATATCAGTAGCACGGGTATTTAATTTCGATTATCATTAGTCGCGAAAATCTTAAAGCTATAATTCGTACTTTTACGATCTATCTTTATCTCTGCGCGCCCATATAAACAAGAACGCGTGCAAGCGAGAGATCGAAGGTGCACCTCTAACAGTTTCGCACCGTCCTCCCATGCGTTCTTTCTCGAGATATTATTTATATATTTGTCGAAAAATTATCGCGAAAATAAATTATACGCAACGTAGAATTATATATTTAATAACATTAGTAACACGGGTCTTCAATTTCGGTTGTGATTATCGCGAAATGTCTTGAAGTATATGCTAGAATTAATAGCGTACTCTTGCGATCTATTTCTATCCTTGCGCGCCCGTATAAACACGAACGCGTGCAAGCGAGAGAACGAAGGTGCGCCTATAACTTTTTCTTAGCGACCACTCATGCGTTCTCTCTCAAACGCACGGGTTGCGAGCGGGAGAGAGCATGAGAACGCCTCCCACCAAATTTTCCCCCGTCCTCTCGCTTCTCTCGGCGCTTCACGGCTCACGTACGCGCTCCGCGGTGTGGCCTGACGCACACCACGCTAGCTCACGCACGTTAGCTGCCGTCGCCGCAGAGCGTCAGGCCATTATTGCCGGTCAGTGTACGCGTAGAGTAAACCTGTAAACTTTTTATTCATCGTGTGTAAATGTTGCAACTATCTATTTCACTTCGCGATTGTATTTTGTCGCGAGACGTGCTTTTGTTTTGCGCGCGATGCAACAATTATCTACGTATTACTTAATTAAACTTTGCCAGTACTATTTACATATTCAGATCAGTATACAAGGTATCCGCGATCAAGTAAAGAAGTTTTTAATAGTAGGTAATTTAACGGTAGGTAGATTGAGATGCTGGCCAGCGCGTTGAGCTGATTTTTTATTGACAGCCACCTCGAGCTGACCGTGGCTGGTAAAGGATCATCTCAGCCGAGCTTGAGTATCCAGAGCTCTTGTAGTAAGACCTTGGCTCTGATAACTACCGGTGAGATAAATCCCAGAGGATCAAATATCTGAGCCACTTTAGATAATACGAAGTGTTTTGTGAGTTGTTCCGACAGTAAACCGAATTTAGATGCAAACATAAATTGGTCTTTATAAGGCATCCATTTCAATCCGAGGAGCTTGGTTTCGCAGTCATCAGGTAAAACCGTTGCTGCTGATGAGTTCTGCCCGCAATCAGCTGACGCTGATGAAGACCTTGCTGCAACCATTAGGTTGCAGCAGAGATGTTGGCAAGCAGCTGATTGTCAGAAGCATGTCATTTTGCAAGCGGAAAACCACCTGCATTGCATAAGCCGAGCATATTACGAGGTATGTCTGTCAACTGTGAGATTGTGTCCGCTCCACCAAAGATGTCATCAACATAACGGCCATTCTTAATCGATAGCACATCAAGAAGAAATAGCTGCCCTCGTCGTCAACTAACTGAAGAAAAACTCTAATAACAAGAAAAGAAGCTGTTCTGGTACCGTAGGTGACAATGATGAAATGAAATGGGATCTCATTGAGTTGATCGTCGACTTAAAGAATGCGTTGGAGATCCCATTCTTCCTGGTGTACTTGAATTTGTCGATACATCTTTGTGATGTCTGTTGAGAAAAGAACATGGTGATGGCAAATCTAGATGAGCACATCCAAGATGTTTGGTAGCAAGTTTGCTCCAATGTGCATAATATCATTCACTAATTTGCCTGATAATGATGGACTTAAACCGTTGAATACCACTCTGAGCTTTGTCATTGAGTTATCTGGTTTTAGCACTTTACGATGAGACAAATAATACGGAAAAAAAGCAGATGAAACGTCAGATAAAACCTCACCCTAAACTCTTAACCTTTTTGACACCGAAGTGTCATGTGCCAGGTTATCCAGGTAGTTGGATTTACCATCCGCCACTCTCTGCCCGAGGTCCTCATACTCTCAATTTCCGGTATAATTAGCTGTGGTGAGCATCCTTGCTCTGGCGACGAAATAGTCTCCTCAAACAATTTAAAGCTGTCTGTTTTGAGTGGTCTAAAACTGATGGTAAATGCGTAAGTGGAATTCGCACAATATATCTTCCTGAGGAGTCCCGAGTATGTGTTGATTGAAAATGAGCTTCACATTCCTCTTTCATGACGGTGAGCGTTGGCTGAGTAGCCAACGGCAGTTCTTCTTGAAGCCAAAATTTAGTAAGCAGATCTTGAAGAACATCTTCTCTTTGAATTGTTGTCTGATAAGCATAGACAGATGATGAGCTGGTTACGTTGACCGGTTCGAGAATTATCTATTCAAAAACTGACAGTTGAACAATGAATGACATTGGAGCACTTTTGATAATTTGAAGCTTAATTATTTTGTCATAATGATCCGCTCCTATGATGATATCAATTGTCCGAGGATGGCAATAGTCCGAATCAGCGAGGCACAACTTGTCAAGATGCGACCAATGATGTTTTGGTACCTTGACAGGTGGAATCAAGGTAGTGACCTTCTTAAGAATATGAGCATCAATCTTGACTGTGTTTGATGAATGAGAGACCTTAAACGTTCAGTTGAACGTAACCATGAGTTTGAGATGATTTTGCACCTCCAATGCTTTTGATAGTAATTGCTGATGGTTAACGAGAAATGTTGAGCTGGCAGATGAACTGTTCTGATACAAAAGTAAGTTCTGAACCAGAATCAATAAGCATATGTGCTGAATAAGCGATCAATTTTGTTGTGGCTTGTGCAAGAGCTGTTCCGAGTAACGTTGCCTTGAAGTGAATCTAAGCTGGTCCGGTGTCAACGACTGCACCTTCACTCCATTGAGCTGACGTTGAAAGTGTCAAACGAGCTGTTCCAGAAGATGAGCTGGCTTGGCCGGGATTGTGCAGCATTGTATGATGCTTGCCGTTGCACGTTTTGCAGGTCTACGATGATCTGCAGACCTTGACGCTGTACCGCCTCAGGCAGTTAAAGCACAGACGGTTCTGTTTTGCCACCGTTCTTCGAGCCGCCGGGACTAATTGTCTGAACCGTTTACAGGCAACGATGAAGTGTGAACCCTTACAATGGTCACACAAATGAGCTGTAGCTCCATAAGAGAAGGCCGTTGTCCGTGAGGTTGAGCTGGCCCTTCGTTCTGCCGCCTTGAGTAGCACCTTCTTGGGCGTCATCACTGGCAACGGTGGTTTTGTCGTCTCGATTTGGAACAAGAAAAATTAAAACCGGAAAACGCCGCACGTAGCGCGGATAATAGACAAATTACCGGTCCGTGACGCGGTGCCACCATGACAATTGGCAGCCACCATTATAATTACGCGCGACACCAAAAGAAACGCGCGGTCTTGACGAGCGATCCGATAAATCGCAAACACATCGTTGTCTTGAACTGCGTAATAGCAGTATATTAATAAAAAATATTAGGTGTATGTACATATAAGTTTCCGCCGTTTGATCATAGTTGGCGCCACCAGTAAGTTTCGGTTAAAATTGTTATTTAAAACGTTGTTGTAAGATTGAACACCTATTAACAAATTAATCTTGACATATTAGTTAATTTTTATCAGAATAGTTTATTCTTTTGTGTGCGAAAATATCAAGTTTTGAACTAAATAAGCGTCATTTGCGGAAACTATTAATTTTTTTCTTCAATTTGAAGAAATCTGCAGCTGAGGCGCATTGACTGCTTATAAAAGCATACGGTAAGGCTGCCTTAAGTGAAAGAAGTTGTCGTGAGTGGTTTCAGAAGTTCAAGAACGGTGATTTTAACATCAAAGACAAAGAACGTAGCGGAAGGCCGAAAGTGTACGACGACGCGGAATTGGAAAAATTACTAAATGAAGATTCGTGTCAAACGCAAGAAGAACTTGAACTTACATTAAAAGTGACTCAACAAGCAGTTTCACATCGGTTGAAATCATTGGGAATAATTCAAAAACAAGGACATTGGGTTCCGTATGAACTGACGCCTGTCAAGACTTATCGGCAAACACTTAATTAAGAAGTTTTACCCCAGCCGCCATATTCGCCAGACATTGCTCTATCTGATTTCCATTTGTATCGATCGATGGCGCATGGTTTGTCTGAACAGCACTTCACATCGTATAAAAATACGAAAAATTGGATCGATTCATGGATAAATTCAAAAAGTAAAGAATTTCTCCGACGCGGAATCCGTATGCTGCCTGTAAGATGGTAAAAAGTAGTGTCAAACGACGGACAATACTTCGATTAAAACACAGGTACCGTTTTTTTTGTAACAAATGCCCAATTTTTTAAAAAAAACGGCGGAAATTTAATTGTACACCTAATATAATTGCTCTTTGCACACAAAATTAAAAAAAAAATAACAATGTAGGCTTTCGTGATATAATTTGTCCAGGATCCGGCGAAATAATCAGAACACTGAGAGATCTGGTAAACGATCAATTTATTCAGAGAGAGAGCCCCGATCCGCACGGGGCCGGTCTTTTTATCTTTTCTCCCGACGCTCCTACTTTTTCTATGTCGCCAATAGCGTCGTCTAATTATTTTGTTCGAACCTTTAACGTATTTTGGTCGTGTCGTCGACCCCGCGAACGGCCGTGAGTCTTTATTATTTAGCTGCTTTTTATAACAACACGCGCGCGGTCACAGCAACAATCTATTTATACCGCGAGTCGCCGATCTCGCTTCGTCCTAACTTAAAATATAAAATAATGCCTACAACAATAAATATAAAAAATAAAAATATACCGAATAGGATCGAACCGTCGATCTTAAATGTATTCAGATTACCAGTCCTGCTGTTCGTCGTTGCGCCATAGAAAATTGTTAATAGATTATTATACGCTACAGCTATCTCTATTGCAATAGAATACCAACAGTCTAGAAGAAGATGAAGAAACGGATTGATGGATGAATAGATGAATAAGATTTTTGAAAATAATAATTCTTTAACATTTTTTTATTTTTTGTATAGGTCACTTATTTTCAAATTGGCTTTGCAAAATTACAATTGGTTTAACAGAATTAACTATGCTTATTTTAGTGCATTAGAAGCTGGTCAGATTAAAATAAAAAAAATGCAAGAAAAATATTTTAATTACTAACGTTTTCATTAGCAGCGTTTTTAGTTGTAGGCCTGCGCCACTTTTTCCATTTGTCGCTTAACACTCTAACGGCAACAGCATATAGCATTCTTCTTTCCCTTCTAGCCTAGCGCGTTATGTATTACTGCTCGCGTTGTGGAGAGAGAACACGTTCTTGCCGGTAACAGCAATTGTTAGTAAACCGTTATAAATACAAGATCGGCAGTGACTGGAATTTACATAAATTTGTTAACCGGACTTCGCGGTGAAGTATTTCTTTTAATCTTATCAAGTCAAGACGGTGCAGTATAAATTAATAGCACGAGATTACCAACGTGCAACATAGTGTTCTCCAATTGTGTCATCTGTCATAAGATGTAACAACTAATCTTGGACATAATTCAAAACATCCTTACCATAAAATATTGATATAAAACATGCTGACACATACACGGATGTTTAAATCGTAAAAAGAATTAAATTTTTTAAGCTTTTAATCGTAATTTGAAGTGTCGTTTTCTTTGATATTGAATGCATTGAACATTAATATCAATTTGTGCGCCTAACCAACATAACCTGTATAGGAAACAAATATTTTGTAGGCAATTGTAATTTATAAAACTTTTTCGCATTTTTTATCTCAATCTGACCAGTCTTCAATGCATTATAACATGTACTTTATCTGTGTAAAAGAATTTTTAATTTTGTAAAGCCAATTTGAAAATTATTTTATTCTTGTGATAGATGGTAAAACAAGTAGGTTTAGCTTTCTCTTACAACTGTTGCAAAGTGATACTTGACTTTTCGTCTTACATTTTTAGCATTTATCTACAGTTTGTGGATTTGATACTTTGTTTAGACCATACTGTATATAAATTATAAAAAATAATACAAATTTGAAATAATTTGAAACATTTTACCGGCAACAAGTAAGCGGCGGACTTCATCACTGAATAACATTCGGTGGGAATATTAAGTGCATTATGTTGTAAACATGTTACAGAAGAATTAAATCGTGATGCTAAAGGCATATATACAGCTGCACATCCTTCAATTCCAGGTAAAAGAAATATATGGTTTTGATGCACCTCTGCTTTGGTATTAAGTTCTATAGCAATGTCTGGAACAAAGTCTGAATCTTTTATTTTTCGGATTATTATGTTTAAACCTTCCAAATTATTTGTATTAGTTTTAATTGTAGTGTGTATTTTTTCTTGTTCAGTTGTTATTGACATTTGTCGAAGTTTAGAAAAAGTTAAAGTTCTAATGTCTTCTGTTGTCAGAAATGTATCAAATTCTCTTTCTAATGTTTGTTTAATTTCTACTGCCATCATCGAATCCATACCTATTTCGGCCAATGGAATATTTGGAGGAATGACGTTTATGTTCTTCATTCCTATATTAATGCAAATAAAATTATAAAATATAATTGTAAAATAAATTTTTTGTTATTGTATTTAATCTCATATAATTACAACAACTGTTTACAATAAGTGTATAACTTACATTTAAAAAAATCAATGTAAAATACATAGTGTCTTGTATGAAATGACAAATATTCCGAGATTAGATCAAACTTATGAAAATAAATAAGAAAGTCTCATACTATTTTTAATTATTTTTATTATAAATCAAAATATAAATTTTTTTAACTTGCAAATAAAACGAATAAAAGCATTCCAATAGAAGTGATTGATACATTAGAAGTATAAATATTGATACAGGTATTATTGTGGCAATAAACTCCGAGATTCAAAACGCTTTCACACTTACGCGACAGTGATCGTGCGCCATTAAAAAATTTTTTGTTTGCTGAATGACTTTGGCACTTTGTTATTTACCGTTGTGTTGAAATTATGAATACGTGATTAATAAGTGCAGAAAAAAAGAGGTGTTATTGTTGTCGGCGTTAGTGAAAGATGAAAATAACAGCAAGTAATATATTTAAATTTGATGCCAATTTGGTCTCATATTTTACCTTTTTTCTGATATTTTAACAATCTGTGTTACTAAAATTATATAACATTTGTCGATTTCTCACGGCTTCTATAAATTTTTTTGTGTTAATTTATTCACACGCTGTATTGCTATTTTTCTCACTGGAGGTTAACAATTGAAATTGTACTTGCAGCATTTACCAAAAATATCACCGCAATCAACAGATTTATTGCAAAAATATGCTGCACATATTTTCGCAATTGTGGCGATTTTTTGCTTTTACACTTTTATCATGTCAACCATTATTATCATGTGATCACTTCTATTGGCGTGTTTTTATTTGCTCAGTTATACAAATTGTTTTAAATTTATATTACTGTAAATTATAAATTAATGCTATAATAATGTAATAGGTTTATTGAGAATGTAAGCGACATCAAAGTTCATATAGCACTCTTCTTACTATCAAACCAAATAGGTGTCAGATAATTATACGAAGAACCATTGTGCAATTAAAAAAAGCTTGATTGCGAATAATCGCTGGTGTCTGTTGTTCAGTCGAGTCTTTTTTGGTTTAGTATGTTAATAATAAAACCAAGTTATTAAACAATAATTTTTTATTAGCGTTCCACTACAATCACGGAATTAATTTCTTAACACATATTTCAATTATTGATAGATTGTTGCGCAATGGATTACGACTTTGATCATCGAACGCGATACCGACGTGCTGTGTTTCTTTTTGCTTAATTTCCGTTCCGTTTTTACTGTGCGGTGGTGCCTCAAGTACTGATTACTCTGATGAACTATTTTGGATTTTTGCAAAAATGTGCTTTTATCTCATTTGACACTCATAATCTATTGTGAATCACATTTAGACTTTCAATGTACGACGTCATTCTAAACTCACAAGGAAAATTAGGCAACCCAAAAATAAAAAAAAACATGATACTTTCTAGGCATGTAGAGTAGTTCATCTGTAACACAAAACTATTTTTTGTTTGTGCTAAATTTCACTTTAAAGGGGCGAAACCACCCCTTACAAATAGAAGGGTTTTTTGTTTTTTTCGATATAACTTTAAAACTATTTAAAATATCAAAAAAAGTTTTATACGAAAGTTTTATAGTGAAAACAACTATATTTAACTGCAGTAACAGAATTAGATAAAAAAAATTTTGTAACAAAATTGTTTATAAAATTACAAAAAAAAATTTGTTTCTAATTCTATTATTGCAGTTAAATAAAGATGTTTCTACCATAAAACTTTTGTATAAAACTTTTTTGATATCTTCAATAGTTTCCGAGTTGTATGGAGGAAAGTGAAAAATCTCTACATATGAAAATACTTTATTTCCGTAAGAATTATTTTTGAGCCGCAACTAAAAATTTTTAATTTATTTGTTACTCTATATGCGTAAAGCTTCTCATTATAAGAACGACTTAATCAGGTTAATACTCTTAATAATAATAATAAGATTTCCACCAAAAAAAGTTAGAGAATCTTTAAATATTCAACATTGTGAAACTTTGTGTGCAATAATTTGTGGAATGGATGCTTTTATACGCTGTGCATGGTGTGATGAATATTTATATTTTTAACATTTTTATGAAGAATACCATTATTGTACTAATTATAATCCGTAATTTTTAACACATCTACCGTTTTACACTTGAACATTCCTTACAATGTATAATTATGAAACGCATGTACAAACAGTAAATGTAAACGTTTCAAGTACGTACAAATAATCTGTTTACATAAATAAAAAACAATGCAAATTTATAGAAATTATAATTTAAACATGGTTACATTTTTATACAAATTTCCTCATTAATATTTAAAGAGTCAAAAATCAAAAACATCCGCATCAAGTTAATCGGAAAATTTAACAAGGTTATTGACACAACCTGACTCCATTTCATTTTTGTTGTTATTTCTCGTCATTCGACAGATCAAGCAAAGTTCACATTTACTTTCAATTTCATAATCAGTCACTCGAATTGGAGCACGAACAAATAAGTTTTATATTAAAGATGAATTATTGCACACAAAGTTTCACAATGTTGAATATTTAAAGATTCTCTAACTTTTTTTGATGGAAATCTTATTATTATTATTGAGCGTACTACCCTAATTAAATTTTTGTTTTTATAATAATAAGCTTTACGCATGTAGAGTAACAAATAAATTAAAAAATTTTTAGCTGCGGCTTAAAAATAATTCTTACGAAAATAAAGTATTTTCATATGTAGAGATTTTTCACTTTCCTCCATACAACTCGGAAACTATTGAAGATATCAAAAAAGTTTTATACAAAAGTTTTATGGAAGAAACACCTCCGTTTAACTGCAATAATAGAATTAAAAAAGAAATTTTTTTTTGTAATTTTATAAACAATTTTGTTAAAAAATTTTTTTTATCTAATTCTGTTACTGCAGTAAAGTATAGTTGTTTTTACTGTAAAACTTTTGTATAAAACTTTTTTTGATATCTTAAATAGTTTTCGAGTTATATCGAAAAAAGCAAATAACCCTTTTATTTGTAAGGAGTGGTTTCACCCCTTTAAAGTAAAATTTAGCACAAACAAAAAATAGTTTTGTGTTACGGAGGAACTACTCTACATGCACACAAAGTTTCATATTTTTTTTAATTTTTGGGTTGCCTAACCTTTTTTGTTAGGGAAACTTCGCCGCCGTGGAATTGTGGACGTCACGTGATCGGACATTGCGCCGGCCCATTGCCGTTAGTGTTAGTGCGTGTTAGCGTTAGCGAAGAAAATACGGATTAGGTCGAATATTTCCATTGTAAATATAGGTCTTTATTCTAAGTTTTCTTGTTATTTTCGGTCGGTGATCGTCATAGAATGTATAATTCGTGCGGCGTACAGCGAGTGTTCATAGTTAAGTTGGGTTATCTTTAGTCACAAAATCCGTTTCTTGTAATTAAAAGTTTATTTAGTCGGGTGTACAAAAAGTGCATTATGGCACATTTGTGAAAGTTTCTTATATTTTTGTTTTGGTAATTCTTTTGATTAAATATTCTTATCAAATATACGGTTCCGTATAATTGTACGGTAGAGTCGTGGGGTTTTTCCCCAAATAAATATTTGTTAAAGTTTTTTTAATTTTATAAGAAAATTGATTAAATTTCTGCACAATTACTTTGCCCGTTAATGAGATGTGTTAATCTCGCTCTGCCTAAAATCTAACACTCGCGTAATAGAGAGCGTTAGGTCTCGCTACGCGTACACTTGACGCTAGACACTACCATGACTCTTGATCCTTCTCTACCGCTCGAACCTCGTTGAAGTGTTGAGCCTACACGGACATAGCTTCCGCTTCAGTGTGTACGTAGACATCGTTTGCAACATATCTTCACTATTCCCCTATCATGCTGCAAACATGCTGCATGCCTCTTTTAGTTGGCATCGTTGGGAGGAAGTCAGAACGACGAGAGCTGAAAGTGCTTAAAATTGGAAGGATACCCTCCTGAGAACACCGGGAGTAGCAGAGATGATAGGATCACTTCGCACTAAATACTGCTCGGTACGAGCTAACAGTGTAACTAAGCTCAGACGCCACGTTAGGATTTCGATTGGCACGCGATAATTGCGCCAAACGATGAGTTACCAAAAAGACCTCAAAAGGCAGGTTTCCAGGAAAAACTAGCTGCAACATCGCGCGCAAAAAACGTGCAAGATTTCACGCGTGCACGCTGTTAGTGCGTGATCCTGGATTTTACTCGAGTGGACCCGAGCTTTGCGGCACTGTGACTTCTTGTAAACGTGTAACACGGTAATTTCCGGTCCGGAGAGCTCGTCGGAGACCAGGGCACGAGTATAAAGAAAACTGAGACTTAGGTTAATCGAAAATAAAGAATTTATTAATGAAAGAACGAAAGAATATTTAGTTGAAATAGTATACTTAATCTACGAAAGAAAGATATTTACAGAAATGAACTTAAGAATAAACTGTCACGAAAACGGCTATCTGCCGTGAGCTGGATTCCCAGAGATTGTTAGTGCGGGTCGCTTTCGGTCTTATCCTAGGTAACAGACCGCGTCGGTTATACAGGACTCCGAGGATTACAGAACGGGCCGCTCGGGCCGTGTCGGGCGCACGGGCTTTGCGTTCGCGAGTCGGCGGCGCGGAATACAAACCAGACCGTGAGGGCCGTGTCGGACGCACAGGTTTCGCGTTCGCGAGTCGACGGCGCGGATTACAAACCAGGCCGTGAGGGCCGTGTCGGGCGCACAGGTTTCGCGTTCGCGAGTCGGCGGCGCGGATTACAAACCAGGCCGTGAGGGCCGTGTCGGACGCACAGGTTTCGCGTTCGCGAGTCGGCGGCGCCGCGACTTAATTCAATCGTGCGTCGGAATATCAGGGCCGTGTTGGCGCGGGGATGCGAGAGAGAGTCGGGAGCGCCCGAGTCTCGGAGAGGTCGGTGTCGGGGATGGCCGGGAGCGCCCGGTCAAAGGAAGGCTCGGGAGCGCCCGAGTCTCGGAGATGTCGGTGTCGAGGACGGCCGGGAGCGCCCGGTCGAAAAAAGGCTCGGGAGCGCCCGAGTCTCGGAGATGTCGGTGTCGAGGACGGCCGGGAGCGCCCGGTCGAAGGAAGGCTCGGGAGCGCCCGAGTCTCGGAGATGTCGGTGTCGAGGATGGCCGGGAGCGCCCGGTCGAAGGAAGGCTCGGGAGCGCCCGAGTCTCGGAGATGTCGGTGTCGAGGATGGCCGGGAGCGCCCGGTCAAAGGAAGGCTCGGGAGCGCCCGAGTCTCGGAGATGTCGGTGTCGAGGATGGCCGGGAGCGCCCGGTCAAGGGGAGGCTCGGGAGCGCCCGAGTCTCGGAGATGGCGGTGTCGAGGACGGCCGGGAGCGCCCGGTCGAAGGAAGGCTCGGGAGTGCCCGAGTCTCGGAGGTGCCGGTGTCGAGGACGGCCGGGAGCGCCCGGTCGAAGGAAGGCTCGGGAGCGCCCGAGTCGTCAAGAGCGAAGTCGGTTTCAGAGGCCGGGTGAGCCCGGTCGAGGAAGTCTTGGGAGCGCCCAAGACCTGGAGGATCGGATGCCGGGGTGCTCCCCAGCGCGGAATAAGGTGCCTCGCCTGCGCTCGAGGCGGCTTATATACCCGTGTGCCCGGGAGTGGGGGCTCCCACTCCCGAACGGTCGGGTGGCGGTGCGCGGTGTGGGCGGTTGGGCGGCCCATGTTGATCGTTGCGAAGGGTCCGCGCTACTCGCCGCGGGCGGCTGGTCGGCCCGTGCTTAATTTAATTTAATTTAATTATGGACGGGACCGCGCGATTACTTTGGGCGAACGGTGGTGGTCGCGGCGCGGGATCTGAAATGTTCGTCGTGGCTTTCAGCCACAAACGCTTTTTTCGGCCCCAGTCGGATTGTAAACTTTTGACCGGGTTGTGCTTCGGAGCATTCGCTAGCGCGTTTGCGTGCTTATAAACGTGCGCTTGTTCTTCTTGTACACGTGCTGTTGCTTCACTTATGTATGCGCGTGCACTTGCTTATCTCGTGTGCGTGTTTTCCCGTCGAGCACGTTTTGTTCATTTGTGCAACTGTCTGTAACAGACTTTTTCGTGCCACAGTCTCAAGCGTTCCGTTCGCCAGATCGTAACAGTCCTGAGCCATGTCTGTATCCCGGATGCAATAAAGTGAGTTCAATTGGTTTGAATTTGTTCATTCTTCTCGCACGACAGCGAACAACCTTTTCTAAAGGTAGTCAAAATATATAAACCGTAAACGCTATACAATAAACTTAAACAATTTTTAACATAACAACATCGTAGTATTAGTTGATTTGTGTCTGCCTCATGAACATATTCTAAATTCAAAATGTCAGTATACAAGCCAAATTTTCGTCATTTTCGAAAAGTTTTAATTTTCTGCTTTAATATGAAAAAATCTGCGGCTGAGACTCATCGAATGCTCTCAAATACATATGGTAAGGCCGCTATCAGTGAAAGAACATGCCGAAAGCAGAGAGCCCAACTCGATTATGTGGTACATCACGCGCTCAAATTCAAAGGCACGTTCGTGTGAAGCTAGCGCTTCAAGTAGTATCGGATACTAAATTAAAATGGACATATTTCTTTATTTTATTTTTCTGCGCTGGAGGATTTGTAACAGCACAAATACCTTCAAATTTACCATCAACGTTTTTGATCGTGAATTGACAATTAAGATGTTTCTATCAGCTGAATTAGCAGCACTAGTTTAAACATTGTCCTTTTTTCTTTGTATTAAATAGAATTGGATATAATATTAGTAGAGTAATTATACTTAAAAATTTATTTATACTTTTTAGTATTATTATCTATTAAATAACAATATTAAAATTATTGTTATACAATATTCTGTAATAAATTATTTAAATAAAGATCATATATAAAATTGTGATAAAACTATATTACAATAATTATAATATTATTTTCAATGAAGTTGATTAATATAACTTATAGTCGAAGTGGGTTTATGTATAATTTTATATACAGAGTAGTCAAAAAGTATCGGACCCTACTAATATATTTAGTTAAGATCATTTTAGAATTAAATGTCCAATAAAGTTGTATGGTTTTAAGTGGGGAGTAAAATAATGACCTTGACTTTAACCTTGAGATTGAATTTGCAATTTATTTGGAGATTAATTTATAACGATGCACCGGGGCAGTGCACTGTTCCGGCCGAACAACAACCGGACGCCGGACCGAAAAACTGTCTGGCGGATACCCGAAACGCAGTGCGCCCTAAAACATATTTTTAATATTTTCCACACGTTGCAAATAATAACGGCGATGCCCCGACCGTAGTTCCGTGGCTAAGTCCGAAGTGCGGACTTAGCTGAATTGCTCCAAACGCCGCCGAACGCGCTGACGGCACCGAGGTCTATTGTTTTCGACCGCGCCGCAACCGAAGCTTTGGCGCCGCGATCAGGAGCCGCTCCGGCCCCGCTGAGCTCCGGAACCCGGCCATTATCTTTTTTTGATATAAAAGGGCGATGCCGGAGTTCAGTGGGACCGTCCTCGATCTGCTTGCCTCGTGCAAGGATCTGTTCGGAACTGGTCGTAAAAACGAGCCAACACCGAGATAAAGTGATCTCAGCCTCGACCAGGAGATCTTAGAGCTCGATCCACCTTAAAGGTATTTAGATGGTTTGAACCGCCGGCAAAGACCAACTCGAGGGGTGGAGTAGTCTCTGCCTTTTCCGAGAATTTTCGGTCTTTGATCACCGGTACTCAAGCCTACCATCGATTTTCCCTCGCACCGTCGCAAACACCATGGTGGAGTGCACTCTGCCTCAGTCGAGAAATCTCGGTTGCACGATGCCTTGCCGGTGCATCCGCTCCCAACGAACAACACGCGTAATCTTAATAACATCATTTCGAGTATACCCGCGTATATACATTGCTTGTTGCGTCTGCCGGCTTTTAATTGTAGCAATCTGTGTTAATTGGCATTTACCTGTCAAAGTTGTAAACGTCGTCGTTCGTCTCTAATACGCGATTATACACGTTTTACTTATAAGTTTCGTTACGTTCTCGCGTATTTTGTATTATTTGTCTGTTGAGAAGCTTTTCGAAATTGTATCCATTTTTGTAAAAAAGTCGGCACTTGCGACCATCGCTGCTTAACTGCGTATCCGTGCGCCCCGCATTGTTCCTGCGATCGTCTCGCTAGCGTATGTATGTTTCTCGCGATCGCCTATCCGGCGTTCGTGTATTTCTCGCGTCACTCGCGGTTTATACCTATGTCACGGTGCGCCGTGACATAGGTATAAACCGTTTGTGCTTCGCGACCACACATATTTGTAATCTGTATTTCTTTTTATTACTTAGAATAAATTATTGGTTTGTTAATTCACAACCCATCTTGATGCATCTATGGACCTAAAATCGATCGAACCCTGACATTTCCGTCAAGCAACCCGGGCAGAGCTCGCTAGACTGACATGCAGTCGCGAGCAAAATTAGATTGTTTCAAACTTTAAAATCTTAAAAGGAAATCCTAACATTTTATCGCAGATTCTAATTTATAATTGAAAAGTATATAACTTTTGTCTGAAAATTTTTTTTGACAAATGTTATCTTATGTCTTTAAAATGTTCTTAAAACTAATCCGGAAAATTGTTTTTAGAACACAAGTAAAATTTATAAAAAAATCTGTCAAACAAATGTAAGATGGTATAAAATAATTTGGTTGAACGGAGGAAATAATAAATGATTATTGAAAAATATGGCTGTACTTCCGAAAGGCCCCCATAAGCTAAGGAGCTGATTTTTTTTTAACATACTATATTAGGTATAATATAGCTAAATATAAAATATTGATTGCGGCAATTTAGCAGAGGCTAGGTAAAAAAAAAACCATAAAACTGATTCTTCTTATATCTTTGTAAATAAAGGAAATCTTGAAAAATGTTTCAAACAAAATCAGTAGTTTTTACAAAAATAACATTTTTGGTCCTATAAATTTTTACCGTACAACTAATAGTTTTCAAAAAAATGCTAAATGTAAAATATTGACCCCGGCAATTCTGCGCGTAAACGGCGACTTTCCAAGTGATAAAGATCCACGCGTATCAATTTTAATGAGTTGGGTTCGGTTAGTTTTTACAGTTGGGATCCTCCAAGAAACAGCGTGCTAAGCGCGCCAAGCAGGGGGCGGACAAGATGGCGGAGCGTCCGGAGAAGTTCGATCTTGGCCCTATAAACGGCTAAGACGGTTCTCCTCCAGAGGAATTTAAATCACGCCCGCCAGGCGCAGGACTTATTCATGCAAAGCCTGGCGGAGCGTGGTTGTGGGATTGGGATTGTCGCGGAGCCATGCTCCGTCTCGCCCCAGCATCCAAGCTGGGCTGGGGACATTTCAGGTTCCGTGGCAATCACATGGACGTCGCACACCCACCCATGTACAACAATAACATCCGGGAATGGGTGGGTGGCGATAAAATGGGAAGGTCCCATCATAATAGGGGTTTATTTGTCCCCGGTCCTCAATCTCGCCACTTGTGAAGCAAGACTCGAAAAGATTGGAAACTTTATCAGGGCCCGGCATTTCCTACCGATTCTCCTGGGGGATGATTTTAATGCTAAATCCCCGGATTGGGGATGCCCCCAACGAGATCGGCGAGGGAGACTCATGGAGGAATGGGCAGCTGCACTCGGCCTCCTCCTGGTCAATGAAAGAGCCGAAAGTACCTGCGTGGCGTGGCGGGGCAAGTCCATTGTGGACATTACGTGGGCAACACCATTTGCCCGTGGACTCGTCGGGCAATGAAGGATATTGACAGGCTGCGAGACATTACCTGACCATGTGTATATAACCATGAGTCTGTCCGCAGTCCGATAGCGCCCCCCCCCCCGACCCCCGTCTTCCAGGGAGGCATGTCGAAGGAGGCGGTAGGCACTACGCCTGTTAGATAGGGACCTCCTCACAGCTACGCTGAAAGGGGTCACCTGGTCCACCGACCTGCCCAAGAGTGACGTGCTGGAAGACGTGGAGTGTCTCTGCAACGCTCTGTCGGACGCATGCGACACCGCCATGCCACGAACAGCAGGACGCCCCTTTAAAGAGGCGTATTAGTGGACCGAAAAGATAGCGGCTTTACGCCACTCCTCCGTCTAAGCCCGGCGGGCGTTCCTCCGCGCCAGACAGCGTCGGAACGAATCCGCCGAAGCAGTTGCGGCCGACTATGCCTTTTATAGTGAGGCACTCCGGGCCCTTAAAACGGCAATACGCCAAGAAAAAGGAGCTGCGTGGTACGCGTTAATGGAGATAATAGAGGAGGACCCCTGAGGGCGCCCGTATAAAATCGTCACTGGACGATTGCGCCCCAGGAGTTTTCCCGTGACGAAGTCCCTCGACTCTGCCGTGGTCGAGGAGGTAGTAGCGTCGCTCTTTCCCCAAGAAACGGGAGAACGTATCCGGCAGGGGCCCGAGCCTATGGGTTTTCCCTGCCCGGGATGAAGCGACGCCAACCACGGTGTGGTCTAGGAAAAGTTGGCTCAGGCTATTAAGAAAGTCCGGAGGAATAAGACCCCGGGACCAGATGGGGTCCCGTGTGAGATTTTTTGCCTGTCCTCCAGAGTCCTGGGCCAAAGGCTCTGTCGCGTTTACACGCGGTTCCTGAAAGAGGGGGTATTCCCCCCTGTGTGGAAAACGGCTTCCCTCGTCCTTATTACCAAGGACGGGAAGCCACCGGGACAGTTATCCTCGTATCGACCGATATGCCTCCTGGATGAGGTAGGCAAACTCTTCGAGCGAATAATCGCCGGCTGCCTTATCCGGGAAACAACACAGGGGGGAATGGCGCAACAAGAGGCGCAGTATGGATTCCGCGAGAGAAAATCGACGATGGACGCAATTATGTCACTCAGGTTCCTCGCGGAATCCGTAAGGGAGAAGGACATGGTGTTGTTGGCGGTGTCACGAGACATCGCAAACGCTTTCAACACCCTTCCGTGGCGAGAAATTAAAGAGGCTCTTGAGTATTTCGGGGTCTCCTCATCCCTGCGCCGGGTTGTGAGCCAGTACCTGGATCAAAGGCGCCTGTCTTATGTTAATAGGAATGGGCGCCTCGTGGAGAAGGCTGTCGAGCGCGGAGTTTTGCAGGAGTCAGTCTTAGGCCCCTTGCTGTGAAACCTCGCATTTGACAAGGTACTTAGGACGGCAATCCCCCTGGGCTGCAAAGTCATCTGCTATGCAGATGATACTTTGATAGTAGCCCGGGGGGTCGATTGGGAAGAGGCCCACGCTCTGGCGCTGGTAGCCACCGATGTGGTGGTGTCAACGATATCCGGGCTGGAGTTGAAAATGGCGCCTCATAAAACGGAGGCAATGTATTTCTACGATGTCTCCTGGGGGCGCCCTCCCTCAGCCTGGATTGTTATAGACGGAGTTCCCGTCCAGATAGGGCCAAATATTAAATATTTAGGCCTCACGCTGGACGGGACGTGGACATTTGGGGACCATTTTAAAAATATGGTCCCCAGGATGGATACGGCAGCCATTACACTTGGCCGCCTTATGCCAAACTTGTGCGGTTTTCTTCTGGGCTTCAGGAGATTGTACGCGGCGGTCGTTATGACGGGCGTTCCGCGTTTAGATATTGAGGCCAAGTTCTACGTCGAACGTTATCGGCGTAGGACTGAAATGGCCAGGCAAGGGGGAGCTAAGCCCCCCGCCGCAGCGTTGGCCAAACTCCACCTGCAGAGCCGGCGCCAGATCATGGGCCAATGGGGCAGACGCCACCTGACACCTGACGCCCATAGAATGAGGGTGATTGATGCTGTCCGTCCACACTTTAAACAGTGGATGGATGGCGTCATTACCGAAAGAGGAGGACTGCCCTTCAGAGCGGCGCAGGTGGTCACCGGACATGGTGCGTTCGGTGACTACCTGTGCCGCATAGGTAGGAGTCGCACTCCTAAATGTTGGGAGTTCGACAAGCCGGGACTCGGCCGATCATACGTTGGCCGAGTACCCGGCATTTGACGGAGAAAGAATCGCCCTTAGGGCGGCCATAGGTATAGACCTCTCCCTTCCGGCCGTTGTTAAGGCCATAACAGAGGGAGAGGTCGAGAGGAAAACGTTCTCCTTCTTTTGTGAGGTAGTTATCTTGCAGAAGAAGGAGAATGAGAGGATCTGGCGCGGCGAAATCGCGCCGGACCCTCAGCAGGCGGGCGAGAGCAGGCAAGACGGCGAATCCGCCGCGCCCGCCGGGGGACTCCGGCGCATTTGCGTATGTGACCTTAAGGGGAGTGGGGGCGGGACGGAGTAATACCGTCCCGCAGGCAATCTTCCCTCCATATATAATCGGCCCTTTTTAGGGTCTGAGTAGGTAAGCCGAGTGCCGGCGATGACCTTGGGGGACGGGGGGTCCAATAGCTCCCGTAAGAGTGAGGGCCTTTCCGTTTCCCATCTGCATCGGCCGCGGCTCTGAGCATAGAAAAGGGTGGCAATATAGGCGGCTGGGAACCGTCTGCCGCCCCCTTGCCCAGAAGTGGGCGTTGGTGAGAGCGTGGTGGTCCCCTCTCACCGAGAAGTTAGATCAGAAAGTGGCCTGGTCACAACCAACCAACCGGGTGCTGGCTTCCCTCCGTTAAAAAAGAGGACACCCCGGCCAGGCAGAGGCCCCCGATCAAACAGGTGTCCGGCGATACGCGGGCGGTGCGGAGTTTGCAATACTTCCGTAGTTCCCGTGCCGCCCGCAAATCATTGCCTGCGCGAGGCCACCCGTGTGATTCTAGTGGGTATTGGGCAGCGAGTCAGCATAAGACTTGAGTCCCACATAACCCCCGGAGTTTCCCAAGCCGGTGGTATGCGTAAAAGCATTTCTACACGTTTTAAAAAAAAAGGTTTTTTACAGTAGAAAAGCTCCCCACAAGGGGGCCGAACATACTATTTGGTATT
This sequence comes from Cardiocondyla obscurior, assembly GCF_019399895.1. Taxonomy (NCBI): domain Eukaryota; kingdom Metazoa; phylum Arthropoda; class Insecta; order Hymenoptera; family Formicidae; genus Cardiocondyla; species Cardiocondyla obscurior. Next base: position 2,974,474 of record NC_091888.1, on the reverse strand, counting down.
TTACAACATTATTTACACGCGTGCGGTTCTATATGAATTAAAAACGCATACTTGGCATGACCCCCCTACTTATTTCCTCCTTAAAAATAATTAAATTTATTTCAGATTTACCCAAAAATTTTTAAAAATTATTAGTTATACGGTAAAAACGTAGAGAACTTTAAGGGCGTATTTTAAGTTGCAGGCCCTACAGTAAGTAAATAATAACAGGGCGCCAATAATTAAATTGAACGTATATTTAATAACTACATTGGATGGCCTCCAAAGAAAACTATATGTATCGCGATCGGACGTCCTCCGGCTTTATGTGCTCAAGGCATACTGTCTTTCTAGCTACGACGCTTGGTAACGCCAAAATCACTCGATTACTACGCGCGCTAGCCAATGACGCTATCTAGTAGGCGCAGCGCACCCCTTCTTTTATATGTATCTGCGCGCTCTATTTCTAGGACGTCGTCGCATCGTCATTACAATCCTTACAGAACCAAAAATGTTTACTTTTGTAAAAGCGACAGGTTTTGTCTGAAATATTTTTCAAGATTTTCATTATTTACAAAGTGTTTGCAAAGAGTAAATACGCGCATGCAAGTCAGTCAAAAAAAAAGAGAAAAATTCGAGTCACAAACACTATATTTACAATGTACAAAATTAAGTATTACAATATATCGTTTTCTGCGTGAGAACAGAATCGAATTAACGATTTGATCAAATCAATGAAATATTAGACGAAGGGGCAATCCTTGTTTTACCGCGAGCCAAGGAATGTAATAGCGCGTCGAGTAAAGACCGACTTATCACAAGAAGTGCGAAAACGCTCGTAATGAGACTCTTTTTATAGTCGTGTCCTTCGAGAACGATCCATGTTATTAATAGTTTCCTCAAAATTTCTCGAAATAATTACGCGAACGTGTCGGAGTATTCACGCTATTTGTTATCATTTTCATGAAACGATCTCGAAGAATAAAGCTCAATAGTATATTTACGCGTGCATGTTCTTTCGAAAAACGACATCGAGAACACGTGCTTCTTCGGCGTGAGGCCACAACTGATGGCTTGTTTATGTGATCTGCGAATACGCCGATTATTTCAAAGCTTCTTGAACACAAAAATATAAGAAGAATCAGTTTTATGGTTTGTTTTTACTCAGTTCCTGCTGAATTGCCGCAGTCAATATTTTATATTTAGCTATTTTATACCTAATATAGTATGTAAAAAAAAAATTAGCTTCCTAGCTCATGGAAGCCTTTTGGAAGTATATTTAAAAATATATATATGTATAGTGTATCTTTATTGACGGAGAGGTACCTCCGTACAGTTCACAATCCGATCGCTCACTGACTCCGTTTCCTTTTGTCGCGATGCTCGATCATTTAGAACAAAAGGATCAACAATAATAAATAAATTTGCCCTTACACGATTGCTATCATATGTCAGCTGGCATTTTTATCAAGAGTTCTACGAATGCTGACTATCGATTACATTTGTTCTTGAGACTTATTTTTACACAATAGTTTCATGTTTTCTTAAATTGAATCCAAATTTGTAATAAAAATTATCATGTTTCGTTAAAAAAATTTTTTAGAGCAAAAAATAAATTTTTAAAAATTAATTTTTCAATAAAACATGATTTTGTACTACAAATTTAAATTCTACACAAAATGATAGTTTGACTTGTAATTGAAGAAAACTTTTGTCTGAAACATTTTTCCCAAAAATGTCATCTTGTGTCCATAAAAAAATCTTCCACATGAGTTTTTAGAACAATTTAAGAACACGCATATCATCTTAATGATACTTTTTGAAAATTATTTTAGACTAAAGTTATATACTTTTTAATAATCAATAAGAATCTGCAATAAAAAGTTAGGGAAAATTTTCGTTACCAAAACGCTGCGTGGTAAATGGGTATACAGGGTGTCCCACCCCATATTGACAAACTCTCAGAGTTAAATAGGTCTCGTTCATACAAATCAATAAGTTCTATGCCATTTTGTACAATTCTCAACCGTTATTGAGAAAATAATTAAAATGTGTAACTTAAGAGCGACAAGGAAGCTGCGGGCGAGTGAGCGCGACAGGCGAATGGCTAGGAATGGCGCCGTCGCCTGTCGCGCTCACTCACGCGTAGCTTCCTTGTCGCTTTTGCGCTAGAAAAATTAATTTTTTTCTCAATAACTATCGTGAATTTTGCAAAACGGTAAAGGACTTATTGATTTGTGTCCACGAAACCTATCTAACTCTGAAAGTTTGTCAATATGGGATGAGACGCCCTGTATAGGTATGTAATAAAAGTTGATGTTAAATAGTAAGGAAAAGGCGCAAGTAGAAAAAAGGGCTAGAAAGTGGAGATTAAAAAGGTAGAAGATGTGGAAGTAGAGGAAAGCGAACAGGGTTTGGTAAAAAGTGAAAGAGAAATGTGTGGAAAAGTAAAAGTGAGGTTGCATGAGAAGAAATGAAAGAGTGAGTAAAAGGGTAATTGATATGAGAGTGAGAAAAAGTGATAGAAAAGTAAGAAAAAGAAAAAGTAAGATCGGAAAAGTCGTGTATGTAAGAGAGGATAGAGAAATAGGATTTAAAATAAAAGAAGTGATCTGGACAGAAATCAAAGGTGGAGAAAAGTAAACAATAAAAAAAAGAAAAGAAAAACAAGAATAAGGTGCAAGAAATAGAAGTTAGACGAAAAATTAGTAAACTGACAGTAAAATAAGAAAATTAATGAAGTGAGCTTAGCACAAGTATAGGCGCAGACAAAAATAAAAGAATGACAGCAGAACAGAAGACCAAGAAAAATCAATGAAAAAAAGGAATAAGGTATGGATAAAGAAAAAGAAAAGCGATTTTTGAAAAAAAGAAAAAGATGTGGAAAAGAAAGATAACAACGATATAAGGCAAAAATTAATAGAACTGAAACAAAGGGAAGAAGAGTGAAGAAAAGAAAAAGAGGAAATTAAGGAGAAGATAAAGCATTTGGAATAAATGATAGAAGAGGTAAAAAATGAGAGAAGTAAAAAAAAATGGGAGGATTTAGAGAAAAAAATAAAGAAAATACAAAAGAAAGAGAAAGATAAAGTAGAGGCAAGTAAAGAAAATAGTAAAATAATAAGAAAAATTATGTAAAGAATAGAAAGATAAATGGGAGAAAAAGAAAAACTGGAAAGAAGGAAAAATGTGGTAATAAGAGGAATGAAAAAGACAGGAAACGTAGAAGAAATAAAGAAAGAAGTAGAGAAATTGATAAAGTAAATAGAGGTAGAAGTAAAATTCGAAAGAATTAGAAAAGTAACAACAGGAGATGAAAAAACAGGAGATATAATAATTGCAAATATGAGAACAGAAAAGGAAAAGGAAAAAATAATGCAAAATAAGAAGTTAGAAGGAAGAGACATATGGATACAAAAAGATAGAACATGGAAAAAAAGAAGAATTTAATTGGAAATTGTTGGAGATGCAATACGTACATACGTTCCTGTGTCGTGACTAACAAAACCCAATAGCATTCGTGACGCTGGAAGTCGCTCTAACACACGCATGTACACACGTTTTATCTAAATCTAACATACTGTATTCAATAAAAAAGTTTCTAATAGTATTTTATTAAACACAAAAGAAGTGGAATATATGTGCACGTGCTTATTTCTTACCCCTATTAACTTTATACTAATCATAATTCTAATAGAAATTAAGAAAGGTGGCAAGAGAAAAACAAAAAAGAAGGTAAGTTAAGATTGGGAAGAATAAAATAAATATACAAAAAAATGGTAGTAGTAGAATAGAGAGAAAGAAGATATAGTAAATGAAAGAAGAGACAGAAGTAAAAATAAGGAACAGAGAGAAGGAAAGGGAGGGAGTAGGGAGCGAAGGAAATAGAAATAGAAAAATAATTGAAAGATGGAAAAGTGAAGAAGGAGGATAGGAAAGAAGAGGAAGAGAAAGACAATAAGGAAAAAAAAAACATAAAGATGGGTTTTTGAAATGTAGCGAGTTTATGTATTAAGGACAAATAGTTCTAGGAGGAAATTAAATAATTATATACGGAGTGTTCAATAGTAAAGTATCGTAATTGCAGAAGTAGGTAGGGCTTGTCAAGACGAATAGAAAAGTTTTATACCATTTTGTAAAATTCTCAATGGTTATTGAGAAAAAAATTAATTTGTCCAGCGCAAAAGCGACAAAGAAGCCACGCGTGAATGAGCGCGACAAGCGAGTAGCTAAAAATGGTGCCGTCGCCTGCCGCGCTCACTTACGCGTAGCTTCCTTGTCGCTGTTGTGCTAGACAAATAAATTTTTTTCTCAATAACGGTTGCGAATTTTACAAAATGGTATACGACTTTTGTATTCGTCTTGACAAGCTCTACCTACTCTAGCAATTACGATACTTTACTATAGAACATTCTGTACAGTATTTTTAATAGAAACATAGCTCGAAGAAAAATTGTAGAAGAAGGTAATGGAAAAGCTGCCAAGTGAGTATATATTTGTAGCAGAAGCAGTAGACTACGAAAAAAAACAAGAAAAAGAGGGCAATGTGAGAAATGATGGTAACTCACGGGAGTCAGTAAAGATATACAGATAGTGAAGAAAGGAAGAGAAAAAGATACCTGAGAAGGAATTATGACAAAGTAGATAAAAGTGGATGGAATACATTAGAAAATGATAGGAGTATATGTGAATTTTAAAAAGAAAGAGAGATGGAAAATATTAAAAAACTAGATGGAAGAAAGAGAGAAGGGAAGAAGAATGATAATGGGAGGAAATTTTAACGCAAGGACAAGATGTAAGGGAGAAAGGACATAAATGAAAGAAGACAAAAAATAAGAAATAAGATAGTTAAAGAATGGAAAAATGATTAAAATGTAAAAAAAAAAGATAAAAATATTAGAAAAAATGGGATGGTCAATATTGAACAAAGAAATAAAGGAGAACAAAGAATAAGATTGGAGGTATGAAAGACCAAAAGGTGTATCGGTGATTGATTATATAATGGGTAATGAGGACACGTGGAAAAAGATAGAACAAATGGAAGTCGGGAACAAAATAGATTCAGTTCACTTTCTGGTGATAGCAAGAATAAAAGAAAAAAAAACAAAGAAAAAAAAGTCAGAAGGAATAGAAGGTTTATAGAAGAAGAAAAAAAAATTTGACGAAAAAATTGGAAAAATATGGTGATAAAAGTAAAAAATTGAATGGAAAGAAGTAAACAGAATTTTGGAAAATAAACAAGATAAAAGAAAGGGGAAACCCAATAGAAGTTTGTGAGATAAAAAATGTAGAGAAAGAAAGAGAGAGAGAGAGACGGATACGATCTTTGACTTTATGGAGTGAGAGTTAGGAGAATCTATCTGAGATAGAATACGCTCTAGAGACAGAATACGCTCTACCCGATTGGTTTGTTTGGTCAAAGAAGCGGAAAGTTTGAATGTTTGCATTAGGCGAACGGATCGAGAACGGTTTTGATCATCTTCGGCATCGCCTTTTTATAAAAAAAAAATTGGTGTTTCGTTGAGCGCGACCTTCCTTTGTTAGTTTGAATAGTCGCGGTTTGTGAAATAATAACTTTTAATTACGAAATTGATGAGGACATGAGTAATATCCAAAGGTGATTTTTGAACTGACGCCTTGAAGCGTCAATGTCGTTGGATTCCTCAGCCCTCTCTTTGTTTGACTGAATGGTATTTCCCATGATAAAAAAACATTTTTGGAAGACAACTGATGATTAATTAAGAGACTACCCATTTCTTATTTATATAAAACACGGTTAGGCTTAAGTAAACAGGATGCACATCCTGTTAATCTCATTTAATAATGCAATCGGTAACTAAATAAATGATACAATGTCGCGCGGCGTTTCACCCCCGTTTTTTCCCTAATTCCCACCCGCTCTCACCTGCCGCGCCCGACTTATTATGTGCTCCGCGCCAATTCGTCAAAATTCAGTAATTTCTTACTCGGTAACGGTTACGAATTTTACTAAATCATATCCGACTTTTCGATTTGTATTCCCGATATCTATCTACAGTTACCGGGAAGAAAACCATATTTCAAACACCCTGTATAATAACAGTGGTTAAATTTTTAGTGAAGGAGATATGACGAAAAAAGAAAATAATTGCTTTTATTAATTTTATTTACATAATTTACTTTATTTCTAATTGACATTATTTCTTAGAAATTATATATATAACGTATGTTGCACCGAAGCGGTGCACGGGGTCCGTCCTCCGGGTTTACACGTTACGGTGTATGAGGATGACGGCGATAAATAAATATATATATTATTTCAATCGTTTGATGTATGCGTTGAGTTTATTTCTCCTTCGTATATCGGTGATAGAGTTACGAGTCGCTATCTCGTACTCTCAGACTGACTTGCACGAGCTTCGGAGCTCGTGCATTTTATATTATTAATTTCGGTCTTATCAGCGAAATAGCAGAAGGAAGTGGCCGCGTGCCCTACTGCCTTCTCTTGATAGCGCGCGATGACGAAAGGCTGACAAAACTGCTTCTTAGGCTCAGCAGATTCCAACGGTTTGGCAATCTGCTGAGTTGTATAAAAAATGTAGCGCACGCGGTGGTCAATGACCAGCGTGCGCTGGCGGGTTACAACACGTAAAATAGACTTGTTAATTGCAAAATTAGATTTATTATTTTATTAATTATAAGTTTGGATTTATTATTCGGCGCGCACCATACGTCGCAGATGACAAAATAAAACTCTGCATCTCTGTGTAAAAAAAAATATTAACTGTTTGACAAAAAAAATGTTAATGTTATTTCTTTCGTTTTTTGTGATAATTTTTATGTTTAAATTCATACTACACCTTGTACATGCAAAATTCGCAGCATTTAATTTATCTATTGCGCACGAGCGCAAGAAATAACTCATTTTCTTTAACTTCTATCTAAAATCGTGTTCCTAACTTGATGTGTTGCAACCTTTTTGTCTACAATCGTACACGTTTAACTATTTAATGAACAGATTACCGAAAAGAGGGAAAAACTGTTATTATTGTTTGTGGAATTTAAAGCGACTTTTGGTATACGGTAAACTGAGAATCTTTAATGGAATGCATGGAAAAGCTAGGTGTGAAAAAGAGATAGAGAGATGTAAAAAGTTTATAAAAGTAACAAAATACAGGATAAGAATAGCAGAAGAAAAGTGTATGGAATTCTGAACAAATAGAGGAGTGAAGCAAGAATGCCCACTAAGTCCAATTCTATTTAATATCATGATTTCCGACCTAGAGGAGACTATAAAAAAAGAAAGGTGAAAAGGTATAAAAATAAAGACAGATAAGATATATACGTTAAGTATGCAAATGATACTGTACTCTTGATTGAAGAAGAAGGAAAGATGAAGACAATGATGGTGATTGTGAGCTGGAACAATATCTGGAAAAAAATGAATTAAAGTTAAATGTGAAAAAACTAAAATAATGAGATGTAGAAAAGGAAGAAGAAGAATAAAAAAGATACAGTAGAGATGGAAAAAGAAGAAAGTGAAAAAAGTGGATGTATATAAGTATTTAGAATACATGTTAAGAAGAAACGGTGGCCAAAAGGAACAAGATTGAGAGAGAAAATAAAAAAAGGCAGCGGCAGTCATAAAAGAGGTATGGGGCATAAAGATGAGAAAGTTAGAAGACGATTGATGAAAATGATTATGGTTTTTTAATGTTTTAGTTCAGTAAGTGTTAAAAGATTCAATTTAGTAATTAATCATGTCACCGCCGCGGGGGCAGCACCTCGTAGCCGATCGCCGGCGACGGATCGATATCGATCCGTCGTTCGATAATTGCCTCCGATTCTCAAAGGCGTTGCCGGCTCGAGGCTTATCAGTGTTCACTCAGCCGTGCCAAGCATCATCTCGTGTGCAACAACGTGCAGTGTGCTTCTCTCAGAATTCTTACTCATCGTTCAATTCATCGTTCAACTCATCGCCTTGTCTCCAGTACAACTCATCCAGATCATCTTCGCAGTGTGCAACACGCCAAGAATCTTCTGGAAGACATCACCCTGCAGCACGAGGCGTGTTGAACCTCGTGCTCAGTAGCTCATCACATCTCGCAGCGTGTGAACTCACGATTAATATAATTGTGACTCATTGTTTAAACTCAGTGCGAGTTCTCAAGAACAGTTAAACAGACAGATATCAATTTAAAGACTAACTCAAGCGTGAAACTCATTTATAGATTCTGTGCGGATCTCATCTACCGACCACGTGCTCAACGCGTGTCTCCGCGTAACTCGCATATTCGAAGGACTAACACCCGCCTTTTTGCGTTAAATAAACCAGCCACGATTGCGTAACATCCCCGCGGCGTTAATTGTAAAATCTCATTTTGTAATACTCATTTTTATACATTGAGAACTCATTTTTATACAGAAGTATATTAACAAGGTATGGAAGAGAGAGGGGTTTCCGAGAAAATGGAAAAAATAGAACATAGTCTCAATAATGAAGAACTAAAAAAGAAAAAACGAAGAATTACAAAAAGGTCGCCCTGACGCAGACGGCATACAAAGTATAAGCGGGAGTACTAATGGAAAGATTAAAGAAGGAAGTGGAGATAAAGGGGATTATGCCACCAAGTCAAACATACTTTAGGAAAATGTAACATTCGTATTACCCTCGCGATAAGCTCGCCGGAATCCAGGGTACGAATAGAATGACCGAGACGTGAGTGAACGTAAAATAAAAGTAATTTATTATATCAAAGAAGATAACAAAAATCAATCAGAATATTTACAAAAGAAAAAGAACATAAGATCTAATTAACATAATGGTTTGAAAACTGGTTTACAACAAAAACCCGCGCTGTGGGTAGTTGGACCGACCAGGCCGGGCCGGTGAAATAATTACTTATCGTTGAATACAAAACGGGTCTTAAAGGCCGACCGCACGTTCAGAGATTCTCGGTCGCGGGTCGATAATGCAGTGTACAGGAGATGGCCGTCCAGGCCGTGTCGCACGCACAGAGTTCCGCGGTCGCGAGTCGGCGTTGGGAGGCCGGGTGAGCCCGGTCGAGAGAGACTCGGGAGCGCCCGAGTCGTGGAGACAACGGTATCGAGAAAGCCGGGAGCGCCCGGTCAAAGGAAGGCTCGGGAGCGCCCGAGGTCTAGCGGTAGCGGTGTCGAAGACCGGGAGAGCTCGGTTAAGGGAAGGCTCGGGAGCGCCCGAGGTAGCTATAGTCTAGCGGTAGCAGTGTCGGTTTCGAGAGCCGGGTGAGCCCAGTCGAGGAAAGCTTGGAAGCGCCCAAGTCCTGATGGGACGGTTGCTGGAGTTGCTCTAGTGAGGAAAAGGTACTTCTTTCGCGTTCGGACCGGCTTATATACCCGTTGGCTCGAGAGTGGGGAAAACCCTTTTCCGAGTGGTCTGTGGCGGTGCGCGGCACGGGCGGATGGTCGGCCCGTGTTACCGGCTACGGCGATCCGCGCTACACGCCGCGGGCGGATGGTCAGCCTGCGTAAATCGAAAAATGGTCGGTGACCGCGCACATTTTTGGGCGATCGGTGGTGGTCGCGGCGCGGGGTCTGAAGTTCATGTCTTTGTGGCCTCAGGCCACAAAAAGAATGGAGACGATGGATCAAATATACAGGGTGATTCAAAACAAGTATATAGTCCCTGAAGGTACGTATTCTAGAAAAAATTCTAAGGCGATTTTTCCTTTTGCAAAAATTTATCTGAAGCCTAGTTTCGGAGTAAATAAATAAAATATTTAGCGTTTCACCGATCAAATACATGTGGTAGCCAGGGACGTCTCAATTACAGCGAGCGAGCGATCGGCAATTCGCGATCCGCTATATTATCGCGTAGACAAGCCCGGATTTGTTTTAACGTGTTCGGACTTGTTTCTACCAGTCTGAAAATATTATTTATTTAATTCGCGCACATAATCCGACATGAAAATTGCTCGATGACACAAAGGTTAAGTACGTATTAGTCGTTAAATCGTAATCTGATTTATTGCGTAAAAGTCGGTAGTAAAACGGAAAATTGTTAAATAATGAATTAAAGCAGATGTTAATCGTACGAAATATTTGGTTGCCCTTAAAAGGGCAAATTTGCCTTTTTCTGCTTTATAAGAAATATTCGAAGTGGCCATCGTTTATCCTTACGCAAGCTGCCCAAAGAATAACGCCAGGATGCGGATGCCTTTCTCGATTAGGGTATAATTTGGCATAATAATATTTTCAGACTGGTAGAAACAAGTCTAAACACGTGAAAACAAATCCGGGCACGTTAAAACAAATCCGGGCACGTCTACGTGATAATATCGCGGATCGCGAATTGCCGATCGCGAATTGCCGATTGCTCGCTCGCTATAATTGAGACATCTCTGGCTATCACATGTATTCGATCGGTGAAACGCTAAATATTTTATTTATTTACTCGGAAACTAGGCTTCAGATAAATTTTTGCAAAAGGAAAAATCGTCTTAGAATTTTTTTTAGAATACGTACCTTCAAAGACTGTATACTTGTTTTGAATCACCCTGTATGTTCTAAACTAACTTGTGGCGATTACTAGTACAATAAGCGGCCACCAGCTCGAGTAACGGCACGGCAATCGCCACTGTAAATCACAAATTAAAAATATTTTTGTTCAAATATATGTTTCTTTTTTTAATAATCCCTATTTTTTTGACTAAGCAATGTTAACTTATCTTTACACTTTTCTTTCTAATTCTTTTTGTGTATAAAATACAAACTTACAATTTTGTACACATACTTTAATGAATATATCTTATTAGATACATAGGGTGTGTAAAATATACAGTCATGGCCAAAAGTGTTTGCCATCTGAGTAAAACTTCATGTTTTGAAGATTACGTAAAGATTTAAAATGGAACCGCTGCGGGGCAACACCTCGTGGCCGATCGTTCCGAATCAATATCGATTCGGCGTTCAATTATCGCTTCCGATTCTCGAAAGCGTTGCCGGTTCGCGTATTCCTTACTCAATTACAGTTCAGAGTTTATCTCGTGTGCAACAAGAGTGCAGTGTGCTTTTTCTCAGTAATCTATCTCATCGGTTTGACTCATTTGTGTACAAACACGTGCGTTATCATTCACACTCCGCGTGATTTTTTTTCTCAAATCACGAAGGTATTACAACCATCCTTTCGTTTTGAACGATCCGACCACGATCGCGCTTGTCACCCTCGCTGTGTAAAATAGTTTATCTCATTTTTATACACTTTAATAATTAAAAATTATTTCAAATTCAATGTAAATAAAGTTTTACTTAAGTGGCAAATACTTTTGACCAAAGCTGTATATATATCTTAATACTTTATAAGAAATATACAAATATATCAAACGTCTTATTAATGTATCTGGCACTGTATTACTTAATAATTATTATAAAAGAGGTAAACCAATTAATCTGATTTTTTAGTTTATAAAAGTAACAAAAAATATTATTCTGTCATTAACGTTCCAAAGCACATATGTAAGTTGAGAAGGATAAAATAAAGAATATGTGTGCATATTTTTATATAATCATGTACAAATATGTTTAAAAATGCAATAAAAATAATTTTTTTTTAATTTTAGTTTTTTTTTTTTAATTTTTTTGGCAATTTTGTGGTTTTCATTTTCTAAATTTTAAAGCCCCGTAACTTTAGTTTTTCCCTATGTGATGAAACTTTCTAGGGCATTTTGGAAAACTCTAAATCTCAACTATACAAATTTTTTACAAAGAAAGTGCGACATTTTGGTTCAAAAATCGGCTTTATTGGCCCTTCTACTTTTGTAAAATAAAATATTATTTTTTGCCTTATTATGTATCCTCAGTTTTAGAAAATTGCATTTTGTCATAAACACCTTGTATATTAATGGTTATTTTGTAATAGTAATTACAAATGTAAATCTTTTTTTATTTGTTTATAATATTACGTACCCATGATGTGAGCAACAGTTTCAAAAATATTCATTGATCCACCTACTTTTGCTTTTTCAGCAACAACCATACTGCTTACAATAGTTCTTTCTTGTAGCAAAAATATTTCTAATGTATCCAAACAAGAAAGTATTCGTTGTTGCAATGTACCTCCTATAATCAGTTCTTTATTTTCTTCTTGCATATCAGCGACTAGTCCAACATCACCAATAGCACCCCATTGTATTGCTAAGGCGTGAAATCCTTCTTTTATTCTTTTCTCGCAGATTCTTTCCATTACGGAATTAGCCATCCCATAATTTGTCTGGCCAGCATTTCCTCTTCCACATGAGACAGAGGAAAAAACAACAAAATGTCGAAGTTGTGGACATATCGTTCTTGACAATTCATCCATTTGTTTTGTTAGCCACACTTTTGATTTAAATAAATCTTCAAATGTTTGCAGTGTTTGGTTTAAAAATATGTTGTCTTTTAAGACAACTGCAAGATTAAATATAGCATCTACCGGACCTTTATTTTCAGCAATCTTCAATATAGTTTCACAATCTTTATATTTTATATTATCATCAACTGTAACAACATGTACATCAACACCATAAGATTGCCACAAGTTTACTCTAGATTGCTGATAACCAGTTTTAATTCCAATTCTTGATGTTAATATTAAATTTTTTGCACCTCGGAATACCAACCAATCTGCTAGTTCTAAACCAAAACCTCCAAGTCCACCCAAAATTATGTAGGATTTATACTCTAAACAATAATACCGTGGATATGCAAGTAACGGAGTATTCAAAGGATCGTTTTCATTACAAACTTTTATTATTACCTATAAACAATTGGTTACAATATTACATATAATTAAGAAAATTATTAATTAAAAATATTTTACTCTTTTATCTTATTAAAAATATACCGTTATCTTATAATTTTTTAAAATATTATAATTCTTTCTCATATGTTTTGTTAATTATTATAATATTTAATTTTTGAAACGTTTTTTATTATAAAAATTTAATAATAATTGTTAATTTACAAGCAACAATTAAATTTGTTGTTTGTTTTTGTTAATCTTTAAACAACAGATCATTTTTTAATTATTTTTTATACTTTTTTTTAGTTATAATCTGTTGAAGCGCGTATTAGATATTCTCATTATTATTAAGTCTGTATGTTTAAAGAGCGCGCCGTCCTTAGAATAACTTGTCGTTTTGCCCGACGAGAGGCGTGATGTAGAGTCGTGAGTTCAGTAGACGGCTTAGTGCGCACTGAAAAACGAAAGAAAGCTTTGTAACACCAAAGCGTGTTAGCCAAGTGAATAAATCAAAAGTTTGAGATTAGACCTGATTCTACGTTCTCTCGATCCACTTTATCCCATACAAGAACATAAAATTGGCGCAACAACGTGGGGTTTCGAGCGAATACGAGAATCGAGAAAATAGTCATCAGAACACGAAGCAAGCACGAGGACACGTGGTGAGCACGTGGACGCAAAGATAAGCCGGTAGCAAAAGGATAGTTACATGTATCGAGAAAAGCCGTAGAGGCCAAATGGCAGAATTGAAAAAGTTACTGCACGCACTCAGATTAAAGGCCAGAAAACACGTATCTGTAACATCTTAAACTCGGAGGCAGACGATATTACGATACAACAGGTACAAGCACGAATAGAAAGGTTAAAGAAATTGTGGAAAGTTTTCGATAGCAATCAAACAGAGATAAAAATATTAAAAGCTAAGGATGAAAAACAAATATAGTAGATCTCGAGAGAAGAGAAAAAAGAAAGAACGGCGTTCGAAGATAATTATTTTAAGGTATTAGATAAAGCACATTCGATCATTTCGACGACATTGGTGGCAGCCAGCGTTACGCGAAATCCGCAGGAAAATAGAGATCGAAAATCATTTAACAACAAAGAGAATGTTAAATTGCCGATATTGACCTTACCTACGTTCGCCGGAGAATACGAGCAGTGGATGCTATTTAAAGACGTATTTCTAACGTTAATACATAAAAATACGAATTTAACGAACAAAAATTCTAATATTTACGGAGCCTTTTGAAGGACGAGGCGTTACAAGTAGTAAGCGGTTTAAATACGTCCGCTAATAACTATACGGTAGCATGGGAACTGTTACAAAGACATTATGAAAATAAGAAGCTTATAATCAATAGTCATGTCTCAAAATCATTAGAATTATCGGTGATTACGAAAGATAAGCATGTATCGCTAAGACAATTTATTATGCACATACAAACGCACGTTAAGGTCTTAAAAGTTTTAGGCGATTTGGTCGACAGTTGGGACACGCTTCTTATACATGTAGCGCGGAGCAAACTGGACTATTATTCGCAACGAAAATAGGAGGAAGAAATTGGACAGCGGAGAACGGACGATATGCTCAAATTGGAAGAATTTTTTAATTTTTTGAAGGAGAAATGTCAAACGCTTGAAATGTTGGAACAAGGAAAGCCGAAGAAAGAAATGTCTTTAAGAAGTTAAGTGAGAAAGGGAGATAAGCGTGTAACGCTAGCAACGACCGCACAGGTATGCGCCGTGTGTAAAGACTTTTATTATTTATACAGTTGTGCGGAATTCTTAAAATTAAATATAGCAGAATATATTGCGATTACGAAAAAAATATATATAAATTTGTCTCAATAAATTATGTCTCAATTACTTGAGAACATGACATTTTTTGAGGAATTGTAAAGCATCGAAATGTCGCAAGTGCGTAAGAGCGCATAACACGCTCTTACACAAGGAGCCACAGGAGCCGTCGGTTAGAGAAATTCGGGACAAGGCATTAAAGCCACGAGAAGCATTGGACGCATTGGTGTCGATGCATTGCTTTAGGAGTACAGAACTCGACCCGCAGCAGCATATGGAATTGACGGCCGGCGAAGATAATCGGAGATCGGGATTACAGATTATTTTGTCGACCGCACGCGTATATGTGCGAGATTCAAGTGACAAAAAACACGCATATAGGGCCTTGTTGAATCCTGGTTCTCAGTCACATTTCGTAACGGAAGAAGTCGTTCGACAGTTACGTTTACCCAGCAAGAGTGAATCAGCATTAATCAATGGCATTACGTGCAAGGGAACAGAGGTGGAGCGATCCGCCAAAGTCTTCATAGAGAATCTTTATTTCAGTTTCAAGGCGGAACTTGATTGTTTTGTACTTCCATAGATAACGAAGCGGCTATCACAGGTTCGAATTAACAGAAAACTTTTTAGCGTTCCAAAGGATTGCAAACTGGCCGATCCTAAATTTGACAAGTCTGGCAAAATAGACCTTTTGATTGGAGCGGGTCTTTTCTGGGAATTGTTGTGCGTAGATCAAATCAGAGAAGGACGCGGACGTCCTACCTGGTAAAAAACAGCTCGGATGAGTGATAGAACAAAAACTCATCAGCATGAAAGCGGAGCAGAACAGAAGAAAGACGACAGTCCTGTTAGCAATTTATCAAAATTTAGACAAATAAATCGAAAGGTTTTGGAAGCAAAAAGAGTTGATAGAAGACAGAAAACTCAGCGTACAGAAAGAATATTACGAAAAATACTTCAAGAAAACAGTTGCGTGAGACGAAAGCGGACGATTTATTGTGCGTCTGCCTAAAAATAAAGATGTTGCTATAGGAGAATCAAAGCCACAAGCACTGAGGAGATTCACGGCATTGGAGTGACGGTTCAAGAGGTGGCCGTTATTGAAACCAGAATATGCTCTATTTATGGAAGATTATAAGAGATTAGAGCATAAGAGTCAAGCGCCGATTGCGGAGGAAGTGAAGGACAGGGTGGAATGTTTTTTACCGCACCAGCCAGTTATTCGACCAGATAGTCTTACAACCAAGCTCAGAGTAGTCTTTGATGCATCGGCAAAGACAAAAAATGATAAATCCTTAAATGGCATGTTTTACCCAGAACTTAATCTACAAAGTAACTTGATGCATATCTTGATAAGATTTCGGACGCATAAACATATATTTACGGGAGATATAGCCATAATGTTTAGACAGATCTGGGTGGCAGAAGAGGACCGTCGATTGCAGCAAATACTATGGAGAAAGACTGAAGAAGAACCATTGAAAGCTTTTACGTTGAACACTGTTACATACGGTACTGCTTGTGCGTCGTTTTTGGCAATGCATTGTTTAAGGCAATTAACTGAGGAGGAAGGTGACAGATTCCCGTTGGCAAAGCAGGCTCTATTGGCGGATTTTTATATGGATAACGTATTGACCGAAGTGGACATGGTATCGGAAACGATCAAATTGCAGAGACAATTGGTGACTGTCTTAGCAAAGAACAAGTTTCACATGCGAAAGTAGAGATCAAACGATACAAGAGTTTCCAGAAGTTGAATGAGGAGAGCAGACCGGATGATACGTTGATATTGAATAAAGAGGCGTCGATGAAAACATTGGGAGTCCTGTGGAATCATAAAAAAGATATTTTACAGTACAACGCGAAGATAGCCGTAAAAGAGGGACGTATAACGAAGAAAGTTGTACTCTCGAAAATAGCGCAGATCTTCGACCCGTTGGGCCTGATCGCACCGATTTTGATTGTGGCCAAGATTGTGATGCAGCAACTGAGGATGTTAAAACTAGAGTGGGACGAAGAATTGCAACTGGAGCTTCGACAGTGATGGGAAAAATACCGAGCAGGATGGAGACGGTTGAATGAGTTTCGCATATCACGTTGTATAAAAAAGGAAAATTCTACAAGAGTAACAATTCACGGATTTAGTGATGCTTCGGAAAAGGCTTACGGAGCATGTATTTATACGGTCACTCAGAGTGCAAATAAAAAACGTTACAGCCGCTTGATTTTGTGCAAAGAGGCGGGTAGCACCTTTGAGAAAAATAACTATCACCAAGTTAGAATTGCTTCTCGCACGGCTCTACAAGATAGTAAAAGAAGCAATGAAAGATCGAAGAAAGGGAGTTTATTTGTGGAGCGATTCGACGATTGTTATTGGCTCGATCAGGATGTACCCCAGTAACTTAAAGACATTTGTAGACAACAGAATATCAGAAATACCCGCGCTTGGTCTTCGAGAGGCTTGGATGCATGTTTCAATGACGATGAACTCGGCGAACATCTTGTCCAAAGGAGCAACGGTGGACGAATTAAAGAATAGTGAATTGTGGTGGTATGGGTTTGTACGGCTGCGGGAGGGAGGACCGTGGCCAAAGCAGCCGAGTAGCGTAGCGGAGTTGTGCCTCGCTCATTGTCGGCTCGCCTCACGCAGGCATTATTTGCAACGCTTGCGATTGGCCTGCAGCCTCCGGTCAGTCGCTAACAAGCTTCGCACGAAAGCACTTTGCGTCTTTTTCAATTTTCATTACAAATATACATTACGAATAGTTTCTCGTTTCCAGAGTTAAGATCGCCCTTGACTACCGCGGTCTTTTCGCTCGCGATACTCCTTGCAAACCGCAGGTTTTGACCGCGTAATACCGCGACGCTTCGCTAGCACTCGCGATTTGTGTACGGCGCTTTGCGCCTGGTAAATAAAGAGTTAAATTGTGAATCTGTAAGAACGCTTTGTACAACTTTTTTGGCATCTTCACAACATTTTTATCGTCTTTTAAACTCGCCGGAACAGTGATAAATAAACTTCTTTTGTTATAAATAGTCGTGGTTCCTTTATTCTCTCCTCGTGTCGCGAGTATAATAATTGTTGTTGGTTCGAGTTACGGGTCGCTAACTCGTAACTCACTGACTTGCACAAGCTTTGGAGCTCGTGCATTTTATATTATTTACTTCAGTCTCGTCAGTGAAATTGCAGAAGGAAGTGGCCGAATGCCCTACTGCCTTCTGCTGATAATGCGCGATGTCGTAAATGTTGACGAGACTGCATCGTAGGCTCAGCAGATTCTAACGGTTTGACAATTTGCTGAATCTTTTATAAAAATTTGCGCACGCGGTGTGGCAATCACCTGCGTGACGTATCGGGTTACAACAAAAAGAAAATGGTTTAAAGATTTGATTTTGCAACGTCTAGTTTTTATTTTATTTTTTATACTTTTATACGGATTTTTTAAAGTTGCCGCAATTATTAAACACCACTTTTCTTGAACAGAAGAGTTTATTATATGTTTACAAAAATACTTTTGTACAGATTGTTTACAGTTGGCGCATTTTATTTGATACCACTATTTATGTAGAGAAAAGTTTTCTTTTAGAACGTTTATAGAATGCCAACTTGTCCAGTGAGGGTGCAGTTAACGATTTTTTAAATTTTCTTTTGTGAGAAAAGTAATTTTGTACTGATACTACTTATTTTGTAGTTTTTAAAATAAATCACTACAATACCTTGTTTCCCCAATATTAAATTTAACACCGAAAACCAACTTAAATAAACTTCGCTAATCCGTATAATTTTAAGACAAATTATTTATCTCTCTCTCTGTCTCTCTGTTCCTCTCTATTTCTCTGTCTCTCTCTGTCTCTCTGTTTCTTTTTTTCTCTCTGTCTCTCTGTATCTTTGTGGTAATTATGCACTTTAGGGAAGAAAGCCCCAATTACCTTGACCTTGACATATGTTGTCAAGGTCACTCTTCTGAGTGATCTTGAAGAAGTTTTAGCCGTCACTCGTTTTTTTAGTAAAAAGTTATAAACAATCAAAGTTTGTAAAATATGAGTGTTATTTGCAGTACAGTGACGGGTATAAGTGACGGGTATAAATAAATAAATGTTTTTTAAAGAAGCAAATTGTTGAATATTGAAGTTATTTTGTTATTATTTCGTTATTTAAAGAAGCAAATTGTTATTAGTTTAAACAGTAGAAAAATATACCAGTTATTTTTAGTTTATTGCAGGCTCATTAGATAAAGTACTTTTCGACAGAGGATATAACGTTACCATTATTTCAAGGAATTTGCATATTCGTTCGCGATACACATATTTACGCGATACACATAAATTCTGCTAAATAATGTACGTAATAACATTTGCAAGTTCCATATTTCGGTACTCTATGCCGAATATCATTTCATAAACGTTCAATGTTTTGAGTGTGAGCGCCTGTATTAGGATCTACAAAATTTTCACTATGATTCTCAACAAAATGTTCATAGTTGTAATCCTTTAAGTTGCTGTATGCTCTCCAGCAGTCATTATAAATAATACTACCCGGTGCAATAAAACGACGTAAGGCCGGAATTAACACTTTAGATGAACGCTTTTCTACAGGAACAAAAAACTTTCCACTACTTCGTTCAATTACTACAAACAGCCATTGATCAGAAATAAGACGTCTACGGTGATACTTGCGGCTTCCAAATTTAGCCTCATCAATTTCTACAATAACATTTGGATCACCAATTTGCTCTTCTGTGCGTGATAGCCATTGTGCCAAAAGCTATATAAAAGTACAAATTTATTTACTATTTTAAATGTCCATTATAAAGATAGATTCAATGTAGAAATAATAAAAAAACGTGCTACTCGATAAAAATTTATCCAATCAACTGCTGTATGAGATAAAATTGATAACTCTTCTTGCAAAAATAATTGTCGTGACGATTGAAGTAAAAGAAAATTAGAAATTAAACGACAAATTGTTTCAATATCCAGGGTAGCTCTTTCAAACAATGTATTTTTTAATGAACTGGTTTTAAAATTGCACACTTGTCTCATTTGTTTTCTGCCACGTATTTGTTTATAATAACTATTTGTACAATAAATTATTAATGAATATTGCTCCGTGTTTAAATGAACAGTTTTGTTACATCAAAAACATGTTATTTGACCACAAATAACTTTTTTTTCTGCCAAAAATGTAATTAGGTCTTTATAGTTATGCGTTAAATGAATAAACTCGTGGAACAACATAGCGAATGAATATTGGCATCACCAGTTTGAATAACCATTTGCAACTGAAGCAGACCTACCCAGATATAAACACGAAGAATCATAAATAATACTCTCACTTCTGTGTTTATACTTTCCCAGTTGGAATTATACAGTTATCGATATAATTTCACGCTATTAACGTCGATTGTGTGTCAAGTGAAAATTAATATGTCGTATACTATAGAACAAATAAATAGTAATTTCTGGCTTGCAGTTCAAGACGTTGTTGGTGAAGCAAAAACCTGGCCAAAATGTATTCAAGCAATGTTTTAGAAAAAGAATTTCAATCACCACAATCGCATGATAATTATTTATTTTGCATATTTAAATGTAATATCCGAAGATTTTTTACATGATATATTAAGTTTTTCATTAAATGAATGATATACCACTGATAGAAAGCTCGATGTAAAATTAAGGTTCCGTTAGTTAAACCACGAAATAAGTTTTCATTTTTTATAATTATTACATATTAGATAATTTTATTGAATTCCCTTTCGGGTTACAACTTTACAATTCTTCCTTTCCTCTCACACACGCATACATCGCTTCGTCTCTCACAATCATCCCTCCGCTCTTGCAATTCTCACACTCACTCCTCGCTCCCCCTTTCAACGTCTTCGTCCTCCCCCCGCATACTCCCCCGCACCCTCACCCCTCGCATAACGCTTTATAACTATGATCTCCTATTCTATCTCGCTCACTCTCTCCTTCTCCCGGACCCCGGCTTCCGAAGCACTCTCGTTTTATCACATTCTTTCCAATTATATTCTCTCCTGCTCCAACCCTTTTCTACTCATACCTCCCCCTCCTCTCTTCCTCCTCCAACCCCCTCCCCCAACTCCATCTCTTCCCCCCCTTACCGCCTCCTCTCTACCCTCCTCCCTTATCCTCTCCTCTTCTATCACTTCTCCCCTGAATTCTTGAATCTTTTTTAGCCATATCTCGCCCTCCTCTTCTCCGTCTATCACCCTTTTCGCCCAATCCCCCCATGTCCCTTCCGCTCCCCAGCTTCCACATTCTTCCCAAACATGCTCCCAAAACTTTTCCACCCTTCCGCATACCCTGCACTTCCTTCTCTCTTCTTTCTCCCAATATTTATTCCCCCTCATCTCTTCTCCCAATCTGAACCTCGCCACTCTCCTCCACCTCTTCTCTTTCCATCCCTTTTTTAAGTATCCCGGTACTCCTTGCGCTTTTACCCTCTCATACCATTTATTATAATTGGATTTTTCTATTCTCTCCTCTCTTTCTCTCCTCTGTTCTTCCCTGTCCCTTCTTTCCATCTCCAATATCCAGTCCGTTGTCTCTCCCAGTGTCTCCCCCCTTTCTATACTGTTCCTTTCTTTTTCTTCATAGAATAATCTTCTTTCTCTCTCCCATCCCGATTCCGCTTTCCCCTTTTCTTCCCTTTCTTTGATCTCCTCCCAGCATTTTCTCGCCAGACCGCTTCCCTTCCCTTCCTCCAATCTTCTCTCAAATCCCCACGCCCTCCTTCTCATTTTCGTCCTCAATTTTATTCCTTGTGTCTCCTCCAGCACCATGTATTCCGGCGTGCTCCTTCCAACCCCATTGTTGCCTCCATACATATCCTTTTGGTAATCTCTTCTCTATCCCTTTCCATCTCTTTTCCTCCACCCATGTCTCCAACAGGAACATCACGTCCCACTCGTTCAGTCTCTCCCAGAAATCCTTGTCTTTATTTCCTAGTCCCGCTACATTCCAAAAGGCAATTTTCAGTCTTTTACGGTTTTCCTTTTTCCACCCTTCCTCCTCTCTCTCCTCTGCATCTCTACCCTCTCTCTCCCTCTCTTTCCTCCTCTCCTGCTCCCCCTCCCCCTTTTTTACCTCTTCGCCTTCTCCACTATTGCCTTCCTTCTCTTTTTCTATGTAATTCTTCCTTCTTTCCTTTCCTCCCCTTTCCCCTGAGCGTCCTTCTTCCTTCTATCTCCTCTTCCGTCCACCAGGTCTTCCTTATACTGGTTCCACCACCACCACTTTCCTTCAATGTTTATTTTTATTCCACTTACCCATACCTTCCTTCCCTTCTCTCTTTCTATTCTTGCTATCTCTCTCATATTTCTCTCTATTTTTCTTTTCTCCCAGGATCTATCCTCCTGCATCCAAATCTTTGTCCCTTTTAGATTCTCTTTCTTTTTCATTGTTCTCTCTTGTCACGCTAACTTTTCTCGTCCGTGAGGGAAAGAGTCGCGAGCAAAAAGGGACGGCCGTGCACGGACGAAAAATCCGTGCACCGTCGTGACACGAAGGATAGGGAGGTAGGAGGGGTCGTGGTTCCTCAGCAGTATCCCGGCGCGGGACGGCACAATCTGGTGACGAACTAGTTTTGGGCGCCAGGCACGGGCCCAGCCGTGCCGATTCGATTCACAGAGGATATCTCCTCTTAATGATCTCCTATAAACTCCAACGGCCGTCGCGCGCGGGGGCTAGCTCATCCGAACGGAGAGGGGCGGGGTATCACAGATGGAATTTCTCGGATCGGCGGAAACGATAACACCAAATGATAAATGCGCGAACAGGGCGAGTACAATTTGCAGTTCGTTTATTAATATGCAACGGAACGAGACAATTACGACGAGTAACAAGAAAAATAACCATTTCCGTAATCGTGAGCGGGCTCGATCTTCGCGCAATCCCCTAGATCGTGGCTTGTGTTTTGAATCGCTATTAGATCGTCACGAGTATCTCCCGTAGCTCTCACGCCGGCCCTGACTGTTTTGGTGCCGGTCACGCGCCTCCCGTACACGTGGCGTGTTTTCGCGGGACGCAACGACACACAAGAATTCACGCGAAAGATCGCCTGTCGCAAACGAGATCGCGTGATTTCTTTTCCGACCTCGGCCGCTGCCGAGGGCTGTCCGTGCGGACGCGACGTACGACAGCTTCACAAATAATCGAATTAACCAACGCAAACAAACCGTCCCGGTGTGTCTCGCGGGGCCCAACCACCGGCCTTTAGACGCCTGTCGGCTGCCACTCGCTAACGTTACGTCCTTGTCTCGCGACAAGGGTTCACCAAAATAATCTAACGGGCCCGCATGCCCGTTTTACGTGACCGAGTATCGTCCAAATCCGCGTCGGTCTCCCTGGGAGGCGAAGAGCTGTACAATACAATAATTCCGCAATGCGGGTGGAAGATCTCACCGAATAAGCACGTCTTGACCTCTTGAGACGTCCTCGCTCTCCCTCGCACTTTCTCTCTCGCTCTCGCTCGCCCCAGTCGTCTTGGCTCACTCTCGCTATCGCTCGCTAATTCTCGCTGATCGCCCGTCTATTACGCCGGTCTACACGGAAGAGAGCGAGGACCGCGCGAATTTTTGGCATGAGGCCCGGCGTATCCCCACTCTCGCGCCTCGCGGATTTTTCCGCGCTACGTTGCCGATTTCCCGCGGAAGCCGCTGCCCTCACAGAGCCCTATCGGTACTAGCCGGTTGGCGCGGGTTTCGGATAGTCCGTTGTCGCAGCAATTCTCCCGCAGGTGGTTTTCGGCGTTGAAACGTGTAGGCGACAAGCCTCCTCCACGGTTCTCGGGATGAGTGGTCTCCCATCCCGGGCCCGTATCCGGTCACCCGTTCTTCCGGAAGTTTGCGCCTCCGCCTATGGTCCGCTCCTCTCGCTCCTCCCGCGGCAAGGACAGTCGGCAATCTCGGCAACATACGGTAACAACAAAATCCACCAACGCGATTGTTAATTACCGCCTCGAGAAAATATCGCTACATCCTCCGGAGATTTCTGCGAATCCTTTTTGCTCTCTTCGCTATCGCGATTCGTCCAGCGCCGCTGCGCCTTTGTGACGGCCGCGGAGAGCTGCGACGAAACAGCGAAAGCCGCCACGTCACACTCTTTATCCTCTTCATTTCTCATTTTTAGTAGTACTATCCCACCCCTCTCCCCTTTTCCCTCCTTTACCATCTTTATCTCCTCCGCCTCTATATCTAACTCCAATTTCCTTAATATTTCTTTCACCTCTCCTTCCATTTTTTTTATTTTTCGTATTCCTAATCCCTTTTATAATTACATTTTTTTTCCTTTTTTTTTTATCCTTTTTATCTATAATTTTCTCTAACTTTATCACTTTATTCTTTGTCTCCAAACTTTCCTTTCTTCCTTCCTCCACTTTTATTTCCAGTTCTATTAGTTTCCCCCTCATTATCTCCCTCTCCTTCCTCCACTCCTCTTCCTTCTCTCTCATTGTCTCCAGGTCCTTTTTCAATTCTCTATTGTCATCCTTCAACTCTTCTATTCCCTTTTTCATCTCCTTTCTCATTTCTGTTACTAACTTTAATATTTCACTCTCCATTCCTTCTTTTACCTCCGCCTCCTTTCTTACATCTATCTTTTTTAGCTCCATTCTTATCTGCGTTATCTCGCCCTCCTTTTCTCCTCCCCCTCCCACTCTTTTTCTTTTTAAATACTCCTCCATCCCTATCACACTCCCGCTTCTCTCTCTTCCCTCCTTCCTCTTTCCTTCTTGTCTCTTTTCCATGTTTATCTACTATCTCTTTGTATTGTTTTTCTCCTTGTTTCTCACCTTAATCCGATTCTCATGTTCTATTCCTTGCTATTTATCTCCCGGTGTTTTCCTCTATCCGTCTCCTCTTCTTAATATCCGTCCTTTTCTCTTCCTTTCTCTTTCCTTTTCTTACTCCCTTTTCTCTCCTCTTTAACTTCTCTATCTCTTCTACCAGATTTTATCGTCTCCCTTTTTATTTTCCACCCTTCCCCCCTTATCTCTCTTTATTCTACCCTTCCTCCAACCGCTCCTCCCTGTTCCCTTTGCTTACCTTCTCTCCCTTTCACTCTCCTCTTTCCTATCCACCGTCTTCCTAACCTCAAACTCTACTTATTTTCTTTTTATCCCTTTAACCACTCCCTCCCACTGTCCACCCACTTCGCCCTAATCACCCACTTTCCTCAGCCCTTTTCGCACCTCCCTCCTATCCTCTCTTTCTCCTAACCCTTCCGCGCTCTCCACTATCACTTCTTTAAACTTCCACAGTTCACTCTGACCACCTATACGCTGTGCTTCAGAAGCGAAAGTCTCCTAATTATTACATATTAAATGTGTATATTTATTAAATGTTTTTTACAAATTCGTAGGAATTTAGACGAAGTCGACGTAGTCGTACCTATAGTTACAGCGTTTATTTTAAAAAAATGTTAAATTTTAATTTTGAACCCCGTTAATATTATTACTGTATAAAAGAGACAAATATAATAACAAAATAATTTCAATATCCCAACAATTTGTTTCTTTAAAAGACATTTATTCATTTATATCCGTCACTGTACTGCAAATAACACTCATATTTTACAAACTTTGATTCTTTATAACTTTTTAATAAAAAACGAGTGACGGCTAAAACTTCTTCAAGGTCATTCAGGAGGGTGACCTTGACAACATATGTTAAGGTCAATGTATTCGGGGTTTACTCCCCTAAAGTGCATAATTACCCTCTTTGTCTCTCTGTCTTTATGTCTCTCTGTATCTCTGTCTCTGTAATTTCATAAAAAGTATTTTGTTTGGGGGTTTTACAAATACGTTAACTGCTTGGATGTATTACTCATTTTATTCATTATTTTAAATACATCAGATCATAATACATCAAAGAAAGAAAAAGCAACTAATAAATAATTTACTTTCAAATAATTTTACATATTGTAGCAATGGAGGTTTCCGGATAAAAGGCGCGTTGAGAGACAGCGTTGTGCCGACGTTTCGCAAACATTGCAGTTTGCATCATTAGGGCAGAAGCTCCGATACTGAGCTTGCTTGTAGTTTGGTGGTCCTTATATATTTACCTTTTTTTTTCATTTCTTTCGTTGTGATTAAATGAGGGGCAGTGTTTGTCGACCAATCATATTGTTTAATTGACCAGCTGATCAATGAAAGTCGCTGTCTTTCAACACGGCTCTTATCCAAAAACTTCCATTGCTACAATATGCAAAATTATTTGAAAGTAAATTATTTATCAGTTGCTTTTTCTGTCTTTGATGTATTATAATTTAATGTAAAAATTTTTTTTAATTGACCAGCTGATCAATTTCAACAATATGATTAGTCGACAAACACTGCCCCTCCCCCAATCACAACGAGGAAAAGAAAAAAAAAAGATATATAAAGACCACCAAACCACAAGCAAGCACAGTATCGGAGCTTTTGCCCTGATGATGCGAACTGCAATGTTTGCAAAACGTCAGCACAACGCTGTCTCTCTACGCGGCTCTCATCCGGAAACCTTCATTGCTACAGAAGTAAATAACGCAAAAGCTTAAAAACTAGAATTTTGCATATTGACTTTAATAAAGTTGTGTGAAAAGGAGATGGTCGGAAGCAAGGGGTAATATTTAAAAGTATTACCATTAAATTGTATAGGGTTAATTAAATAGAAAATGCACAACAGTATTCTATAAACACAGATGTGCTTAAATGATAGTATTTTCAAATAAGACATAAATATTGATTTAGTATTTTTTGTATCTTTAAAACTATCCATTTATCCACCTTGGGCCCAATGAAACTTCTGATCAGGATGTCACAAACTACATCATATTAAATTCAATTAATCGCGCCGAAGACCAATTTCATATGGTTTGATGTGGAGTTCTTTAAAGTGTGTGACGGTCGGAACGGCCGATAGCGAACGGCGCACCAACGCGCCACAAAACCCGTAACTCGCCAGACAATAAAGTAAGCCGGTGCGCGCGGAAAACCCAATAAGCCCCGAGCGCGAAATCTCCGGGCATTGCTAGGCCGCAGCTGACAAGCGGCGCATAAATTTAAAGAGCCGCGCGATATTTAAATGCAACAAGGACTTGTATATAAGACGAACTGCGCGAGTTCGAGTTATCACTTCTGATCCTTGCAATCGTAAGAGATTTTTACACCAGTCTATTCTCTGCCTCAGACGCACGACTAACAATACCACGAGATAGGGCTGTTGCCTCGAAGCACACTTAAGAAAAGAACCGCATACCGTTGCCGAGCAACCACTGCGCCAACGGCCTCAAGAAAGGGACCCTTAGCATGCCGAAAAAGAGGGTAAGAAGAGGACACCGCAAGAACAAGACCGCTCTCACTCCGGAAATCGTCTCGGACAGTCTGCCG
Source organism: Cardiocondyla obscurior (assembly GCF_019399895.1). Classification (NCBI taxonomy): domain Eukaryota; kingdom Metazoa; phylum Arthropoda; class Insecta; order Hymenoptera; family Formicidae; genus Cardiocondyla; species Cardiocondyla obscurior. Next base: position 2,947,574 of record NC_091888.1, on the reverse strand, counting down.
TAACCGCCTTTGGAAACCGCCAGAACACCATAGATAACTGACATCCGCGTATACTCTTCGCAGTGTCCGCTCGTGGGAATTCTGCACCAGATCGGATTAAAGAAGCCTCTGCGGCATGCACATCTACAACTATTGAAGTAGAAGCCGCGACTGGGAAACTTTACTTCGCCGAGTTTCACTAGGCCTCCAAGGATCATTTCTCGCCCCAGATGACGTAAGAATGTGGCGCTACACGAGTCCTCGGTAGAAACCAGCAACCAGCGCCGCCAGCAGTGTTATCTCCAATTCCGCCTGCATCCTCCTCCGAAGCCGAGCTTCTCATCTTGCCCGGCGACGAGAAGTAGAAACCTATCTGCGTCACATTAATGACCCTACACTTATCTTACCGTAAACGGCGAGTACTGCTATAATCAAACTGAATCGAGTAAACTAACTCTTTGTTGCCGTGGGTTTTGTAAAAGCGTCAGTGGGAGCGATTTGAGCGATACCAAAAATCAACTTGTATACATTGTACATAAACCTTAATTTAAGAGAACTGCTAATTGGTCATTTATTTGGTTTACCAATCTTAGAACCAACTAAAGCACGCCATAAAGTATAAGTCAAAAAGTATCCTGATTTGGGAGAGGAAACTCACGTTGAAAAAGCACCCCAATAGGATAAGAATTCTATCATGTTCCTGTCGTTTATTCTGGGTAACGCTAAAAAAGGATTGATTTTTAGATGCATCACTACTTGTAGAGATAAGAAAAAAGAGAAGTAAGAAACGAGAATAACTTTAAAGCAAAATTGTAGCAAAAAGATTCTAATCGAAACTACCCTTAACAGTAACGAAACATCGAAAACCATCCTTACAAATCGCAAAACGATAATAAATTGTGTCCTTCAAAAATAATTATGGTAATAACTTATCAAAAAAAACCACTTTCATAAATGTGATATGGTTCAATTAATTAACAAAATTATCAATTTTAAACAAAGTTGAAGTTAATATTGTACCTAAAATTGAGTTTGCAAGCATTTTGCTAAACAACTGCGCTCAATTTGCTTTAGTCCCCGCCGGGTTAAAATGTCCTAGTTTAATAAAAATAGTACTTTTAATTATATTTTACTATTAATATGTACTTTTACTTTTAAAAGTCTGGAAAAAAAATTTTTTCTGGTTGTGAACAAGTAATTTTCATGTAAAAATACCTTTTTTTAGTGTATATTTATTATATCTGCACGGACTATAGAACATATAGACATGGAAGAGGAATGTCTCTAGTTTTCAACCGAGAAAAATATCGCCAAGAAGTGAGAACAAAAATGTAGTTACTTCTCTCTTATGGCTTACTATTCGAAAATGCGCATGCTCGGTTTATGCGCCAATTTAGGCTTAAAAGTAAGGTTATCAAAGATTATGTTATAAACAATTGAACGGTTTAAACTATTAAAATATTTAAACACGTCCAAAGAGAGTTTTATGTAATAAGTGTAATGCATAAAATTAATTACAATAAGAATATTTATTGTATTGTATGTGGTAAAAAAGACAAATCAGTTTCTTATTTACGGTGAGTAAAAATATATTTAATTTAATGTAAAGTAATGTGATTGTGTCATTGATCGTATTCTAATGGATATGTTGTAGTAAACTCCCTTCGATCTCACCAAGATCATTTATGATCCTTTGAATTGCGCGCGCTAACATGCAGGAAAATTAGATTTTTATTTGACAAAATGGCAGCATCGGCGTGTAGCGCATGTAAGATTCTTTTTTTAGGTCGGGTAGTAGATGTATGCGTCTTGCGTTTTTTACATTCGTTACTCTTTTGTTACTTGTGTGTCACGATCGTCTCTATTATTTCTTTCTCTCGCTATTATTAAAATATCTTGGTCAAAAAACAAAACAGCTTAGTGCCAGTAATTTTTCTAAACCCAACAGGTTATGGGCCCAGACACGTAAGTGGGCAGATCGCGCTGGAAAAACGAGTCTTAGTAGTGAAATGAGATTGCGAGAAGAAGGCACTCCGTTGAGTCTAAAAGCAATATGGTAGGAGAAATTAACACGAGGTACATTGAAAAGTTCGACGGGAAAAATTATCAGAGCTGGAAGTTCCAGATGAGTAATTGATTTATCGCATATGAAATAGCCGATGTCGTAGATGGAACCAGGTCGAAACCGGCTAACCTCAATTCAGTCAAAGAAAAAAAATGGATTAAAGACGACGCAAAAGCAAAGTTTCTCATGTCGTCGGCCATGGATAGTGAACAGATACACATAGTACTCTCCTGCCAGACAGCCCAAGATATGTGAGAAAAACTAGCTACAGTCCACGAACAAAAGACATAAACACATAAACTTCTGTTAAGTCAACGTTTTCACAAATATAGAATGCAGTCAATGAATACCGTAGCTCAACATGTGTTGAAAATACAAAATATGGCGCGACAACTTCAAGATCTTGGAGAGAAAATTCTTGAGCTGGTAGTCATCTTAAAAATTTTAGCGAGTCTGCAAACCAAGTACAGGAATTTAAGAAGTGCGTGGAGCAGTGTAGATCCTGATAGTCAAACAGTAAACTATCTTCAAGAAAGTCTTATAGAAGAAGAAACATATCTGGGGACAGACAGTGAAGAGACAACGGTTCTCACGGTTACAACTAGAAAAGACAACAAGGGCAGATCAAAAATACGAAAAATACACAGACAAACAAGGAACGACAGAACAAGAGAGTGGTAGAATGTTATCGTTGCCACAAAAAGGAGCATATAGCTCGTAACTGCAGAACAAATAGACAGTATAGTGGTGACTCAAGTCGCTCAGAGTCTCGTGACTACGCTTTGATAATTACACACGATCAAAAGCAAAAGAACAGACAAAATCATGACTCGCTTCTATTCACAAAAGAAATTAACATGATGTTGAAGGCCAAAGCTGAAGATACATGGCTGACACACAGCGGAGCGTCAGCACACATTACCTGTAGAAGAGACTGGCTGGTTGACTACAAATCAAGAAGCGATGGAAGCACTGTACATCTAGGTGACAATGGCGAATGTTCAGTCGTTGGTCAAGGAACAGTATATTTAATTTTTGTTATTTTTATCATGAAAAATTAACAATGCACATGCAAAGATATCTAAAATCTAGTTTTTACTATTTCTTTTGGCTTTAAATCACAATGTAAATGATGTAATTTTCTCTGACATTGATTGCGACCAGGGACCGGTATCCATTTGTACGTTTAATTACATACTTTATGTATTAAATAAATGTTTGAGTAAAAAATCATTTTTCAAAATTTTTGAGTATATTTTATATTAAATTGACCAGTGCATTCCCAATGCATTAGAGTACGTACTTTAATTGTGTAAAATAATTTTTATTTTTGTTTAACCAATTTAAAAAATAGTAAAAACTACGAATAGGTGATAAAACAAAATGATTTATGGTAACTTTAAGTCAATTATTTTTTTAACGTTTTATGTGGACTAACATACTTTTTATGCTATTAAAAAGTTTAATGGAGCGCTATAATTAGTGATTTAATAGCACTTAGTTATTAAAATTTTTTTTTTTATTTTAAGAAAATGTTAAGCGTTCAAAACAAAACTTTAAATTTAAAAGCTGTGTGTTTACAATAAAAATTTGACACAAAAAGTTATGTAATGTTTTGCAAAATTTGTAATCATTATTGAATAATTAATTCAAACTTTTGAGCGAACGAGCGTCAACAAAGCAAAAGGTAGTATTTTTTATAAAAGATAAACAGAGTCAGCGCACGACTATTGGCTAACTGCGCGTGCAATCATCTCCTGTCATTTACTGTTTACTTATTGTCGCGTGTTGATTCTGTCTATCTCCTCTAAAAAATACTCGCCTTTCTCTGCCGCGTTTATCACACAACTTTGTTGACGCTCGTTTTTTTAGAAGTTTGAATTAATTATGCAATTATAATTACAAATTTTGCAAAATATTACATGACTTGTCGCCTTGAATTCTTATTGTTGAAATACAGTTTTTAGATTTTATGTTTTGTTTGTAAAAATCTGTATATTGTGTTACAATATTTTTGCATATGTTAAAAATTATACCTTGCCAATATGTTTTCCAGCAGCCATATATCTAAAAGCATTTTCTATTTCGCTTGTGTCAAAAATTTTTCTACATAATGGTTTAATAGCGCCATTTGTTAAACCTTTTGTTATACCTTTCCACAACGTTTTCTTTTGTTCCAAACTTGCTAAATAAAACTTGTCTACTAAAACACCATAAAAATTGATTCCTTTATGAAAAATAGATGAATCCAATAAACTGTTGGAAATCATATCAAATTTTCCAATTTCTAAAAAACGACCACCATTTGCTAAACAGCGCACAGATGCTTGCAATTTTTCTTCGGCTAAAGAGTTCAATACGATATCTACTCCACGACCTTGTGTACATCGCATAATCATTTGTTCAAAGCTAGTATCTCGAGAATTTCCAATATTATTTTCAGGAATAGAGGGAAAGGTTTTTTGTATAAACTGTCGTTTTTCGACGGTTCCAACTGTTGTAAATACTTCACAACCTTCGTAAAGTGCAAGATTGATTGCGGCTTGACCTATTCCCCCAGTACCAGAATGAATCAAAACTTTGTCTCCTTTTCGCATTTTACCTTTCATGTATAAAGCATAATAGCATGTGCAATATACAACTGGAACTGTTGCTGCATCTTCCATTGTCCATTGTTCTGGTATGATCCAATTAAGATATTTGTCAGACAAACAAATATTTGACATACCCCTAAACCTAATAGTTAAAAATAAAATTAATTTATGTATATATGTATCTTATAACAGTTATGTTATATTTATACATACAAAATGTCCTAAACAACGTGTCGCTCCCAAAAACTGTAGGTAAAAAATTGAAATTGAAGACAAAAAGTCACATACAACTTGATAAAATTATCACCAGTTATTGAGATAAAAATTAAAATGTTTGAGCGTGTAAAGTTAACACCCCAACATTAAAATGGAATAGTACTCACTAGATTATTAGCTTTTTTTGAATGAGTATAAGAGTACTTTATACTTTTTAAAAAGAGTTCTGCGAATTTACAGCTACAATTAAAATTTGAAAAATGGGGTGCCAACTTTACACCGAAAATCGAGATAAAATAGTATTGAAAAGCGCAAATCCTTCATTTTGCAAAGTTTTAGAATACCTAATAAAAAAAATTTTTTTTTTAATGCCAAAATCCCAGTGAGAAATAGAACATCGAGTCGACATCGAAACGACGTAAATTTGATCAAATTTTATCGATGCAAAATTACATATCAAATATACATCGCGCGCTCATTCAGCCCACGCTTTCTTGTCACTCTCGCGTGTATATAAATTAATTTTTTTATTGAAAACGAGTAAGAATTTCAGAAAACGATATAGGACTTTTCGTTTTCTTTTTAGACGTTCTATCTACCCTAAAAGTTTGTTTACGTATGTTTGGGACACCCTGTATAAGAAATGTATAAGATATAATATACAGGGTGCCCCAGATCAGTGGACGATGCCGAAAATGATAGGTAGATTTAATCGAATTAAAACAAAAAGTCTTATATCATTTTGAAAAATTCTCAATAGTTTTCGAGAAAAAAATTAAAATATATAAAATGTATAAGCGTAAAAGCGACAGGAAAGCTGCGCGTGAGGGAGCGCGACAGTAGAATGACTAGAAATGGCACCGTCGTCTGTCGCGCTCACTCAGCCCACACTTCTTCGTCGCTCTTACGCGTACATAAATTAATTTTTTTCTTGAAAACTATTGAGAATTTTTCAAAATGGTACAGGACTTTTCGTTTTAATTTGATTAAATCTACCTATCATTTTCGGCATCGTCCACTGATCTGGGACACCCTGTATAAAAAATAAAAAATGTATTCAAATTTAATTTTTTTTTTTTTATATTAATATTAGAAAAAAAAATATATCAAATAAACATCAAAATAAAGACGATTCAATATCGATAAAACGTCAATTTAAAGACGATAAAACATCGAATCTGTGACCACAAGAGTATCGAAATTGATCAAAAAATTGATATTAATTTGAGATTTCGAATTGAGATCGATTCGACATCAATTCGATGTTCTATTTCTTACTGGAAAAAAAGTTCTTAAAAAATTAATTTTTGAGTCCAATAGTACTGACCACTTTTTCTGATTATTTGACGTATTTAGAGGAGTATTTGATAGTTTTATAAAATTTTATTTTATAAATAAAAATGATACAAAACTTTATCGAAAAATTTCAAAGTTTCGCGCGCGAAACGTTTTTGATAGTATCGAGGAGTACTGACCATGGTTTCGTACAGTTCTTGACGAGTTCTTACAAAAACTTTGATGTCTCGAAACAATAGTGTAAATGGTTTTGCAGGTACACGACGATCTTCTAGTCGTTGTCGAAAAATTTCAAAATTACGCGCGTGAAACATTTTCGACAGTGCAAAGAGTAAATAAGAAATAATGATTTCGTCTTAAAATAATGAAATAATCTCAAAAATATAGACAGATAAAAAAAAATTCTAATATATTTACCTTATAATGGATATACATATAATAGTGTAATATTATTTTTGTGTATACATGATTGTGTGTAGTGTTAAATGTTTCTTGTACTGAAATAATATTTCTAATCTTTTTTAAGCCGTCATACTTATACCAATGCAATCCAGTAAATGCAATTGCAACGTAATGACTCTGTTATGTTTCATTTAATTGCATGTTATAATTAATATAACTTATAACTTATAACACCGCAAAGTACATATTATTTATCATCTACCAAAATAGATTTTGACAATCTATCTAATGTCGATTCAAAACGAACATGTTTTATATAATTTGGATCAGTTATTAAACTCGTGTCTAAAAATACATGCGTCCCACATTCGTGCATCTTATTAACAATTCTATTGCATTGCATCTAATTGCAGTGGACTGAATAATTTAAGTCGTCAAATTTTGTGTCATTAATGGCTTCTTGAATATTTCTCAAGCCTTTTTTGATGAGTATATCTATATTAATATACAAACTTGAAAAACGTCTTGTGTTAATATATTCGCAACTGCTGCACTTACTGATTCTCGTTACAGTTAGCACTTCATAAAGAAATATATCAATTAAATGCGCTATGTTGAAATTTGCATTTACAAATTCAATTTGTCGTTTGGATAAACGTTTGCAAATATTTGTTTCCATTAATATTTTAGCTCGAGTGATATAATCCGCTGTAATAAGTTTTCCTCTACTAAGAATATTTTTCGATAGTGTAAATAACGGGTGATTAAAACGCTTCATATATTTTTTTTAAAAGTACTTTTCCTAACAGCGTGCATAATTATTTGAGTAAATCAATCGAAAGGGCATGTTTCTTTTGAAGAAACATGTACCCCATCAATGTGAGTGTTCACGCAAAAATTATCATTTTTTAAAACTGGGATTTTTATAAATTTGTCGGATCCAATATCATCTCAGTCGAAACAAAGGTATTAAGAACGACAATAAAGCTGCGGACTAAATGAATGTGACAAATGAATAGCGCCGTTGTCTCTTTTCGGGAGCGACACGTTGTTTGGAACATTTCGTATATGTTTTAATTTTTTGAAAGTAAAAATAGACGTTGGATGTACACACACTGACATTAATTAATTGACATATTAAAAACATAAATATATAAATGCAAAATTGGCATATATTAAATTTATTAAGAAATCTATTTTAAATACTTTCGTACACAATTTTAATAACAATAATTGTGTTACGTCCTCGGACTCCACATCTCCTTTTTTCCGACACCGTCGGAAACGTGTTTGGCCAGCGCCAAAACATTCTGAAACGTCTCGCACGTAAAAAAAACCCCGTCCGATAGAAAATCTTTAAGTTTTTTTTGCCACGTGTAATTCAGTGCTCGTTGCGTTAGCGAAAGTGCACCACTCTTTTGTTCAATTCTTATTTGATTCCCTACGAGGTTAATTACGAGGTGTTTCAACAATAATAATTTTTTTTTAATAAATGAGGTTTTTTGTTGCTTTATTAAAAATTTGTGACTTATTTTGTGTGATACTAATTCTCTTTGCGACAAAGAGTTCTCCCAGCCTAACTTTGCCTCTCTCTGTTTGGGTGAGCTAGCCCCCGCGCGTAGCGACAGTAAAATTTTCATTCTTCTCGCAATTTTAATGTAATTTTTCAATTTGACACGGCGAAGCTCGTGCTTAGTGTCCAAATCTAATCTAAGTATTTTGTAATTCACAGCATGTCGAGTCAAGCAGGAGGATTTCCGCCTTTTCCTCTCCGCTATTTCTTGTGTAAACGGCCGAGCGCGGATCACGAATCCGCGCCCAGCTTTTGTGATCTCGGCTTTCCTCCGCAAAGAGGAAAAAAACATGACAATTCGTAAAAAAAATTCCTATCTATGTATACAGGGTGTCCCAGTTGATTGTAAAAAAGTTCTTAGTTGTAGGTTGGGCTTCCGAAAATAAGTAGAAAAGTCCTATACGGTTTTGTAAGTTAGGCGTTAATAACCGAGAAAATAACATTTAAAGATTTGACGCCCCCCGTGCGAGCAAAAACGCGCCGTTCGAAGCTACCCAGACGTTAGTGGACCTAGAGGTGTGGCTTATCTTACTCTATTCACAAAAAAATGAGTAATCTATGAATCTCTGTAAATAGAGTGGGCTGCCACACCACTACTCTATTTACAGAGATTCATAGATTACTTATTTCTTTGTGAATAGAGTAAGATAAGCCACACGTCTAGGTCCACTAACGTCTCGATAGCTTTCAGCGGCGCGTTCTTACTTGCATGGGGGGCGTCAAATCTTTACATGTTATTTTCTCAGTTATTAACGCCTAACTTACAAAACCGTATAGAACTTTTCTACTTATTTTCGGAAGCCCAACCTACAACTAAGAACTTTTTTACATCTACTGGGACACCCTGTATACATTATTTGATGTAAAAAAAATTCTAGAAAATAGTATCATTTATCTATTCAAGCTCTCGCATTAATCACTAGTCAAAGAAAATTCTTTTGCTACGAGCTATTTTGCGTCTTCATAACTTTATATAGTGAACCATCTGATCTTTGTGTTCATACGCTTATTTCACATTGTACGTGCCGATTTTTTTCTGCACGCAGCAGACCATGTCACGCGTCGTGACATAATTGTAACTTGCTTTCATAGAAACTCACACGCGGTGATTCTTAGTGTGTTAGGTGACATTAAAGTAAAGTGCAATTCTTCAATTACTGTGTGTTCTGTGTATTTTCTATGCACTTGATCAACATACTTCCTCAAATTTTATACATTCTTGCAAACGCTCGCGTCAACATCTAATTTAGACTTCACATCGTCATATCTCGGTTTCTAAACTATGTACAACAAATGTAAAAACACTTTTGTTTCTAAATACGACCCTAAACTTTTTAATAAACATACTTAGAAGTTGATCACCGTTAATAAAATCCGACAATTTTAGATATTGGCAACTCAGGAACTCGCGTAAAGATACAAAATAGGTCTCGCTGCGTGCATACTTAACGCGAGACATTACCGTGTTTCTTGATTACATAAAGTATGTAAGTTAAAAATATTGTAGTTTTATTATTTTTTGTTTTCTTTTGAAACATTTCCTACCAACAATTAAATCTAAGTTAATAAAAATAATGTTAATAAAATAATTAATAAGTTAATAAAATAATTAATAAGTTAATAAAATAATTAATTACATTAATTATAAGATTTAAGATTAATTATATAAAATAATTTTATTATTGTATCAACATTAATAAAAACAATTTATTATTTTACCCTTCAGGAGATATCATTCCCATTATTCTTTGTCTACGTGTATTAAATCCTACAAATTCCAAACCAATGGCACTGAAAAAATTACTTTTGTAATCAGTTACTTCAATAGATTCGATGTTAATTTTGTTCGTAGCCAACATAATATCTTTGAAGTTAAGAGGCGCGTATATTACATTTATAAGATTTTCACATTCATTATTGGAAGGCATTCTGTTCTGTACCCAGCAAAAACTACTCAAATCTCCAGGTACCTAGTGTAAATACATACAAATAGAATAAATACTTAAAACAATAATTTATTGCACAATAAAGATTTATTTTCCAACGAACCATTTGCTTAATGCAAGCATTTTGTACGAGTTTTGGTTGTAATTGTGGTAATGGAAAATGTCTATAAGATCCCCAAACATGATTAGAACGGAGAACATTGATAGGCAAATCCAATTTTAGCTGTTCCATATATAACAGTTCTTGTAAAGAAAATTTAGGTGCTTTCTTATCTTGAATAAATATACTTTTAATCCTTTCTCCTCTTGATTCTTTTCGCAAACAATTAATAAGACCTAATAGGCCGCATTCGAAGTCTTTTGCAACAAGTATTATCTTTGCATTTGCGTTAATCTCTTTTTGTTCATTAATAATTGATTTCAATTCATTAACCCATGAAAAGTCATAATTATTTACATGTACAATTTGGTATTGAATTTTTTCAACTTTTTGTGTTTTTCTTAATAGTAAAAGTACTTTGTTATTTATTTGTTTTTCAACTATAATATCTAACTCATATGTTTTCAAACATGAATAATCGTAAATAACATCAAATTTCTCTAGAGTTAATAGAAAACCTTGTGGCATTAACAAAGACAATAATTGTCGATATAATTTCTTGTTATTTTTTGTTAAAATGTCATATCCTATGACCATTAAACAATTTTCATCTTTGGATAACTTAGTAACCACCGTTGTAGAAACATTCTCGGGTAACGAAATATCTAAAAAATTTTCGTGAGGAATTACAAGTCTGGTATAATGTCGTATTTGAGGTAAATCATTTAAAATTTCAGTTATAAATGGGGAATTTAAATCATTTTGTGTCACTTTATCGCAATCATCGACAAATTCAATAATTTTAACATTTATCATATTGCAACATTCAAGAGCAATATGTACTGACATCCTTATTGCATCTTGCAACGACATAGTTTTTAAATCGCGATAGGCAACAAATTTGTGATCTTCAAGAATGGTATTATTCTTTTTCTGTCGTCGTAATATAGGTGCAGCCGTAATACCATAAATTTCTATTCCTCCAGATATTACAACGTCTAAAAATTTGTAATAATGTACAGAGAATTCTGTAATATACATAAAATTTATTTATATCTGATGATTGATAATACAGGCCCACAAAAAAATTATTCTGTGCTGGCGATCTAACTAATCTAGTCTTATGTATTTTGGTCCGCTGAATTCGAATCTGACGTCAGAATTGCTCCATCACGTCTGAGTTTTTTTAATTATAAAAAATAAATAAAAATTTCGAAAATATTGAAATTCTAATAAGACTACGGTTCATAAAAAAAAAAGTTGCCAAAATCATATTTTAATATGTTTTCCAACATTATAAATTCAAAGTTAACCTAAAATTTAAACATTGTACTCGATTTATGATGTGAGCTGAATTCATTTTCCGGTTTACCGAGGTAAGAATGCCAGCGAAGATACACTGCCTTTTAAGAGGAGATGTAATGATGTGAGAATAAAATTGTGAAGTCTCCGACGATTAGTTGTTCTTGTCAAAGTCAGAAAAACTTTTCATACTTAGGCCTGTTATATCCCAAGTCTTTGGCAACAAGGAACTCAGATATAACCGGCAAGGTTCTGCACGCGCAAAGCAAAACCGCCGAATCTGCAGAACCTCGCCGATCAGGCTACTCCGGAATTTTTAATCGGCCGAGACAATTCAAGAACGTCGCGGTTGCTACCCGCAAATTGAAAATTGTTACAGTTTTTGACTTAATAACAGCTGAGTATATTAAAAACGGCCCGCGAACCGCCGCGGGTAGTTTTTACTTGATCAAACAGAAGGCACGTACTTCCGTCCGTACATCTATTTAACGTTCAAAGTATACAAAAAAGACAACGCCGAAGTAAAACAACAATTGAACTCTAAAATTCTGCATCTTTCATTTAAACTTCCTGTCCGGAGAACGGACTTTACAACACCGGCTACGGTGCAACAGACCTGAGATGGTATGATTGTTATCATTCCTAGGACGGTAAATTCATCTGCGATTAGAACAAAGTCGCGCGCGGGCCGTAAGCTTCACATCGAGCTAGGTCGCAATAATATTATGACTAAACAACCAAATTTTCAATACTCTAAAACAGGAATGCGCAATTGGCCGCCCGCGGGCCAGATCTGCCCCGCAAGGTTTTTAATCTGGCCCGCGATGTCCATGCTTATTTCACAAAAAAGTTAAAAAATAATTCAATTATTTATTTGTAATGCTAGACTGTTTTTCTTTTTTTTTTGTTTATCCATGTCAGTGATGCGATATTGCGATTAAGATCCTGAGTTACCAAAAGTGTGACTCAACAAAAAAGACAATATTGTTACGCTCGGTATACGGAGCCACATGAAGCTGCCGGCTCGCTCCGAAGTTTCGGTTCCCCGTTGCCAGGGGAACGAAGACTATTTATTAATTATGAATTGACAGTTCTGCCCGAGACTTTGATCGGTGTGGATGTAATCCCTAATGTAGTTCTGATATTAAATCGTTTTGTTCTTTTCTAAAACGTCTTTTTTTCTTTCGCCGAGCTCTAGTGCCGCGAGTGTGAGAGAGTGAGAGACGAGTGAGTGAGAAGAGCGAACGCGGAGACGCTCGCTAACCCGTTCCCGGCGTAACAATATGATAGTTTCGAGCCGTTGGCGCTGTCCGCTCTCACAACTATAGTTTAAAGTTGTTGACTGATGCATACTTTGGGTGCCTTCAGTGCTCGGTGCTTTCAGTGGTGGGGGCCATGTCTATCTTTTTCGCCGCTGTTCGGATGTATGAAAGAGATAAGACGGTTTCCTTCAAACATCTTAACTGCTGTTACAAACAAGAACACGGCTTTTACATTGGAAGTTTCACTACTAAGCACAATGGTAATGATAGCGATTTAAAGCTTGCGCCGCTGCGCCTACAATTATAGCTTTACTCCCACCACACGTTGTGACAGCGTCAGTGGCTACCTAGATTGCTACTGAACCAGTGAGCTAAAACACGTTTCTAGCGTCTCTCTTGGGATCTCGTTACAATAGTACGCAAAAATTAATTTTGCTCTGATCGCAGTACGCTCTTGATCTTGTTTCACCTTTCAATTTTATCTAATTACAGACACATTTAATTTTATTTGAAACGACCTGCTTTCGTCGCGTATATCGAATATCGGACTAGCGAGCCCGGGGCGCTCGTCGGGAATGCAGGATTCGATTAAGTAGGTCCGAATGCACTGAGACAGAATTTGGTAACAAAAGAATAACATTTATTACTATTTAACAAAGACGTGCGCTTGGTCAAGCGACGTCGATATAAATATGCGATAAGACAGATATGATAAAATGCGAGATGGACGATATACAATTACGCGGCGAGTACGTCGGGTCCGTAGATCGCAATCGATAGGACGCGTGCGCTACAATAAAGTTCACGGATGGTCACGGTGGGTGTCGCGTATCGGTGGGCGCAGTTTTCGGCGCGATACGTTGTCGAACGTAGATCTATAAAAGATCCTTTTTGGCAGGGCCGGCGGTACGCGGAACGTGGGCGTGGAACGGCGGGCGTGGTCCGCGTAACAATTGTATGTATGGTCGCGGTTTGTTAGGTGCGCGGTTTACAATGACTTCGACGGGGTGTCGGTCGCGAACGATCGATAGATCGGTGGATAGTGGATGCACCTTGACCAGTGTCGTTTAGCCAGAAAGTACTCGGCCGAGGCGGAGAGCACTCCACCCCGAGAATCACGACGGTACGAAACGGGATCTTGGTGCTCCGGTCTATTCGTAACGCAGACTTAGGATCAAAAGTCTTCGAAGGAGGCGGAGTGCGCTCCACCCCACGAGTCGTGAGAAACTGGTAGATCGGAACGAGCGGATCGTGAGCGCTAGGAGTTCCTGGCCGAGACGAAGATTACTTCACCCCATGGTTCGTGCTCTGGGATCGGTTCTTGTTCGCTCGAGAGCGAACGGATGAAGAAGGTGCCGCTGAGTCCCGACATCGACTTTTTATACGTAAAAAGTAACAACGCAGGGTTGCCGGGGCTCAGCGGGGCTTGTGACGTATTCCGACGCGTGACGCCGAGGCCCCTGGAAGCGGCGCGCTCGGAAACGACGGGCCTCGACGTCGACGGCGCGGTTCGGCGGCGCTCGGGATATCTCGTCTAATTCCGCGGATGGACTTAGCCGCGGAACGACTGCGAGCACGCTGCCGTTATATTTCGCGTTTGGTTTAATTAAAAATATAATGTTTGAGGCGCACTGCGTCCCGGGTCCCCGCCGGACGGTGTTGTGTCCGACGGCCGACAGATGTTGTGGCCGGAACGGTGCATCGCCGGATGCACCGTTACACATTTTATTCACGATGTCTGAATCAAAGCGTCGAAAAGTCGATATTAAAAACAGAGCGTTTCAATCAAAATAGTGTTATAGGTATATTGATAATAAACTTGGATAATCGGGCGGTAACTGCTTTATTATAGAGAACGCAAAATAAAAGAAATGTATTTCTGATTAACCCGCACGTGCTCGTTATATTTACTGAACTTAACTAACTGAAGAATAGGCAGCGACCCTGTCGTCCAAACGTATAACCAAAAATTTACCGCGCGACATCTGTATATATTTCACACATCAAATATGCTTCAAATAGACTGAAGAATTTTTTTTATACTTCCATCTTATAAAAATGCGAAACCAACATGTTTGATTTGCAACGAAACAGTTGCTGTGTGCAAAGCAGCAAACTTAAGTCGCCATTATGACACAAAGCATATGGCAAAATATGATAAAGATTTTCCAAAGGGTTTTTCACTTAGAACAGAAAAAATTAATAGTCTTTGTTCATCCTTCAAGCATTCTTAAATAATAATAAAACGCTTGATGTCTAAACAGGAAAAATGTTCTGAAGCATCTTTGCGCATTGCATGGATATTAGCCAAACATATGGTACCATTTTCACATTCTGAAATAGGTAAAGAATGATACAAATTTCAAATATAATTTTGTATAATAAACAAAAAATTGCTGAAATATTTAATAAAATTCCACTGTTTTGTGACTCCATAACTCGTAAAACTGAAATTTGCACAAATTCAGTTCATGAAAATATATTAACTGATCTTATAAAAACACAATTTTTCTCGCTTGCAATTTATGAATCTACAGATACATCTGATGTAGCACAAATGGCGGTGTTTGTTCGTTATATTTTAAATAATAATTATAAAGAAGAATTTTTGACATTGTTGCCATTGCATAATCGAACAACTGGTCAAATATTATTTTAAAATTTTCAACAATTTATGAGCAATAATGGCCTCTCATATGAAAAAGTCCTTTCTGTAGTCACTGATGGTGCACCAGCAATGATTGGAAAAGCAAATGGTTTTGTAGCACTTTTAAAGCAAATTAATCCTAAAATCATTTCATTACACTGCATAATTCATCAAGCAGTTCTTTGCGCAAAACTTTCGGGTAATTTAAAGATGTCATAAATAAAGTTATGTAACTCATCAATTATTTGAGATCTCATTCAGCATTACAGCATCGCTTACTTCGAGCTTTCCTTCAAGAATGTAATTCCGAATACACTGATTTTCTTTTGCATAACGATATACGCTGGTTAAGCAAGGGAAACGCACTTAAAAGATTAATTACTCTGCTAGATAAATTTTTGAATTTCCTTAAAAGTCGAAATACAAAATCTGTTATGGAATATTTTGAGTTTCTTTCTAATAAAAACAATGTTGTTAAAATATGTCTTTTGGGTGATATTTTTTCACATGTCAATGATCTGAATTTAACTTTGCAAGGAAAAGGAAAATTAATTTGCGACATGTGGGAAAAAATTGAAGTTTTCCAAAGAAAGTTAAAACTGTTTGAAAATGATTTAAATTCTAGAGAACTAATTCATTTTCCTTTATTAAAAGCACATTTTGATAACACTATTGACAAAATTCCACAGCTCGAAGAATACGAGAGTTTTTTGAAAGACTTGCAATTTGAATTTGCTTTCCAATTTACAGATTTTTGTCAACTTAAGGATTTATTAAAAGCATTGCAATGCCCATTTAGTTTTGAGACAAATGGTAATTGGATCAATATGGGAGTGCAACTATTTGATCTCGAGAAGGCTAAACTACAATTGGAAATTATTGAATTTCAAGAAAGTAATTTACTACGAGAGAAATTTGCCGAAACAAATGTTGTCAAATTTTGGATAGACACACTTCCTGAACAATCTTTTCCAAATTAAAAAAAAAATGTGTATTTTATTATGCACAATGTTTGGATCTACATATATTTGTGAAACATCATTTTCGAAAATAAATTTAATAAAAAATAAGTTTTGAAATCGAATAACTGATAAACATTTGCGCGATTGCATGCTAGTGGTTAATATCACTTACGAACCAAATTTTAAAAAATTGGTTCAAGATGGAAAAGCACATTTTTCACATTAAGTGTTTACAAGTAATTACCCTTATCTTAAAACTTTTATTTTTTTATTACAATATATAATATAAAATAATTAAAAATATATGAAATAACTAAATACGTAAAAATATGAAAAAGAGACAAAAAATTAAAAAACAACAAAAATAAAAAAAAAAACAAAAAACAAAAATAAAAAAAAACAAAAAAAATAAAAAAAACAAAAAAAATAAAAAAAACAAAAAAAATTTTTAACAAAGGAAATTGACTACGTCTCACCTCCACTTGGTAATTCCTGGATAATTCAAAGAAGACATACAAATGTAAATTTAATTTTATTAATATGGTCCGCGGTGTAACTTTAAATTTTACATTTGGTCCGCCAAAAAATTTAATTGCGCACCCCTGCTTTAAAAAAAGTATGAATGTTTTGTGATAACGTAAAAGTTATAATTTCATCGCTATAGTCAAATATATGTAACGCTGTATTACTTTATTCGATTTTATTTTACGTCGTTTGCTCTGCAAAGTACAATGAGGAAGTAAAATTTTCGGAACGAAAATTCTGTCTATCGGAATACGTGGTGAGTTCTTACAATTCTGGGAACTAATCAAATGCGATAGGCGTGTACATCGCGACCTCGTCGCTGAGTGTCGTCGGTCAACTTTGTTTAGTTTTGCTTACAAAATAATTCATTTCAAGCGTTGTATGGTGTTTATTTAGATATACAGGGTGTCCGAAATATTATTAACAATATTAAAACTGTGGGTAGGGAATTAGATTTGGAGACGAAAAGTCCTTTACGAATTTGTAAAATTCGTAACCATTATTAAAAAAAAAATTAATTTGTCTAGCGCATGAGCGACAAGGAAGCTGCGCGTGAGTGAGCGCGACAGGCGAATGGTTAGAAATGGCGCCGTCGTCTGTCGCGCTCATTCACGCGTAGCTTCCTTGTCGCTAATGCGCTAGACAAATTAATTTTTTTTTCAATAATTGTTACAAATTTTACAAATTTGTAAAGAACTTTTCGTCTCCAAATCTGATTCCCTACCCACAGTTTTAATATTGCTAATAATATTTTGGATACCCTGTATATTGTGTTTACCCATACATTCGTTAAAATCATCATCGTGTACGGCTTGATACGTAACAATGAATGTGTCCATTTCTTTCCATACATAAATGTAACGGAAATCCAGATATGTTTTGTTATATTTGTGGCAAATACAAAACAATAAAAAATCGTAAAAAAAACTAAAAAAATAAAAAATTTTTATAAGAGTTGTTTTGGTTTCAAAATTGCTAATCAAGAAACCAATTAGGTACCACATGCGATATGTGGTGCTTGCTATAATGGGCTATGTTGTTGGAAAAGTAATAAAAAAGGACGAAATTTATTAATTTTAACACCGCGAGGATGTTAATGCAAAGGTGGCCGTATCGTACGCGAATCGAGAAGGTGGTTGTAAAGTCCTTCGATGAGGAGAATCACGCAGGGAACAAGTGATTACGCACGTGTTCGTATGAGATGAGAATTAGCAATGAGTTTCACTGAGATGAATGTCCGCACAGTATTCTTATTGAGTATTCGCATTTGATTGTCTATTTGATTCACTATTGATTCTCTACTGCCGCGTATAATTGAGAGTACAAATTAGTTCGATCCGTTTTTTTGTGGTAAAAATGCATTTATTTCAAAACTTTTAGAACAGAACAGATTAATCAAAGTATTACCCATCATTGGATACTACTTTTTCCTATCTCTCAGGTAATTTTCGAATCCCATCGTTATAAAATGTCTCATCTTTTGAGGCGATCCAAATTAAGAGCCAATTTTCAATTTCTTTGAAAGTGTTACGTCCTGTAACTCCACATCTCCTTTTTCCGACACATGGTAGATAAAGTAGATAGTAAAAGGTATACCGAATGTATTGGGACCAAAGGAGACGGTTCTAAGTTTCCAGAAAAAATAATTCTAACTGACGGAATATCCTGAATCGCCAGATGTATAAAATAAAAGAAGGAACCAAAAACAATTGTGCAACAGATGTGGAATATAAAAAAATCGAAACGAAAAGATTTGTCAAAATATTCATAAAACATTAATAGCTCGGAAGGACTTGGAATATCTTAAACTAACAATAAAATGTCTGGCGGAACACGAGGGAAATTCTGGAAGAAAAACAATTCAGTAAAATCAAATTTCGCCGCGGATCCTAGGGATTAGAAAAAAGGAGGCAAAAAGCCTGTAATAATAAAAATTGGGATACGCGGCTGGAAACTATAAAACTCAGGCAGCAATTGCACGCTGCCGGTAAAAAAAGAGTTACCTAAAGCTTTTTCGAATCTGTTATCTGGAAGCTTGGAAGGGCTAAAACCATGTAGAGGGGAGCTCATAAACATTTTCTCCTGGACCAATAGATATCGGGAACTCCTCACCAAAAATTAGAAACTAAGGGCGAAAACTTAGAAAATTAAGAAGGGCGACCAATAATTGCGAAGACGGAAAAGTGGAGGAATAAGCCTAACAAATAGAATTCAAAATTTGGATAAGACTTAGAATCTGGCGCTGGTCCTCCCCTTTTCCGAGCTTATAAAACCGAGCGTCCCGACGACGCTCGCTCTCAATTCTGTTCTAAAAATCCAGCTTTCATCAGTTACTCAGTTATTCAGAAATTTCAAGTGTTGTGATAATTTGCTGTGGACGAAATAAAGAACCATCTCGAGATCTCATCCGAGTGAATTTGAAGACAACAAGTAGTAAGTGCTATCATTTATTTATTCCCCTTTTTCCTTTAACGGTTCCACTAAATAGTTTTATTTGATTTGTATTCATATATTTATATATGTAAAAAATGAAAATTAAGGGAATAGTCAGGGTGCCGTTCACGCTTAATTATTTCGTTATCTCTCCCTCGAATCCTCTCGTTTTTTCGGGTGCTTCAGCCTATCTAGCGGGTTTCCTTTTGTCGGGGGTTGCGATATGCCGCCAGTAAATGGTGACTATCAAAACCTTGACTTGAGTAAGGCTCCATTCGGCTAGAGGAACCAGAGAAGCTTGGGGTGACAGCGGAGAGATCCGAAAGGAGCTGTGAGACGTGATGCCCAGCCATATTCTCCTCCAAGATTCATTTATTAATTTAATTCATTAAAATGAAATCCTTTTAGTGGAATCATCGAACTTAAGAACCTTAAAGAAAAGCCGGGCTCGCCGAAATCGGCAAATTCGGAATCTGAGGGGCCTTATCCAGTCCTTCTTTATACAATATTTATTCGCGGCGGCGCCAGGGGAGATAAGAACCGACCCTCCCCGAAGAAGAGGAGAGAGGTCGTGGTCCCCTCAACCCCCAGCTCCCCCGACTTCGCCGGCTCCTGAAGAAGTTCCTCTGAACGTCGAAGAACCTAGGGAACTCCCCCCTTCTCCGAATACGCCGAGAAAAAGCGTCAATGCGACCGAACCCGAGCCTGATTTGGAGCAGTTCCGCCCTACGACTCCTTCCTATTCTCCGGACATCTCGATTCATTCTCCAGGAGCTGCACCTAGAGCATGCTCCTCTCCAATTCCGTCCCCGATACCTATTCCTGGGGAGCCTGAGGAGGTCGACTCCTTTGCTGATGACGACACCGTCTTTTGGCAAGAGTCTGACGGCCCAGAGCCTTCCCCCTCCCCCGCCCCGAGCGTGGAGTCCCTCGGCGGGCAAGAGGAACCCAGAGCGATCATAGATCCTCTCCTCGAGCTCCTCCGGAGGACTTGCTCTCCGTGGACGGATCCCGTCCCCGAAAGGGCCTTCACGATAGGCCCTGATTCCTTTGATCCTGAGGAGATCAGGAGAGAAGCCAGCAGGGCATCTCCTGATCAGAACGTCCTCATATTTTATCCCGGGGTGGAACACCCCTTCTTAGCTCCGATCAGGCTGATTGATCGTGTATTTCCGAGATCATCGGCCAGGATCTCGGAAATAATCGAGATCGACCTCGATTAAATATTATTATTTTCTTTTGAACTTTTCTTATGTTATTTTCCCGCGCACTTTTGTAAAATATAAAAAATGTGTTGTTTATTTAATTTAGTTAAAATCTCTGGGTTTATCATTATTATAAATTTTAATTATATCATCTCTATTTAACATCAATTTAAAAAAAAAAAATAAAAAAAAGAATGTTAAATTAAATCTCTTTAAAACAGATTTCTGAAATTTTCTTTTAATGAACCTTTTTAGCTCCATTTATTGCGAAAAACACCTCCGGTTCTTTCCCTGGGAACAAGAAGTAAAATTCTTTCCCTCAAAAGAACAAAAATCGCGCTAATTCAAATCTTTCCTCGTTCTAATACATTCCTAGCGCTTAATACGCGTGACGTTGTCTCGCACGCGTCACGCAAGAATTGGTAGTTGC
The DNA here is from genome assembly GCF_019399895.1 of Cardiocondyla obscurior. NCBI lineage: Eukaryota > Metazoa > Arthropoda > Insecta > Hymenoptera > Formicidae > Cardiocondyla > Cardiocondyla obscurior. Next base: position 2,926,637 of record NC_091888.1, on the reverse strand, counting down.
GTCTCTCTCTCTCTACCCTTTACCTGCTCTCGATCCATTTCCTAGTCATTGAGAACCGGTAATCTTTCCATTAAAATTACTCCTAAACCTGACGTAACAAAAGAAGTGAACCGGTGGCCAGCCAAATCATGTTGCATTTTTGTAACAACCAGTAATCAAAAGGAGTGATGTTCGGAGAATACAACGGGTGCGGTAAAATATCCCACTTGAACGTTTCTAAATATCTTTTTACACATTTTGCGACATGAGGCCGATCGTTGTCATGCAGAAGAATAATCTTGTCATGTCGTTGCTCGAATTCCGGCCGCTTTTCTCGTAGTGCACGACTCAAACAAATTAATTGTAGTCTATAACGATCGCCCGTGATGGATTTCCACAATCATTCGATGCGCTTTTGCTGTACTTTTTTTCCAATTAAAGCAGAAAACTAAACCTCTCGCTGCTAAACCAAATGCTGCTTAATTAGTACAAAATTCGCCATATTCAATAGAGTAAGAAACAAGGTTCTTGACGGAAACTCTAAGCGAACTGTATTGAACATTGTTGACAGATGTCTAATCTCTCTGAAGTTTACCGAAATTAGCTGTTACTATATTTATTCGTAACAGCCAGGGCCATCTTATAAAAACGGACCGAATTAATTTGTACTCCCAATATATTAATTGATACGGGCCACGCACTTAAGGAAGCTGCCGGTCAACTGAGCACGAGGCTCAACACACTGTGTGCAGACCGGTGAATTTAGTTGAGTTGCACACGAAAATGAGTGTCAGCAGATCTTTTGTTTTGCTCTGATAATGAGTGATTAACAATGTAACGATGCCACCGGCGAAAAGCATCGTTCTCTGATAACAACCACCTGACGCCGGCACGACCATCCTGCCGGCGAAAATTCCAGGGCGCGGGGCGCTTCGGTAAGACCGATAAAATATAATTCGGGCGACAAGTCGTTTGTCGTTTGCGCGCTAAGTTCCGCGAGGCGGACTTATCCGAGAGACATCAGATTCGGCCGAACGAACACACAGCGTGTGGTACCGACGAACTCCACGCCAAGCGCCACGTACCGAGCTACCCCCCGTGTTCGCTTTGCGCGATATAAAAAGGAGAAATCGATCTATCCGCCACCGTTCTCGATCCGTTTGTCTAGACGCGAACATCCGATCCGACCGCTTTTTAGTGCGAGCACACAAACGAGGTAGAGTGAACTCTGCCTCGGTCAGGCACTCTTGACGCTCGTTCCGTTTTACTCTTTAGGTAGAAAACTAAGTTCGCGCGACCGGCTCGTGGGGTGAAGCGCACTTTGCCTCCTTTGAGCGATCTCGATCCCGTGTCAGCGATACTTAATAAATGTCTAATACATTATCCTGTCGCACCGTTGTCTACAACCGGGGTGGAGTGATCTCTGTCTCGGCCGAGCAATCTCGGCTACGACAACACCTGGCAAGGTGTTCCGTCCTGCGCTGAAATCTCATCGCGATCGCGTCGCGTCTCTTAATCCGCGCATATTCAATATCCCGCGTTAGACCACCGCGATAAACCACTCCTAGACGAACTATCTGCGTCACGAACCGCGCGCCCGAGTATATCCGCGATCTCGCACGGGCGGCGTCAATACGCCCGCCGAAATTATTGTCGCGATCCGTCTACCGATTTCAGCGTATCGATTTTGCAGATCATACTTTGTCACCGTGACCACGTCTAGCGTCATATACTCTGTATTAACTCTTTGTGAATAATTGACGCCGCGTCTATCACGCGTCCGTCAAGTTATTTAGTGTGATAATAAACGTTAATTTATTTGTCACAAATCAAGTCTCGTACATTCTCGACCCTACAATTTTTTCGAATCCTGCATTTTCGGCGAGCATACCGGGCCTCCGCCGCCTGCCCGATATTTGATACCACAGAATTACGGTCGTTTCAACAAGAAACAATAAGATGAGTTGAACGAGATGAGTAACGGTAAGTGAGAACTTGATACCACGAAACTGCACAAAAGAAGCACACGAAACACACGCTATGATCTCCGTACAATGATTACGAAGGAAGGGCAACGCAAGCCGGTATCTTCTTCAAGAATCGAAGACGATAATTGAACGCGGAAGTAGATATCGATCCGTAACGATCGGCCACGAGGGCTGCCCCGCGGCGGGCTCATAACTAACTACACTAGACTAAATTTCTAACATCTTGAAATAAAAAAAACTACAAAAATCTAAAAATTACTACTTTTGTATGACTAATGTTACAGAATTTAATAATATAATAAATAATAAAGCTCTTAGTATTACAAAATCTATTATCGAAAGAAACTAAAGTTTTCTTTTATCGAAATAGGAATAAAGAGTTTCAATGCAAAAAAAAGTAACAGAAAAACAGTACCGTATAAAACGGCCGCACTACATGTGCTCGCTACAAGGGAACAGACCATTCTGAGGGAACGGTCTGATGCAACTAGGCACGGACCCCGGAAGGTCCTTTTTTAACATTATTAACTTGGGGAAGAACCTTAAAGAATAGCGGCGCCGCCGCTGTTGTTAGGTGGTTAGAAAAGAAAAGTAGCAGGACGCGACATTTGACGATATTCGTCAGAGGGAACCGCCACATATTGTTTTAATATTTAAGTAATGATGAATGAACTAAAACCAAAGAATGGAGGATATTTATAAATTTTTCTAAGCGAAGTCTGAAGGCAGTGTTACTTCATAATACGAATAAATATGCACCAATATCGATAGCATACTCAGTAGTGCTGAAAGAAAAATATACCAATATTAATTAAGTTTAAAAGAAAATCAAGTATTTGGAATAACTAAAAAATTTGTGGAGATTTAAAAAATTTGTTTATGATTTTAAAACAGCAATCAGGCTTTACCAAACACCAATGTCTTCTATGTCTTAGGGACAGTCGAAATTGGAAGAACCATTACGTACAAACACAATGGCCGAAAAGATTCTCTTTAATTTCTAGTTTTACGAACATTATACACAAACCATTACTTCAAACATTCTTCTTCCTTCTCTTCATATTAAACTTGGTTTAATAAAACAATTTGTCAAAGCTCTGGACAAAGGTAGACAATGCTTTGAATACTTAGAACATAAATTTGCGAATTTGTCCGAAGCCAAGTTAAAAGAAAGAATTTTCTATGGTCTTCAAATTCGTACAATGCTACAGGACAAAACGTTTATTACAACAATAAAATATATTGAAAAAGTTGCATGACTTATGTTAAGTTTTTGAGAAGTAGTGAAAAATTCCTTGTGTAATTATAAAAGTAAAGATTTCGAAAAATGTAGCTAACATGGTTCAAAATTTTGGTGAATTAGTATGTTTAGTGAATCTAAAATTACATTTTCTCCATTCACACTTAGATAACTTTTTAGAAAATTTTGGAGATTACAGTGAAGAATAAGGGGAGCGATTCCATCAAGATATTAAAGAAATGAAGCACCGATATTAAGGACAATGGAATAAAAACATAATGGCTCATTTTGTTAGATGTTAAAAAAAGATAATATAACAAGGGAGAAATGTAAAAGAAATCTACTTTACAGGTCATTTAAAAATAAAGGAGTGCGTAAGCGCAGACGAAAGTAAGACATTATTCGATCATTTGGGTCAAGTTTGATCATAAATTGAGTACAACGTTTCAGCGGATCAAAATATATAAGACTAGATTAGTCAGATCGCCAGCACAGAGTATTTTATTGTGGGCCTGTGTAATTGTATTATAGTCATTCACAAAATTATTCGAACACTTTTAAATTTTTACGTTTAATCTTTGTATTTTTAACATGTGTACTGTTCGAAGTGGGCAATCGGTCGCTTATTCTGCTTATTTCTCGTTAAAATTTGTTTTTATCGCAAGGTAAAATATTCTTTCCGTTGTCTTATTTGTTTCGAATTTTTCATCTTGTTATTTTCACATCTATATTTGTTTTCGACGCTTGCCGTTAACTTTAAATCAATTTTACCTGACAATCTAATTCTTGGGGAACTTACCTATCCCTACTCGCGAAAAAGACGAGTCGCTAGCCAGACGAGCTATAGTTTACTTTTCCTCATAATTCATTTCTCACGCTTTGTAATTCGACGACAGTGTAATAGCAATCGCCGATAATCGTCCTTTTAACCCGTCAGGAAGACAATTACCAAGTGTAATTTCTTAATTTTTTTTTCTTGTAAAGATCTGCGGTTGCAATCGATAAACTACTCGCGTTCCTATCAGAAGATTTCCGTCGTGACTAGTCGAACGAAGAAGATTTTCGAATTTAAGTCTACAGAGATCTTCACAAGATCATTGTATGTGTGTTTACAGACTGTTATTACATTATATTAAATTTTGTTATTGAAATCACATTATTCCAGTTATTTGTTTACCGCGCCGAACTTGCTGAGTAACTAAGCGAAAATTTTTGTCCAACAGCAAACACGTACAAATAACAACAAAAATATATTTTGTTTTATAATGTTATACAATAGAGGTACTAATATTCCAGCTACTTTTTTCTTATTAATTTAAATTGTTTATAAATAAAAAGAAACACCATAACATAACGAACTTTTACATCACAAAATTATTTGGACACTTTAAAAATTATATTATATAACTAAATAAACAAACTAATAAATAAACTAAATTACCTTTAATATTTGGTGAGAAATACTTTATGTTTGATGACGTGCTGTAACCGTGTTGGTACAGAAAAAATTAATTTTTTTAGATAATTTACGCCAATTTTTTGCCATAACATAAAGGATTTCCTACCAAATATTAAAGGTAATTTAGTTTATTTATTAGTTTGTTTATTTAATTATAATATAATTTTTAAGGTCCGAATAATTTTGTGACGTAAAAGTTCGTTATGTTATGGTGTTTCTTTTTTTTTATAAGCAATTTAAATTCATAAGAAAAAAGTAGCTGGGATATAAGTACCTCTATTGTATAACATTATAAAACATAATATAGTTTTTGTTCAATCAACAGAAAATTAAATTAAATTGTTTGAAAGTATATTCCGCTTACTCGAAAATTTGTCTTAGATCGCGATCATTTCGGTGTTGTTTTTGTTTGTATATTATTTTTGTCGGTCTCCTTGGACCTCTTCGTGTTTATCGCTGCTTCGCTTTCTTCCTATTCAATCAGTCCATTCCGGTTTTATCTGGTTTTCCCTCGATCTTTCCTCGATTTCCTTGCACTGTTTCCTCAAAACCTGGCTCCATTCAGCGAAAGATCGAGCAGTTTTGCTCGAACTCCGATACTGTTCCTATCGAAAAAAGCAGCTCAACTCGTTCTCATCGTAGCTCTCTGTATCGCTTGAGACTACTCTTCTTTTTTTTGGTTTTCACCGCGTTATCTACGGTTTTAAATTATATTTGTAAATCGCGGAATTCAGTAATTTTTTGTATCTTTATTTTTTTTCTTGTACTGCAAAGATTCGAGTCCGCGGCTATAATCGGCTCGTGTATCAAGATCTCCGTCGTTCGCGTCAAGATCTCCGTCGATCGGGCGATTAATTTCGTCATTGGTTTGCTGCTGATGGATGTTTTTTTAGACATTGATTACTACACTGTTGCTCAGAGTGCGTCAGAATGTTTCGAGCACACCTGAGCTACGAAAAAGTTTTCTTTGCTCAATAAATATCTGAAGCAAATTGAAGGTATCCGATTGATTTTCCACCGTGCTTATATCTCCGTGGGTGGTGAATCTTATATTAATGTAATCGATATGCCGGCTGGCTCTCTAGCGACGGCGCGGCGTAGCGCAACACGCCGGGTTGCCGTTACTGCGGCGCTAACTGTGATAGAGTCAGCCGCCACAGTACACATGTTAAAAATACAGAGGTTAAATATAAAAATTTAAAAGTGTACGAATAATTTTGTGAGCGACTGTATGTTACTTACGTCTTTCTTCAATTGGGCAATTTTGAATTAAATTTATATGACATTTCGGATCAATTATCAGTTTGCGAATTTTTGTTGGCACAAAAAGACTTCGCGAATTTTGTCTTAAGATCATTATTTGTAACATATTATCCATAAATGCCACCCAATTAGATGACCAGGCGATATGACCATTTGTTCCTGTAATTGATGTACTTTTTAGTCCACGAAATAATCCTTTATATTGAAAACCACGAAGCCTTAGTTCTTTATAAATGTCTTTAGTACTCATTTTTTCATTGTCATGAATATGTTCCAAAAGATTACAAAACATTTTTTCATTGTTGATATTATTTGGAATTCGCACTATTCCAGTAACGATAACGTTATTTCCTTCAATTATTTCGAATCTGTTACTACCTAAATATAAACAATAATATTAGTGCAATGTATTATAACTCTAAAAAATGTATAAGATATAGTACTTACAAGAAGAGTGCACGGTTTGACTCGTCATCGATTTTGATCTTTTTTTATTTGATGAATTTATATAAAAAAAAGTTGATTTATGTTCAAGCTTTTCGTCCAATGTAATTTGTAACAGTATTTATTTCTTTTTAATTTAAAATTTAAAGAACCGTTATAAGGGCTAAACAATAGCATTGAAACGACCATTCGTGATTCCGAAGATCCCGAACTACGGCCACTGGGCGGGAATTTGCGAATCGGCCGGGAGTAGCTCGTCGGACTTCCGGGTTCGAAAAAATGGTCCAAATGCATTGAAATTGAATAAAGTAATTATATAACAATTAACAATTTTTTAACTAAGCGTGTATACAGTTGTTAGCGCCTATACGAGTATCGCAGAGCGAATCGCGGTGACAGTATTATTATGGACGGTGACACGGCCCTGGTACGCAAAAGACCGTGCAGTTTATCGCCGGAATCGAAATATACACAGTACAGATTCAGCGCGACGTATTCAATTGAGATACACCTGTGCTCGGTTAAGGCGGAGATTACTCCACCCCGTATATTGCGACGGTGCAACGGGATTGTCAGATGAATCAGCGGACCGATAACGGAGAACCGAGAGAATACTCGGCGGAGGCAAAGTTTGTTCTACCCCACGGATCTGTTAAACGACGTTGTCGGTTCGGAATGGGCCAAGAGGCAAGTTGATCATCTGATCGAGGCAGAGTTTACTCTAGCCCGGCTCTGTGCTTGTTCCAAGAGGCGGTCAGGATCGGATGCTTGCAAGAAACGAGCGAATCGAGAATAGTCCAAATCTTCTCCGGCATCGCCTTTTTATACGGCAAACAGGCGATTGCCAGGGGTATCCCGATTTATGGCGCTCGGTGCGGCGCGGATTGAAATCGTTCGGGCCTTGTGTCACTGGCGCATTCTGCGAGACTTGGTTTCAATTGGCTATGTCCGTGCTTCGGACTTAGCACATGAATGGTGGTCGGCATACTGCCGTTTTTCTGCGAGCGTTTTGAACACTTAAAATATGTTTGGTGCGTGCCGCGCCCGAACTCTTCGCGGGTCGGTTCTTTGAACTAACGTCTGGCCGGATTTTGCCGGACTGATGCATCTTTGCAGGGTGCATTGTTACAGCATATTTTTGATTGATGCTGTTAGTTCAGCAAGAGTGGACAGAGCTAGTAAGTCATAAATTCCAGGTTCAAAAACTGGGTTGTCTTTTTTGTTTTACAGGGTGTTCGCAATCAAGTAAAAAAGTTTTTAATGGTAGGTAGAACTTCCGTAAATAAATAGAGAAATCCTATACTATTTGCAATTAGGGAATTAATAATCGAGATAAAAATATTTAAAGATTTGACGCCCTCGTGCAAGTAAGAACGCGCCGTTCGAAGCTACCGAGACGTTGGTGGACCTAGAGGAATGGTCTATCTCACTCTATTTACAGAGATTTATAGATTACTCAAATCTCTGTAAATAGAGTAAGATAAGCCACACCTCTAGGTCAATCAACGTCTCGGTAGCTTCAAACGGTGCGTTCTTACTCGCACGGAGGCATCAAATTTTTAAATATTTTTATCTCGATTATTAACCTCTAAATTGTAAACTGGTATAGGATTTTTCTATTTATCTACGGAAGTCCTACCTACCATTGAAAACTTTTTTACTTGATCGCGGATACCCTGTATATTATTAAATATATAAAAAATAAATATTTTTTAAACATTCATTATTAATTATGCAAATTTATATATTTTTTAAATATTTTTAAATAATTTTAAATCGTGTTAAAAAATACGCTTTTTTCGTAATTTTACGAAAAAAAGAAAAAATTTCCTAACTATTTTAGAAATCTCCGGGTGTAATCAACGAATTTTAAAGCATAATAAACATGAAAGATGGGAAGAGGGACGAGATAGTTTGATAGAAAATCTTGATCTTTTTTTTGTAAAGTTAGGAAAATTGCGTATTTTTGAACACAATTTTAAATTATTTGAAAATATTTACAAAAATAAATAAATTTGCATAATTAATAATGGGTATTTGCAAAATATTTATTTTTTATATAATAAATATGTTGGAATAGGCGCTGGGAAGGTGACTGAATAAGCCGGGACACACTCAGTAGCGGGGATAAATAAACTTTTAATAATAAACTCGTTGGTGGCAAATCTTACACACATCGCCAGTACGAACGCGCACGGAAGAAGAAAGAGAAAAACAATAAGTAGTAGTGAAGTTTACGCGCGTTATATACAGAGGCCGACAGTGTTCCTTGGCAAGGCGCCCGCGCAATATGAACGCTTATTTCTAATAAAATAATATTAAAAAAAGACAACTCAGATTTTGAATTTGGGTTTTCTGACTTATTAGCTCAGCCTTCTTGTTTTGACAACAGCATTAATCAAAAATATGCTTTTCTTAGTCCTTATAATGGTCCTGTAAAATTTAAATTAAAAAAAAATTGTTACAAGGCGTATTAAATGGAAAACTCGAACACGAATCAACTTTTTTTATATAGATTCACCAAAAAAAAAGGAGAGCAAAGTCGGTGACCAGTCAACTGTGTACTCTTCTTGTTAGTGTCAAAAATCGTCTACAATTTTCAATGACTTTGCAGTTATTCAATTTTTTACCTGAATGTGGTGAAGATTGTAAATAAATACATCCAGGGTCTCTTATTTTAATCTTTCCAGGTAATGATTTCGAAAGATATGAGAAATATAGAAAAACGTTTCAGATAAACGTTATTTGATTCAAAGGAGGACACAACGTGGTACCATTATAATAATAAATAATTTATAAAGAGTTTCATTAAAAAAAATTTAAGGTGACTTTCTTGTCATTTACAAATAACTGTTCAAGATCCAATAGTACCATATTATGTCTCACTTTGAATCAAATAACTTTTGTCTGAAACGTTTTTTTGTATTTTTTATATCTTTTGAAATTTTTGTCTAAGGAGATTAAAATGAGACACCCTGTATAATCTAACAATGAGAGTTGTAAAATTAATAATAATGTAATTTATTTAATTATTTTTTCTTTTTATAAAATAGTACAATAATTAAATTAATTACATTATTGTTAATATTATTACAGAGATGTAAAAACAAGTTAAAAAAAAAGAAAAAAAAATACATTAACATTACTCGAACCAGCGATCCTGCGCTTACTAGACTAAAGCCGTTCGCGCTAAGCTACCACGCTACTTCGAAAATAGGTATAACCATTCGGTATTCAAACACATCGAAAATGATTAAACTTAATTTTTTTGCTTATTTTTGAGAAGCGCATCGATTGGCTCTACTAGATTAATATAAAAATACCAATCTTCAAACCCTGAGAGTTTGAAAAAAATTGGTGTTTTATTATCCTTGAACTCCCTTTGTAAGTTGTATATTTAATTTTACTTTATATCAAGAGATTGATATTTGTTAATTTTAATATTATTTACACATTTAAAAAACTAAAAAATTTTAGACTATACAAAGTTTTAACAGTTTTCTTCTCGCTCATTTGATCAAACGTTTTAATATATTACTCGATGTTTAGAGTACTGCATTGTTTGTATTTTGTGCATCGCGCGTTTGTCCAAAAAGACTGTGATACGCGTTGTTATCATCTCTGTCACGCGCGAGTTGTATGATCTAATAGCTGATCTAATAGCAGATCGATTTCTAGACCGCGTGATACTTTGCGCATTGTTGTGACAGTGGCTGGCTCGTCGAGCGTCCTCTTTTTCGGTCAAGCATGTTATTCTTTACGAAGAGGCATTGTTTTCAGACTTTCAAATCATTCATCAGTGACGTACTTCTGGCGCTATAATCATCCGAGATTTTTCTGGAAGTCTCGCATCGTATAAAACAGCCCGGTTTTAACTCGTCGCAATCAGTCGATCACATTCGCACCGCTGTATATATCGCACTGTAAAAGTTTCATATACGCTGTTTCTATATACTTGTGTCGCGATTCCACGGTCTCGTGATGATACGTATTGCAGAAAAAAGAATCTGCAGATTCTTTAAAACAAAGCTCACGTGCTACATTGCTGCATGTATTGTTTGTATAGTTTCTATATTCGTAGTTTGCGAAAATAAATGTCATGTAATTCGTAAAACTATTCCGCATTTTAGATATAGACTGTTGTGACTTTATGAATTCAACTGCTTTAGCGAGTTTTAACAGTTATTACGCTGCGAAGATGTTACCGCGATCGTGGCCGGATCGTACAGATCAAGAAGGCAGATATTAATCACTTTGATGAGGGAAACTTATACAGGGATCGTGTGATCGCGCTCGTGATCGTTAGAAATTATTCGCACTGAGTTTCACCTTTGAGTTCTTGCAATGTTTCTTGGCGATGAGTTTTCTACTTTTGAGTTTTTACTTCACAACTGAGTAATTACTAACATGTACAATTCTGTTAATTAGTACGGGCCGTGCACTTGAAAAGCTGCCGATCTACTGAGCACGAGGCTCAACACGCCGCATGCAGATTGATGAGTTTTCTTGAGTTGCATAATTGAGAATCAGTAAGCACACAAGGTTCACACGGTGAACTTTGTACGATGATTTAGCAGGAAGAGTTACACGAGCTGGTATCGCCTTCGAGAATCGGAGGTGATAATACTAGTCAACAAATTTAGATTTATTTTCTGCTTCGACAATAGGTAAAGTCAATTTTCACTAATTTAGATGCGCTGAATCCGAATGTGTTTGTGAAAATTGTTCATTAACTCTAGTTTCAAAGATGTAAGCAATTGAAACTCCTTAAAACGTTATTTTGGCTATTTTTGGTCGAGTGTAACTTTTCAACGAAACGTGATAAATGATTTGCAAACGTCTTAAAAGAAAACTTATATCTTGTATTTTATTAAGAATAAATTTACAATATTTTGACATTTTTTTTCAGGACGTTTTATTTCAATTTTTGTGAGTAAGCGCATCCACATCAAGTTAATCGGAAAGTTTAACAAAATTATCAACACAACCGGACTCCGTTTTATTTTTGTTGTTATTTTTCATCATGCGACAGATGACGCAAAAGTTCATATTTAATACTTTCAATTTCGTAATCAGTCACTCGAATAGAAGCACGAACAAAAAAGTTTTATATTAAAGGTGAATTATTGCACACAAAGTTTTACAATGCTGAATATTTAAAGATTCTTTAACTTTTTTTGGTGGAAACCTTATTGTAATTTTGAGCGTATTAACCTGATTAAATCGTTCTTATAATGAGAAACTTTACGCATATAGAGTAACAAATAAATTAAAAATTTTGTAGTTACGGCTGAAGAATAATTCTTATGGAAATAAAGTATTTTCATATGTAGAGGTTTTTCACTTTCTTCCATACAACTTGAATACTGTCCAAGATATCAAAAAATGTTTTATACAAAAGTTTTATGGTAGAAACACCTCTGTTCAACTGCAGTAATAAAATAAAAAAAAAATTTTTTTTTAATATTATAAACAATTTTGTAAACAAATTTTTTATCTAATTCTGTTACTGCAGTTAAACAGAGATGTTTTTACCATAAAATTTTTGTATAAAACTTTTTTTGCTATTTTAAATAGTTTTCGAATTATATCGAAAAAAGCAAAAAGTCTTTTATTTATAAGGGGTGGTTTCATCCTTTTAAAGTGAAATGTAGCACAAACAAAAAATAGTTTTGTGTTACAGATGAACTACTACATGCACACAAAGTATCAGATTTTTTTGTATTTCCGGGTTGCGTAACCTTCCTTGTTAGAAAACGATCGATTTAATCGTTGTTGAGATCCGGTAATCCCACTTGTTAGTGGAAACTAAAATATAACAATGCAAAATAGACAGATAGATAGATAAATGCTTTATTTTCTTGCTGGGTACATTGCGCGAATTTCCGCTCCGCTTATATTATTTTCTAACAAAAACAAAAAAATTAACAAACAACTTATTTTTTCGCAGTGTAGAAAGAGATAGAGAGACATACACAACACTCATTCCTCATCCTTCCTCATTCACCTTTGGGACCTCCCCTTCCGGCGTATTCTCTTTTTTTTCCTCATTCTCCTCATTCACATCTTCACTTACTCTTCCCCTTCTGACTTCCTCCAATTTTTTCATCCATTCTTCACTCTCACCTTTCTCCCCTAATATCACTCTTACCATTTCATCCCACCCTTTCTCTTCTCCCCAATCCACACATCTTGCCCACACATGTTCCCAAGTTTCTTCTTCCCCGACACATACCCTACACTTTCTCTTTTCTTCCCTTTCCCAGTATCTATTCCCTCTCATTTCTTCTCCTAGTCTGTATCTGGCCACTTTCTGCCACCTTTTTTCCTTCCACCCCTTTTTCAGATATTCCGGATTTCCTTCCTTCTTCACCCTTCCGTACCACTTATTATATTTTGACTTTCGTATTTTTTTCCACCTTTTATCTCTTTGCATCCTCTCTTCCTTTTCTATAAAATCTTCCCCTTTTAATTCCCTTTCCTCCCTCTTATCTTTTATCTCCTTTAGATTCCATCCTTTCTCTTTATAATATTCTTTCCTTTCCTTTTCCCATTTTTCTTCCACCTTGCCCACCTTCGCTCTTTCTCTTATCTCCTCACAACATCTTTTCGCCAGCTTCCCCCCTCTTCCTTCTCCAAGTCTTCTCTCGTAACTCCACGCTCTCATTTCTGCCCTTCCTTTCAATTTCTCTCTCTGCAGCTTCTCCCTCACCATATATCCCGGCGTGCACCTACTCACTCCTACAATCCACCTCAAATACCTTTCCTGCAATCTCTCCATTTCCTCCCTCTCCTTCCACCCCCATATCTCAACTTTATAGCTAACTACTGACCACACCAGCTTATTATATAACCATATTCTCTTCGCCCAATCCTTTCCAAATTTTCGCTTACCTAGACTCCACACCTGCCCCAATACTGCTGCTCCTTTTCTCATCCTATCTCTTATCTGCTCTCTCTGCCCTTCATTTGCCATTACCACATATCCCAAATATTTAAACTTTCTTATTTCTTCCAATTCCCTTCCCTTCCATTTCCACGTTATTCTCTTTTGTCTTCCCTCTCCTTTTCTGCATCTCATCACTTTCGTCTTTTCTATGTTCACTACTAGTCCTTTTCCTTCCATGTACTTCTCCAAACTTTTTAGTAATTCCATCATTCCAGCCTCATTTTCCGCCAGTATCGCCACATCATCCGCGTATGCCAGCGAGAATATTTTTTCTCTTTTTACCTTAATTCCTCCCCATCCTCCTTTTTCCAGTTCTTCGTCCAGATCTGCTATTAGCACTGTAAACAGACTCGGATTCAGCGGGCATCCCTGTCTCACTCTTTTATCCGTCTAGAATCTTTTTCCCTCCTTTTCTCTTACTCTCACCTTACTTATCGTTTCTTCCAATAACTCCTCACATCTCACCACCAATCGCTCTCTCACTTACCTCTCTCTCATAGTCTTCATCAGCACCTTTCTGTCCACTGAGTCAAACGCTGCTATCATATTTACAAAGGTCATCACCATTTTTCCTTCTCTTTTAGTCACTTTTTTATTTATCAAATAGTTCAAGACATAAACTTGGTTTATTGTCCCCATATTTCTTCTGAATCCTGTTTGACTCGGTGGCAGAATCCCCTTTTCCTTTATTTATTTTCTCAATCTCTCTGCCAACACTGCCGCATAAACCTTGTATGCTGACTGTGTCAGTGTTATCCCTCTATAGTTCTCCGTCTTCTCTCCTTTATCCTTTTTCCTTATCGGCACTACTATACCCTCCCTCCAGTCCCTAGGAAATCCCTCCCCTCTCCACACCCTATTACAAATTTCCCATAACCACCTCTTTACTTCTTATCTTAACCATCTCCATAACTGATTTTCAATTCCATCACTTCCTGAAGCTTTACTTTCTTTCAATTTCTTAATTATTTCTTCTATTTCTTTTCTCTCGATTTCCATTTCATCATCTCCTATTCTTCTTTCTTCCCCTCCCCTTACTCTCCACTCTACTCCCCCAACATATCTCTAAAGTGCCTATCCCATTCCCTTATTTTAATTTTTTTATTTATTCCTTTTCTCCTTTTTCTTCCCTTGTTTATTATCTTCCATACCTCCCCTTCCGTTTTTATTTTTTCTATTTCCTTCTCCCATTTTTCCCTCTCTTCTTTCTTTTTCCTTTCGCACAGCTCGTTGTATTTTCTCTTCTTTTCTTTATACCCTTTACCATCTCTTTCATTCTCTTACACTCTTTATCCCACCATCCTTCTTTTGCCTTTTCTTTTTTTCTTTCCTCTCTTTCTTCCCTCTTTATCTTTATCATCGTCTCTTCCACCTTTTCTCTCAGTTTCTTCCATCCCTCTTTTATCCCTTGCCATTCTTCCTCCCTCTTTCCAAAAATTCTCTCAAACTTCTTTTTTTCTTCTTCTGTCCAAATTCCCTTTATCCTTTTTCTTTTTCCATTCTTTTTCCATTGCTCTTTACACTTCCCTCCTCTTATTTTTACTATAATCGGTTGATGATTCGAGTCTATTTTATCTCCTATACTCATCCTTACCACTCTTTCTCTCGTATCCTTGTTTCCTATCACGTAATTAATTACCGACCTTCCCTGTTCTCCTATGTACGTCCACTCCCCTTTTTCATCTCCTTCTATGTTTCTATTAACAATTTCCCAACGCACCTCTTCCAACATCTTACAAAACTTCTTTCCCTCTTCATTCATTTTTCCATCTTTTGACTTTCTGCTTTCTTCTTCCATCCCACTCTCCATTTCCTCTCTTACTCTTCCCCCTTCCTTTCCCGTTCTTAAATTAAAGTCTTCTCCTATTCTTATCCTTTCTCCGTCCCTCCTCTCTTCCATCCACTCACTCAGTCTTTGTGTTATTCTATCCAGGTTCCTGTTTACATATAACCCTATCACTCTCCACCACTCCCCTCCCAACCGCACCTTCACTACCATCATACCCTCCTCCTTTTCTACCAATTCATCCCTTCCTCCCTCAATTCTCTCTCTTATTCCTACTATCATTCCTCCCATCGCCCTACCCTTTTTATTTTTTCTTCCCGCCTCCTGCATTTCCCATTTATATCCTTTCGGTAACCTTTTTCTTATTCTTTCCCACCCTTTTTCTTGTAGCCACGTCTCACTCATACAAATCATGTCCCATTCTTTTAATCCTGTCCAGAATTCTTCATCTTTATTTTCCAGTCCCGCCACGTTCCAAAAACCTATCTTAAAAATTTTCTTTCTTCCTTCTTTTTCATCCTCTTTTCCTTTTTACTCGTTCTTTTTTCCTTTTCCCATGTTTCCATTTGTATTCACGTTCTCGTCCTTCTTCTTCTCTTCCTTCTCCCTCGCATTATCTATCAACTCTTCTAAAAAAACCTCTCTTTCCTTCTCCTTTTAACTCTTTCTCTTTTAAATTTACTTCTTTTCTTCTTTCTCTTATTTTCCATTCTCTAAACTTTTCCTTTCTCTCCTCCCATATCCACAGCTTATCTTCTATCCATATTTTTATATATCCTACTCTTACTTTCTTTCCTTCTCTTCTTAATTTGTCTGCTTCCTTCCTGATTCTCCATTCAATCATCCTTTCCTTTTCCGTTAAGTCATCTGCTATCCATTTTTTCCTCTGCCTCAATTTCCCTTTTCCCCTTATAACTTCCAACTTTTCTTTTAAACTTCTAAGTTTCACCCATACCATACCCACTCTCTCCTTGTTCACCGCTCCTATCTTTGTCACTTCCTCTATCTTTACCTCCGCCCCTGTCACCTTGACTATTTCCTCTACTTGCTTTTTTACCTCATCTATCCCCTTTTCTTTTATTTCCACCCCCCCCCCTTATTATTATATTATTTTTTCTCTCTTCCCTTTTCATTATCTCTTTCTCCATTTCCAAAGTCTTTATTCTTTCCTTTAATCTCTTTATCTCTCCTAAATTTTCATTTTCTAATTGCTTCCCCCTTTCTTTTTTCTTTTTTCTTTTTCTTCTTCTTCTATACCCATTTTTTCTCCTCTACTTTCCCATTCTTTCACTCTCCCTTTCAATGCTTCTATTCTCTTCGTCATCATCTCTTTTCCCTTTTCCCATCCTTTTTTTAAATTTTCCATCCATTTTCTCATTTCCTCCTTACTCTCTCTTATTTCCTTTATCTCCTCTGTGATTATTCTAAATCGTGCTCTCATTTCTTTAACTATCTCTAACCACTCTTCTTGCAGTTTCTCCTGCACGTTCTCTATCACTTTCTCCGGTGATCTTACCACCTTCATGCTTTTCTTGAAAACTTCCAATTCTTCCAATCTCTCTTTCTTTTCCTATTGCCTTTCCTTCCTCTTCGCTCTCTCTTAAAAACTTCCATGATCGGCATGCTATTCGATCTTTCTCTCGCAAGGCTCTCGGCTTTTGTTGGTCTTCTTCCTTTTCTCTTTTCTGTATTATCTCCTTCCTCAATCTCCTCCTCTTTTCCCTTATCTAGATCCTCTTCCCTTTTCTCGCTCATTTTTCTACTATTTCTATCTTTTTATTACCTTCCCGATCTTATCACTTCCTTCCTTATTTTCCTGCTTTATCTTCCTATCCGATCTTTCTTTTATTCTACTTTCCGCTTCTCCCTCCACGCGGCGCCACTAATTTTTCTGTGGTGGACCCGACAGGCCTCGCGATGACCGGGAGCGCCGCCGCCGACCAATAGGCGGCCAGGAAAGAATATAATAAAGACATGTAGTATACTCACTATAGAGACACTCTCTCATAAGAATCTGTACACGCTTGTAACTCGTTCCGTAAAGAAAAGAAATATATTCTTAATTGTAATAGTTATAAGAGAACAGTGTAGTTAAATATACTCACCCGACATCCTGAGCATTCCGGTGGATAGACAGGACAGACTTAATTGTAGCAACCGCTACACTGTGTCTTTACTCCTAATCTCACTAATCTACTCCCTATTATTTCCTTTCTTCCTCCCTTATCCCTTCTTTCCTTACCCTCCCTTCAATTGCCCTTCTACCTTCCTCCCCTCTATCTCCCCTCGTCTGCCCTCTACCCTTACCCTCCTTTTCTTTTCTCTAAAAGACCGTTTCCAACCTCGGTCGCTACACTCACACGTCATTCACACTCACAACCGGAAGTAAAAGTCTAACAATGCAAAGTATGAAACATTAATTTTTGCACGCGATGTAAATTGCGCAAAAGGTTTAAATCGTCGATCGATAATCATAAAACACTGTCAGGTACGTCAGTATGTTTAGAACTGTGCATTTTAACGGACCAAATACGAGGAGTACATATCTTTTTCACTTTTCCTGTCGACGATGAGAGTAATAAGAATAATAAAAATAATAATGACGTCAACGTATCTTAAGCAAAAGTTTTACATTTCTATCCATCTTTATATTTTAGCTTTTAGGCCAAGTAAAGCAAAAATAAAAACACTTTTGTTATTAAAATTGACCCTAAGCTTTTTAATGGACATACTTAAAACTTGATTGTTTCAGCCGTTATTGATATCTAAAATAATCTCAGCTGTTGTCAACTTAACAACGGCGTAAAGACACATAGTAGGTTTCACTGCGCGTACACTTTACACGAGCCTCAACTGCTTTTTTGATATCTTCTCTACAAAAATAGTTGTAAAAAATAATTTAACAGGAACTATTTTAATAGAAAAGACATTTTTAATTGACGGTAATTTTGTACGTAAATTTAATAAACAATGTTTTTATGAGTAAAATTTACGACATTATTTCTAACATCTATTTGAAATGTTATCTTAAAAGCATGCAGTGGATGACAAACTTGCACTGCGCAAATAAGAAAAAAATTAAAATTGTGGATTTGTAAATATGCTACATATTGTATAAACACATTCTGTCTGTGTAAATTACAAGGTGACTTTTCTTGATTTAAAACATTAATCAAAAACATCGCAACTAATTTTTATACCTAAATTTTGACATCTTTACTACAAAAAATTAATGAAAGTTATTTTGGAGGTTAAGTAGAAGTCAATCACAAAGTTTATTCAAGCAATGTTCTTTTTATTGGCTATACAAATTGAAAAGTTATTTTCCACGATTAAAGTATGAAGGGCTTAACAAAGGCGGAAAACTATATCTTGTGCTCAAACTAAGTGCAAAACATTAAATAAATTATTGTCATAAAAATATAAATATTATAAATGTAAATAAAATGCTCATTTCACTTGCTTATTTCGCCTGCAGATCTTTGCTCATCTCGCCACCAAAAATTGCCCAATCCGTATGTCGTCGCACGGTGAAAAAGACAACAATTTTTCTCTCAAAATCAATAGTAAAATTCTCGATTTTTAAACGTTTATATCTCGTCTGTTATTGCAAAAAATGTAAAATATTGTGGAATTTTTTTACTTGTCTGCAAAAGCCGTTCCTACTCTTCAAATTTTTTCTATATCCCGGATCTCCTGTATATTGTTGCGCTTTCACCCAGTAAATGCGCTTGCGCCCGGTCATTCTCGTGAAAGTTTCTAAATTTGCACACTTGCCTAAACACTCGTTTGAATTACTGTATTTCCTCGTTCGCGTTAAAAAAAAAGTAACATTGGTTCTAAGACAAGAAACAAATTTGATTTTCAAACGAATGTTGAGCAAATACGGATACGTAAGTTCGTGTCAGTAACGTTGCGAGTCGGACGCGGCAGACGACGGCGGATGCATATTTTGAAGTGATAGACGAAATTATTAAGAAAGCAAAACTGAGGTATACTAAAAGATGCTAACAACAAGATTTTAGTATGCGTTGTGGCGAGAGCTTAGGCCCCACCACTAGACGGCAGACACCGTCCCTGAGGGGGACCCGGGCAGACACCGACCCGGACAATACCGAGCGCGCCAAACAAAGTTCGGCGGGCGACCACCGGCCCGACGATGGCGCACGCCGCCGAGGTAAGAGTGGGAGCTCCCCCACTCTCATCTCGGCGGCTATATAAGCCGAGCTCGCGGCAGAGCCAGTACCTTGTCCGTTCCGAATCCTAGTCACGAACGCACATCCTCCAGATCCGATAGGCTTCGGGCGCTCCCGAAGCCCTCTCTAGTACTCTCCGACTCGGGCGCTCCCGAAGCCCTCTCTAGTACTCTCCGACTCGGGCGCTCCCGAGTCGTCCCCGGGCGCTCCCGGTGAGAGTCTTCCGCTGCTTTGGGCGCTCCCAAGGCAGAGTAACTTCAGGTTCCTGGAGACTTCGGGCGCTCCCGAGGCTCCACCACCGAGGCGATCGGATACCGCCGGCGCCCTTGGCTAGTCCGGGCCACCGAGATCCCCTGGACGGGCGCTCCCGTCCAGGCCGTAGGATCTGTCGTACGGCACGCTGCCGACGACACCGCCGCGGTCGGGCGCTCCCGATTGCCGCTCTCCGGGCTATCCCGGACAATCTTCGGTTTTCTTGGACGGGCGCTCCCGTCCAAGTTTAGAGCCTGCCGCACGACTATCAGTCATCGGCATCGCCGCCGTCGGGCGCTCCCGACGGCCGCCACCTCCAGGGCACTTCGCGCCCTCACACGATCCCCCGGACGGGCGCTCCCGTCCGGCAACGGGTCCGCCGCGCGACAGCCAGTCGCCGGCACTGCCGCGGTCGGGCGCTCCCGACCACTGCCCCTCGGGCCAGCCCGAGCAACCTCGGTCTTACCGACGGGCGCTCCCGTCGGTCCAGACCACGACTAGCCGCCCAACCTATCGTCGTTCTAGCGAACTTTGGCTCCGGCGAGCCTCAATCCGGCGAACTACGCGACACGGCAAATCGCTACCGTTACAGCGTTAACATAAGGCTAAAAAAATGGAAAAAGTATATCAAGATTTTTTTTAATGACATTCCGTTTGATTAATCACTCCGAAACGACGATTACAATGAGACTAGTCCTGCTATCACGAAGAAGAAAGACGTGTCATAAAACTCCAAAAAAACGACAGAGATATAGGACCAGACAAGATATATGTAGAAACTCTGAAACTAATTGTTGACGCAGATGATAAAGGCCTAATGCTTGTAGAGAGCCTAAAGCGCGTGGCCGGCACCAAAACAATCAGGAACGACTCGCGCGTAACAAGGAGCCTCACTCGGTAAAAAATCTTTACTTTTGTGGTCACGAACGAACATTCAGACCTCGCGCCGCGACCACCACCGTTCGCCCAAGACTTCGCGCGGTCCCGTCCATACATTTAATTTACGCGGGCCGACCAACCGCCCGCAGCGCGTAGCGCAGACCACCGTAGCGGGTAACATGGGCCGCCTAACCGCCCACACCGCGCGCCGCCACAGACCGCTTGGGAGTGGGGTGTCTCCCACTCTCGGGCCCACGGGTATATAAACCGCCTCGAGCGCGAACGAGGCACCTTTTCCGCGCTGGGGAGCACCCCAGCAACCGATCCTCCAGGACTTGGGCGTTTCCAAGTTTTCCTCGACCGGGTTCACCCGGCTCTCGAAACCGACACCGCTCCGCAAGACTCGGGCGCTCCCGAGCCTTCCTTCGACCGGGCGCTCCCGGCCTTTTTGGATACCGTTGTGTCTAGGACTCGGGCGCTCCCGAGCCTTCCCTCGACCAGGCGCTCCCGGCCTTCCTCGATACCGTGGTGTCCACGACTCGGGCGCTCCCGAGCCTTCCTTCGACCGGGCTCACCCGGCTCTCGAAACCGACATCGCTCCGCAAGACTCGGGCGCTCCCGAGTCTTCCTTCGACCGGGCGCTCCCGGCCTTCCTCGATACCGTTGTGTCTAGGACTCGGGCGCTCCCGAGCCTTCCCTCGACCAGGCGCTTCCGGCCTTCCTCGATACCGTTGTGTCCACGACTCGGGCGCTCCCGAGCCTCCCTTCGACCGGGCGCTCCCGGATCCCCTTCCGACCGCTTTCTACCCCGACATCCGGCTTCGTGGGCGAATTACATACTGCGCCGAATATCCGCGACCGCGATACTCTGTCCGATCGACACGGCCTGGACGGCCGAGCTTGTACACTGCGCCGAATATCCGCGACCGCGACACTGTCCGATCAACACGGCCTGCTAATTTTGTACACTGCGTTTAGGAATACGACCCGCCGGAACGGCTTGGTCAGCCACCCGCCTGTAAATAGTTTTAGGACTTGTAGGAAGACGGGCCCTTTGCGTAATCCCGCTCTTAGCGTACTATTCTCCCTATCGTTTAGTTTTCTTTAACCATTTGTATAAATTGCCTACGTCATTTCTTTTGTTTTCAGTTATTTTGTATTAACTTGTCCCCATTATTTTGGGCTTTGCAATAAACTACTGTATTTTGTATAATTGATCACGTCTCGGTTTCTCTCACTCGTACCCCGGATCCCGGCGAGCTTTCCGCCTCCGAAATTACCGTGTTACAATTTGTTTGTGTTTTTGGTAATTCACCACTCGTGCCGTTAACAGGAGCGTATCACTCTTTTGTTAAATCCTTTTTTGTTCACGATGAGGTGTTTTAATAGTTAAATATTTTTTGTAAATAAATGACGTTTTTTTGTTACCTTGTTAATTGATTTGTAAGATTTATTTTGTGAGCTATCGATTTTCTTTACGACAAAGAGTTCTTTCAGTTTAACCCCGCCTCTCTCCGTTCGGGTTAGCTAGCCTCCGCGCGTAGCAACTACAGAATATTAATTTTTTTCGCGATTTTAAAGATTGTTTTTCGGTTCAATTGGCATGGCAAGGTCCGTGCTTGGTGTCTAAGTCAGATTTTTTCGTAAACCGTTTCTCTGCGCGTCGAGACAAGCCGGAGAACCCTTAACCCTTCTCTCCCCGCTACTCCTCTGGTATCCGACCGAGCGTGAATCACGAATCTGTGTTCGCTTTTTTTAACGCGCTTAAATTCGCGGGGAGATAAATCGTAACAATACATATATGGTCGTATTCTATGAATATCCTAGGTAAATGGAATAACAAGAAGGTGTACTAAAAAAAGACAAAGAATTTCTGACAATCGTTAAAGAACGCAAGCTGCAATACATCGGACACATTATGATAAGAAAACGCTACGAGATCCTTCGACTTGTCATCAAAAACAAGATTAAAGGCAGGAAATATGTGGAAAAACAGCAAATCTTGTGATTCAAAAATCTGCGACGGTGGCTCGGTCGAACATCTATAAAAATTTTCAGAAGTGCAGCTTTACGCACCATCATAGTCATTTGAATCGCCAACCTTCGAAAGGAAACGACGTCTTAAAAAGAGGAAGAAACTAATCCATTGAGATTGATGTGCGGAGATCTTGACGAACTTGAAGTCATTAACCCATGTGGAATCGTACAAGCGTGGACTTAGATTCATCCCGAACTTGTTGTTCTTCATCAATAACTTTCAAAAATAAAATATCACTTTCGACATTTTGCGCTTATCTGTGAACATGCATATACAACACAGTACTGCTTATAAATAAACTGCCTCGCCATGTTAAATACTGTACTGTGAGAATATATATACAAATCATGTTTTTAATACACACATTACTGTTTTCGTAAAATATCACACACATACATACACAAACACGCGCACTGACTCTATATAAATATAAAAAATAATTAAAAAAAAAGGTTAACTTTTAAGTCGTAAAAATTTACTTTAAAAATACTTCTTTTTCATCAAAATAAAACGTATTTACAAAATTTTAACAAAATCAAATATTGGCCGCTTTAGGAAGAATAGCCCTAAATCTTTAAGTAAAATTAATTTCAAAAAATTCAGAGAAATGTTAAATATAACATAAATAACGTACGAAATAAATTTATATAAAAATAACCACATAAATTTCAGATGACGTGTTAAAATATAAGAAAATGACAAGCGAATGGCTAGAAACGGCGCCGTCGCACTCACTCACGCGCAGCTTCCTTGTCGCTCTTACGTCAATACATTTTATACATTTTAATTTTTTTCTCAATAACAGTTGAGAATTTAGCAAAATGATACGGGACTTTCCTATTTGTATTTTCAAGTTCTATTTATACCTAAGAGATGCTCACTACTCAACTAGACGCCTTGTATAAAGGATAATTTAAAGCGCACTTAAGTATAAGGTAACACCATAACAATAAATTAAGACAGGAAAGTTCCGTTGTCTCCAGGTGTATGAGACCACAAAAAATATTAAGCATTACAAACTTACAAGAGAGAAACTTTCGGATGCAGACGTTTGGATTAGGTCTGCTATACGGTGTTGTAAAATCGTTTATGTCGCTAAACCGTTGCTTATGTTGTTGTTTTATTTAATTAGGCATATGATAAAATAAACAAATTTCGAATTCTGATTACACAGTTCTGCAAATTTTCAACAATTTTATGCTACTGAAATAAAACCTAGTACACTTTACGTAATTTTGGTCACTAAATCTAAATCTGGCCTTCGTTTTTTTCCATCACGTCAGAATTTGTAGATATGACCCATTTTTTATCTTAAATAATAGACGGAAAAATTAAAATTTGATTTCTAAGCATTTTGTAACAGATAGAGTAAAGGGTATCGTCATAAGTATTTTTTATTGATTTATCACTTCTCATAAAAAAAGAAAGTTATGTGAAACATTAAACAACACAGTGTTATGTCAGGGGTAGGAGTATTTTAAGAGTTTGTTAACCGCTTCTCGGATGCTTAGGAAAAGGCTCGAGAGCAGGTAGGGAGGAGGAAAAGATTTGGAGAGTGACGTAACAGCCGATCCTTGCGTGGCACGTGTTTAATGGTGCCACGCGTAAGCGCGCTAGGAATGGGTTCGAATCGGTCACGAGGTGGAGCTAGCGCGTTATCCTGGTTCTTTTTAGGGAAAGAAATTTAATTCTTTTTCCCTGGGACAGAATCGGAGGTGATTTTTCGCAACAAAGAATATTTAGGTTAAATTAAAATAACTAATTCTGGATTCTCAATAATGCAAGTCGATGAACTTAATATTAATTAAGTACAATTTTAGAATATAAAAACAAGTTAAATGAATTTAAAGAAATAATAATATAAAAAGAAAAAAGAATAGGGCTTAACAAAAGATACATTCTAAACATATTTTAAGAAAGAGAAAAAGAAAACGTGATAATTATTCTAAGCGTAAAGTAGAGAAATTAAATGTTAACAAACATGAGTATATGCGTATGTACATACATCGTGGTAGGTTGTGTATGAGCTTCATAGAGTTACTCTAGGTCAATCTCTATTATTTCCGAGATCCGGCTTGTCGACCTCGGAAATACTCCGTCGATGAGCCTGATCGGAGCTAAAAAAGGGTGTTCCACCCCGGGATAATAAATGAGGATATTTTGATCAGGAGTCGCCCTCCTGGCCTCTCTCCTGATCTCTTCGGGATCGAAGTAGTCAGGGCCTATGGTATAGGCCCTTTCCGGGACAGGATCCGTCCACGGAGTGCAGGTCCTCCGGAGGAGCTCGAGGAGAGGGTCTACGACCGCTTTCGGTTCCTCTTGCTCCTCGAGGAACTCTACACTTGGGGCGGGGAAAGGGGAATGATCCGAGCCGTCAGGCTCTTGCCAAGAGACGGTTTCGTCTTCAGCAAAGGAGCCGACCTCCTCGAGTTCCCCAGGATAAAGAATTGGTGACGGGATAGGAGAGGAGCATGCTCTAGGAGCAGCTCCAGGAGAAGATTCGGTGGAATTTAGAGATATATCGGGAGTGTAGGAAGGAGAAATAGGGCGGAACTGCTCCGACTCAGGCTCGGATGACGTCGGAGTTCTCGATTGCGGTGGTGCAGGTGTTCGAGGCGGTGAGCTTTCTTCGACTTCCGAGTGCTCGCCGTTAAACGGCGAGTTGGGAGGAGCGAAAGGAAGAGGCGACCATGGCCGCTCTGATCTTCGTTTCGGAGGTTCGAGTATGACCTCCCTTGGCGCCGCCGCGAACAGGAATTGTATGAAGAAACTCCGTACTAGTTCCCGTAACTCCCTAATCTTCCGGTTCCTCCGCGCTCGACTTTTCTTAATGGAGCGTAGGTTGCTCGATTCCACTAAAAGGTATCAATTTAAGATTAAGTTAACGAAAGAATTATAGAGGAAAAATGCTAGGGCATCACGTCGCATTCCTCCTTCCGGATCTCTCCATACATCACTTTAGAGATTCTTCCAGTTTCTCTGACCGGATGGAGCCTCACTCAAGTCAAGGTTTTGATAGTCACTATTTACTGGCGGCATATCGTAACTTCTGACAATAGGAAGCCCGTTAACCAAGTCGAGTCATCGGAGAACTCGAAGGACTTTAGAGAGATGGCGGATTTGTGGAATGCGAACGGCACCCTGACAATACCATCGTTATTTATTTCGAATATATATATATATATATATATATATATACAGGGTGTTTGAAATAAGGTTTCCTTCCCGGTAACTGTAGATAGATATCGGGAATACAAATCGAAAAGTCAGATATCATTTAGTGAAATTCGTAACCGTTACCGAGTAAGAAATTACTGAATTTTGACGAATTAGCGCGGAGCACATAATAAGTCGGGCGCGGCAGGTGAGAGCGGGTGGGCCTTAGGGAGAGAACGGGGGTGAAACGCCGCGCGACAATTGTCTATCACACCACGCGTTGACTCCTCCCACCCCCACCCCACAATTGTCGCGCGGCGTTTCACCCCGTTCTCTAAGGCCCACCCGCTCTCACCTGCCGCGCCCGACTTATTATGTGCTCCGCGCTAATTCGTCAAAATTCAGTAATTTCTTACTCGGTAACGGTTACGAATTTCACTAAATGATATCTGACTTTTCGATTTGTATTCCCGATATCTATCTACAGTTACCGGGAAGGAAACCTTATTTCAAACACCCTGTATATATATATATATATATATATATATATATATATATATATATATATAATTTTTAGAATTTTAGTGGAACCGTTTTAAAGGGGAGGAGAAAATAAGGGTTAAATAAATGTTGAGACTTACTTTTTGTTGACTTTGATTATCTCGGAGGAGTCCTTGATCCTTGGACGAGTCTCTTTATTTTCAAAGGGTACACAAAGGTGTCACAAGTCACTTTTAACACAAAGAGCAAATTTTCTTACGGAGATGATTCAGAGACTGAATGAGAGCGAGTCCCGCCAAAACACGCGGTTTTATAACTTCGGAAAAGGGGAGAACTAGCGCCGGGTTTTCATTTTTGAAAAAGTCAGTGTTCTTATTTGCCAGCCGTGTTCCTTCACTTTTCCTTTTTCTTAATTATCGGTCACTCAGTTCTCATGCCTTCTCTGATTTTCTTAAGCTCTAGTTTTTGCCCTTAGGTTTTTAATTTGTGGTGAGGAGTTCCCGATATCAATTGGCCCGAGAGAAAAGATTCGTTTGTACTAATCTCCGCCCGCATGGCTTCCCCTCCCAACCTTCCAGAATATTATCATTGACAGTTGGGAGAAAAAAAATTATTAAGGGCCCCTTTTCGTTATCACCGGGTCGCGTTTGTTTATGGAATCCGACCGCGTGTCATATTCTTACAATCGCAGGACTTTCGCGCCTTTGTTCTGCATATATCTCGGAGCCATGGTATAACTGCGATCTCAAGTGCTTCACTTATCGCCAGATATTCGATATTGATTCTAAATCGTTTTGGGACCCTATTAGTTTAATGTCCCTTGAAGAGTTTTCTGTTTAGATTTCCGTCGGCATCTATAGCGTGATTGTTTTAAGTTTAATTTAAGCATCCGGCAATAAGGGTTTCAGAGTATAAAATTATTTCTTCTGGAAGCTTGGAAGTTTTCTCTCGTCACCAAATAACCTCGGTTTACCCCGTTTATCTAATTTATTACTCGCGTGTCGGAAAAAAGGAGATGTGGAGTCCGAGGACGTAACAACCGTATTTCCAACTATACCGTTAATTGTCTTCAAAACGAAACGTGTGGACAATTTTCATGACTGTTTTTGAAATTAGTATAAAAAACTAAATAGAAAACATGTGTCGCAATACCCTTTACTCTATTTGTTACAAAATATCTAGAAGTCAAAATTGAAATTTTTTGTATTTTGCTTAAGATAAACGTTATAATATAAATAGATGTTGTTTATTTTGTGCTTTTCTTTTAGCATCACGTTTACAGGTGTTCGTCGCGATTATAATTACGGGCCGCTTAGTCGTAACTTACTGACTTGCACGAGCTCGGGTGCTCGAGCATTATATTGCCGACTGTTTGTCAACAGTCAGCGTTTCAGCGGAAGGCGGCGACCGGCCTAGTTTCTTCCGCTGATATTGCAGGTGACAAAAGTGCTGATAATAAATCAGTGTAGGCTTAGCAGATGGCATACGGTTTGGCAATCTCCTGAGCTTTAATTTTAAATTGGCGCACGTGGTCTCAGTCGCCTGTACCCGGGGCTCGAGTTACAATAGAATACATTCCGTTGTAAGAGACATCGTAAGAACTGTGTCATGCAAAATGTATTCAAACTATACGAATGGTGACTTTGTCATCAAATTGACGATGTATACTTTTTTGTATAAATTTTAACGATTTGCGGATTGTTCCGCGATTGATCCAGCAATCACCGTTCGGCTGCTAATAACCGGCTACTTGTCTGGCAGAACGACGGGGCATGCGATGTCTCTTTTTTAATCGCCGGACATATTAGGAGCCTGGCGACCAGCAAGCGAAGCCGCCGCTGCTGCGGCTAAATCGTCCAACGAAAACGGAAAGTTGTTACAAAATAAACTAATTTTTGTAACATTTACGCTTAAGAATTATTTTTCTCTCATAATTTTACTACTATGACCTATTACATTCCCATTTTAAGCAAATTTAGAAAATAAGAGAGAATATTATAAACATTTCCAAGTTGAAGTATTCGATCGTGCGATCAGTACGTTATTAATCACTCATATAACACTATGCCCGCAAAAAGAAAAAAATAAACGAGTAAATTTCTTGTTTAAATATCAAAATTGTGGCAAGACCCCGCTGCCCCGCCACTAATCGAGCGACTAGCGCTCTCAAAAACTAGAATCGCGCCGAAAGCGCACGATTGCGGCCGCTCACCACCGAAGGCCGAGGAGGTAGGGATACCTCTACCTCCGACCGACGGGTATAAAAGCCGCGGTCGCGGACGGACCGGCACCTGTCCCGATCCAGCTCCCACCGCGACCACACGGCCGCAATCGAGAGGCGATTCTTAGTCCAATACCGTCTCGGGGATTTATCCCGGACGATCCACAGTGCAGCGACTTGGGGGATTTCCCGGTCGTAATCTCGGGGTTGCCCGAAACACTGGCCATCGACTCGGGAGGGAAATTCCGGACGACTCCCGGGTGGCAATTCTATTCATGTCGGGAGTTTTCCGGACGACTCGCAGTGCAACGACTCGGGGGATTTCCTTGTCGTGATCTCAAGGGTTATCTAGAACACTGGCCGTCAACTCGGAAGGGGGGAAGGAGAAATCTCGGTCGATTCCCTAGTGGCAATCTTAATCGTCTCGGGGGGTTTCCTGGACGATCCTCGACACACCGACTCGGGGGTTACCTAGAGAACTTCTTCCAAGTCTAACATTTCCAGCGTCGACCCACCGTCCGCATTTATGCGCGAGCCCTGATAGCGTTGTATTTGCGACCGACGCGTTCTTACGCGTACAACCGACGTCCGTTTCGTTTGCGACCGACGTTGCTCCCGTTTTACTTGCGACCCCGCTTAACCTATCTGTTTGCGACCGACGCTTATTGCTGTTTCGCCTGCGATTCTGCGCTACCGATCCGCTTGTAATCGGCGCTTGCCGCCGCTCTGCATGCGACTCTTTCCTACCGACATGCTTGCCACCGATATTTGCCGCTGCTTGCTTGCGACTCCGCGCTGCGCTCGAATCTAGGGCAATTACCCCGTGTGCGACCGACGCTTATCACTGCTTGTTTGCATTAAACCCACGAGCACGTATCAACTCTCCGCGGACATATTGTCGACACTCACACTTCATAAGGGCTATCAGCCCAAGCATGTACATTTTGTAAATATCGAGAATAAAACTATAATATCTATTCAGTTCATATAAACCAGTGCACGGCTTCTTGTACTCTAATTTCCACCGAGTGATTCCAGGCCGAACAAAAGTTAAAGCGTTACAAAATTAATTAAATTTTTAACAAACTTTTTTTGCAGCGTTTCACATAAACAATGCGCAAAATATGCTTACTCAGCAGACGATACCTGTTGACAAATACAAGATACAAGTATCTTGAGATCAGCGTCAACATCGAGGCTAGCGAGTTTCGTGAAGATCGTTGTGAGCGATCATCGAGAAGAGGAGTTGTAAATATCACTCCGCAAGTAGAAGGAAATGTGTGAATATCGATGGACCATGCGGAGTATGCTTTGCAACAAATCAAGGGTTTATGCGATTTTGCAAACGTGGGTCCACTTACCATGTATTATAACTTCAAATAAAGATTTGTTACATTTATATCGGATTGTTACATTTTTAGTTCGCGATACATAAAATAAAAAGATAAATGTTACTTCTTTTATTTTGAGAAAAAGCGCTAAAGACAATAGAACAGACTTGTTGTAAGAGAAGATACAGAACACACGTACTTTTCAGAGGTATCAAATAATTAATTGATTCAGATCAATTCTTACACTTTTCTACGCCTCGACATTTACACCATAAAAGTTTGTTCCATAAACAGAATCAAACTCGTGCCGCTTGAATCTGCTGAAACGCGTATGATGATGACCGAACCAATGTTTAACCGAATGCTTAATTTTGACAAAAAAATTATTTTTTTTACATTTACAGTACAAAATCCATAAAAGTAGTCAAACAAAGTTCAAAAATAATCAATCAAATTCAAAATTTCTAAATTTGATATGTATTTTTCCAGACATTTATATAATTGCAAATTCTTATTTTTTTGCAATTACAGCACCATTTGTTACAAAAAAATTTAGACAATAGTTACGTACCTCTTTTCTTTAAATTTCGAATTTACAATTAAAAAGGGAATTATTTAAAAAATTATACCTTCCGTCCAACACTCAAAAAAAAAAGAGCCTGAATTATTTTTGGTACTATTTAAGAGATCTTGAGACAAATGTTGGACACATGTGTTTTGTTTTTTTATTTCAATGTGTATTTTTTGGGATATTTAGGTGGTCTTACTGAAATAATTTAGCCCAGGGATGCGCAACTATTTTCGGGGCGGCCAAATGTAAAATTTGAAGTTGTACTATAAGCTATAGTAACAAAATAAAATTAATATTTTTATGTCTTAATTATCTTTAATTTTTCTGTAAATTAAGTTTGGACATCGCAAACCAAATTGAAAAGCCTTGCGGGCAGGATTTAATCCGCAGGCCGCTAATTGTGCATCCCTGGTCTAGCCTATATACAAGGTAAAACACTTAATGTGACTTAACACTTAACGACTTTAAATTGCTCATAAATCATTTATTGCATAAAAAAACTTTCCAACAAAAGTTAAATAATATATAAGTGAAACATGTAATAGAGTAATTCGTTTTACGTTATCTTGTATTTTTATTGAGATATGATGGTCATCTTCAGTTTTTTAAATGATGTAACAACGTTTAACGTTTTTGTCATGTTCTACCTTACCAATCATTATAGAGGCACGAGCTTGAACCCAAAATTTTGAATATTATATACAATTTAATTTTATTACTACTCAATTATGCAAAAATTTGTTGCCATATTGTGGAATAGATAGCGTTGTCAATTATAAAAAAGAACAAATACCTTGTTAATGTCAAAGACAAAATGAGATTATAAAATGCCTTCAAACTTATACTTCTAATTTTTTTTGGCATACTAGCGTCGTGCAAATTATTTGTTCATTTTATGATTCCCTCTAATATGTCGTTTCTAAGATATAAAACTGAGGTAACAAAATTTAGATTAGTGTAACAATATTACCTTCTTGGATCGAGAGAGTTAAATTGATTATATTTTGTTTCGAAAGCACTGTAGCACGAATAAAATTAACATTCTCAAATACAATTGGTGTATTGAAATATTCTTGCTTTTTTAATGATGCAATCATTTCCCATATATAAAAAAGATATCCCATAGCGGGAAATAAATTTTTGTCATTAACAATATGATCAGTTAAATATTGAAATTCCTCATCATTTATATCAATATCTATAGCAATTTCTCTAGTAGAAATTTTTTTTTTGTCGCTATGTTGCATTACAAACATATCTTTGGAATGATCCCATCTGCAAAGTAAAATTAACAAAATCTTTGGCATCAAGTCTTTCAACAATATATAAAGTAATGTAAGGTCGTCAAAATATGTAAATACAAAAGTTTATTGAAAAAAAACCTTAAATTAACACGACTTTTACTTAAAGTTTTTCAAAGATTTGAAATTTTGCGGGTTAAACACGTTAAAACCTCTGGTTTCCATGGAAAACATCATTAAACTCTGTATTAAACAAATTTCGCAATTAAGATTAATTAGAGAAGGCTCTGATTTTTGTTGACAAAAAGATATCCGTTTTCAGCGATTTTTTTTACAATAAAAATTCAAACCAAATCTAAAAATCGCAACATACTTCTAAATTATTCTATAAAAAATTTACATTTAAATACCTACAGTAACGAGGTAGAACTGCATCAGTAACCCATTTAAAACAAAAGAAAAGTAGTGTGAAAATAAGAAAAAAAAGATTGCATTGGCCGAGTGACCGAGTTGCAGCTATATAGCCTGCTAACGCTGAACAATCAGTGTCTAACAAGGAGTGGTTTCCAAGTGCCAAAGCAGTTTTTTAATGAGCTTTGGCATGGTAGTAGAAAAGGAAAATATAAGATTACGCGTCGACGATTAGGTGTAGATACGCAATAGTTTTTAAAAAATCAAGGTTTAATATTTTCCGAGCGCGCTATGTACAGATGCTACGTCGAGTCTTTCAACAGTGTTTGGTTGGTCGTACGGTGAGTGCTTCAGACTCACAGTTCGAAGATTATGCGTTCGCGTCCCGTAATGTTAATTTTTTGAAATTTTTTTTTATTTAAATAATTGTATTTTTTTTACTTTAGTTGGATTAATTTGATATGTATTAAATATTTTAATATTTACTATGTTAATTAAAAAAAAAAAAAAAAAAAATTTAATTAATAAATATTTTCCAAATTAATTTTTGTTTCTAAAAATTAATTATTTATATATATATATAGCTATGTGAATCGTATACAGTGAGGACCGGCACAAAACATAGATATTTTTGCATACATAGATATACATCGACATGTAGATGAGTGTATCGATAAAATTTTTCATATATACTTCAATTTTTTCCAAGATATTAAACATTTTTATTATCGTATACTAATAGTACATTATGAGAACCAACATTTTGTTTTTTAATAACAGAATTGTATGCTTTAAATTAAAGTGTTTATACAGGGTGTCTTGTCTTAAGTGTACATCACTGTGGATTTAGAAAGTTATTGGAAATATAAGTTAAAAAATCCTATACTATTTTGGAAAATTCTCAACCATTATTGAGAAAAAAATTAAAATGTTTGAAATGTTTAAGCGTAAGAGCGACAAGGAAGCTGCGCGTGAGTGAACGCGACAGGCGAATGGTTAGGAATGGCGCCGTCGCCTGTCGCGCTCTCTCACGCGCAGCTTCCTTGTCGCTCTTACGCCTAATCATTTTATACATTTTAATTTTTTTCTCAATAACGGTTGAAAATTTTCCAAAATAGTATAGGACTTTTTTATTTATATTTCCAATATCTTTCTAAATCCGCGGTGGTGTACACTTAAAGCGGGACACCCTGTATATTCAGGGTAGTCCATTTAAATTGAGACATTAAAATATCTCACGAACACTCCGCTAAATCGAAAAATATTTCATACAAAAGTTGTATGTTTTTGAGGGGGACATCCGGTGGTGAATTTGAGTTTGACCTTGATGTCGAATTTGTAGGTCATTTAAAGGTCAATTTTAAAATCTTAAATAGAAACCCCAACTTTTTATTGCAGATTCTTATTCTCCATCAAAAAGTAAATAACTTTTGTCTGAAACATTTTTTCGAAAAATGTCAACTTATGTCCTTATAATGTCCTTAAACTGTTCTCAAAAATTATCTTCAAGATTATTTTAAAATAATAAGATAATATATTTTGGAAGAATATTTCATACAAAAGTTGTGTGGTATAGAGTGAGACATATTGTGATATTATTGGTTTGACCTTCAGGTGGAAAAATTATGGTCTTATTAAAAAATATGAAGTTGACCTTTACTTCACTTTAACATTCCATTAAAAATCTCTAGCAAAAGAACGACAAAAAATCTGCGGATAAATGATCGCGACAGGCGACGGCGTTATTTAGAGCCATTCATCTGTCGCAGTCAGTCACCAGCAGACATTTAAATTTTTTTCTCAATAACGGTTGAGAATTGTACCAAATGATATAAGACTTTCCTATTTGTCTCAACAAGTCCTACCTGTCTCCAAAATTATTTCTATTGTGTCGCAGACACACTGTTTAAATAACAAATGGAACGAACAAATGACAAAATCAATTGTTGCAAAAAACAAGATAAAAATGTGCATTTAGTATCACATTAAAGATATCTTTTTTTTATATAATTTTTCTAAATGTTTCAAAATTTATAAATAAATTATATTTTTTTTCGGTTACGTTTATTTATTTCTACTTTAAAAAAGAATATTTTACCTGATAAGGTGAGAAATCATTGGAGTACCGCGACTTACAGGAAATTGTATTTTTGGATAAAGGTTCGCAATTTGTGGTTGTAATCCTATATTATAAAGTTTCCCAATTGATTCTAAAAATTTCTCAACACTATTATTCTCATTACATATTGTTACATTTGTTATCGTAGAATGTAAAGAATCTTTCATGTGTTTTAAAATATTGTGGGACGATATCTCAATCGCTACTACGTCTTTTGGAATTGAGTATATTTTGTTCGTAAATATTACAGATGATGATAAGTAACTAGAATAATGTTTTGAATATAAAGGTAAAAGATCATTAGTACATTTATAAGCCGATGTAGTCAACCATTTTGAACTACAAAAAGTTCTTTGTGGTAATATTTGATTAATATATTCTTCACATTTACTTGCTGCGGGTATCATGTAACGACTATGAAAAGGTATATTGCCACAAGAAATTTCTTTTATAGTTTTATTATTGCCCTAAAAAAATATAAAAATTGTAAAAAATGTTTAAAAAAATATTTTTACTTAAATTAATAACATACCTGTAGTTTGAAAAGAAATGCTTTTACAGAATCTGTTGGTCCACTCACGATAAAATTTGACTTACTGTTATAACAAGCTATATCAATATCTGGAGGGCATACAGTTTTCATGGTTTCAAAATCAAGATTAACTTCAGCCATTGTACCGTTAATTATTTTTGACTCATAAAGTGCTAAGCCAATAAAATACGTTAATTGAATCGTTTCTTCTGCTGTTAAACATCCATCGGCATATGCACAGATCAGTTCTCCAATAGAATGACCGATTATAAAGTCGGGAAAAATACCAATGGATGTTAAAAGATCGATTATTCCTATCTGTAAAATGTATAATATATCTCTATGAAAATAACAAGATCAAATAATTACACCATAAATTTGCCGAAACTAGAAAATATATTGAACATTACAAACCCATGTAAAAATCAACAAACATGAACCTAAGTTCGCTTCGAAGCAGTGGGGGGGGGGGGTAGAACGTTCTTACGCTTAAAACAGTAAAAAGTTTATGTGAAACTGTATATGTGTGGACATAAGTTCGCTCCAATATGATGATATAATATGGTATGATATAATATGGTAATATTATACATAAAACTATTATCCAATCTCTGGGCCAAATAAACGGCGTTTATACTTCTAGCGTCGGACTGATTCTATCCGTGCGCTTGCATTTGCTCTGTGGCCCAATATTTAAAAAACTCATATTTAGATAACTTATACAAATTAACTAAAATGGTATGGGACTTTGTTATTTGTGTACCCGAGTTCTATTTATTCCTAACGGATCTGACACATAAAACAAAACACCTTGTATATACGCGCATTTTAAAGATTGATAAATTTTTTTAATTGTTTTATTACGATAATTTTTGCTACATGGAGTTTCAATTACTCCTAAAAACTTTGCGTATATCTATTTTCTTAATAAATTTAATCAATTAACGTCACTATTAATGACTTAAGTCGCGATACGGGCTCACCTGTCAAATCACATGGGTGGCGCCATATTGGATTTTTGTTAAACGTATCGCAAAATGTGTTACAGGCTACATTTAGCGGCTCATTTGATGAAAGCTTATAAATGTGCTATAAAAGTGGGTTCAGAATAGTTTTTTCGAGATAAAAACGCACATTAATGCTAAAAGTGACTGTTGCCTTTAAAAGTGCCTCTAAATGTGAGTTAAGAATTCGACCACATTTATAAAACTACATTTAAAAACGCCTTTAACTAAAAGCGCCTCTAAAAATGAGCTCAGATTGTGGGCCTTAGTCACTGATAATTTTCAATTTTTCCTGGGTTAATTATTTCAAAAATTTATAAAGACAGCAGGTATCAGATAGCACTACGCTACCACATTATTCGGCAACTAATGGAGCGGAAAAAATATGGTAGATACCTTTAAACGTAAAATAAAATGTATGATGATAAGTGAATTAAGTTTAACAGAATCAATAAATCAATTTTTATTCGATTATCGTTCTACTCCACACAGCACGATAAAACGAACGTCAGCAATATTATTTTTAAAAAGAAATTTCCGAACAAGATTTTCATAATTACGTTTACGTTTAATTAATGATAATGTTTATCAGACACAAAATTAGCAAATAGTAAATCATAAGAGAATAAAAATTGTAAATGTTAAAATTATTGAATTATTTTCTCAAGCGTCTAAAGAAATTTTATATGCTTAAATCTTTTATCATGGTAAATGTTATCAAGTACTTCTTTATAGAAGTGTTTACTACCTTGTTTTTTGCGAATTATAACGGGAGAATCCCTATGACGAAATATTTGATAAAAGACATCAGATACCTGAGAGATCTTTTATTAGCAAGTTAGTTACTCTCACCTAAGACACTGTTAAGAAACATTCTTTTATTAATTGTAATTTATATCTTTTGTTGTTTCTATTTTGTTTCTTTTATTAAACAATCAATTTTAAATTTATGTAGTGTGTGCATCTCTTTATTTTCTTCAAATTAGAACCTTTATAAACAACAATAAATTTCAATATAGATTAAGTAGTAATGATTACTGACTACAGAGGAACAAAAAATTGTTGGACTAAAAAGCAAATTGTTAAAGAAATAGTTCCAGAAATAACATATTTAGTAGAAATAACTTCAAACATAATTTGGAAAAGATATAACAATCAGAGAAGAGAATGTATTGAAGATACAAAAAAATTAAATAATAACACAAATAATAATTATAATTAAATGGACAATGTCATAACTAAAGTTAACACACCTCGTAGATCAGAGCGATTATTGCAAAAACAATTAAACCAAAATAATAAATAACTTAAATTGTTTCTAATTTCGTAGGAGAGAGTGCAGTAATTAAAAAATAGTAATAAATATAGCGTGATCATCTCATTGTCTCATTTTCACACCGAGATTCACCAGTAAAAAATAATGAGACAATAAAATGATATGGGACGAGTCATTTCGTTTCCGGCATCCGACTCGAGAACACCTTT
Source organism: Cardiocondyla obscurior (assembly GCF_019399895.1). Taxonomy (NCBI): domain Eukaryota; kingdom Metazoa; phylum Arthropoda; class Insecta; order Hymenoptera; family Formicidae; genus Cardiocondyla; species Cardiocondyla obscurior. The sequence goes on along the minus strand of NC_091888.1, from coordinate 2,889,592 downwards.
CATTGTCCATACAGTATAATGAATAAAATATCATTAATTTAAACCTAGATTGTTAAAATTTTCTATCCATAATATTTCAATTTGATCTCTGTTTCGTAAATGTTGAAGTTTGTCGGTCAGGAATGACCGTTCTCGTCTCCGAGATGTTGGTGGAGAAAAGTTTTAAATAAGATTTGTGACCGTTTATTTCGCAGAATATATTCTGCAGAATGCAGAACTATAGTACGAATCAGCGATGTACAGAAGAATTTAAGTGCGCGCGTACGTAAACCGGTACTTTAAACTGAATGCTTTGACTTTTTTATCGAGACTCATCGCCTTTGTTTTCTATCGCGGTACTTATAGGTCTCCTAGCTTCTAGAAAATTCGCCATATTTCTGAAAACTTCTAAGTTCGTTGATCCGGTGTTATTGTTTTTGTCCCTACGTGTCACGCCGCTGTCTATATTTATTTTACATATTAATTCGAATTTCTTCGTTTTGTCCAAATTCTTTGTTTTATCGTCTTTTCTCGAACAATCTCATTATTTTTATAGAGAGTATTTTTAATTTAAACTATACAAGTAATACTTTTCGAGAAAATTATTGACGAAGTTGATGGTATAACAAGTTCAGAATGAATCTAGGTCCACGCTTGTACGGTTTTACATGTGTTTGTAATCTTTAATTTTTGTAAAAAAGTACTAAATTTGTTGATTTTGTTTAAAAATTAAGTTTTGAATACACTTTTCGCGCTTCTATACTTAGTGCTTTTTTATACCTATTACTTTAAACAAAAGTAATTTTGTGTAGATTTTATTTATTGTGTAGCAACAAATAAACATATAATTTTGTTTCATTATATTTTTTTTCTTAAATTTACTTTAAACCATTTTCGTTGTTTTAAATTAAATTTATATTCAGAATGTCCCGTCTCAAATGTACATCACCGCGGATTTAGAAAGATATTGGAAATACAAGTAAAAAAGTCCTATATTATTTTGGAAAATTTTTAATCGTTATTAAGAAAAAAATTTTAATGTATAAAATGTACAGACGTAAGAGCGACGAGGAAGCTGCGCGTGAGTAAGCACGACAGGCGACGGCGTCGTTTCTAACCATTCGCCTGTCGCGCTCACTCACGCGTAGCTTCCTTGTCGCTTTTACGCTTACACATTTTAATTTTTTTCTCAATAACGGTTGAGAATTTTCTAAAATGGTATAGGACTTTTTTACTTATATTTTCGATATCTTTCTAAATTCGCGGTAGTGTACACTTATGGTGAGACACCTTGTATATTATAATTTAAGCATTGTTACATTTTTATACAAATTTCCTCATTAATATTTTACAAGTCAAGAATCAGAAACATCCGCATCAAGTTAATTAGAAAGTTTGACAAGGTTATTGACACAATCTGACTCTGTTTCATTTTTGTTGTTATTTCTCATTATTTGCCAGTTATCACGCAAAAGTTCACATTTATTTCAATTTCATAATCAGTCACTCAAATTAAAGCACAAACCAAAAAGTTTTACATTAAAGGTGAATTATTGCACAAATAGTTTCACAATGCTGAATATTTAAAGATTCTCTAACTTCTTTTGGTAAAAACCCTATCATCATTAATAAGCGTAGTAACCTGATTAAATCGTTTTGATAATGAGAAACTTTACGTATGTACTGTGACGTGGCGGCTTTTGCTGCTTCGTCGCAGCTCTCTGCGGCCGTCACAAAGCGCAGCGGCGCCGGACGAATTGCGGTAGCGAGGAGAGCAGAAAGGGGTCGCGGAAATCTCCGGAGGGTATATTTTTAATTGTTCGAGGCGGTAATTAATGGTCGGGCTTTGGTTGATTCTGTCGTTACCGTATGTCATTGAGACTACGGGCGGTCCTTACCGGGGGAGGAGCGAGAGCGGCGGATCATACGCAGAGGCGCTAACGTCAAGATTAGAAGATGACCGGATACGGGCCCTTGATGGGAGGCTACCCATCCCGAGAACCTTGGAAGAGGCCAGCCGCCTACGCATCTCGGCGCCGAGAGTGACCTGCGGAGAAATTGACGCGACCGCGGACTATCCGAAGCTCGCGCCAACCTGTTAGTACCGATAGGGCTCTAGGAGGGCAGTTGCTCCCGCGGGAAATCGGCAGTATGGCGCGCTGAAAAATCCGCGAGACACGAGAGTGGGGATGTGCTGGGCCTCGTGCCGAAAATTTGCGCAGTCCTCGCTCTCTTCCGTGTAAACACGCGAGCCAAGCGGACGGCGAGATTTTGAGCGAGAGCGAGCAATTGAGTGACAGAGAGAGAGAGAGAGAGAGAGAGAGAGAGAGAGAGAGAGAGAGAGAGAGAGAGAGAAAGAGCCTACGGAAGCGAGCGAGAACGACAGAGCGAGGACCGTGCGAGGCCCAGTAGGCATTTGATCGGTGAGATCTTCCACCCGCATTGCGGAAATATTATTTTGTAAAACCCTCCGCTTCCCGGGAAGACCGTCGTAGGTTCAGACGATACTCGGTCACGTAGAATGGGCACGCGAGCCCGATAAATTGATTGCGGATCCTTGTCACGAGGCAAGGCTTTACATTAGAGAGTGGTTACTGATGGGCGTCTGACTGGCGGTGGCAGAACCTCGCGGAAAACACCGGGGTGGTTTGCTTGCGTTGACTAATTTTATTGTTTGCAAGGTTTTCGTACGTCGCATCCGCACGGACAGCCCTTGGCAGCGGCCGAGGTCGGAAAAGAAATCACGCGATCTCGTTTGCGACAGGCGATCTTTCGCGTATATTCTTTTGTGTCGCGGTGTCCCGCAAAAACACGCCGCGTGCACGGGAGGCGCGTGGCCGGCACCACAACAATCAGAGAAGACGCGAGAATTATGAGAAAACGAGATCTAAGTGAGATACTCGTTCGCGATTTAATATTGATTCTGAGTCGAAAGTACGATCTAGGCAATCGAACGAAGATCGAGCACTTTTACGATTATATTGATTTTTGTTCCTTTTTTTTTGTTATTTTTCATATTTGTTTCGTTCCGCTGAGCACAATAAACGGACTAAAAATTGTTAATCGCTTTGTTCGCGTACATATTATTTTGTGCTGTCGTTTCCGTCTGTCCGAGAATTCCGCCCGTTACACCCCGATTCTCTCCGTTCGGTGAAGCTAGCCTCGGCGCGTGACGGCGATTGAAATTAAGAAACCTTTTTTGCGCGTAGAATATTGCGTGGTGAAAAGTATCGGCACAGTCGAGCCCGTGCCTGGCGCCCAAAAACATCGGTAGTGAGACACTCCGTCCCGCGCCGGGATACAGCCGAGGAGACGCGATCCCTCTTCCCTCCTTGACCCTCGTGTCACGGCGTCGTACGGATTTTCCATCCGTGCCCGGCCTTCTCTTTTGCTTGCGACTTTCCTTCGCGAGGAGGAAAGTATAACACGTTACAGTACAAATAATTTTAGAAATGTTTGGTTGCAGTTGGAGAATAATTCTTTTGAATATAAACTATTTTCATATGTAGAGGTTTTTTGCTTTTCTCCATATATCTTAAAAACGATTCAAGATATCAGAAAATGTTTTATACAAAAGTTTTATGATAAAAGCACCTCTATTAAACTGCATTAACAAAATAAAAAAATTTTTTTTACTTTATAAACATTTTTGTTACAAAAAAAAATATTTTTTTAGTTCTGTTATTGCAGATAAATAGAGATGTTTTTATCATAAAACTTTTATATAAAACATTTTTTGATATCTTGAATAATTTTTGAGTTATATAAAAAAAATCAAAAAGCCCTTCTATTTGTAAGGGGTGGTTTCATCCCCTTAAAGTGAAATTTAGTACAAACAAAAAATAGTTTTGTGTTTTGGATGAACTACTCTACATGCACACAAAGTATCAGAATTTTTTGAATTTCCGGATTGCCTATTCTCCCTTGTTAATGTTATTGGTACTTGTATGGAACAATAGCATTTGAACATTCACATAAAATGTGTTGAATAAATAGATTACAGAACGATTGATTATTGATTGATGTTTGTTCCGGCAAATTTTAGGTTCGTAGGAATGAGGTAAACGAGTTAGGAAAGGTAGATTTAATTTTTAGAAAATTATGCACTTTATTTTTAATAGTTGTGTACAAATTTCACAACCGTGAGCCACGCGAATTTGAAGCAAGCGCGAATCGCGAAAGTGTAGATGCAAGCACACAAAATTGCTTTTGAAATATACTTAAAGTTGTCACGGTAAAAGGCATAAAGTGTCTTCGAGCAAGACTTAGGGCGTACTACTGCTGCTAGCAGATCGACGACAAGTGCTTAGCACAAGTTCTTTGTTTAAGCGAGGACGCAATCCCGGGGTTCCCGGCGATCTTAGAATCCGCAGGATCGTCTTGCGTTGCTTGCCGGATATTATAGTTTCTGATTTCACGATCGTTCGTGACGTTAGCCAGAGAATGGCACTGCGTATTTGCAGATCGTTATTAAGACGAAATGCGTGCTTAATCTTTGTCTGATGAAACAAAGAAAGGGCTAGCAAGAAGCGTGATCTTTTTAAAGTGCGTATTGGGCGACGCGACGGCGCCGGGAAGGCTAGGATTTCGTTTCCGATATTTATTAATTATTTTAAACTTATACAATGTTCAAATGCTACTGTGTCATATATCAACCATGCATGAAACTTTTCAATTATAACAGTTATAACTTTTTTTTATGTATGTAGCTCATAATACCAGAAAAAAAATTTGTACAATGTATATTCCCATAATTATATTGTACATTTATTTCTTGTGGTATTAACTACATATGTATTGTGACGTGGCGGCTTTCGCTGCTTCGTCGCAGCTCTCCGCGGCCGTCACAAAGGCGCAGCGGCGCTGGACGAATCGCGACAGCGAAGAGAGCAAAAAGGATTCGCGGAAATCTCCGGAGGATGTAGCGATATTTTCTCGAGGCGGTAATTAACAATCGCGTTGGTGGATTTTGTTGTTACCGTATGTTGCCGAGATTGCCGACTGTCCTTGCCGCGGGAGGAGCGAGAGGAGCGAACCATAGGCGGAGGCGCAAACTTCCGGAAGAACGGGTGACCGGATACGGGCCCGGGATGGGGGACCACTCATCTCGAGAACCGTGGAGGAGGCTTGTCGCCTACACGTTTCAACGCCGAAAACCACCTGCGGGAGAATTGCTGCGACAACGGACTATCCGAAACCCGCGCCAACCGGCTAGTACCGATAGGGCTCTGTGAGGGCAGCGGCTTCCGCGGGAAATCGGCAACGTAGCGCGGAAAAATCCGCGAGGCGCGAGAGTGGGGATACGCCGGGCCTCATGCCAAAAATTCGCGCGGTCCTCGCTCTCTTCCGTGTAGACCGGCGTAATAGACGGGCGATCAGCGAGAATTAGCGAGCGATAGCGAGAGTGGGCCAAGACGACTGGGGCGAGCGAGAGCGAGAGAGAGAGTGCGAGGGAGAGCGAGGACGTCTCAAGAGGTCAAGACGTGCTTATTCGGTGAGATCTTCCACCCGCATTGCGGAATTATTGTATTGTACAGCCCTTCGCCTCCCAGGGAGACCGACGCGGATTTGGACGATACTCGGCCACGTAAAACGGGCATGCGGGCCCGTTAGATTATTTTGGTGAACCCTTGTCGCGAGGCAAGGACGTAACGTTAGCGAGTGGCAGCCGACAGGCGTCTAAAGGCCGGTGGTTGGGCCCCGCGAGACACACCGGGACGGTTTGTTTGCGTTGGTTAATTCGATTATTTGTGAAGCTGTCGTACGTCGCGTCCGCACGGACAGCCCTCGGCAGCGGCCGAGGTCGGAAAAGAAATCACACGATCTCGTTTGCAACAGGCGATCTTTTGCGTACATTCTTTTGTGTTGTGGTGTCCCGCGGAAACACGCCGCGTGCAAGGGAGGCGCGTGGCCGGCACCCAAAACAGTCAGGGCCGACGCGAGAATTGCGGGAGAGCGAGATCCCAGGAAGATATCTGTGGCAATTTAATAGCCGTCCGAGGCCAAAGCTACGATCTAGGTGATCGCGCGGAGATCGAGCCCGCTCGCGATTAAGATTATTTGGTTACTTTTGTTATTATTTTCCGTATTTGTTTTGTTCCGTTGAGCTCAAATAAACGGCCTGAAAATTGTTCATCGCTTTGTTCGCGTACATATCATTTCGTGCTGTCGTTTCCGTTTGTCCGAAAATTCCGCCCGTTACACCCTGCCCCTCTCCGTTCGGATGAGCTAGCCCCCGAGCGTGACGGCCGTTGGAGTTTGCCGTGAATTATTAAGAAAACAAAACATTCGTGAATAGAATCGGCACGGCTGGGCCCGTGCCTGGCGCCCAAAACTATCGCGTTATGGGCTTACGCCGTCCCGCGCCGGGATACGGCCGAGGTTCCGCGACCTCTCCTCCCTCCCTTCCCCTCGTGTCACGACTGTGCACGGATTTTCCGTCCGTGCATGGACGTCTTTTTTTGCTTGCGACTCTCCTCCTTGAGGAGGAGAGAAAATAACGTGACAGTATATGAAATGTTACAACTTTCATTACAAAAAACTGAGTACATGCCTACGCTGTTACTTCATAATAAAATTTTATCATGCTTGATAAAATTTTATTATGAATTATGATGGAACAGTGGCACTAGACAATTTACATGGAATGTATAAAATACACAGCAGAAAGATTGAATAATATATTTCATTAAACATATTTTCCTTCTGGTATTAGCTACATACATAAATGAATAAGTTATAACTGTTGCACCGTGGCCGGTGCACGGGGTCCGTCCTTCGGTGCCGTCAGGAGCGCATAGGTTAAAAAGGATAATTTTAATGGTCTTTAGTCGAAATATATATACAGGGTGTCTCAGCCCATGTGTAAAATCCTATACAGATAGGTAGGTCTTAGGGAGATAAATAAAAAAGTTCTTTAACGTTTTGAAAAATTTTCAATACTTATTGAAAAAAAAATTAATTTGTCTAGCGCAAGAGGACAAGGAAGCTATAGGTGAGTGAGCGCGATAGGCGACGGCGCCAATCGCCTGTCGCGCTCACTTGCCCGCAGCTTCCTTGTCACTCTTGCGCTAGACAAATTAATTTTTCTCAATAACAATTGAGAATTTTACAAAATGTTAAATAACTTTTATCTATCTATCTGTATAGGATTTTACACATGGGCTGAGACCCTATATATATACAGTGTCCCAGACATAACGAAGGATACTGGGAGGATAGATAGAATTGATTGAGACAAGTAGAAAAGTTCCGTACCATTTTGCAAAATTCTCAACCGTTATTGAGAAAAAAATTAAAATGTATAAATTGTATAGGCGTAAGAGCGACAAGGAAGCTGCGCGTGAGTGAGCGCGACAGGCGACGGCGCCATTTCTAGCCATTCGCTTGTCGCGCTCACTCACGCGCAGCTTCCTTGTCGCTCTTACGCCTATACAATTTATACATTTTAATTTTTTTCTCAATAACGGTTGAGAATTTTGCAAAATGGTACGGGACTTTTCTACTTGTCTCAATCAATTCTATCTATCCTTCCTGTATCCTTCGTTATGTCTGGGACACCTGTATATATATATATATATATATATATATATATATATATATATATATATATATATATATATATATATATATCACCTTTATTTTGTACACCTTGTTTTTTTTTACGTCACTTGTTCACGCTCCACTCCGCTATGTAATCGCGTGGCCTCGTCTCAGCAAGACGTTTTATTTTTACCGGCACGCGACAGATCTCACGTTACGCATGTAAGGTGATTAGCAACTGCCTGTCGCTGCCGGTTTGCGGGTATTTAACACTGGCGCTTTGCCAGTGTTAGCAGATTGCATTTTCGTAACTTGGTTACTGGGTAATGCAGTCTGTTGTTCTCGGTACTAAGATCTCGCAACCCTTTATTCTAGTGATCTTTATTTAATCGGTCTTTTCAATTAAGATAGTTCCTCCACGACAATCCAGTCAAAAAGTTTTGGATTAGTACTATCGTTAAACACATTAGCTGTACTATGACTGTACGCTATATTTTTTTAACGTGATTGTACTTTCTTCACTACTATATCCCTTATACGTATACACACATACTATGAAATATAATTCTGTATGGAAATGTGGCAACGTCGCGTTATTCTTATTTTTATTTATCCTATACCTAATATACCACTCAAATTTAATGACAGTTTATACGCGCAGTAAATGTAAACAACTTATTATTGTTATTAAAATAAATAAATAATTATGGGTGATCGTATACGTTACAAAAGAAGATTTATTAAAAAAAGGTGTTAAATAAAAAAATTAAAATTAAAAATGCTTTAGAAAAAAAAAGAAAAGGCAACGATTTGTTAACAAATACTAGTAAAGCTAACCTATGCGAAGGCATTCGTATGGTAAATTTAAAATATTTGGGCAAAAAATTAAAATGTGTTAAATGTTTTGAAGTACTTTGCCTTGATAATATTGTACAAGAACAGCATTTAGGTCTAAATTCAATTTTAAAAATTAAGTGCGTTAAATGTGATACAATATCATTAGTTCCAACGGGTAAAATTCATTGTACAGCTGATAATAAATCTAATCATTCAGACATTAATACAGGCATTGTTTTTGGTAAGTGCAATAAATATTTATTTCTTATTAATATTAATTTAAAAAAATATATAACTTGAATTTACCTAAACACAATAATAGTTGAATGTATACGTAAAATTCTAATACTAATATAAATATGTTAATTACAGGTGCTATACACGCTGGCTGCTCCGGATTAAACAAAATATTAGCATGTGCCAATATTTCAACAATATCGCCACAAGTATTTAAAAGATATGAAAGAAAAGTTGGTCCTGCAAGCGAAGAAGCTGCTAAGGAGAGTTTTAAACGAGCTGCCAAAGAAGAGCGACAACTTGTCAATGAAAATATAGACAAGTTGTGTGAATTATTGTAAGTTTAATGCAAACCAACAGAGCTACGGAGTAACAAATTTTTTTTGTTTATAATTTTTTATCACTCGTATGAAAATGTTTTCGTTTGATTTATTGTCATTAACGAAACAGAGTTTTTTGTAGTCTATAATTTTTTTGAATTGTATATAATTTTTTGGACTTTATTATTGCCTAAACTTGCATAATTATTTCTATTCTTGTGTACATTGTAAATGCTAATTGTATATATTTTATAAAATAATTTTTATTTTTATACATTCCAAATAAGAGTGATTTAAAATTTATCGATTGAACGAACTCCTAGAGTGAAGTTCGATCTTAATTATGCTTCCGGTCTCGTCCGGATGGATATACTATGTAGTTATGCTTTCTGCATCAGATTCATAACAGTACTTCAAATTAAAAAAGCGCGAATTTCCTGCGCTTTCGTAAGTGTGGCGCTTCTCGCGGCCGTGTGTTTCCGGCCGGCACCACGTGGCGTCATATAGTTCAAAGCAGAGAGCTGAACTTTCGATCGCGGCCGGCCACGCGTACAGATGCAGAGGCTCGTCCGTGTGAAGCCAGCGCTTCGGCTGCCATCGGATAGAGGAAAAGGTCAGAGCTATACACTATCTGTCCTACTCTTTCGCTACGTCGTTGGTAACTCGGTAGTCTCGGTATCGCGCAAGCATGATGGAAACCGCTCAAATTCGAACGGCTACTCTTATTTGCCATGTACTATGAAACTTACCATGTTACCATTATCCATGTAAAATAAAAATTAAAAATAAATAAATTATTATTCATAAAGAATCCTTCTTTTTACAAACTAAATCACTTTTATCTCATAAGTTAGCAGTACGAAATAAGCAGAGTTAATTTTTATAAATTTGTAGCTTATTTATTGTTAAAAAGTAATTGGCAAAGAAAAAGTTCGTTACTCTCTGCTTTTATTATTATACATTTTTTTAATAATGTTCAAGTAAAAGAAGATGAAGTTGGTCGCAAAGGAATTTAATCGAGATAACGCTTTGTTGCTTATTTATCGCTAAATATTTGCCAAAGGAAAATATTAAATTGCTATTTTCTTTTCTTAGTTAACAAATTGATATCTTCTACGTAAACGCTCGTTATTAGGTAACGGTTGTTGCTATCGATTCGGGGTTTCAGATATTTTGTTTAAAAATTGAAAAGAAGTCATTTCAATTGTTTAAACAATTTTTTACAAAAAAAGTCACTCATCGGATTCGGTCGCCGGACAATGTTGCGAGTGACATAGTATAGTCTTTTCTTCAATATTAACATTTTTGCTAGTTAACAAATGGATATCTTCGAGATCGAGTGTCCAACTTTTATAATTTTTTTTTTAACAACGTTACAGCATCGTCCGACAACCGAATCCGATGAGTGACTTTTTTGCAAAAAATTATTTAAACAGTTTAAACTTTTTCGCAATGTAAAATTGCAATACTCAAATTTACAAAATTGTTAGAACGGGTAGAACATGAAAGTATATTGCATTAATTTCTTGCGCACCTTATTTTTGAAAAATTCTGTATAATTTCCGAGAAAAAATTAAATTTATGTACGCGTAAGAGCAGCAAAAAAGCGAGGGCTGAGTGAGCGCGCGATAGACAGCGGCGAGTATATCTTAAAGGCGATGGGCGGAATCCGCGCGTAGCGAGCGAGACGAGGCGACAACGCGCGTTGTCACTTAATTTCACTCGTGTGTTGTCATATCGTCTCGCTCACGCGTTGTCTCTTTGTCTCGCTCGCTACGCGCGGATTCCGCCCACGCCTTTAAGATATATTCGCACATAATAGGGCCCTGAAAAAAATCGTTTTTAGGTGTGTGTGCACACGCACGCACGTTAAAAACGATGTGCAAAATCCGACCGGCAACCTCCCCGTGGTGCACATCGGGTAATGCTAATGCCGACGGTATATGCCAAAATGCAAGGGTTACTTTAAATTGCTGTATCTTTGCAAAAAAAATCGCAGCAACTTTTCTTTTTTTTTAAATTAAAGAGAAAGGTTCAGACTTTATGTTTTTGCAAACAGAATCCATCCAAAAAAATGTAGCAAGTCCGTAAGTTCCGTTAAACTTTGTAATTTTTAATACCTTAAACATGTCCTCACATATTAAGATGTTATAGTAGTGAAAATGAATCAAAATTAAAATCGAACTACAGCATCTTAAAGTAGAGATTTCAAGCTTTTATTTAAAAAAAAATCATAATTTTACGATAATTTTTTGCGGAGTTACCGTTAGTCAAAGTTTGACAGTTTTTACATAAAATTTGTCTATGCTATATCATTTTTGAGCAGTGTATTTTCTGATAAATATATATGTTTTTATGAAATCATTAAAAAAAGTTTGTGATCAAAAAATATTGCAATAATTAAAAATTTATTGTCATAAAAATTTAGTTTTAAAATATTTCATAATATTGTATAGTTTAATATATTTTAATTATTCAATTTTATAATTAATAATAAATAAAAGAATTACGCTATAAAATTTATTCTTTTATGTCAATAATTATCAATTATTGTTATTAAACAAAAGTTGGGAATGGTTTTCCTTAAAAATATAAAATTGATTTAAAAATTTGCGCTATTTCTATTTGCTCCGACATTTCACTTGTGACAACGTTGCCACATCATTTCCATGCTACTAATCTTTATATCCCCTTCACAGATAATTATTGCAAAAACGAGTTATTTATTTTAATTTTTTATTGAAACTATGTGGTAAATAATTTCTATTTTTTTTATATTACCTGAATATAGTATTCTAAATAATAATAATTTTTCATAAAGATGGTGAAAGTCATTCATTGATAAATAAAAATAAATTGATCATTTTTCCACGCTTTCCCCATGCTACGTGCACAAATTATGTCATTTTTAATTGGATATATCTCATGTCTGATGTGGTAAATCGTCTTTAAAATTTAACAGCATGTGTATTATACATTTAATAGCTTTTATTCTGAGTTTTAAAAAATTCTTGAAATATTGCTTTCATAACCGTACTATCTTAAGTGGGTTGTTGATGTAGGTTTCTTTTAATTATGTTGCGAGATCTTATTCCGTGTTATTTACTTACTTAATCCTTACTTTATCCTATTATTGTATCGGCTTACAACATAACTTACATAATTCAAAAGTACCATGGTTGATACATGACACAGAAGCATTTTAACATTTACATTAAATATGTGAATTAGACTACTAAAATACTCAATCTTTCAGTAATCCAGCTGTTTATTTCACACATTTCTTGTAAATGTTCTAATGCTGCTGTTGTCATATAAGTACCAATAACGTTAATTTGTCTATCGAGAAGTTGCTGTAGCGCAACTGCTAACAGTGGGCCTGCTAACTTGAGGACGGTGCGAGTGCAGATTCGAGTCCCGTTTTGTACATTATATTTATTAATTTTTTAAATTTTTTATTTTATAATACCGTGTGCAAAGAGGAATTACATTGTAACAATGCTCCCGGAATGAGCATCGTTCCCGGAGAAGAACGGCCGAGACGACCATCCTCTCGGACAGGAAAGGGAGCGCGGGGGCTCCCGAAGAAACCGATCATTGAAATATGGGAATTGTAACGAGTACCGCGTAACGCGCAAAGTCCCGCGGAACGAACGTACCCGAGCGGCCCCGAGCTCATCCGATCGAGCGCGACGCGCACGGTACCGCGGAATACCGCGGCCGGCGCCACGAACAAGGATACCCCCGGACGTCGCCTTTTCCAGATAAAAAGACGAACTCGGGGAAGTCGCGCACCGTTATCGTTCCGTTCGCCTCACAGCAAACATCCGGACCGACCGACTCCTGGAGCAAGCAAACCAACGGGGTGGAGAGAACTCCGTCTCGGCCAGGAACTCCTGACGCTTGCACCACATAGGAATCTTCCTTACAGCCGAACGCAAGTCTAGACTCGTAAGACCGGCTCGTGGGGTGAAGCGCACTTCGTCTCCTTCGAGCGATCTCGATCCCGGATCTACAGTCGGTTTGCCAAGGCGAAAATATCCTTTCGCACCGTTGCACAAACCCGGGGTGGAGAGCTCTCCGCCTCGGCCGAGTACTCTCGGCTACTGCAACACCGAACAGGTGCTCCATCCTCCCCGCTGTCCGAACACCGCCTTCGCGTCGCGATCTAAACGTTAGGTCGATCACCGCGTCTCGCGCCACGTGCATCGATCAGGCCCCGCCCAGGCCCGCGACTCGGGGAAATATTCGCGCCGCTAGCCCCGCGATCCGTTAGGGCGTTGTCTAGGCGGATGCCGAAAACTTGTAACGGCCCGCCCGTCATAGATCCGCGTATATTACCGCCGTACCGATCCGGCGCATACTCGCGCCAATTACCGTGTTATCGTAAATCTTCTGTTAAATTCGTGTTTGTCCGGCGACGTCTCAACCACGCGTTCGTCACAATTGGCTTGTTGTACACTGTTTTATTAATTGAATAAATTCTCAATTAATTGTTACACACCACGTCTCGTGCATTCTCGGACCTATCAATTCTCTCGCGAATCCTGTCCGCCCGGCGAGCACGTCCGGGCACTCCGGCTTGCACGATATTCGCGGCCACGAATTACGGTCGTTTCAACATTTTTTTATAAATAAATTGATATTGCGCAATAACAATTCATTAGACTTAAACAAAAAGAGAAAAAAAGGAGTAAAGAAAAAGTAGTATAAAAATAAGAGGAATAAAAATAAATGGAGAAAGAATAAATGAGTTATAGAAACAGGTAAAAGAAATAGTAAAAACGACAGAAACGGATGTAAATATTTAGGAGGTGAGAGAGATAAGAAATAGAGATGAAAAAGGGATAAGGATAACGTGGGTGAAATTTGGGAATCTGAGAGAGAAGTTGAAGGTTTTCAGAAGAAAGGTAAAATTGAAAGGTAGAGGGAGTGGATGTTGAATGATCTAACAGAAAATAAGAAAAAGATAAATTAGAAGATAAGAAATGCAGGAGAAAAATTAAGGCGAGAAGGAAAGAAGGTTAGAACGGGGTATATGAAAATGTGGGTGGAAAACAAATTATGGGATGCATGGAGAAAAAAATTGCGGGAATAAAGAAAGAAGAAGGAGAGCAAAGAGGAAGATTTAAAAAAGTAGAAGAAAAAGTAGGGAAAAAAAACCAAGGTTTTTCAGGTGCAAATAAGAAAAGGGAAAAAAAAGGGATGCAAAAGTAGAGGAGAATAGACGAGAAAAAAAAGAGAAGAAAAAGAGAAGAAAAGAATGTAATAACGGGAAAAAAGAGCAAAAATATAAGACAAGTTTTTGTAACATAGTGAAATTAAAAAACAAAGACAAAAGTTATTGGAAAAAATTAAGAGATGGGATATGATGTACTTGAGTGAAACAGAGATACACAAGAATAGATAAGAAAAAGTAAGAAAGTGGCTAACAAAAAGATATGAATAAGAAATACAAGAAGTAGGGAAAAAAAGTAGACGAGAAGAGCAATGGGAGAAATTATAATGGGAGTAAGAGAAATAGAATAAAAAAAAAAAAACAAAATAAAAAAAGAATAATTGATGGCAGGAAAAGTAATCTTGGAAGAAGAATGGTGGAGATTAGTGAGGGTATATATAAATAAAAATGTAAAAGCATAATTAAGATTGAAAAAGAAAAAAAAGGGGGGAGGGAAGAAAGAGAGAGAGAGGAAGAGAGAGAGAGAGAGAGAGAGAGAGAGAGAGAGAGAGAGAGAGAGAGAGAGAGAGAGAGAGAGAGAGGGAGGGAGAGGGAGGGAGAGGGAGAGAGAGAGAGAGAGAGAGAGAGAGAGAGGGAGAGGGAGAGAGAGGGAGAGGGGAGAGGGAGAGGGAGAGGGAGGGAGAGGGAGAGGGAGAGGGAGAGGGAGAGGGAGAGGGAGAGGGAGAGAGGGAGAGGAGAGGGAGAGGGAGAGGGAGAGAGGAGAGGGAGAGAGGGAGAGAGAGAGAGAGAGAGAGAGAGAGAGAGAGAGAGAGAGAGAGAGAGAGAGAGAGAGAGAGAGAGAGAGAGAGGAGAGAGAGAGAGAGAGGGAGAGGGAGAGGGAGAGGGAGAGGGAGAGGGAGAGGAGAGAGAGAGGGAGAGGGAGAGGGAGAGGGAGAGGGAGAGGGAGAGGAGAGGGAGAGGGAGAGGAGAGGGAGAGGGAGAGGGAGAGGGAGAGGAGAGAGAGAGAGGGAGGAGGGAGAGGGAGAGGGAGAGGGAGAGAGAGAGGGAGAGAGAGAGGGAGAGGAGAGAGAGAGAGAGAGAGAGAGAGAGAGAGAGAGAGAGAGAGAGAGAGAGAGAGAGAGAGAGAGAGAGAGAGAGAGAGAGAGAGAGAGAGAGAGAGAGAGAGAGAGAGAGAGAGAGAGAGAGAGAGAGAGAGAGAGAGAGAGAGAGAGAGAGAGAGAGAGAGAGAGAGAGAGAGAGAGAGAGAGAGAGAGAGAGAGAGAGAGAGAGAGAGAGAGAGAGAGAGAGAGAGAGAGAGAGAGAGAGAGAGAGAGAGAGAGAGAGAGAGAGAGAGAAAGGAAGTCAAAAGATCGTAATCTAAACAGTAAAGGAAAGAAACTTTGTTATGTTTAAATGAGTTGGGATGGACGATATTAAATAGCAGCGTAGAAGAAGACAAAGGAAGGAAGTGAACATGCACGAGAGGAAAAAGAAAAACAATAGTAAATTACGTGCTCAGAAACAAGAACGCAAGAGAGAGGATAATAGAGTTGAAAGTAGAAGACTGAATAGATTTTGGTCACTAACCAATAACGGTACGAGCAGAAGGTATAGAGAGATTTAAAAAAAATAAAATAAAATAACAAAATAGGAAAAAAAGTAAAAAAGTGAGCTTAGATTGTGGAGAAAAGAAGATTTAGAGAATAGAAGTCGAAGGAAGAAGAGATAAGAAAGAGGACAAAAAAAGCATTGGACAAGAATGGAGGAAAGGAAGGGAGACGGTAAGGGAGGATCTGAGAAAATGGTGGTATAAAGAAGCAGAAGAAAAAGAATATAAGGAAAAAAAGAGGGATTATAAAGGGTTATGTAAGAAAAAAAAATAAAAAAGAATAGAAAAGTAAGAAAAGAAAATAGAAGAAGCTAATACAGAGTGGGAGGAATTGAAAATAATGCATACAGAAAGGAAAAGAAGAAGAATAGTGAAGGTAGGTATAGAGATAAAGAAATGGGAAAGATACTTTAAAGGAGTTTTGAGGGGAGTGTGTTAAAGAATACGAATGGAGAAAAAGGACAGAAAAGAGAATGAAGGAGAAACGAAATATGTAAGGAAGAATTGGAAAGAGTGAAGAAGAAGCTGAAGGATGGAAAAGCAACAGGGGAGACGGGATAGTGATTAAGGTTTGAAAATATGGGGGATAAGAAATAAGAGAATAGCTTTAATAACTATGTAACAGAATATGGAGAGCTGTTGGTCAAAGGAGTTAAGAGAAGAGGTGGTAGTGCCGATAGTAAAGAAGGGAAGAAGAGAAAAAGTCGTGGACTATGAGCGGATAACATTAACGCAGACGGCATATAAGACCTACGCGGTAGTGTTGGAAGAAAAAATAAGAGAGGAAATAAAGAGAAAAGGAATTTTTTTACCGAGTTAAACAGACTTTAAAAGAGAGATAGGAACGATAGACCAGATATATGTGATAGAATTATTTATTATTAGAAAAGTGGAGTTGACAGAGAAATTGATTATTTTATTTGTAGATACGAAGGAAGCGTTTACTCGATAGACAGAGAGAATCTGGTTGGAATAATGAAAAAAAGAAAGATAAGGGAAGGGTTGGTAATAAGTTGCGAAGACGTATAGAGGGACACGGTGAATAGGATGAGAGTAAAAGAGCAAAAAAGAGAAAGATTTTGGACAAAAAAGGGGTCAGACAGGGGTGCCGATTGAGTCTCTGTTTGTTTATCTTAATGCTGACAGACCTACAGTAACCGTCATAATAAAGTGACCAGCACATATTGTACATCTAAATATCTTAAAACTAATATTTTTAATAAAAAAAGGATGCTGTTATTGGGTTTTTCTGAAAGGTTTAGTGTCTCATCAAAGGTTTGTTACAAAAAATAGACGAGTATTTGCAGTAACAAAAACTTATAAGTTTATTTTAATAAAACAAGCATTTTTATATATAATAAAAAAAAGAGACCGCTTTATAAATCTTAATATATATTTTAAATAAGTCAAATTTAATATTTAGTATGACCTCCTTTGGCCTTAATAACTGCCGCCAATCGTCTGGGCAAGCTTTTAATTAAATTTTTTTAATAATTAGGATCGAGACTATCCTAAGCTTGCTGTAGCGCATAGAAATAATTATTTTTGTTTGTGACTTCAGTTTTGTTCACATTTCTGTCCAAAATTGACCATAAATTTTCTATCGGTTTCAAATCAGGAGATAGCAGAGGCCAATTAAGCAATTTTATGCGATGATAAGTAAAAAAATTCTTTGTTTTTTGGCCGTATGCTTGGGATCGTTATCTTGTTGGAAAATAAAGTTATTTTCGAAACCTAATTTGGTCAAAGAAATTTCTAAATTCTCGCGTAATATATCGATATAAGTATCAGCATTCATAATTCCGTCGATTTTTATTAATTGACCCACGCCTTCCCAAGAAAAACAGCCCCAGACCATAAATATTACCTTTACCATGTTTTATTGTTTTCTGAAGGTGACGATCTTCAAGTTCTTCGCCAGTTTTCCGCCACACTTGAAGTCGATGTTTGCACCCGAAAAGCTCGAATTTACTCTCGTCCGTCAAGAGAACTCGTGTCCAGAACTCCACGGGTTGATTTGCATACTTTTTTGCAAATTTGAGTCGCTATTTCCTATTTTTTTATTAATTAGAGGGCGCTTATGCGCGAAACGACTCCGTAAATTTGCTTCCCGCAGTCTTCTGCGCACTGTTCGATCGGAAATGAAGAGATTGAGCGATTCACGAAGGTTCCTAACAGTTACCTACGGATCTTTCTTTATCATTCGTATGATGTTTGCATCATCAAGCCAATTTGTGCTTCGCTTTCTATCTCTTCCAGACCGATCAGCCTCTGTTCCGGTAGTCAAAAATTTTTTACACAGTTTCTGGACTGCGCTTTTACTCTTCATATTTTTTAGCGATCTTCCGCTGTGAAATACCGCGTTTACAATCTTTGATAATCAACTTCCAAACCTGATAAGAAATTTGTCAACCAGCCATGTTCACTACCTTTCTATGTACTACTGCGCTTTGTTCGACATGTAAACAAAGAAGTTAGTCGCAGGTCGACGTCTTGTTTATACTTTAAGCGCGTTACATTGCGTTTACACATAATGGTTAAATAAAAATGCTATAAATTCTAAAGCGGTCACTTTTTTTTGTTATATATGAAAATGCTTGTTTAGTTAAAATAAACTTATAAGTTTTTGTTACTGCAAATACTCGTCTATTTTTTGTAACAAACCTTTGATGAGACACTAAATCTTTCAGAAAAACCCGATAATAGTATCCATTTTTTTTTTTAATATTAGTTTTAAGATATTTAGATGTACAATATGTGCTGGTCACTTTATTATACC
This sequence comes from Cardiocondyla obscurior, assembly GCF_019399895.1. NCBI lineage: Eukaryota > Metazoa > Arthropoda > Insecta > Hymenoptera > Formicidae > Cardiocondyla > Cardiocondyla obscurior. The sequence goes on along the minus strand of NC_091888.1, from coordinate 2,871,131 downwards.
GGTTACTGTAGATGAAGAATTGGAAGAAAGAAAATGGGAGCCTAAGAATAAAAAGTAAGAAATTATACTTTTTGGCATATACGGATAACGTGGCATTATTAGCGAAAAATAAAACAGGAATGAAGGGAATAATAAAGACGCTAGACAGATATGTGGAGGGGGATGATTTAGAGGTTAACGTGGAAAAAACTAAAGTGATGAAGTGTAAGAAAGGGGAAGGAAGACAAAAGAAAGTGAGTTGGAGATTGAGAAGAAAGGAAATAGAAAAAATAAAAGATTAAAGTATTTGGGGTATAAGGTATTGGCAAATGAAAAACATAGAGAACATATAGAAGAAAGGGTTAAGAAACAAATAGTAATGATAAAACTGGATATGGTAGTAGAAAAAATAAAATTTTGTAAGAATTGGAAAAAGAGAATGTGACTATTCGATAAATAAGTGTAAGCGGTGATTATGGGTGGAAATTTGGAGATGGAAAGAGAGAGAAGTTATGGGGTTAAAATTCGGGGATAGAAAGAGAGAAAAGAGGAAAAGAAGGTACAATACAGATATTTGTAGTGGGTAATAAGAATTACGGAAAGTTATATTTTCCATAACTTCTATAGAAAAGTATACACCAGGGTATATGGTAAAAGAGGAGGTACAAAAGAAAAAGTTAAAAGCAGGACTAAGAGCATGGAGATTTAAGAAAAAACTATAAAAAAGAAAAGGTGGTAAATTTACTAATATATGCTGGAAAGAAATGAGAAGAAAAACAAAAAAGAGAAGTGTGAAAGAAAAATGGGGGAAAAAAAACTTTTATGAGAAAAAAAGATGGAAAATAGAGGAAAAAAAAAAATAAAAGAAAAAAAAAGTTAAGAGGAAAAAAAATAATAAGAAAAGGAAGAGGCAGAAAGAAGAAGTAAGATGGGAAAAGATAAGAAAGTCAAGGTACAATAAATAGTATAGGAAAAAAAAGAAAGAGAAATTCTGAAATATCTAAAATCAAAGTGGAATGATGAAAGATGGCAGAGGATAACAAAGTGCAAATTAGAAGACAAAATGAGAAGAGAGAAGTCGTGAAAAGAGGTAGAGAAAAAGAAATATAGGATATGTTGGAGTGGAAAATAGACATGGGAACACGTGTGGAAAGAATGTACAAATTGGGAAAAAGAAAAGACGTGGCAAGAAATGGTACATGAAGTGTTAAAGACGGCAGGAAAGGAGGAGAGTTGGATGTAGATGCTAAGAGAAATAAGGAAGGAATAGTAAGAGAAAGTAATGAATGGAGCATGAATAAAAAATAATAAAAAAATACAAAGAACGGCGGAAGCAAGGGTCCAACGGGGTGAATTTGGAAAAATGTATGAATCGATGAATAAAGGAATACTTTCTATCTCGCTCTTGCGTGCGGCTGTAGTAGTAAAAAAGTAGTGTGGGTGGATAGAATGGCATGTTTTTATTAGTTTTTTAAAAATATGTGTTAAAAGATTACATAATGAGCATTGTTACCGCCGCAGGACAGCACCTCGTGACCGATCGCCGGTGACGGATCGATATCGATCCGTCGTTCGATTATCGCCTCCGATTCTCAAAGGTGTTGCCGGCTCGAGTCTTATCATTGTCGTTTCAGCTGTGCCAAGGATCGCCTCGTGTGCATCGAAGTGCAGTGTACTTTTCGCAGGAATCTTTACTCATCGCATCACTCATCGCTTTGTCTCATTGTGCAACTCATCCAGATCATCCTCACCGTGTGCAACACGCCAAGAATTATCTGGAAGAAATCATCCTGCAGCAAGAGGCGTGTTGAACCTCGTGCTCAGTAGCTCATCAGACTTCGCAGCGTTTTGGCCTCATAATTAAAATAATTGTGCGTGCAGTTCAGACTCATTGCGGACTCTAGATAACAATCAAAGGAACAGACCTCAACCTATAGTAAATCTCACTCAAAAACTCATCTACGAACTTAGTGCAGGTCTCATAGCGCGGCCACGTGCGTACCACGTCGTCTCCGCGTGATCGGTTCTTAACGAAGGACTTACGTCCGCATTCTCGCTGTAAGCTGTAAATAACTGGCTACTATCGCGTTGCCATCCTCGCGGTAACATTACTCATTTACTATTCAAAGCACTCATTTTTATACAATATTATACAATTTTATACAATACATTTTATACATTTTTATACTCATGTTTATATTTTGTTTTGTAGTTTAGTAATTTGAGAATGTGGACGATAAAAGTAAAAAAACATAATTATCTATATACAGGGTGTCCCAGATCAGGGGACGATGCCGTAAATGATAGGTAGATTTAATCGAATTAAAACGAAAAGTCCTTTACCATTTTGAAAAATTCTCAATAGTTTTTGAGAAAAAAATTAATATATATAAAATGTATAAGTTTAAGAGCGACAAGAAAGCTGCGCGTGAGTGAGCGCGACAGGCGAATGACTAGAAATGGCACCGTCGTCTGTCGCGCTCTCTCAGCCCACGCTTCTCGTCGCTCTTACGCGTACATAAATTAATTTTTTTCTTGAAAACTATTGAGAATTTTTCAAAATGGTACAGGACTTTTTGTTTTAATTTGATTAAATCTACCTATCATTTTCGGCATCGTCCACTGATCTGGGACACCCTGTATGATTGTAGTTGATTATTTGTGCAGTTTATAGTAATTTGAGTAGTAAGTAGCCTGTAAGAGAAAGAACGTAAGCAGAGTGAGATTTGTGATGTATTCCAGAAAGAAAATACACACCTTACATACAATTATGTTTAGTTTGTAGTTTTAAATAGCTTAGATTTTGGTTTAAAAATTGTAAGTGAAACAAAAGTCTGTGGTGTATCCCACAGAGAAAAATTACACACTACTGCTACTATTACTAATAAAAAGTTTAAACAAAAACATTACTTTACCTGTGTTCCAATAAAACCCAATAATAAATTAATAATATTATTAAAAATATTTTCTTTATTACTTGTTAAAACGTCTGTGAGTAATATGCCATATGATTTCAAAGCATTATCACATTTTCTAATTGCCTCAATAAACACTGGAAACTTTATTAACGAGCGACCTGTTAATATTAAATTATCATTATTACAAATTTGAATATAAGTTGTATAATTATACAGCGTATTTTTTGGTTAAATAGCTAAATTTGAAGATCAAATTTAGAATCTTAAAACATTTCTCAAAATATTTTATCTGAAAGTTTGCTTAAATACTCTTCCTTACAGAGATATTGACTTTTTAAATTTTGAACTATAAGACTGAGTAATATTGAAATGTTTTTTCTTTCTATTTTGAATATAAAACGTAATTGACAAGCTGGTTTATCAACACCACACAGGTTTTGCATTAAAAACAACGCTCTGTTTATTTTTACTAATTAATTTTTAGTTTATTGAATGCTTTCATAAAGCATTCCGATTTACCAACACGATCTACCAACGACTTACCAACTTGCTGCAAAATGCTAATCTATCTATCTGGCGGGATGTGATGAAAGGTAAATTGGGTTTTGACCACTGTAATATAATGTAAGTAAAGATATAAAAATTACATGTAATATAATATAGTTAACGGATATCGTGTTAAATAATATAGATTTATAGAATTTATTTTTATTTTCTATATAAAATAAAAATTTATTTTATTTTATTTTATTTTATTAAAAAAAATTTAATTTAATTTTATTCTATTTCTGGCATCATTGAAATTTACCTGCAAATTATAAATTGACCAAGTTAATATGAAACTGATGGATTTTTTCATCGCCTCTGCAAGAGATTAAAAACAAATGACTAATTTTATAGATTTTAAGTTTATAAATCTCGCAGGCCCATTAATGTTCCGCAAAGAAAACAGAAGGTAATTAATGCAATTCAACAGGCTCTTGTGGCAAATCCTCACACAAGCACAAGAGCAATTGACAAGGATTTGTACATGTCTCATGTTGCCGTTTACAAGACAATAAAATATTCTTTAAATTTTCATCTATTTAAACGGCATATAGCACAAAAACTTACACCTGGTGATATGCAACAAAGAATTAATTTTTGTGAATGGATTATAGACTGTTGGAAAATTTGTTAATAAAGAGCCGCAGAACTTGATATATAAATGTGTTTTATTTAATAAGATACGTCCGTCTCGGTAGAGCGGTCGGAACGGAATGAACAATAGAACGAATAATAAGAATAGCATTGTAAAAAGAACGGCCGAGAAGTCACGCAGCGCGAATATTGATATATGTGACTCACGGGTAACAAAAACAATCTAAGATAACTAACAAAGGAGGCTTGAGTTCGTTGATTCAAGACTTTATTTCTGACATAGACAAAGTAAGTTTATTAAAAAAATTATTTTTTGTTTATCACGAGGCACGGTAGTGCCTCGCGCCAAGTATAGGCGCAGTGTACCTGCCTATTATACGCGAGACCCATTTTAAGAAATTCGTACATGTTTGGATCTCAACAATGGCTGAACCGATTGCTTTCTACATAGGTTCATTGTGTAGATTAGGGTCAATTGATATAATAAAAGTGTTTTTATTTTTTCGCTACGTTATTTACAAACGAAGATATCGTGATATAAGTTTGCTTGCAAGAGTAAAATCACATTTTAACGTCGTCGACGACGAAAATGTCCTTTTCGTTTTCGCGCCGCTAGATGACATGGATTGATTTATCGACTCTGTTTATTGATGAGTGATGATCGCGTAATAAATATCTATTAAATATTACAAATTTATGTGAAACCGTACAAGCATGAACCTAGGTTTGTCTTGATACTTTGAATAATTTTTTGAATAAAATCTTCTCTACAAAAATATTAATACGATCTAAATTTGAAATAGACTTTACAATTTTTATTAAAAAATGCGCTAATCAATTTTAATATTTTTATAATAGTTGTGAAGCAGTTTTTTCTGCTGAACAAAGCCAAAGATTTTTCTCGAGAAACTCGAGTAGTAATAAACAAAACTAAATATTGCAAACCTATATAAAAACGTATGAGGCGTCAATGAGGCGTTAAATGTAATACTACAACGGAGAGACAAAAAAAATTAATTTGGTGCGTCTCACGAGTTTAGGCGTCGGATGGGGCCCATTCTATTTTCTATAATATTACAAACACATGTCGAACCGTACAAGTGTGACACAAGTTTACCCCGAACTTGTTATAGCATCAATTTTATCAAACATTGTTCTAAAAAGTATCGATCGTACAGCAAAAATAGATAAAACAAAAAACGTGTATTTTATGTACAAACTTCTATATAAAGGAACACGTTTAGAAAGCGATCGGTTAGACCGTTGTTGAGATTCAAACATCTCAATAGCTCAGAATAAAAAATCTCGCGTATGACACGCTCGATCACGCTGCTTGTGCACGTAACGCAGAACACTAACGTGTCTCTAGATTATACTATAACTACAAAATAAATGATATTCCCCCCAAAAACTTACCTTTTAAAAAAAAAGGTTTAAAAAAAGCGCCAAGTATAAGTGCGCGAGAAAAGCTTTCTTAAAAAAGTTTTTAAGCAAAACCAAAACTTCCTCCAAAAAGATTTTAACTACAAAATGAATGATATCCCCCCAAAAAATTGACCTTTTTTAAAAAAAAGGTTCAAAGAAAGCGCCAAATATAGGCGAGCGAGAAAAGCGTCCTCGAAAAAGTTTTTAAGCAAAACCAAGACTTCCCCAAAAAAAGACTCCCTTAAAATTATACTCCCCAAAAATAGACCATAAAATGTGTACTTTAATAACAAATACTCTTCATAAAATTAATGAGATCAAATAAATGCGCCAAGAACCTGAAGAAAATAGAAATTATATTTAAACAAAATCAAGATTCCCCCCAAAAAAGACTCTCCCAAAATAGAACATAAAATGTGTACTTTAATAATAAATACTCTTTATAAAACTAATGAGATAATGTAAAGAAAAAAAAAACTTGGCGCAGCGAAACCAAATCTTTAAAATCAAAAAAAAAAAAAAAAAAAAATTAAAATTACAATAAAAAATAAAAAAAAATAAAATAAAAATATTGAATAAAAAAAACTAAAAGAAAAAATAAGAAAAGAAACATAATTCTAAGAAGACAAAACAAAAATATTGAAAATGGGCAATGCAACAAATTTTTTGCTGTCCCACTTTTACAGATTGCGGACTGTTGGATGTATTTTAAAAATACTCTTTAATATACATCCAGTGTGGTTACAAAAATGTGATGCATAGCACATCGTAAAAAGCAAAATTATAATTTGAGATTTTAAAGATTTGGTTTCGCAGCGCCAAGTTTTTTTTTTTTTTTTTTTCTCATTAGTTTTATAAAGAGTATTTATTATTAAAGTACACATTTTATGGTCTATTTTTGGGGTTGTTGTAATACACTGAACGTTATTACTATAACTTATTACTATCTATAGAACATTAAACGTGTAAAAGTTGTTATTAAGATGTCTTTTAGACTTTAAACATCTTTAAGACGTTTTTAACCCATGCGTGTTGTGTGGATGCCATCAGTTTCATATTATCTTGGTCTATTTATGATTTGCAGGTAAATTTCAACGATACCGGAAACAATCAATTAAAAAAAAAATTTTATGAACTGACAAAGCCATTTTTGGTAATAATGGGTGCATAAACCATCATAACAAACACCACTATGTAAAGAACAATCCACATCGTACTAAAGAAATTAACGTTCAAGGCAGGTGGAACGTTAATGTGTGGCTTGGCATTATAAGAGATTACATAATTGGTTCTGAATTTATTCAGGGCAATGTTAATGCCGAATATTATTCCAATTTTTGTCTTCATCGGCTAAATAATCTTTTGCACGCTATACCATTGACACAAAGAATACAAATAATATTTCAACAAAATGAACATTCCGCTCACACTTCGCATTTAACAAGAAATGTTTTAAATCAAAAATTCCGTGATAAATGAACAAGGCTTCATAGTCTTCAGGAGTGACCACCACGCTCTCCAGATCTCACGCCCTTAGATCTTTTTGCGTGGGGTTTTAAAAAAATAAAGTGTATAAGACTGAACCAGTAAATTCAGATATATTAAAAAATAGAATACGTGATGCATGTGCCAAAATCACTCCTTGCATGCTGAGACAAATGCGAGAAAATTTTATGCGTAGAGTTGCTCTATGCTTCCTGAGGGCTGCAGTAGGGATTCAAAAAACGACACCCACGTCAGCGTTACAAATGGCGCTGTGTATTTCCCTTCTGGACCAGCTAATCATTCACAACGCCAGACAAACGGCATATAGACTGCACTGTCAGGGGGAGTGGAAGGATGCTGGGATTGGCCATACGGCGCTCGGCTTCCTGAACAGCCCTCCTTTCACGTATAAACAGGACAGAATCCCCAGGAAATACCAGGAAGGGAGAACCGCAGAGGTAATTATACCTTCCAGGGAACAGTGGAGAAAAGCAGACTTCTTGAACGGGTTGGGACCTGATGTATGGTTTACAGACGGCTCGGGAAAAGACAACCGCCATGGGGCAGGAATTTATGAACCCACGAGGAAACATAGATCCAGCCTGCCTCTAGAAGAATACGCCACGGTCTTTCAAGCCGAGGTAAAAGCAATCGCCGAGTGCGCGCGAAACAGATTGCTGATCAAATCAGCAGCAAAATAATATACATTGCTGAGATAGCAGAGCAGCAACTAATGCCTTAATAAAGCAAAGCACGGACTCGATGACGGTCTGGAGCTGCATGAGGGCACTAAGCAAGCTGTGGGAGACTAATAAAGTCACCCTAGTATGAATTCCTGGACATCAGGGCATACATGGCAACGAGGTGGGTGACGAGCTCGCCAAGTAGGGAACTTTAATGGAACCTGCGGGGCGGGACGTGTACGTCCCTTTTGTCATAGAAAAAAGGATAATCAGAGAGCTGCTTGACAAAAGGCACCGAGAGTCGTGGAAAAACGAACCGAGATGCCGGCAGGCAAAGCTCCTGATGGAATAACCCAAACCAGAGAGGACAAAAGAACTCCTGGCAATGAGCAGACAAAAACTGAAAATAGGGATCGGCCTATTAACAGGACACGGGACCCTCAGGGAGCATCTGCATACCCTAGGCATAGTGGAGCATTATAAGTGCAGGCTATGCGAGGAAGAAAACGAGGACAGTATACACATTCTGTGTCACTGTCCAGTACTGGCGATAAAACAATATCTATCCTGGAGAAAAATGTTTACAGACCCGGGACAGCTCAGAGAAGCGAGGGTGAACAGTCTGATAAGCCTGGCAGATCATGCTGGGCTGAGGACAAAAATTCACCCTCGATGAAACAGTGGGGAATCACAGAGGACCCAAAGGATCTAGGTGACCAAAAGGGACTCACACAGTCACACCCACTAAATTTACTACTACTACTGCTCTATGCTCGGAAGAAAACGGTAGTCACATCGAACACATATTATAAATTTTTATAAAAATACGTTATTTTTCTCTCGATTTTACTACTTTTTTTATTCTTTTTTTACCTAATGCTCAACGGCCTCCGGTCAATGTATGTACACAGAATTATTTAGCTAATTATTAATTAATGTCATGATTTAGTGGCAATTAACTTTCATTTTATATAGGTGTTCAAAGATTTGAATTATGTAATAGTCATTGTTACCGCCACGGGGGCAGCACCTTGTGGCCGATCGCCGGCGACATATCGAAATCGATCCGTCGTTCGATTATTTCTTCCGATTCTCGAAGGCGTTGCCGACTCGAGGCTTATATCTGTCGTTTCAGCTGTGCCAAGCATCACCTCATGTGCATCAACGTGCAGTGTGCTTCTCGTAGAAATCTTACTTATCGTGTCACTCATCAGATTACTCATTGCTTTGTCTTTAGTGCAACTCATCCAGATCATCCTCGCCGTGTGCAACACGCCAAAAATCATCTGGAAGACATCATCCTGCAGCACGAGACGTGTTGGACCTCGTGTTCAGTAGCTCATTAGACTTAGCAGCGTGTGATCTCATAATTAATATAATTGTGATTTTATTTAAACTCAGTGCGGACTCTAAGATATTTTCAGACGGACAGATCTCAATTTATTGTAAAACTCTCGTTAAAACTCATCGAACATTCAGTGCGGATCTCATTTATCGGCCACATGCTCACCACGTGTCTCCGCGTGATCGGTTCTAACGAAGGGCTTAACATCCGCCTTTTCGTGTTAATTTAACCGGCCACGATCACGTTAACATCTCCGTGGCGTAACTCTTAATTTTGTAAATAACTCATTTTTATACAATAGGAAATAAAAATAAATTTTATAAATCTATATTATTTAACACGATACCCATTAACCATATTATATTACATGTAATTTTTATATCTTTACTTACATTATATTACAGTGGCCAAAACCCAATTTTTTTTTATCACATCCCATCAGACAAATAAATCAGCATTTTGCAGCATGTTGGTAAGTTGATTGGTCGGTCGTGTCGGTAAATCGGTAGCTCGCCCCGGTCGCGAGTCAATAGGCAACCCGTCTTACTGATGTGTATGTTACGTCAACACCCTGTACAGTGTATTCCACAGTTTTCTTCACACTTTAACAAAATAGTAGAACTTAATAAAACAAGACAAAAAGATTTATACTGTTTTGCACTTATTGTGTTCAGAATTGCTTGAGCAATATTCTTATAAAATAAAAAATAATATTGTATGTTCAGTTCTAGTCCACTGCTTGTTTCGAGCATTTAAACAATGTTTCCGGCGCAAAGATATTTTACTGCTAACATATGGTATTTCATTATCTGCCTATTTGCACGCATGCATACCTAATCTTACTTGAAAATATTTAATTTTCTTTAAAATTTACCTTGCGCAATATTATACCATTTTTACCATTAACAAATAAAAAGGACTTTTATTATCTACATTGAAAATGCTTTTAACTCAGTTCAACCCTAGCAAGTAGAACGAACACACGTTCTTTACTAGTATTAACTAAAACCTTTGCGTAATTATTCGCTAAATCACTGTTCCGTTTTTAATTAATGCACTTTGCATCGGCTGAAGCAATCAAACTGTAAGTAGGCCCATCGAAAAGCATAGAATCCATTTTAATAACAAAAATGTTTTTACTTTTGTTGTACATAATTAAGTAACAGAGATATAACGATGCAAAACATAAAATGTGAAATTTTTGCTTAAGATACGTCGTCATCATTAAAGTATATGTGTGCATATACATGTACACATGAGGGATCAGATTTCCGCCACGTCCATGTCGTTGATCCTGGATAATGCTAAGAACTGGAAACTTCATTGTACTTTAACAATTAACTCAAAAAGTGCTGTAATTTGAAAAGAATAGTAAAAATAGTCTCATATACGTATACGATTAAACTATAATTACCGATACTCGAACCCTTATAGAGCAAAAACGGCTCGTCAAATCTTGTTGCGGCCATAGAAACTTTTGTTCAGAATAACAAATTCTAGAAGATAGCAAAATTTGAGCGAATTTAACCGAGAGCCATTTTCCATAAGACATGTGTGGGGTCCTTTGAAGACGTTTGTACTGTTAGGAATCGTCCAGCGCGAGAGTAAGATAGAAAAATATGACCATCCTTCTGTAATATCTAACGGTAACGAAGCGCTGGCTTCACACGGACGAGACTCTGCATTTGTGCGCATGATGTACCGTAATACAAGAGTTGGGGTCTCTGGCACGAGGCTCATCGGGCCTCGTGTATCATACTCAGTACATCACCACGTATGATGTTGTCAATGATTAATACAATCTAATGATGAGCAATGTTGCTTCAAGTAATCGACAATCGATGTTTCATTTTAAAATTAATCGATTTTTTACTCGATGTTATGTATTTCGTTTAAGTGTTATATCGATGAATATATATAAGTTTAATTAATCGAATAATTGATGTCAAAAGTAATGGAGTTTGAGATCGTCTGCAATAGCTATCGTAAATTATAAGAATTGATCAATCAAAGTTGACTTTAAAAAAGAATATTAAATGTATTTAAGTCCCGATTGTTCCAACTTTCTGGTAAATTTATTTATCAAGTAATCATAAGTCCAACTTCATCTTTTTTTTAAGTAGATAAAGATAGGAATATGTGTAGAATGGTTGGCACAATTAAATAAGAAAAAGGATTCACTGGCGAAGACGCGATTTAATTTATTAAAAAAAAAATAAGTGCACAAAAACGTGTTGTCAGTTTATCGGTCGGATCGTTAAGTCGCGCGTGTTGTTGCACCTGTGACGGTGCAGGGGTCCGTTCTCCCGGAACAGCCAGAGGCTCCCGAGGAGAGTGTATAAGATCGGCAAATAAATGTTCTTTGAGTTCACTTTAGTACTTCTTTTATTCGTCCTTTACTGGTACAGGCGTCGGGCAGCGTAACCGCGTCGTAGTTTGTTCACAAATAACCGCGGATGTTTGGCGACCGCAGGTTTTATACGCGACTGTTGCTAAGACGGAAAAGCAACAGTCAGCGGGTTTTGGGCACGTAGGTAAATGACCGTTTTCGGTCATTGCCTACGTGAAAACTGCAAGGCGTAAATCGATCATCAGATTCCGTCGATCGGACGATCCGATCGACGTCGGTTGTTAACCCGGCCTGCGCCTTCGCGGGCGCGGCCCTCTCGTTGCCAGGGTCGGGTTACAACAGTGTTTTTTTCTTATAGTCCTTCGTCAACGGTGTTTCGTATAAGACTCGTCTCGCTTGTCAAAAACAGCTGTATTTATAATAATATCGCTCGCACTGGCAGGTAACCGCCGATTCTTAAAATAGAATACCTTGTATTTACCGTTATACATATACAAATAATAACTAGCCAATTTTTGCCTCTTACATATGTTTACTTGACAAGTAAATTTGCAAGGAAGTTGGAACAAAATAGCCCTAATTCTTATAATATATGATGCACGGCAATTATTGTAGATGATCCTTTTATTTCTTTTTACTGATTCTTTTGAAAGAATAGCAGTTCTTAGTATTACATTTCTGTCTTTTGTGCACTGCTAGCTTTTGGTTTCGAACTGGTGTAAAGTGTACTGTAGTGCAATGATAATGTAATATTACATTTATGCTGTAGCTTGTTTGAGCTTGTTTCAGTTTATTCTCAGCGCAGCGAAAAAAACAAGTCTCATTATAATTTTATAACGTTTCTCTTATATTTAATTTGTAATTTATACTTGTTTTATTGAATAAGAATTTAATATTTTTAATTAGAAGTAAGTTTTTTTCTTTATTTGTGGTTTATAAAATTTTATTAACTTTTAAGTATTTAATTAAAAAATAATTGTACGTAAATTTTAACTTCAAGGTTGGTGTATAAGCAACATAACTACAAGTATTACTAGGCTTACAACAATGAAGAAAGCATAGAATAAAAGCGACGTGTGGAAACATTTTATAAAAAGAACTCAACCTTTTCTCGATGTATGCTCTGTACAAAAGTATTAAAGCATTAAGGTAATACCACAAATTTGCACAACCACTACAAAAATACACATAAAATGCATGCAGGAAAGCCACCGAAACAATTATCAATGACTCGAAAAGATGAGAAATAAACAATAAAATTAAATAAAAAGATACAGATCCAAAGTAAAATTCTTGCTACAAGTTTATGTCAAGGCGTAAAAATTATGGACACACAACAAGAATAAAAATGTTAAATATGTATATTCTTATTAGCATGGATATTTTTTGTTCTTTTAATTTTGTTTTAAAGAATTTGATTTAAATAAAAAAAACTTAGAGATTTGAAATAATAATAAAAAGTTAATATTTTATAGCACTTTAATGTGATTTAGAATGATATTATTTCTCGATATTTTTAATATAATATAAATCTAAGCATTGTAACAACTAATGTCATTATTTATGCTTGATTGTCTATGATTCAAAAAATAACTTTTTTTTTAAAAAAAAAGATTAAAATTACGGAATCTTTTTCATGCATAAATTCGTTTATGCGTCAGTTTTTATAGTTTATAAAGTAAATAAAATTCAAATTGTGCTGTATATAAAAAAGTGGTAAAAAACAATTGCAGCAACTCCAAAAAATCCGTATAAAATTATAAAAGGATGAAAAAAGAACTTGATCTTACAAAACCAAATCTATAAATTCGAAATTATATATAAAAAGAACAATAAAAATAAAAAATTTTTAAATGCAACTGGATATAGAGTGAGGGAAAAAATTTCTTAAAATTATGCAATTATTTGATACCATTCTTCTTGTATACAACAGTTTATTACTTTTGAAAAAGTTCTTTTGCACAAATTTCTTACAGTTGGCGCATTTAATTTAATACCATTATTTTTGTAGAAAGTAACTATTTTTGTAAAAGAAAGTTTTTTTATAGCGTTTTTGCACCGTCAATTTGTTCAATGTGTGTACACTTGATGTCATTAAAATTTTTTTTTTAAAGAAAAGGTAATTTTGTACTAATATAACTAATTTTATAGTTTGCAAAAAAATCACTAAAACACTTTATTTCCTTGATATTAAATTTAAAATCGAAAACTTACTCAAATAAACATCGCAAATGCGTGGAAATCTCCACCAAACTATTTTTCGCCAATCTGTTATAAAATATCTTATACGAAAACGTTCATTATTACGTAACGGTTGCTATTGACGTAAAATTTTGAATACTTTAAAAACCAAAAGTTATTTTAATTGTTTAAACAATTTTTTTTGCAAAATGTCATTTAACGGGTACGGTTATCAAACGATGTCATGGTGTTGTTAAAAAAAGAATTATGAAAATTAGACATTTAATTTTAAAGATATCTATTTGTTAATTAACAAAAAAGTTAATATCGAAGAAATGATTATACTCTGTCATTTGCAGCATCGTCTGACAACCAAATTCGAATAGTAACTTTTATGTCGCGAAAATTGATTAATCAATTAAAATAAATAGTTTTTTTCGAACTTTAAACAAGATATTCAAATTTTCGAATGAATAGCAACCACCGTTAACTGATAACAAGCGTTTTTGTAAGAGAGATTAATTTTTTAACTAAAGATAGCTCAAGATAATACTATCTCAGTTGTTAAAAAAATGATAAAAATTGAACACTTGGTTTCGAAGATATCCATTTGACAACTTATAAAAATGTCAATAAAAAACATAAAAAGTTATCAGAAATAATGAGAAACGAAGGAAAACGAGAAAGAATGTAAGAGAATGCAAAATCAAGCAAGAAAACAATAAAGAACGTGAGAGAGAGAGAGAGAGAGAGAGAGAGAGAGAGAGAGAGAGAGAGAGAGAGAGAGAGAGAGAGAGAGAGAGAGAGAGAGAGAGAGAGAGAGAGAGAGAGAGAGAGAGAGAGAGAGAGAGAGAGAGAGAGAGAGAGAGAGAGAGAGAGAGAGAGAGAGAGAGAGAGAGAGAGAGAGAGAGAGAGAGAGAGAGAGAGAGAGAGAGAGAGAGAGAGAGAGAGAGAGAGAGAGAGAGAGAGAGAGAGAGAGAGAGAGAGAGAGAGAGAGAGAGAGAGAGAGAGAGAGAGAGAGAGAGAGAGAGAGAGAGAGAGAGAGAGAGAGAGAGAGAGAGAGAGAGAGAGAGAGAGAGAGAGAGAGAGAGAGAGAGAGAGAGAGAGAGAGAGAGAGAGAGAGAGAGAGAGAGAGAGAGAGAGAGAGAGAGAGAGAGAGAGAGAGAGAGAGAGAGAGAGAGAGAGAGAGAGAGAGAGAGAGAGAGAGAGAGAGAGAGAGAGAGAGAGAGAGAGAGAGAGAGAGAGAGAGAGAGAGAGAGAGAGAGAGAGAGAGAGAGAGAGAGAGAGAGAGAGAGAGAGAGAGAGAGAGAGAGAGAGAGAGAGAGAGAGAGAGAGAGAGAGAGAGAGAGAGAGAGAGAGAGAGAGAGAGAGAGAGAGAGAGAGAGAGAGAGAGAGAGAGAGAGAGAGAGAGAGAGAGAGAGAGAGAGAGAGAGAGAGAGAGAGAGAGAGAGAGAGAGAGAGAGAGAGAGAGAGAGAGAGAGAGAGAGAGAGAGAGAGAGAGAGAGAGAGAGAGAGAGAGAGAGAGAGAGAGAGAGAGAGAGAGAGAGAGAGAGAGAGAGAGAGAGAGAGAGAGAGAGAGAGAGAGAGAGAGAGAGAGAGAGAGAGAGAGAGAGAGAGAGAGAGAGAGAGAGAGAGAGAGAGAGAGAGAGAGAGAGAGAGAGAGAGAGAGAGAGAGAGAGAGAGAGAGAGAGAGAGAGAGAGAGAGAGAGAGAGAGAGAGAGAGAGAGAGAGAGAGAGAGAGAGAGAGAGAGAGAGAGAGAGAGAGAGAGAGAGAGAGAGAGAGAGAGAGAGAGAGAGAGAGAGAGAGAGAGAGAGAGAGAGAGAGAGAGAGAGAGAGAGAGAGAGGAGAGAGAGAGAGAGAGAGAGAGAGAGAGAGAGAGAGAGAGAGAGAGAGAGAGAGAGAGAGAGAGAGAGAGAGAGAGAGAGAGAGAGAGAGAGAGAGAGAGAGAGAGAGAGAGAGAGAGAGAGAGAGAGAGAGAGAGAGAGAGAGAGAGAGAGAGAGAGAGAGAGAGAGAGAGAGAGAGAGAGAGAGAGAGAGAGAGAGAGAATTGATATAAGTGGAATGAGATGTAAGAATGGAGGTGTGAGAGGCGAGAGATGAACGAACGACAACAATGTTGTCGATGTTAAGTTTGAAACCGAGCAACGGCTAGCGGATGAAAATAATATTTGATCGAACAATAACATTTGTTGGAGTACACTCGTTTAAACCCAAGCAAATTTACAGCAATTTATGCTGAATACTACGTAGCTTATTATTTAACGCTTTACTGTGGTTATACAGTAAAAAGCCGTTGTATTCAAGTTTAGATCTTATGAGAGTTCGGTACATTTACAGTAACAAAAAGTAATCGGTACTCCACTACGTTCGCTTAAAAATTTTTAGTTTTTTATCGAGTTTAGACAGGAGGATCTAATAAGATTAATAAGATTACCTTATTTAATGTTAACGGAGAAATCTATTCTTAGGAAGCAAATTGTGTAACACAACAGAACAAGAGTTATTTAGTTTTAGATGTGGGTACTTTATGCCATTTAAATGTTGATTAAAAATACAGAATTTAGATTTTTCTGGAGCAAAAGGAAAGCTCAGATTTTCCAGAACACGAGAGGCTTCTTGTAATGTTCTGTTTAAATTTAAAGTTCTCTTGGTGAGGTAGCTTGAGACAGAATCAATTGCTACATTGTCCGCATATTAAAGCAGTATACTATTGTTAGTATTAAGGGACTCTAAGTCATCAGTATTGTGCAAAAACTCCAAAAATTGATTTACAGAAAACAAAAAAACAAGTATTTATTTGGATAAGAACCCCACAAAACTGTCGTCCATTTACACATAAACTAAACATTAATATTTCATAATAATAATTAATAAAGAAAGAAGTACTTAATAAGAAAATTTTACAGACGCGCAGTAACGCACGCTTCGTGCAACCTAAACAAATCAATCTTTTGAATTAATATATTTACAAAGAAACAAATTTGTGAGCAGACAACCTGACATAACTTAATTGCAAACGCTTGCTGTGCGCCGTGCGAATTATACAATGTATGCCGAGCACTGACTGAAAATAAAATCATCCTTTTAATGAAAACCTATATTTATAATGGAAATTTCCGACCTAACCCGTATTTCACACTTTCAACTCGGAACACGTTACTAACACGCACTAACACTAACGGCTACGGGCCGACGCAATGTCTTGATTATTTGACTTTCACGTGACGTCCGCAATCCCACGGCGGCGAAGTTTCCCTACGTTGAAAGAAAAGTCCTTCGACGTCCAAACTTCGTCGCCGTACAGAATGATCCCGTGAATCTTGAACCTCGTATGGCAAAAATAATTTGTTCGTTTTCCCCCGGTGATCCTGGTCAGTACGCCACGACGTATGTTTAGTGGCACGAGGCCGGCCCGTGCCGGCTCCTTCTTTCTCTCTTTCTTTCACTCTTCCATGTGGGCCCAATTACTTCGGTACGGTACTTAAAACTACAGGGAAATGAATTTAATTAACCTAAGGGCCTCCGTGGGGCGATATCTCAGAGTTCCGTGCCGCAGAGCACATGTACTTCCCCGTAAACCCACCGACCTACCGGTACAATATTCGGTTCAGACGTATTTGATTCTATTTGTCGTGGCTCGTGCCCAGGTAAATTTGGTCGTCGACGGCCGTCCTCGTCGTCCCCTCGGTAGCGCAGTAGCAAAAAAACTTTCTTCATTTTGTCGGCGGGCACCGTCTTGGACGTTGGCACTCTTTGGAAAAGATCGTGCCTTGCCTTGCTTTCGCCGAACACCCCTCGGAACTCCACTGCACCGGCGCGAGAACGCGTCGGTAATACATTGTGCCTTTCGAATCAAAAACCTGATATCCCGTAATCGGTACGTCAGTAAATGTCTTGATCACCATTACCGAAATCCCTATTTACTTACACGTTTTAGTATAACACGCATATAAAATCGGGCTGAAAACGCTATTTTGTGGTAATTCTCTGAATGCCCAACATATTTTGTCTACGTCTTCGAAACGGCAATGAACGCGTCGCTCGAATATGGAGTTATAAATAAATGACAAGGTACGCGAGGGAATTCCAATTTGCTTTAGTTTTTCAATAAGTATATTCTTTATATACATTATCGAATGCCAATCTAATATCCAGAAATACTGCAGAAGTCACAGAACTCGCTTTAAACGATCGTATAATAATTGCGTATAAAATAGATAAATTGTCAATGCAAGACCTATTTTTTCTGAAACCGAACTGCGAGTTGGCGAATTTTTTATAGTACTCCAGCCACCAGCTCAGACAATTATATATCATACATTTTATGGTTTTATATACACATGAGGCGAGAGATAACGGTCGCAACTTGTTTAGAAGAAAATTTAGGTATAAATAACATGATGTAATCTTTCCATTCCGGGATTAGAGATTTATTAATGAATAGTTTATTAAATATTTCAAAGAGGAACATCTGTCTTTCGCTGGGAAGTTCTTTAAGAATTTTGTAGTCTATACCGTCCAAACCTGGACTATTATGGGTTCAAGCGTATTGTAGAGCCGTTGTAAGTTTTACTATAGAAAACGGCTTGTTTAACACGGAATCTAATTTACAATTCTCCAAGCTGGGCGGACGCATAAATGTCCAAGGTGGGAAGAATTTTAACAATTAGATTCTAACTTTAAACTCGTTACTAACTGAAAATCTCGGAGAATTGTTACGGGCATTATGCCTGTTCTTAAAACTTTTTAAAGTCTTCCAAATAGTATTGGGGTCGGAGTCTCGTCTAAGATCCTTGCAGAATTTCTGGAATTTTTCTCTTTTTATGTTATGCAAATCAATTCTACATTTAACCTCGGCTTTTTTTAAATCTATAAAATCTTTACGTTTTTTACTATATTTGAATTAAAATAAAATGGCTTTTCTAAAGCTAATATGTCTCGTGCATTCGTTACCTCACCGCAATGCCGGGGGGAGAATGTGGAGTTTATAAATGTATGCTTTCTTACAATTACCTATATACCAATGAAAGGTAAAACCAAAATGTCCTTAATACTTTTTATGAACGCATAATATTTAGACGCGGTATCCAGGAAAGAGGCTTCGCAAAATGCGACGATAAAGTTTTCTTGACCTATCTACAAAAATTGAACCAATTAGTCTTCTCGGCGTAGAATCTGGGAGAACTACATTGTGAGAAAACTAACCTTATGTTTTCCATTTTCGCAAGTTCTAGTACTACCCCATTTAGAATAATGTGCATTTAAATCTTTTCAAATAATTGTAGAACCTTGAAGTTGATTAAAAAAATTAATTCACTCTGGAGAAGAGAGAACTCGATCAAGAGGCGCAAATTGCAACTTCGCCTCCTTTCCTATTTGGAGAATCACAACGGATTACGTCAAAGTGAGGAATGTTGATATAGTTGTCCACATCTAACTAAGTCTGTAAGAAGAGAGCTATGTCGAATAACTTTGACAGTCCTTTAAACTCGGGTAATTTATGTGTTAGTCTTCTGCTATTGCACTAGAAGATTTTGATTTCTACGAGAGCTGGTATTTAGCTAAGCTCTTCTTCTAATATTTTTTTAATGTATAAGATAATCTTAGTAACCGCGGATGAGCGGATGGGAAAATGTGTCACGTAATTGGATGGGGTCTTTGTGGAGAAATCATAGGACGCGATTTAACTACAGCGGAGCCGAAGAGTTTGTAGCTGCGTTGTTCCGAATTTGTCAAGTTCCGGAAAACTCTGCATAGATCTTGCAGGGGAACAGTTAAGTCGTGTTGAGTTGCTAGTGCTTCGTAAACTGCGTTCAATGATTCTGCGAGTCTCAATGAATGATGTGTTGTCCAACGTTGTGCACCGTACGATGTCCAGTTGTTGTTTGTAGGCCGGGCAGTTTCTATTCTTAGTTAGTGGGGTAAGGACCCAAGTAGTTAATACACTTAACCTCCTTCTCACACGGAAAAATTTTGAAAGGTTCGTGTGCAGAAGTACAGATGAAACACTTCTTATTGTAAATGCAGATTTTATGTATATGAATGAAAGATCACACTTGAAGCATAATTTGATGATTGATATGTATGAAGAAACAAAGGTCCTGGCTTTGTACAGTAGGACTGAAGCAGAAAGGGTTTGACATTTAAATTCTATACAGAAAGTTAATGAATCTACTCATATGTTAGTAACATTTTGTTCTTTTCTGCTTTTATTTACTATTTTTAATTTTCTTTCGCTCTTTCTTGTCCGCTTTCATTCTTTTTTGAATTTCCTTGTTTCTCTTGTTCTCTTTTACTCTTTCCCATTTTTTATTTTCTCTCGCTCCTTTTTGTTCTCCTTCGCTTTTTTTCGCATTTTCTTGATCTTCCTCGTTTTCCTTAGTTCTCTTTCGTCATTTTTTGTCTTGTTTTTTTCATGTTCTTTTTCGCATTTTTTTTCAATTTTTTTAGTTTTCTGTCGTCAACTTTTGTTTTATTTTGTTTTTTTTATTTTTATTTGTTTTGTGGCGAGAGCCCCACCGTCGCCACTAATATCGGGGCCGACCACAAGCCCGTATAGCGCTTGCATGGTCGAGCAGAGGTGAGGTTATTTCCCTTTCTTCACGACAGCAACGGTATGTAATCCGGCGTAGTGGCCGAAGTAATACCTTGTCTGGATCCAATCTTCGACCCGAACACATTCTACCGATTCTTAGGCTTCAGACGCTCCCGAAGCCTCTTGCTAACTGTTCGACACAGGTGCTTCCGAGTTGAATTAGGGCGTTTCCAATAAAAGCTCCGCTGCCTTGAGCGCTTCAATGTCAGACCGTTTTCTCAGGTTCCAGGTTTCTCCTGTACTTGCGGCCGGATACCTCCGGTCGCCGTCTGCCCCGGACACCCGTGCTACTGTGATCCCCCTGACGGGTGCTCCCGTCTAGACTGAAATCCGCCGCACAGCAATGAGCCACCGGCACCACCACGATCGGGCTCTTCCAATTGCCTCCTGAAGCACCCGGGAAACCGTATCCCGTACCAGAATTTACGAGTCACGATCGGCTCGGCCCCAAGCTTAGCCGCTCAGCTTTGCGGCGCACTACCTGCCCACCGAGCATCGGTCCACGCCCGATACCGTCCGCGCGGTATTCGCCTCCCAGCTCACACTCGCACGAACCCCGACTACAACAAGCATAATTTTGACACCCTAGCGACGCGCCACATTGCAACCGTTACAGTTTTTCCCGCATTCTCTCTCTCTCTCTCTCTCTCTCTCTCTCTCTCTCTCTCTCTCTCTCTCTCTCTCTCTCTCTCTCCTCCCCCTCCTCCCTCTCCCTCCCCCCTCTCTCTCTCTCTCTCTTTTCTTTTTTTTCTTCCTATATTTTTCATTATTACGCTTTTTATCTATCTTACTCTAAGCTATCCCGTTCTCTCTCTTCCTAGACCTTCGCTTCCAAAACGCTCTCGTTTATTCCATTCTCTCTTATTCCGCTACTTCTTTCTTTAATTCTATCCTACCTCCCCCTTTTCCTTCCCTCCTTTATTTTTCATTTTTTCTTATCCTTTCTATTCCACCTCACTCCTTTTCCTCTCCTCCTCCCTCTTCCACTTTTTTTTCTTCCCCTCAGTTTTCTCTTCTACCTCACTCCCCACTCTGAATTCTTGTATCTTTCTCAGCCATGTCTCTCCTTCTCTTTTTTCATTTAACACTTTTTCAACCCAGTTCCTCCATTTACCCTCGGCCCCCCAACTTCCGAACACCTCCCACACGTGTTACTACGTCTCTACTTTCCTTCCGCACATTCCACATAATCTTCTTTCCTCTTTTTTCCAATACATAGTACTTCTCATCTCCTCTCCCAATCTGAATCTTGTTAGTCTCCTCCATCTCTTCTCATTCCATTCCTTTTTCAGATATTTCGATACTTTTTGTTCTTTTATTCCCGCATACCATACATTATATCTCCATATTTTTATTCTTTCCCATTTTTCTCTCTCCTTTGATCCTCCTTGTCTTTCCTTTTTATTTCCTCCAACTTTCTGTTCCTCCCTCTATCGTCTCCCTCCTTTTTTCTCTTTTTATTATTATCCATCTCTCTCTTCATAGAATTCTTTTCTTTCTCTCTCCCATTTTAATTCCGCCTTCCTTCTTTCTTTTTTATCCTTAATTTTTTCCCAACATTTTCTCGCTAATCCACTTCCTCTTCTTTTTTTTTTTCAAAACCCCAGGCCCTTCTTCTCATTCTCGTTGTCAATTTGTCCTTTTGCATCTCTTCTATGACCATGTACCCTGGTGTTCCCCTTCCTATCCCTAATGTCCGTTTCAATAATTTTTTCTGTATTCTTTCCATTTTCTCCCTTTTATTCCATCCAAAGATTTCCACCCCGTATGCCATCACCGTTCATATTAATTTATCAAAAAGCCATATTCACTTTCTCTAATCCCTCCCAAATTTTATTATTTCTAACCCCCAAACTCTTTCTATTATTGCCGCTGTTTTCCTTGTTTTTTCTCTTACATGTCTTTCTTATCCTACATTCTTTATTATCACATATCCCAGATATTTATATTTTTTTAACTCCTCCACTAGTTTACCTCCTCATTTACACTTCACTCTTTGCTCTCTTCCTTTCCCTCTTCTACATCTCATTATTTTTTATTTTTCTACGTTTAGTTCTAATCCCTTTTTCTTCAAATATTCTTCCAACCTCGCCATCATGCTTCTCCTACAATCCTCTCCTTCCGCCATCAGCACTACATCATCCGCATAACTCAGTGATAAAATTTTTTCCTCCTTAACTTTTACTCCTCTTCATCCTTCCCTTTTCAATTCCTTTTCTAAGGCCGCTATTAATATATTAAATAGCAGTGGACTCAACGGACATTCTTGCCTTACTCCTCTCCTCGTCCAGAATTCCTCTCCCATCTCTCCCCTTACCCTCACCCTACACCTTGTTTCTTTATACAACTCCTTACATTTTCTTATCAGATTTACATTTATTGCCTCTCTTTCCATACGTCCCACAGCACCTCTCTATTTACACCATCAAATGCTATGGTCAGGTCCACAAAAAACAGCGTCATCTTGCCTCCTTTTTTACTCACTTGCCTGTTGATTAGGTAATTTAATACAAAACGTTGTCTATCGCCCCCATCCCTTTCCTAAATCTTACCTGTCCTTCTGTTAAAATTTTTTTATTCCTTTATTTCTTCCTTTATCCTTTCTTCTAACATCATCGCGTATATCTTGTATAGCGTCAGCATGATTGTTACTCCTCTATACTTCTCCACTCTGTCTTCTTTTCTGTTCTTTCTCACTGGTATCACTTTACCCTCCTGCTATTCCTTTATCCATTCTTTTCCTTGCCATATTTTGTCACATGTTCTTTTTATCCAAACTTCCACCTTTTCCCCACATATTTCCACATTTCTCCCGAGATTTCGTCTCTTTCTACCGCTTCCCTTTCTTTAATCTCCTTAATGCTCTCCTTACTTTCGCCCTACTCAATTCATTATCTTCCATTTCCTCCTTCTCACCTCTCTTTCCCTTTAACATTCTGTACTCTACTCCCCCCATCAATTTTCTGAAATATTTTTTCCACTCTCATCTCCATCTTCTCTTCTGCCCCATCATTTTTTTCTCTCTTCCTATAAGTTCCCCTATTTGTTTTTCCGTTTTTACCCTCTTCATATTCTCCATCCATCTTTTTGTCTCCTTTCTTTCTTTTTTCTTACATAATTTCTTATATTTTCTCTTCATTCTTTTTGTATAAAAATGAGTTCTAATGTATAAAAAATGAGTGATTGCAAAATGAGATATTTTATTTAACGCCGCAGGGATGTTATGCGATCGTGGCCGGTTTTATTAACGCGAAAAGGCGGATGAAAACCCTTCGAATATACGAGTTACGCGGAGACACGCGTTGAGCACGGGGCCGGTAGATGAGATCCGCACAGAATTTAACAATGAGTTTCACGCTTGAGTTAGTCTTTAAATTGATATCTGTCTGTTTAAATGTTCTTGAGAGCTCGCATTGAGTTAAACAATGAGTCACAATTATATTAATCGTGAGTTTACTCGCTGTGAGATCTGATGAGCTACTGAGCACGAGGTTCAACACGCCTCGTGCGGCAGGGTGATGTCTTCCAGAAGATTCTTGGCGTGTTGCACACGGCGAAGATGATCTGGATGAGTTGTACTGGAAACAAGGCGATGAGTTGAACGATGAGTAGCACGATGAGTAAGAATTCTGAGAGAAGCACACTGCACGTTGTTGCACACGAGGTGATGCTTGGCACAGCTAGACGAACACTGATAAGCCTCGAGCCGGCAACGTCTTCGAGAATCGGAGGCAATTATCAAACGACGAATCGATATCGATCCGTCGCCGGCGATCGGCCACGAGGTGCTGCCCCCGCGGCGGTAACATGAATAATTAATTAAATACAAATCTTTTAACACTTTTGTATTCCTCTTTTTCACTTCATCCTTTTCTCCAATCCCTTAATGACTTTCTCCAATAAACTTTATTTGTTCTTTCTTAAAATCAGTCTCGGTGCATCTACGGATCTTATTCGATCGGATCTTGAAATCCCGACAAGCGCTCCGGGCGGAGCTTGCTAAGACCGATATTCGGTCACGCGCAATTTAAGGTCGTTTCAAGAGAAGCTTCCATTATTGCTCACAATGGGACGCAAGAGCACCGTCTGTTTATGGATTTTGGAAAGACCATAGAGTCTGGGGGCTGATAAATCCCGTAGAGCCATTTTTTATGGTTTCTGAAGAGAGACCGGCATCTTTAAGAAGTGTGGTTGTTTTTGTTCTACGCTTGATGTGGGATTGTGTTTGAGTTTTCTGTCAGCATGGTAAAAGGTATAAATTTAAACTTGAAGACAAACAACATAGAATGTATCATATGTGCAAAAGGAAAAATAAAACAACTAACATACAAAAACTCGGAACATCGTGAGAAAGAGAAACTTGGTCTCGTACACTCCGACATCTGTGGATCGATGAGCATGGAATCGCTAGGAGAAGCTAAATACTTTACTACGTTTATAGATGATTGTACACGATATACTGAGACCACGATGCTTCGAAAACGATCAGATATCTTAAAAACATTAAAAAATTTTAAGAAACAAGTAGAAAAGGAAACCGGATCTGTTATAAAGCGATTGAGAACAGATAATGGAAATGAGTACACGTCTAAAGAATTCAAGGAGTTCTTGGAAAAAGAAGGCATCAGCAGGCAACTAACCGTAGAATATACGCCACAACAGAATGGCGTAGCCGAACGAGCAAA
Organism: Cardiocondyla obscurior; assembly: GCF_019399895.1. NCBI lineage: Eukaryota > Metazoa > Arthropoda > Insecta > Hymenoptera > Formicidae > Cardiocondyla > Cardiocondyla obscurior. The sequence continues at coordinate 2,846,344 of NC_091888.1, read as the reverse complement.
TCGAACTTTAGTAGAAATGGCACGCTGTTTAATAATTCAAGCAAAACTACCAAATTCGCTATGGGCAGAAGCAATAAATGCAGCTACGTTTTTACGAAACAGATGTCCTACGAAATCTCTTAAAAACAAAACGCCATATGAAGCTTGGTTCGGAAAAAAACCACATGTTGGATTTTTACGTATTATAGGAAGTCAAGTAATCGCATCAAACAAAACTAGACAACGCAAGAAGTTTGATCCAAAAGGGAAAGAGTATGTACTCATAGGATATTCATATGAATCAAAAGCCTATCGACTATAGCAACGAGGTAGCAAGAAAATCATCAAAGCAAGAGACGTAAAATTCTTTGAGAATATCAACGAAATAATGGAAGATAAAATCCTTGTGAATCTAAATGAAGAAAACGATGATGTCAAAGAAGATGAAACGATAGAAAACGAAAAAGCTATAATCGAAAAAGTTCGTCAAGAGTCAAAAATAACCGAAACACCGAAACGAATATCTGAAACGTCAAAACGCAAACCAGGCAGACCAAAAATTATTCGAACAGGAAAACTCGGACGTCCAAGAAAAATGTATGCTACATAAGATATTACTACAAATATCAACATGGAAGATCCATTGACAGTTAACGAAGCACTCGAACGAGAAGATGCCGACTTGTGACTAGAAGCGATAAAGAATACGAAACCTTAACGAAAAACGGAACATGGACGCTGGTATCACGGCCTAAAAACAAAAAGATTCTTACAAATAAATGGGTATTGAAAATAAAGAGATTCGAAAGGAAACATCGAAAGATACAAGGCACGTCTAGTGACTCGAGGTCACACATAAGAAGCGGGTATCGACTATCAAGACATTTTCTCTCCAGTCGCACGTTATGAAATTATAAGAACACTCCTCGCAGCAGCAGTGGAGAAAGAAATGCACGTTTACCATTTGGACATAATATCACCTTATGTACAATGACCGGCAATAATGGCCTTACTCACTGTGGCGACTTATATTATAAATATATAATTTTACGTTACGTGTAATTTAATTATATAATTAAATATAATTATATATAATTAAAATTATATATTTATAATATAAGTAACACGCACACCTGACGCACACCACGCCAGCTCACGCGCGTTAGCCACCGTTGCCGCAGTGAGTAAGGCCATTATTGCTGATCACTGTACAAGGAAAACTAAGCGACGAAGTATATATGAAACAACCAGAATCGTTCACGTAAGAAGGCGATGACAGAATATGTAAGTTACATAAGCCACTATATGGTCTTAAACAATCGGGAAGAGAATGGTATAAAAGACTGGACAAATTTATAACTCAACAAGAAGGACATCAAAACAAAGCCGATCCATGCCTGTACATATTCAGTAAAAATAAAGAACGAGTCATAATGATAATATACGTAGATGACATTATTTTAGCATCAAAAAACTTGAAAAAACTAAACGATATAAAACAAAAATTAAAATCAGAATTTGAAATAGTCGATTTAGAAAAAATAACAGACATCTTAGAAATACGTGTAGACAAAAAAAAGTGATACAGGTAGCATCAAACTGTCTCAAGAAAAATATATAAATGACTTGAAGAAGAAATTCAACATGGAATTAGCTAAAGCAGCATCCACTCCAATAGAATCAAACACAAAGATTACCAAAGAATTAGGACCAGTAGATGAAGAAGAAAGAAGAAAAATGATAAATTATCCTTATAGAGAGCTCATAGAAGGCCTAATTCATTTGGCAAATACAACCAGACCAGATATAGTTTATTCTGCAAACACATTGAGTAGATTCTGTACAGACCCTGGAGAAAAGCATTGGCAATTAGCAAAACGTGTATTACGCTATCTAAAAGGAACGAAAACCTACGACATTAAATATGAAAAAAATAAGCAAAAATTAATCGCATACACGGACTCGGATTGGGCAGACGACACAGAAGATAGACGGTCACAATCAGGCAGCGTTCTAACTTTAACAGGAGGAGCAATAAGTTGGAAGTCTAAAAAGCAGCCTACGGTTTCGTTATCATCAATGGAAGCTGAGTACATCGCTTTATCGGAAGTGGGCAAGGAAATTATATACCTGAAAAGACTGTTTTATATGCAATTTTATGATCTTGTAAATAATCCGATAGACGTATTTTGTGACAATCAAAGTGCAATCGAACTTGCGAAAAACGCTGTGTTTCACCAAAGAAGTAAACATATAGATATTAAATATAACCATACGCGAGAATTAATTGATAAAGATGAGATTAAGTTAAATTACATAAGAATAGACTTGATGCTTGCTGACATTTTTACTAAAGCGTTGAGTAAAATTAAACATGATAGATTGATTGAAATGTTAAACTTAAAATGTTAAGATTATTTTATTTTTGTATTTATATCATTATGTGTTTATTTTATTATGATTTACATCGATAGAAAGAGTGTAAGAATAGATCGATGTACATATGTGCTACCATCTCTGATGGAAAAATATAAACTAGTATCGCGCGCATGCGAAATCTCGATATAATTTTTGGTTATAGTTTTTAGTTAATCTTTTATTCGACACAATGTAGCTGGTCGCATGTAAAAGTTATTATAAAAGAAGTTAAGCGTTGCATGCTAATGTGTCCTATTAATTTAATCCACGATTCCTGACACGTCCTAAACATTTTTTTACAAGATTTGTCGCACAATGTCAGCAAAACATGTTGCTTTGTGACAAAATTTTATGGGCCGACAAATCGACGTTTACGCCAAACAGTATTTTTAATTCGCGGAACCGTTTGGTTTGGGCAGACAAAAATCCGCATGTTGTTCGTCAGAGAGCATTCCAATACCGATGGACTATAAACGTATGGGCGGGAGTGATCGGTAGTCAAGTGGTAAGTATAAATAGAAAGAATAATTTTTTTACATATTTTATAATTAAAATATTTTTTTTATTATTTCTAGATCGGTACATATTTTTTCCCAGCGCGATTAACAAGAAACATTTACAAGAATTTTCTTGTAAACAAATTACCTGCTCTCCTTGAGGATGTACCGCTTGAAATAAGAAAAGACTTAATATTTCAGCACAACGGAGCACCAGCTCATTCAAGTATTCGAGTGCGTCAAGAGTTAAATGCGCTGTTTCCGGAAAGATGAGTAGGACGCGGTAGGCCAATTTTCTGGTCACTTAATTTGACAGTGCTGGACTTCTTTTTATGGGGGCACATAAGAAATCAGGCCGAGTCTGGCGAAATGGAACCATTAATAAAGTTCAGGACGTTATCGTTGCAGCTTTTAGAACCATTACCCTAGATATGGCACAGAGTGCAACGCAAAATGTTTTTCGAAGGGCCCAATTGTGTGTTGAAAAGGAGGGAGAACATTTCGAACAATTTTTGAATTAAATGTTTAAGAGTGAACTAGGCCTACCGGGGATACCACTATAAAAAAAACGCGCCATGCTATCTACCGCAAGATAGTGTGGAAATAATGGCACAGCATATTCTTGTCGACAATTTTGTTAATATTTTTGCTGGATAGCAAGAGGCTCGTAATCGTACAAGAGGATTCTTGTTTATGAGGTTTAATACATACCTACTTGTACTTATATCACTCATTTTGTTGTTGATTTATTTAACAATAGTATAAAAACAAATTTATTTACAACAACTCATTCCATCTCGACTTGGAATTCATCCAAATATTTTTTATATTCTGACTAGAATAATTCAAGCACGCGCTACGCGCGCATTATTTCGCAGATTGACTTAACTAAAATGTTCTTAGAACATATGCGCATGCTACTCGTGCGCTATTTTTAGAAAGGTCCCAATTACATTTTCTATCGAAAAAAAAATCAATGCTCTAACCTCTAACACTTTATTTATAAAAGCGATCTAACGTATGACATGATATTTTAAATATTGTCTAAAAGTAAGAACATTTTTGCCATTTTAGCTTGCAATAAAGACGTTAATCGAGCTTTACATACTGTTGCGGCTTTGCTTGACATGAAGTTCGCAACCAACGCGCGATGAAAAGCTGCTCATTCGCCGTTGTCAAGAAGACGTTTAGGAACAACAGCTGAGAGATTTCTGTGCAAGCTGTTGACATGTGCAAATGTATTTTTATTACGAGTGTTTTTCGTAAATAGAATTTATTCCTTTTGTAAAAAATGTCTGTTTTTTGTTTTGAGCGTGTATTCAGAAACTGTAAGCGAATATCCGGGCGTGTGCGCGACCTTTGAGCCAAAACGTAACAATACCGTTCAACAGAATATTTCTGTCATTTATAATTTCTCTTGCTCTAGGGGTTTAGAACTGGCACATTCTAAACCTAATTTTATTATAATCCATTAAAAAAGACATCCTATTTCTCAGAAATTTAATCCAATCATTAATAACATTTTTATTCCGTAAACTTCTTCTGTTAGATTTTTAGATGTAGTACAGAATGAGAAATTATCAAGAAATATCTAATCCAACAACAAATTAATATAAAAAGAAAAATCATCCCTATTATCACTAGTCTTTCTTCAATTAAATAGGACGCCGACTTTAAAATTCTTCTAAACATTAACAAATCAATTTTCAGATCAGCAAATAAATATGACTTACAAATATTTATTTTAAAACATAATTTTTTTAAAAATCCTGTTTTTATCACTATAGAGGCTTCACACCCACCAAAATTTTTGTATTCGAGATTTGCGAGTTTTCTTTATATCTAATATTTAAATTAAATAATATAAAATATATTTTGAAATTCTTTTTAATGACAGATAATTCAGTAACTTCTAGTCTTAATCACTTCATCACTGCTTCCAATTCTAGAGCTAAAAGATTATTGTGCTTAAAAATATATCTTTTTAATCTATATTTTATCCAAACAAATTATTTAGATGTAACCCACAAATCGTTTTTTTCTCGTGTTCAATTTGCACAATTTTTAATCACATACTTTTAAACCTACTTTCCTCAAGCTTGATCTTCAAATTCCTTCTAACTTTTCTATATCAGAGGTAAATGCAATTTTTTAAAAAAGTATTGCTCCTATTTCGCGAAAAAATACTCGTTTCGCATGGCAACTTCGAATCGAACCGCGCGACGTGTTCATTCTATATTTGAGTCGCCGCCTTGTTGCATTTTGTGCAATCCGTTGCACCTAGTGTACATTGTTAAATTGCGTCATGCGTTCTCCAAAGCCAAACGCACCCATGTTGGGCATGACGCCGGATCACGTGCTCGGTACGCGATCGTGATTTTTTCGAGTGGCCGATCCTCCGATTTCTGCACGCGGGCAAGATCTCCTTAGGCGTGAATTGTCTGCACATCCGTTAAGATTTCCGTCGCGTTGCGTTTTGTCAAAAAGGCAAAATCTTGCGTTTGCAGCCACCTTCAGTGCGCCGCTCTATCCAATCACGTGATCAGGCTTGTCCTGCTTCGTGCGCTTCTGTATTTTTTTGTGTTTAGTAAAATATATGGTGGTGAATTAAACTAATCATCTTTCATTCTTTACTTTCAACAATGCTCTCAGTAGTCGAACTGCGCCTAAATCTCTGTGCATACTTTGGTGGAATCGCGATTATCCGATTCAAGCGACGATCAACGTTGGTCGGTTCCGGCACATATCAATTCAGCGCGTGCTTCGTCCGCTCGTGTCCACGCGCGTACAATAATTGTTTAGAAATATAAGAATTTATTCAAAAAATCAAACTTGATTCTGTAAAAATACGACCACGTGTACCGTAAACGGCAAAAACCAGCCGACCGCCGCGAACCGCTCAACCGTCCGGCGCGAAGACGGGGCATAAAGCGCCCCGCATCCTTTTAAATCTATTAAGCGCTGTAATGAAGAGTACAGCATTCGGGCGACAAAGACGTGCTACCGCTAAAGTAAGTCCGGCCAAATCTAAAAACGCATAAAAGTAACCGACAAACAATATCGGGATTAATTCGCGGCGAGCCCACGATAAGCGTCACGAGACGAACTGCAAACGGATAAAAGAAACCCCACCGCTTCGGATTTCCTCCGTACGTGCAGTTTTCCGATATAAAACGGCAAGTTTCGAGGAACCCAGTACCTTTTTCCTGAAGTCTACCACTGAGACACGATCCAAAGTACTCGCGACCGAATCGTCTCTTTTCCGAACATTCTTAGAAAAGCTTTCGACCGGGGGTGCAGAATTCTGCGCCTCCGCCAAGTATCCTTGGCCGCTTTTTGTACTCCTTGCACCAGACTCGCCCGAATACCCTTGGCTGTAACGGGGCAAAGCGTGCTTCATCTCCACCTAACGTTCTAGGCCGGCACTTGGGCCCGGACGACGAGGCATCACACTTAGGGAAGTCCGCCTCCCGGCACCTCCATTGTACGGCATGGTACAGGGAAGAGCGTTTTCTTCCTCTGTAAAGGGTTCTCGACCCCCAACTGTAGGTACACTCTTCCATTCGATCCTATGCTCGCGTCAAAATTCGCCACCGACGGCTCCGCGCCACCGCAATCACACGTCGTGCTACCGAGTGCGAATTTGACGCATTACGCGACACCTGTACCGCGCGGGTTCTATTGTAAATAGTTGTACATAGGATTTAAATAAAAGTAGACACTTGACGAATGCAAACAGTCTTTTGGTATTGACTCTCCGCCGGATCCGCGAGCCCGTACGGGCCGAACAGCCGAACAATCTGTACGCCCGTTGTCCGGGAAAGCGGGGGAGTTACAATTCTTATTTCAATGCATGGTCAGATAAATCTTTTTGTAATTAAAACAGCACATACTTTAGTAGTTTTAAAAAAAAATATAGTGGTGAAGTCCTAACAATGGCATTCAAAAGTGAGACTGGCAACAATGTAAATAACCTGTTTGATTTTTGGAAATTTAAATTGCTTATATTTGCTTCAATAGTTCTAGGAGAATGTGAGTTCCTATATCTGCAGGAAAAAATACCATAGTTTGAAGCAATTTTGATTTGGACAAAAAAATGGCTATATTGACATCATTTCTTTAATGTTTTGTTTTAATATTCTCAAAACGTTTTTAAACTTGAAAAAAAAGCAATTAAATTTTAGAATCTCTATAACATTTTAATGTTATGTAATGAGAGATATTTACTTACTCATGCTAAACCATTGAGATTCTAATCCTGAAAATATAAAATAAATTGGTTTCTTTATGTATAAAGAACGTTCTATTTTATTAATTGTATTCTCAAATATCGTAGATCCAATTATCATAAATCCTCTGTAAAGGTGACCTTCTATATTATCACTATGAATATGATGTAGTAAAGATATGTATTCTGCATCTATTAATCGATTTCGTACCTGCAATTAAAAACAAATTAAAATGTTTAAATTAAGTGTCGAAATCGAAGGTTGAAAGTAGATTATATACAATCGAAACAAAAATTCATTACTATTTTGCAGAATTAGTAATAGTTATAAAATAATTGATTCAAAAGCCTGAGCAAACAAGAACCTAGAAAGCTGTGGAATGAATACAGAAAAAGAGTATTTTTTGAAGATGATAAGCAGGATTAGCGAGTGACAATAGTCAAACAGCATACTGCGAAGCAATAACGATACGCTCGAAACATATGACGCCATACTGAAAAAATCAGTTTTATTTAGTTTTACAACGTAGTGTTGTATTTTGGTGTTTTAAGAATAATTAAAAAGTCACAAATGGCGTAACTATTAAACTTGTTAAAAAGATTTCAAATGTTGACAAGCACAATAAATTCAAAAATATGCTGTTGTTATATCCCGAACCCCTGGCAACAGAAGGCTCGAGAATAATTGACGAGTTGCTGCACGCGCGAACCAAATCGCCAATTTGGCAGAAATTTGCCGATGAGGGTAACCCGGCGTTTTCGGCTGAGATGCGACGATTCGAGAACCTTCCCGGTTGCCACCCGTAAACTGCTAAGTGCTATGATTTTTACATAGTAACAGCAGACTATATTAGCGGGTGACCACGGGCCGCCTGCGGGCAGTTATAAAATGTATCTCTGTCACCGCGCATCGATATCTACAAGATGTAAAAAGGGGAACCAAAATAAAACAATTGACTATTGTTTGAAAAAATGATAATAACACATTCGGCGCGAAACATTTGATTAATTGTTAACGCTAAGAACACGAGCTGAATCAAAGAAATATCACTTGTATTTTCACAAAGAATTTTGTAACGATGCACCCCGACGGTGCATCATTCCCGGCTAAAGACCCGCCGATGGCACCGAATCGGACAGCCGTGCGGCGAAGAATACGGGGCGCGGGGCGCCCCAATATAAGTTAAATAAAACGACGGAGCATCAAGTCGTTCCGCGGCTAACAAGGGGAGTCCACGCTCAACGGAACACCGATTTTCTTCAAACTTGCAGGGTTTGAAGATTGGTGTTCCTAGAGATACTGGGTAAAGCCATTCGACGCACTACTCAAAAATAAGAGAGAAAAGTTAGTTTAAATATTTCGTATGTCTATAAGTACAGAACAGTAACACTTAATTTCGAAGCAGCGTGGTAGTCCAGAGCGGGCGGCGCAGGTCTAGTAAGCGCGGAATCACTGGTTCGATTCCCGTTATGTATTTTTTTTTTTCAAATTTTGGTATAAAATTTAACAATAATTGTCTTATTATTATCTTATTTTATTATTACATTATTATATAAAAAGAAGAAATAAAAATAACGCAAGATTATATTTTTTTACAAAGTTATTTATTTTAGTAATCATATATACATAAAAACAATATTATTAATTCTTAACATCGCATATCCCTGGGTGGTGTTTATCATAAAAACTTTTATGATAAAATTTTTATTTATCATAAAAAATTTTTGTTTCGAATGTTTTTATGACAAATACCACCCAGGGATATGCGATGTTAAGAATTAATAATATTATTTTTATGTATATATGATTACTAAAATAAATAACTTTGTAAAAAAATATAATCTTGCGTTATTTTTATTTCTTCTTTTTATATAATAATGTAATAATAAAATAAGATAATAATAAGATAATAATTGTTAAATTTTATACCAAAATGTGAAAATTAAAAAAAAAAAAAAAAATACATAACGGGAATCGAACCAGTAATTCCGCGCTTACTAGACCTGCGCCGCCCGCTCTGCACTATCACGCTGCTTCGAAAGTAAGTGTTACTGTTCTGTACTTATAGACATACGAAATATTTAAACTAACTTTTCTCTCTTATTTTTGAGTAGTGCGTCGAATGGCTTTACCCAGTATCTCTAGGAACACCAATCTTCAAACCCTGCAAGTTTGAAGAAAATCGATGTTCCGTTGAGCGTGGACTCCCCTTGTAAGTCTAAACGCGTGGACTTAGTCGAGCGGTTCCAAACGAGCCCGAGCGAGCCGACAGCACCGCGGCTTTTCGTTCCGGACCGCACCGCGACGGGAACCTAGCGCCCAGAGCGAGAAACACCGTTTTACCGCGAACCCCCGACACCTTCCCTTTTTGTATATAAAAAGGCGGTGTCGGGGCTGCCTGAGACCATTCCTGCTCCGTTCGCTTTCGAGCGAACATCGAGTCCGATACCGAGCATACACATTCACGGGGTAGAGCGAGCTCTGCCTCGACCAGGAACTCCTGGTGCTAACTCCAGTCTACAAAAGTGTCCGCGTGCTATTCGGCTCGTGGGGTAAAGACCACTCTGCCTCCTCCGAGTACTCTCGGTCCCAGAAATAGCCGTGATACCGCTGAAGCCTCCGATTTTTCTATCGCGCCGTCAAGATTACCGGGGTAGAGTAATCTCTGCCTCGACCGAGGGATCTCGGTTAATCGACGCTTTGTAGGCGCTACCATTCCAACCAAATCATAATCACGCGACCGCGTCATTGTCGATATCTCTTACCACGAGATAGTTATTCCGCACTTTAAATCTGCCGGCGTCGATTTAAACTTGTCAAAGCGAAGCGGTTGTATACATCGCGTTCCGTCTCACTCACGCCGTAACAACCACCGACGTTCTCACTCGGCTGCGGTAATCTGTCAGACCGTTCAGCGATTGTAAATATATACATAACGCGTATCATTCCGAGCCGCACAGCGATTTAATTTCGTAATTATTAATTCTACTACGATATCATTTAATTAACTGTATATATATATATATATATATATATATATATATATATATATATTCTATTTTCTTTATAATAAATCTAGTTTAAGATACATCCAGTCTCGAGTACATTTAGCGACCCTCTCAACTGAATCCTGAGATCCCGACGAGCGTTCCGGGTCGAGCTCGCTAGGCCGACATTCGGTTCCGCGGCAAACGGGTCGTTTCAATTTATTGATAGCACAATACACAATATTTAATTGTTTTTAAATAATATGTTGCACACGATTGCACGTGGCAAAAAGTTAATATAATAATAAAATCCGTGATTGCACACGATTAGATCATTAAGTATTACTCGCGATTGCACACGATAAATTTGGTTATTTGAATATTAACTTATCGTGACGAACGCCAGAAAGCGAGTGATTAAAAAATCATTGCTGTTGCTAGGCTAATTTTTTTCAATGCCTTTATTTTTTTGTTAACCGTTAGTTAACGAAGGCATAGGGTTACGAGAGTCCCGAACTTCGAAGAGTTTTAAAATTGTTTTACTGATCGACTAGCACGACCAGATAAGACACGTATCATAAAATAAGCGGTCTACCAACAGTTTAGATATAAAGATTCTTAAATTTCTAAATATGAAATAAAATAAAAAATGGTAAAATTTTAAACGACTATTGAACATATACTTCATTATTTCAGCCTACTACATCCGAAAGGTCCGAAGAACGGACCCCACAGCACCGTCTGCGGTGCAACACTGTAAACGCATCTGTCTTTATCATTATAAAATATGTGTAGAATAAAAACACACCGACTATAAAATAAGCTCAATACATATTATCGATATAACTTTTGTTGTTGTATCATTTGTCTTTTTATGTATATTTTATTATATAAATGTGTTGATTTTTCTTTTCAGGGTACACTTGACTCTCCTTTTCTCTTTTTACATACATATATCATTTAACTTAACGTAATCAACATCATACATTAACTTTTACATATCTCATCTTTAACAATTTCCATTACCGTTTCCACCTTTCTTTTTTACAATACTCTTTTTCTCTTATCTTTCTGAACTCTACCTTACATTCTTCTTTACCGACATCTTCTTTATCTGCAAATAATTCCCGCTTTACTTATCTACTACGCTTTCATTATTCTTCTAATACTTAGTCTAAGCGCCGCGAGAGAGAGAGAGATCACACCATTCCATCCCATTCATACTTCTTTTCTTTTCCATTCACTCCTTTTATTCCTTGGACCCCCGCTTCCGACGCTTTTCTCTTTTTAATTCCTTTATTCTCTTTCCTCATTCATACTTCCATTCACCCCAATTTTTTCCCTTGTCCTTTCCAATACGTTTAACCATTCCTCTGCCTTTCCCTCTTTACTTAAAATTTCCTTTATCATTTTCTCCCAACTCCTTCCTATTCCACAATCTACACATTCTGACCATACATGTTTCCATGTCTACTCCTTTTCCATACATATTTTACATTTTCTATTTTCTTCCTTTTACCAATACCTGTTTCCCTTTTTACCGATTACCAATCCCTTCCCCTAATCTAAACCTTGCTATCCTTTTCCATCTTTCTTCTTTCCAACCCTTCTTTAAATATTCCGGTATTCTTTCCCCTTTCACTCTTCCATAATATTTGTTAAACCTTGATTCATTTATCTTTTCCTACCTCTCCTCTCTTTGTAATTCCTTATCTTTTACTAAATTTTTCCACCTTATCTACTTTCTTATTCTCTTTTCTTTCACTTCTTCTAATGACCATCCCATTTTTTCAAAAAACTCTTTTCTTTCTTTTTCCCACTTTCCACCCGCTTTTCCTTCCCTCGCCCTTTCTTTTATATCCTCCCAATACCATTTCGTTAATTCTTCCCTTCTCCTTTCCTCCAATCTCATCTCGTATTTCCACGCTCTCATACCTGCTCTTCTCCTTAATTTTTTTCTCTGCAATTCCTCTCTTACCATATAACCTGGCATATTTCTCATTACTCCCAATATCCACCTCAGACATCTATTTTGCAATCTCTCTACCTCCCCTTTTATATATTTTATTATATATAAGGTGTTTATTTGACTCCTTTAAGGTACACATACTTTCGTATCCCATAGATTTTCTTTACATTTCTTTTTTCATAAACAATATTTACAAACTTAATACTTAACATATAAAACATGACATAACATTACACTTTTCGCCGCTTTTTCTTTCTTTTCTATTTCCTTTTCCTTCTCTTTAAAATTTCCTCCTTTACTTTTATATTTTTTCTGCTCGCCACCTTTGAACCTTTCTATACTTTCGCCTTACAACAAACCTTATCTCTAACTTATTTCTACTTTTACAATCTTCTGTCTTCTTGTATCAATTTCTGAAAATAAAAATTTTATCCTACGCCTTCTTACACCTCTACCTTATTAATTACGCGCCGAGAGAGAGAGATCACACTTTCATTCATACCTTAACCTATTCCGCCTTATTTTACCTTAAATTCTTACCTTGAACCTCCGCTTCCGACGCTCTTTATTTTACTTCTCTTTCCTTTTCAACCTCTTTCATACTTCCATTTACTCCTATTTTTTCCCTTGTCCTTTCTAGTGTTTCTAGCCATTCAACCCCCCTTCCTTCCCCTCCCAAAATTTCCTCCACCATCTCTTCGTATCTACTCTCGTTTCCCCAATCTATACATTCCTCCCATATATGTTCCCACGTTTCTTCCTTCTCAAGACACATTCTACATTTTCTTTTCTTCTCCCCCTCCCAATATTTATTTCCTCTCATTTCCTCCCGTAATCTGAACTTTGCCATCCTTTGTCATTTTTCTTCCTTTCATCCCAGTTTCAAATATCCTGGTATCCTTTCCTCTTTCACCTTTTTATAATTCTTATTTAACCTTGACTCTCTTATTTTTTCCCATCTTTCCTCTCTTTGCCATTTGTCTTTTTTTTTCAAATATTCCCCCCTTATTTCCCCTCTTTCTCTTAAATCTTCCACTTCTTTTCCAGACCATCCAAAATTTTTCGAAAAATTCCTCCCTCTCTTTTTCCCATTTTCCTTTACTTCTTCCCTCCCTCGCTCTTTCCTTCATTTCTTCCCAGCACCATTTAGTTAGTTCTCCTTTCCCTTTTTCTAGCCGTTTTTCATACTTCCATGCCCTTATCCCTGCTCTTCCCTTCAGTTTATCCCTCTGTAGCTCTTCTCTCACCATATATCCTGGTACATATCTTTTTACTCCCAACACCCATCTCAGGTATTTTTCCTGCAGTATTTCTACCTCCTCTCTTTCTTTCCATCCCCATATTTCTACTCCATAGTTGATAACCAACCATACCAATTTGTCAATTAACCATATTCTTTTACTCCAATCATTTCCGAACTTTCTTTTTCCTATGCTCCAAACCTGCCCCATAATTCTTGCCGCTCTTTTTACTCTGTCTTTTACATGCTCTTTCTGTTCTCCATTTCTCATGATCATATATCCTTATATATTTTATTATTAAATAGCATTTTTTTAAACAATGTTAAGGTGATAGCATGCATAATATATTTAATAATTCTTAAATATTAAATATGTTATTATTGGAAAATTAACTTATTTTAACTTGGCCCCGTTGGAAAGGCAGCACAAAAAGACTATTAATTAGATAATTTATCAATGTTTCCAACTCTCTTTGTTGCAAGTTCCTTCCTGCTTTCCTTCCCCCTTTTGGTCATTTTTTTCTGGTTTCTCGCTGTTTTTTCTGTTCTGTGATACGTTACCCATCTGTAATTTAGTTACGTGACAGCAAAAGTTCTTTTATGTGAACACAGTGCATAATTCTTATCAGAAAGTAATGTTCATTGTTATTCCATTTATTCTAGTAAACGACATACTGTTTGTAATATCTCAAGTGATCCACATGTACGGCTCACACTCAACATAGAGTTTGAGCTACTCCACATTGAGCTACGACTCATTGAGCCTTTATTTGCTTGAAGATCGGTCAGGATTAACAGAACCCTCCGTATCCCGGTGCAACACATTTAGCGCAACTCACAAAAAAAGTAATAGAATTATTCTTCATTAACTTTATAAGCTTTAGATATATTGAAGAACATTGTAGAAAATATTAAACGTATATATATTTTTTAACTGCTTATCTTATTGTTTGCGTTTAGAGGTTAAAACTACTTTTTGAAAATAATGAAATTTTGCATTTTTAATATCTTTAAAAATAGAAAATATATGAAAAAATGTTTTAGACAAAAGTTTTACAGTATTTTTTACTCTTTACAATGGAGTAATGACATTTTTAAAAATGTCTTTCAAAAATGTCTCTATCAGTGTAGCGAAAGGCCGATACTTCCATTCCGGTCATGTAAACGCAAAGTATATTAGTGATTGCCGACAAAGTGTTACAATCTATCAAGCCACTCTTTAAAGTGTTATAAAAAAAAAGAAAAGATAGGTTTCTTTATATCATTAACTCTATATTCTATACAGGGTGTCCCAGATATAACGAAGGATACTGGGAGGATAGATAGAATTGATTGAGACAAGTAGAAAAGTTCCGTACCATTTTGCAAAATTCTCAACCGTTATTGAGAAAAAAATTAAAATGTATAAATTGTATAGGCGTAAGAGCGACAAAGAAGCTACGCGTGAGTGAGCGCAACAGACGAATGGCTAGGAATGGCGCCGTCGCTTGTCACGCTCACTCACGCGTAGCTTCCTTGTCGCTCTTACGCCTATACAATTTGTACATTTTAATTTTTTTCTAAATAACGGTTGAAAATTTTGCAAAATGGTACAGGACTTTTATACTTGTCTCAATTAGTTCTATTTATCCTCCCAGTATCCTTCGTTATGTCTGGGACACCCTGTATATAAGATTTATCAACCTGCGACACGTAACAAGGCCATTTGAAAACTGAGCCATGCTAAAAAGATAACGCAGATATGGTCCCCGTGGTATTAATTTTTTCTCCGACGGTCAGTCTGCCTTATACCGTGCTACGTTACGCATTATATTATCATCATGTCAAATACATATATCATTATTATTTTATTCCTTGTGTACTTCAATTTAACTAATATCCCAACATAAAGTTATGACCGTTCTATACTTTTTTCGATATATCTCAGAATCTATTTAAAATGTTAAAAAATGTTTTATACAGAAGTTTGATGGCAAAAATAGTTCTATTTAATTGTAATAATAAAATTTTAATAAAAACTTTTAGCAAATAAACGAATTTTTTTAACAAAAAACTTTTTTAATCTTATTACTGCAGTTAAGTAAAAATATTTTCACCATAAAACGTTCTTATAAAATATTTTTTAATATTTAAAAGAAATTCCGAGATATATTGAAGAAAGTACATGGAAAGGAAAAAAGTATGGATAAGAAAGGAGAGAATTAATATAGAAGGGAAGTGATGGTAATGGAACAAGGACAAGAAAAATTTGGTGGATGGAAGAGGAGACAGAAAGAAAAGGGAAGGGCAGAGAGAAGCAAAGGAGGAGGAGGAAAAGAGGAGAATATTAGAAAATGGTGTAATGAAAGATGAAAGAAGGAAAAAAGAAAGAAAAAAAGTATGAAGAGAGAGAAGGAGGGAATAAAAGTGGCATTTTGGAATGTAGCAGGAATGCGAAACAAAGATAAAGAATTTTAGAAAGAAATAAAAGAATGGGATATTGTGTTTTTAATGAAAACGTGGATAGAAAAGAAAGGATTAAAGAAGATAAGAAGAAAAGTGCCAAGGGATTATATATATGGGAAGCGCAATGGGTTAAGCGAAAAAATAGAAAAGAAAGGGCAATGGGGGTTATGTTAGTGAGAGTTAGAAAGGAAATAAAAATGAAGAAGGAGAAAAGTTTGTAGGCGTTTATAGATTATAGAAGGCGTTTGTATGAACAAGGAAGAGGAGAAAAAATGGGAAGTTTTGAGAAATTGAATGGAATAGGAAGGAGAAAGAAAAGAGATGGTGATAGGAGGAGATTTTAATGCGAGGACGAGAAGGGAAGGAGGGAGACTAAAAAGATAGAAAGAAGATAAAGGGATAACGCAGAATTCAAAGGATGAGAAAATTAATAATGGGAGGAAGAGAATAATAAGAATACTGAAAGATGCATGATGGGCGGTGATGAATGGAGAGATGAGAGGAGATGAGAAAGAAAGCAAGACATATGAAAGGCCGAGAAGGGTATTGTTGATTGACTATACAGGGTGTCCCAAACAAGATGTCGCTCCCAAAATATACGGGTAGGAAATTTGAATTGGAGACAAAAAGTTAAATTTAATTTTGTAAAATTATGATCCGTTTTTAAGAAAAAAATTAAAATGTTTGGGCGTTAGAGCGACAAGTAAGTTGCGAGGTAAGAGTGAGAGCGCGAAAAAATGGGTGGAGTCACCGAGGGATGATAAGCGAGCGGCATGCGGCAAGCGGGAAGAAAAGAATGCAAGCAAGAAACGTTTGTAAGTAAAAAATATAACAATCGCGCTCGCGATTGAATTGAACAAAATTACGAACAAATTTATAACAAAATTAAATTTAACTTTTCGTCTCCAATTCAAATTTTCTACCCGTATATTTTGAGAGCGACATCTTGTTTGGGACACCCTGTATATTGAGAAATTGGGAAATGTAAGAGTGAATATAGTAAATGAAAATACGACAGAATAGACTCGGACCACTTCTCGGTAATAGTGCAGATAAAACCGGAGGGATTAGAAAAAGATGTGGTAAAAAGTAAAGGAAGAAGGAAATGGCAGTAAAATGAAGAAAAAAAAGCAGAATTTGAGGAAAAAATAAATGGATTATGGAGAAAGACAAAAGTAAAATGGAAGAATATAAGAGATAGAGTAGAGGAAATTCTGGAAAGAGAGCAGAAGAAAGGAAGAGAGATAAAATATATAAGGAAAAGAGATAAAATATAGAGAATATTGGAATAAGGAATGTAAGGAAGTAAAGAAAGAAGCAAAAAAAAAATTAAAAAAATGGAGAAAAGAAGAAAGAAGGAAAGAGAATTATAGAAAAAAAGAGTATAATGAACTGTGTAAAAGAAAAAAAAAGGAGGAAAAAAATGGATAGAGAAAGTAAAAAGGGCGGAAACAAAGGAGCAAATGTGGGAGGTAGTGAATAGAAAAATGAGAAAATGGAATGGAGGAAAAGAAAATATTGAAATGGAGAAATGGGAAAAATACTTGAAAGAAATACTAGGTGGAGTGGAATACAGGACTGATATGAGAGCAAGAGAGATGGATGGAGAGGAAGGATAAGAAAGCAGAGATAAGAAAGGAAAAAGTTATAAGGACTAAAAAACTTGAAAAACGGAAAAGCGGTAGGAAAGGATGGAATTACCGAGAAGGCATAAAAATATAGGCGGATAAAAATGAAAAAATGGGTTAAAAAAATTTGTAATAGTATGAAAAAAAGAACGAAAAATAAGAGAATGGGAAGAAGGGATAGTGGTGCCGGTGAAGAAGAAAGGGAATAGAGTTAAGGTGGAAGAATTTAGGGAGATTACAATAATGCCCACTTTGTATAAAATTTATGCAATGTTTTTAGCGGAAAAGATAATTGAGAAAATAGAGAAGAAGGCGATATTGGCGAAGGAGCAGGTGGAATTCAAGAAAGATAGGCGCGATGGACAATGTGTATGTGATAAATTATTAAATAAATAGACAAGTAAACAAAAAAGAAGGTGCTATTCTTTGTGGATTTGAAAGCGGCTTTTGATATGGTGGACAAGGAAATTTTATTAGAAAGTATGGAAAATGGATAATAAGAAAAGAACTGATAGAGAGGTGTATAGAATTGATGGAAGAAACTAGATTTAAAGTAAAGGTAGGAGAGGAAATAAGTAGGGAGTTCTGGACGGAAGAAGTATTAGACAAGAATGTCTATTGAGCTCAATATTATTTAATGTTTTGATGACGAACTTGGAAGAGAAAATGAGTAAGAGGGGATGGGAGGGATAAATATAAAAAGAAAAAAAGATTACACAATGAGCTATACAGACGATGTGGTGGTGAGGGTGGAAAATAAAGATGAGATAAAGAGTATGATAGCGAGTCTGAAAAAATGTATGGAAAGAAAAGGACTGATAATGGACACGGAGAAATAAAAAATAATGAAGTGCAGAAAAGGGAGAGGAAGAGAGAGAAAGGTGCAATGGTGATAGAAAAATAAAAAGATGGATGTAATAGAAGTATATAGGTACTTGTGGTACATGATGAAAAGGAACGAAATACAGGTGAAACAAGTGAGAGAGCGAATAAAAAAAGCGGCGGCAGTGATAAGAGGGTTACGAAAAATAGGTAAAAAAAATTTGGGAAAGATTGGGGGAAGAAGTTATGGCTTTTTGATGCGTTGATATAAACGATGATGAGTTATGGGGTGAAAGTATGGGGGTGGAGAAAAAACGAAAAGATAGAAAAAATACAGGAAAGATATTTAAAATGATTAATAGGAATAGAAAAAAGTACGCCAGGATACATGATAAGGAAGGAGATGCAATGGAAAAAGCTAAGATCATGGATGGGTAGAAGGGCATGGGACCAATGTGAACTCAGCACCCCACTTTTACATAATTAATTTTTCTTTTACGGAATTATTAGCATTTTGTTTGTAGTTGTATGCAGTAACGTTTATTTTGTTTGTAGTCCTGTTAATTATAAATTATAAAATGTTTAAAAAACGAGTCGCACTCGATAGAGATAATACAAATCGACTTGCACAGATCGCTAGAGAATCGTTTGTAGTTGTGTGTAGTAGCTTTGCTTTTGTTTGTAGTTGACCAGTTTAAAAGTTATTAATAATTAACATTATTGCAAAATGCCACTTTTGTCAATTTTTAAGATATTTAAAATCCGCTTACGCAGATCGCTAGAGAATCGTTTGTAGTTGTTTGTTGTGCCCTTACTTTTGTTTGTAATTAACCGGTTTAAAAGATATTAACAATTAACTTCATTGCAAAATACGAACATTGTTATTTTTTGCGATACCGCAAGGTAATATTAGGCAACGTTATTTTTACCGGTGATCGTTATTACTGTATCTGTTAATACTACGACTTGCACGTTCTATAACAACACCTATTACTAACTGTTTAATACTAAAATTAATACTAACAAAATTATAACTAATTGTTACTACTTTTATTAATATTAACACTAACACATTTATATTAATACTTATAATTACTTTGAATATTGTTAATGTGTTTTATGTTTTGTATAAACAAAAAAAAAAATAAAAAAAAAATATAATTATAAAAAAAATTAATAATATTTTTTTGTATAAATAAAATTTGATTAAACAAAAAAAATAAAAATAAAATTAAAAAATATAAAAAAGTCGTGTCAAATAACCGTCAGAAAAAAAGTTGCAAATTAAATACGTCGAGTGCGTGATTCCGCGAAAGAATTATAAATGAGATTGTAGCACGCTGATGCATTTGCTTAAATAAACTGAACTATGCTTTTGTTACTAAATCTCTTATTTTAATGTGTACAAAATCCTACATTATAGTTTCATCTAGATAAAGTTTGTGAAAAAGGTTTTCTGTCAATTAATTATACAAGTTTCATTTTTAACGTTGAATTTTTATTCATTAATTACTCGTATATTTTATACATTGATTACTACATTACTCTGACAAATTATTAACTTAATATTGAATTATTACATTAAATTAATTTAATTATTGGGTTATGTGTCTGCATTAATAATGAAAGTAAAAAAAATAATATTTACCATTAACAGTAGTAATAAAAATATTTTTATACATTACAAGGAAATGTCAAAGTATACAGTAATTTTTCTAGGTAAAAAAAGCCTTAACTTTAGTCTCCATAGCTTTTAATAAAGCCGAGACAAGATACAGTATTACCGAAAAGAAATTATTAGTTATTGTATGAGTAACAAAACACATTTAACAATACTTGTACGAAAAACAGTTAAAAATAATAACAAATTATAAAAATTTTATCTGGTTAATAAATGTAAAAGATCCTAACTCTAGATTAATGAAATAAATATTAAAATTAAAGAAATTAGAATGTGAAATAATTTATAAATTTAAAAAAACAAACTCTAACGTAAACGCACTCTCACGAATTTCAGTTAACACAATTGATTCATACTTTTCCCATTCATCATAAATTAATCTGTCATCTTTCAAAATCAGAATCAACAAACAGATAATAGTTAAAAATCAGATTGGTAAGCATACTAATGAAACAGTTTTATTTATAAAAATACCATCCAAAATTACTCAAGAAAACAAAATTTATATTCCTCTTTGTTCTACTTACCGACAATTTAGAATCTACTTGCATAATCTTATATTCAAAAACGACTACTATGTAAATATTATTCACGATTAGAAAAATATTACAATACATCTTGCCATTATTAATAAAATATTATTTGGCCGAAAAATTATAGGTGTATGTTTCCAAATATTTATCAAACATAAAAAATAAAAATAAAATTATTTATGATATTTTTTCTGGAATATTAGATGGTTACTACTCAACAAAAAAAAAACACTTCAAAAAATAAGACAAAATTATAATTGATCTAACGTAACAATTAACGTTAAAAAATTTATTGATAGATATAAATTTTGTCAAAATAATGAGCTAAAAACACAAAAATCGTAAATTTACTTTTTTCCATCTGAGTGATAAAAAAGGACCTACAAAGGAACAACCCAAAACCCGGGTCAAATAGTGGTTCCCCAAAGCACCGCTACAAGAGGCAGCAACAGAAACAGGGAAAACAGCAAACGCCTTCAGCTGTCCAGCTGCAGCAGTACTAGAATGAGAAAAAAAGGTACTGCCAAGATCGGCTAAACGAATCAGGTTGGACCACACCACTTGTAGTCTCTCTGAACGTTAGGGCAAGAGATCCAAAGTCCTAGATCAAGGGTCGTATGCTTGACCAAGAGTATTGTCAAGTTAACCCTCATATTGGAAAGTTATCCTGACAAAAAACTAAGAGCCTATTGTACGGATCTGGAGAGTGAGTTACCTAAGCACTACCGGATAATAGTACACGTAAAGCAACCAAATCTGCCTGCCCAAAAAGCTTTGAGGCTTTTACATAGACAAAATGCGGACTTTGGGGGTAAATCGTCATTTAAACGAACGAAAAAGAAGACGTTACAACCTCTCACTTTGCTCGCCTGGTAAGCAACTCATCCATAGAAGTCTTAAACACCAGTAATTTCAGACCTTTTTGCGGGACGGTACGAGCGATTGTAAAGCTGCTTTACAAGGACTGCAAGGAAGATTTCAAAGAGAGGGGAAATAAGTTTAGAAAAGCCGAGCCAGTAAATTAATGGCTCTTAATAATTCAAATAAGTTTGCATCACATCAAATGGGCCTCGGCAATTCTAGCTAGGAGCATGGCTTCGATACAGACAGATATAACATTGATACAGGAGCCTCGGCTCCTAAACAATGCTAGATTTGAGAAAAAGCGGTAAACTATACTGCGCTTGCTCAAACTTTAAATTCAAAACCCGTATTTTAATTAAAGAACTTAATGCTGTTTTATTAATACAGATTAGCGACGGAGATTAGACTACCATACGATTCAGGCTCTCTAACACCAATAAAGGAGCCAAAGAAATGATCATATGATCAGTTTACATGTTCTGCAGTTCCCAGAACCCACTGCAGAAAATTGTTAGCAAGGTGGTTGAAATTGCCAGAAAGAAAAAGCTAGAACTTCTTATAGATTGTGACGTTAACTCTCGTTGTATATCCCGTCACAAACCCTAGTCATATTAGTTGAGGAAGCACGAATAACAATCCGAAAGAAAAGAAGTTACACAAATTGATCAACAGTGCGAAGTTGACTAAACTTAAATAAAAAACCGAATTTACTTTCATGAACTCAAGAAGGCAAGAAGTAATTGATATTACACTATTCACATAAGGGATGCCAAACTTGGTGAAATACTAAAATATGTTATATAAGCTTTCAGAATCAAACTATTGGAGCATACGGTTCACTCTGCAAGCCGCGGCAATTCAATTATGGGAACAAAGCTTAAGAAACACCAGATGAGAGGTGTTGCATCGTGAAGGTGCCGTGGGGTCCGTTCTCCGGATAGCGTAACGGAGCTTAGTTAAAATAAAGATATGTTCCGTTTAAGTTTCTGTAGCTCTTTATTTTCCTTTGTCGATTTACAGTCTTCGATGCAACGCGTATCTTCTAATTCAATTTTTTAGTTGCGACTGCCCGTCCGGGCCGCGGCTGCCCCTATATATCTCCAGCTGTTGCTATGTCAAAATTCAAAGCAATTAGCAGAATCGCGGGTGGCAACCGCAACTGTCCTCGAACGTCGCGTTCCGGCCGGAAATGCCGGGTTACTTTGATCGGCGGTATTCTGCCGATCAAGCTAAACGGTCGCGCACGTGCGACATTCCGGCGTTATTCCCGAGCTTCTGTTGTCAAGGGCTCGGGATATAACAGAGGGCTACAAAACGGATCTAGCTGCTTAAGTAGTCAGAATCTTAATTGGATATCACACCAAATAAAATTTAGAAGAAGCAGAGAAGAGTTTCGGCTGCGTAATACTCGAGACCTACAAATTATTTACCTGGAGAATTTAATAAACCGTCCGACCAAGGTTTCATGGTGAAACAAAAGCAAGCTTAAGTTGATGACGAAACTTTTTTTCAACAAGGCAAGAAGTACCGGACAAGCTGGTCACTGAGAAACATTCAGATAAATCTAAAATGGTTACAACAAAGCCATGACGGCTGCCAAGCGTGAAAGCTGGTGAGATTTCTAGGGAAGTATTGAAAGAACTATAGAAGCCTTGACACTAAACAGAATTCTCAGCGCAGACCATAAGTTGAAACTGGGATGTCTCAAGCTCACAAACGGTGGCTACACAGAAAATGTGCAAAACACATTAAAATACTTCATTGAAACTCAATTTTCGGGATTTCAACCAAAACGGAAAACGATCGGCTGCGTAAAGTAGTAGCCCAGAGAAAATTATAAGTGCAGGGAATGGTCAATGGTAGCAAAGATCGCACGTTTTATGATTTGTTGAAAATTGTAAAAATAAGCTCAATTTGGAAAAAAAATGTCGTTTTTACTTTTAATTTAAAATTAAAACATTTATTAAAAATCTATGTTATATCAAAACAATTCTACGCTACACCGTAGCCTTTTTTTTATAAGCAATAAGAAAAAAATTTTTTGATTACCCCTGTCTCCAAAAAGTTGCTACCCGTGCAAAATGAAAGAGTTTTTGCGGGAATTGTTGTAAACGTTATATTAATTTTTTATATTTTTATTACTCGACAAATTTAAAGTTTTATTTATTTTGCAAAATACATTTTATTTTTGAACGAATGTATTTTCCATAATAATGGCACGGTCAATTCCCACAATTTACATTATTCGGCCACCGAGAATCCGCACTGGATACAGTAAGCGCATTTGCAAGTTAAGTGGTCGGTGAACGTTTGGGCGGATAATCTTAGAGACCACATCATTAGATTATATTTCATCGGTGGCAAGCAATACCGGAAATTTCTTAGACGGAATCTTCTTAATTTAATGGAAAATGTGCCTTTAGAATCACGTATTAATATGTGGTTCTAACAGGATAGTCATCCTGCGCACACTGCTAATAAAACAAGAAACTTGTTAAATAGAAAATTCGGTAATTGTTGGATCGGTCTTTACAATCCTCACGAATCGCCGTTGCGTTTTCCAGACCATACACCGCTGGATTTCTTTCTGTGGGATCACGTTAAACAAGAAATTTATGCTACGCGACCGAGAAGCGTAGAAGATATAAAAGACGGGATTGTTCGAGCTTGCCGTGTAATAAGTTCGCACATCTTACACTGGGTGCGTAGCGCAATATTGAGAAGAGCGGTATTTTGTGAGAGAATGGAGAGGGGCACTTTGAGCATTTGCTTAAGTAATAGAAAGATTGTGGACATATTGCACACAATTATATGTTAATAAAAGTTTTTATTCGCATGTACTTTTACGCAATATGACTTTAATTTATCTATTTAGCTTTATTATAAGATTGCATAATAGTTAATTATGCTACCACCGCGGAGCAGCATCTCGTGGCCGATCGTCCTGGATCAATATTGATCCGGCGTTCGATTATCGTCTTCGATTCTTAAAGACGTTGCTGGCTCAAGTGTCTCTTATTCAGTTACGGTATAAAGTTCACCTCGTGTGCAACAAGAGTGCAGTGTGCTTTTTCTCATGATTTTATCTCATCGGTTTGACTCATTTTTATTGTCTCGGCAAGATCATCATCACCGTGTTGTTGCACCGCACCGGAGCGGTGCACGGGATCCGTCCTCCGAATATTACACGTTCAGGTGTAAGGGGATGACGGCGTGTAGAAATAAATATCTTTGTTGATCGTTATTTATATATGTATTGGCGTTTATTCTTCCTGTGTGTTTCGATGATAGAGTTTCGAGTCGCTACCTCGAACTCTCGAACTGACTTGCACGAGCTTCGGAGCTCGTGCATTATATATTATTATTTTTTGGTCTTGTCAGCGAAATAGCAAAAGGAAGTGGCCGCGTGCCCTACTGCCTTCTGCTGATAGCGCGTGATGTCGAAAGGCTGACAAGATGGATTCTTGAGCTCAGCAGATTCCAACAGTTTGGTAATCTGCTGAGTTGTGTGTAAAAATGTGTCGCGCGTGGTGGTCAATGACCAGCGTGCGCTGTCGGGTTACAACAGTGTGCAACGCAGGAAGACTCATTGATGGAATCGTCTAGAAGAAATCATCAGGCAGCTCAAGGCATGTTGAACCTCGTGCTTATTTACTCGCCAGCCTTCGCAACCTAGTGATCCGTATTAATTAATATAATTATACGTGGTAGTATTATCTCATTATGAACGCGGACAGAACAATCAAGTGTCAGAACTCATAAACTATCGTAAAACTCATAAGTGAAACTCACAATGCGGATCTCATTTTGCGGCCACGTACGGATCACTCCATCTCCGTGTGTCTTGTTCTAACGAAAAACTATCACCCGCCCTCTCGATGCTAAGAGAAACGATCACGAGCATGTTGCCATATCCGCGGCTAGTTTAACTCAATTTTTAACTCATTTCTATATCATTTTTTATATAAGCTTTGATACTGACAAAGTAAGTTTAAATACGTGGTACAATATGGATACAGGCAAAAGTCCACTAAAAAAAACCTTATCGCGCCAAAAGTGGCACTTTTAAGGTGGTGTGGAAGTCCACATAAGTCCACAAAAAATACTAATATTAATTAATTCATATTTTTAAACTTGCAGGTACACGCGGTTGTCTTCTACGGCGCCGCTACCTATTAAGCGGAGCGTCAACTCAAGTTGCAATTGATAATTCGTCTCGTAAAGTAAGTCGTACTTTTATCTATTATGAATCATTCTTTATAAACTTGAATTTATTGGATCACTAAAACTATGAGGGAATAAATTAAAATTTGTTACTTCAGTGAAATATATGGGAGTTTATCTAGATGTAAAACCAAATTGAAAACTTTATTTAGACGAAAGAAACAATAAATTCTACACTGTTTTATGAGCCTGCAGAAGAGCTCTCAGAAAGATCTGGAGCTTAAAACCGTGTGTGACAATGTAGATATACAGAGTCATATTTTTACTAAGGCTTTTCTATGCGGCAGTGATCTGGTGTCCCAAAGTGAAGAAAAAAGAGATAAGGCACCTACTGAAAAAATTATAAGGAAGTTACCTTCTCAGGTAACAGTAGAAACTCATAAAACGACATCAGCGGCACAGAAAGTGGCATGTTATGTTTACTCTCAGATTTAATTAGTCATCCACACGCTGGATTAACGACGCACAAATTGTATTGTCAAGGGGAGTGGAGGAACATAACCCTCTCTTTTTGTATACACAAAACAGAATTTCCAAGAAATACTAGGAGGTGTTGCACCGGAACGGTGCACGGGGTCCGTCCTCCGGGGTTTTACACTTATCGGTGTAAGAGGTTGACGGCGAATAATAAATAATAACTCTCAATTGTTTAATATGTGAGTTTGCGTTTTATTCTTCCTGTGTGTTTCGGCGATAGAGTTACGAGTCGCTACCTCGTACTCTTGGACTGACTTGCACGAGCTTCGGAGCTCGTGCATTTTATATTATTAATTCCGGTCTTGTCAGCGAAATAGCAGAAGGAAGTAGCCGCGTACCCAACTGCTTTCTGCTGATAGCGCGCGATGACGAAAGGCTGACAAGACTGCTTCTTAGGCTCAGCAGATTCCAACGGTTTGGCAATGACCAGCGTGCGTTGGCGGGTTACAACAGAGGTGAAAACCGCAGAAGCTTATACCATCAAGAAAGTTTGAAAAATTACTAAACTTCTGAATAAAATTAAACCAGATATCTGGTTCACGGACGGTTCAGAAAAAGAAGATCGCAATGTGGCGGGTTTTTATGGACTATGTAAAAATATAAATCAAGTCTTCCCTTAAGAGAGCATGTCACGGTTTTTCAAGTCGAGGTGACAGCGATCCTCCAAATGCACAAGACTTTAGATTACTGAAAAGATCAGAAATAAGAAAAATCTACATCTGTTCGGACAGAAGAGTAGAAATCATCGCCCTCACGAAGAACAACACATGGTCTATGACGGTCTGAAACTGCATGAGGGTGCTAGTCCAACTGGGATAAACCAACTAAGTTACCCTAGTATAAACCTCTGGCTACCAGAGAATACTGACAACAAAGTGGTTGACGAGCTTGCTAAACTCGGGATCCTAGAAGATCCAGCGGAGCAGACAGTGCATGATACTAATTGCAATGGTAACTAAATTACAAATATCGATTTTACCGACAAAATATATTCTTAGCCTACTCTCGAATCTACACTTTTAATTTTGCACCCAGTCATATCGACGCGATGCAAGTTTGCGATTCATCCCAGGACCTTTGTAATGTCTATTTTATATAGACATTTTACTACACTTATGGTAATGAAAAAAATAGTATAAAAAAAGTTATTCTTACAATTAAAAAAGTCAATACAATATTTGCTTACGTCATCTAAAATAACTTTTACTCCTTCTTCTGTACGTCCAGATACAATTACAAGCCTAGGTAAATCATCATTCGGAACTCCACTGTTGATTTTTTTTTTAAGATTTGATTGTAACAATATGTGGCTGTTAGCACCTCCAAATCCAAAGGAATTAATACAAATATAACCACCTTCCCACAGTGTTGGTTCAGTAACAATCTTTATTCTTCCTTCGATAATAGCAGTCAACATTTTTCGCGGATGTTTATAATGTATAGTAGGCGCGATTATACCAGTTTCCATTGCTAATAATACCTGTAAAAAAATTGTATATTATCTACTTATGTACGCGTTATAATTTTAATAATATAAGAAAAAAAGTTATTTGGTACAATCACAATTGAAATATTGTTAATATTAATTAATTTTATTACGTATATACCTTTGCGATTTGGCAAAGACCACTGGCGGGTTCAGAATGTCCCAGATTCGACTTTACTGATCCTATCATTAAAGGAGAGTCTCTCTTAGTGCATAAAGCCTGATCAATGGCCATGACTTCTACGGGGTCACCAGCAAGAGTACCAGTTGTATGAGCTTCCATATATGATAACTTATTAGGTGAAATTTTACAATGCGCATAAAATTCTTCTAACAATAATTTTTGTTTTTTACACGATGGAAAAGTAATACCTTCTTTTTTAAAACCATCACAATTTGTTTTACCATGTATAAAAGTCGCATATACTCTTCTTGCGTTTTTAGCTTTTTGTAAATATATTACTGCGACAGTATCGCTACGCATATATCCGTTACCTTCCATATCATAGGGTTTACAATAACCATCAGCAGATAAGACACCTAAAAAAATTCGTTATTATTGATAAATTAAATTCTATAAACTTTGATTCAATGAATAAATTGAAAAATATAAGAAAAATATGCATTTTATTGCACTGCAATCGGGTGCACGGAGTTTGTCTTTCGGAACGATCGCGTAAGTAGAGTCGTGAAACGTGTTATAACCCGAATTCTTGAAGACGGAAGATCAGATTAAACCGCCGAGTTTCTGCACGTACCAAACAAATAGACGATTTTACAGAAACTCGACGATCAGTCCACAGAGCCACATCCGATCGAGACGTTACGACAGTTCTTAAATGTCGACCATTTCACGTATCAACAGCCGGGTGTATTAAAACTCGCTCGCGAGCCGCTTTCTGACAGTATGCATTATGCATATTCTGAGTTTAACATCTTTGGTGTTTGCACCACAAAGTGTACACTTAAAATACTTTGTAATACAAAAAAAATAAAGAAAACTAAGGACTATGCTAAATCTATTTTATTTATTAAAACTACATTGTATCCGCCGTTGGTCCGGAAGTAGAAAATAAACACTACTTCTAATCCATGGGGCAATGAGCAGAGACGAGAGAAGAACCTGTGGCGAAAGGAGCGCGCGGAGAGGGAATCTCATCGATGTAGATGCAAGGAATTGCGAATATGACTGACTAACACCTTTTTTTTCTCTTTATACGTCTCCACGCCACTGAGTTCTTTTTCACACAGTTCTCGCACTTCAAGTTCTTTCCCTGTCCCACACTTCGTTCATTACCTCCATGAATTAAACTCACATGTCAGCGGGCTCTTTGCACCGACACCCTCTCTGCACTAACCACTCACTATAGATTTTATATAAGTTCTAAGCAATGAAACCATGAGCAGGGTGTGGAAACGGGGAAGAACCTCTAACGAGAGGAGTGCTGAAAAGCATCAGACACTGCGATAAAATAGGAAACAGTGATTCATACACTGCCTATGCTTGGGAAAAGGAGACATTGACCATTCACGCGGGGTTTGAATCATGAAAACCAAACTGCAAGAAAAAAAAAAGAGTATGGACTCAATACTCACATTGCTTTTGGTTATACACTATCATACCCACACGTTAATAATTCGCATATCACACTAATCGCAACCCACATGGCATATTAAAGCGCATTATGTGGTGGGTCTGAATCGTGAGAGTAGATTGCAAGAAAAAGAAATTGTAAGTTCTTTTTTTGTCCTCACACCCCGCTCATTGTCTTCACATATTAGAATTCACATAGTATATGCGCTTATTCAACAATGCCTCTGTTTTCTGACAACTCGTTTTTATTGAACACTGAATCAAATTTAAACCAAATCAAGAATTAATTCGCCCGTAATACTAATTTTATATAAAATTATAAGTAAAGAATAATAATAAAAAATTAATTTTTAGCTGTTTTTTTAATTTAAGTGACAATAATTAATTTGCATGTAAAAACAAAGACAGTTTTTATAATTTTGAAAGTAAAGTATAATAATTTTGTAAAAATGGAAAGTTTTATTTTAAAAAACATAAAAGACATTTAAAATGCAAAAGTTAAAAAAATTATTTACACGCATAACATATTTTATAATTACAAAATTGTGAAAGCTTATTTAAAAACGCAAAAAATGTTAAAAATTAAAATTACACTTACTAGATATCATATAATTTTTTAAATTACAAAACCAAAAATTAAATAAAATAAAAAACCACTTATAATAAAAATTGACTTATACACATCTCAACATACACCCATTTTACTTAACATATAACATATTAAAGTTATAAAATTGAAATACAGCATTACACTAAAAATGTTAAAAAATTAAAATCACCACACTCATAACATACTTTATACATAAAAATTACAAAAAAAACTAAAAAATTTTTTTAATAGAAAAGTTAAAAATATTTTAAAACACACAAATTATATATTATCATCCTGTTCTATAATTGCAGCGATGTCGTCAAAAGCCGCTGCCAACAAAAGATTCATATTATCTTGCGCTCGATGAATATATGTAGCTTGGCCATCGTGGGGAATTACAAAAACGATAGCATTCTGTAAAAAATAAAAATTATTATTACATAACAAAAATATTTAAAAATTATATATATAATAAAACTAAAATATTATACGTACTTCAATTCCATGTCGCGGGATCCTAGCACGTACTCTATGTGATGTATTAAACTCTTATATGCCATATTCCGTTATGATACGCTACAGAAATAATTATAATAATAATAATTTTTAAAATAGTAATTTTTAAAAGTAATTGGTGATTGTATAAATACTCACAATTTTTAGTGGGTAGATAATATTTACAACAACAGTCTTCGTCTTTTGTATCACTTCACTTTACCGTAAGTACTTTACTTTACTTCACGAAAACGGTCAGTTGTGAAATGAACTGAACTACATTTAATAACGTCAGTGGACACAAGCATTCTTTATCAACTGTATTAACAGTGTAATGTTGCAACATGCACTCGTGTAAAAAGATAGCATATACCTGTGTGAAAGAGAAATAATATAATACGTATGATAATAAACCATTTAGCTCAACATTAAAACGTGAAAAGAAATAAGAATTTTGAAAGGGATAAATGTAATAAAATATAGTTTAAAGAATCATTTATTACTGTGACGTGGCGGCTCTCGCTGCTTCGTTGCAGCTCCCCGCGGCCGTAACAAAGGCGCCGAGA
Organism: Cardiocondyla obscurior; assembly: GCF_019399895.1. Taxonomy (NCBI): domain Eukaryota; kingdom Metazoa; phylum Arthropoda; class Insecta; order Hymenoptera; family Formicidae; genus Cardiocondyla; species Cardiocondyla obscurior. The sequence goes on along the minus strand of NC_091888.1, from coordinate 2,815,618 downwards.
ACTACCTGCGGGGGAATTGTGGCGATAACGGCTTATCCGAAGCTCGCGCCAACCTATTAGTACCAATAGGGCCCTGTGAGGGCAGCGGCTCTCGCGGGAAATCGGCGGCGTGGCGCGCGGAAAAATCCGCGAGACGCGGGAGTGGGGATACGCCGGGCCTCGTGCCGAAAATTCGCGCGGTCCTCGCTCTCTTCCGTGTAGACCGACGTGATAGACGGGCGATCGACAAGAACCAGCGAGCGATAGCGAGAGTGAGCGAGGACGACCAGAGCGAGAGCGAGAGCGAGAGCGAGAGAGAGGGCGAGAGTGCGAGGGAGAGCGAGGACGTCTCGAGAAGTCAGGGAGCGTTTATTCGGTGAGATTTTCCACCCGCATTGCGGAATTATTGTATTGCACAGCCCTTCACCTCCCGGGGAGGCCGACGCGGACTTGGACGATACCCGGCCACATAAAACGGGCACGCGGGCCCGTTAGATTATTTTGGTGGATCCTTGTCGCGAGACAAGGACGTAACGTTAGCGAGTGGCAGCCGACGGGCGTCCAAGGGCCAGTGACTGGGCCCCGCGAGACCTACCGGGACGGTTCGTTTGCGTTGGTTAATTCGATTACATGTGAAGCTGTCGTCCGTCGCGTCCGCACGGAAAGCCCTCGGCAGCGGCCGAGGTCGGAAAAGAAATCACGCGGTCTCGTTTACGACGGGCGATCATACGCGTGAGTTCTTGGGTGTCGTTGCGTCTCGCGAAAACACGCCGTGTGTACGGGAGGCGCGTGGCCGGCACCACAACATCCAGGGCCGACGCGAGAAGATCTAGCTCTCGTACGCTTACTTTAATATTTGTTATTTTTTTTATATATTTGTTTGTTCCGTTGAACACAATAAACGGATCATCTGTTTATGGTCGTGTCCGCGTACGCCTTATTTTGTGTCGTCGTTCCCGTTTGTCCGAGAATTACGCGCGCTATACCCCGCCCCTCTCCGTTCGAATGGGCTAGCCCCCGCGCGTGACGGCGATTCGAATTCGGTAGGAATTGTCGAGGACCGGATAACTAGTCCGAGATAAAAATCGGCACGGCGGAGCCCGTGCCTGGCGCCCAAAAATCGTGTTCATGCGAGATTCCGCCGTCCCGCGCCGGAATACGGCCGAGGTACCGCGACCCCTCCTCCCTCCTACCCCTCGTGGCACGTCAGTGCACGGATTTTTCGTCCGTGCACGGTCGTCCCTTTTTGCTCACGACTCTCCTCCTCAGGGAGGAGAGAATAAAAATTATCGTGACATTACATAGTTAACTTTTTTTACATTTATTATATATATATATAACATTTATTACATAGTTAATTAACATCCATATAACTTCATCCGCTATGAACAATAACTGAATATTAAAATAATAAAATATAATTTTACAGTATTACTTTTATTGCGTAACTCTATATGTCTTTTCAACACCATATATTTTATTAAAATATAAAAGTTAAGAATTCACAATTAATTATCAGCTGAAGCAAAAATGTAATGTATATACTTCGGAGAAGAGATATACCTGTATGAACAAGAAAAAATATGATACGCATGATAATAAACTTTTAATTCAGAGTTATACCGTGATAATGATTAAGAATTTTGAAATTTATTTTTTAAAAGAACAATATTATACGCCAAAAATAAGAGCTAATAGTTCGCAATCGATAAATTCCTTTATCGACTCTTATCGAAATTACAGTTGACACGTATTGCATTTGTCGCCTCAATACAATTCTTAGCAGAAGATCCGATGTTGGATAATTACGTATACTTGGTATTGATTTGTTCGAGAACAGTTGTTATCTTGTCAAATAATATGGTGATACAATCATCGAGATCAAGCAGCTTAAAATATGTTGACTCAGTCATCATCATCTGTGTATTGTCAGATTCAAGCCGCAGCAGATTTAAACCATTTATCTTGTAAAGTCGTGCTGTCACCAAATCGAGGTATACAAAATCTTGAGGGTTTCCAAATTTATTGTGGAGAAGATTTAAAATGTTCTTCAAAATTCATAAAGCGATTTCCATGTTTCGAGAGATAGCGACATTCCTTGACCTCGATTATGACCAATGACGATCTTAATAAAACTCGACGGGCTATCATTGGACAATATGACATCGTCTTCATCGGATAACTCAAAGTTTATCAGCACATTGCGGCCTGAGGCCATGAACAAGCCGTATAACTTCAGACCCCGCGCCACGACCATCACCGATCGCTAAAGAATATTGAGCGGACCCGACCATTTTTTGAAATAACACGGGCCGACCATCCGTCCGCGGCGTGTAGCGCACACCGCCGCAGCCGGTAACACGGACCGATCATTCGCCCGTGCCGCGCGTCGCTACAATCCGCTCGGGAGGGGGTTTCCCCTTTCTCGAGCCATCGGGTATATAAGCCGGCTCGAGCGCAAGCCGGCTACCTTGTTCCTCGTTGGAGAGCACTCCAGCAACAGCTCCACTAAGACTTGGACGCTCCCAAGCCTTTCTCGACCGGGCTCACCCGGCTCTCGATACCACAGTTTCCAGGACTCGGGCGCTCCCGAGCCTTCCTTCGACTGGGCTCTTCCGGCCTCTGACACCATCGCCACCGAGACTCGGACGCTTTCGAGCCTTCCCTCAACCGGTCTCTCTCGGCTCCGAATATCACGGACAATTTCACACATACCGCGCCGAAGACTCGCGACCGCGGAACTTGTACGTCCGACACAGCCTAGACGGCAAGACCTGTACGCAACGCGCCGAACACTCGCGACCGCGGAACTCTGTACGTCCGAGACGGCCTGGACGGCCAAACTTGTACCCCGCGCCAAAGTCCCGCGACCGCGTAAGGACCTGTCACGACCGTTGCGGCCTGGACGGCCTAGTCTGTATATTACGCCAGATAAATAGATACGCCGGCGCGGTCTGGTCGGCCCAAACTGTATAGCGCGAAGATTTGTAAGAAAGCGGGCTTTCTGTATAGACCAGCTCTTTAGAAATTATTCTTTTAGATCTCTATAATTATCTTTTGTAATATCTCTTTGATCTTTATTATTTCCTTTTGTAATATTTCTTTGATCTCTATTATTTCCTTTGTAATAAATTACTTTAATAATTTTGATCACGTCTCGGTTCTTCAACTCGTATTCCGGATTTCGACGAGCTTTACCCCGACGAAATTACCGTGTTACAACATTATCATTGTTTATAACGTTCAAATCAACCATATTTTTCTTAAAAATAATTTTTTATATAGACCAGGCCAAACAAATAATCAAGAGACGCGATAGTGTCTCGCGTCAAATGTGCGTGTAGCGTACAGACCTACCGCTCTCTATTACGTGAGTGTTAGATTTTAGACAGAGCGAAATTATTAGATCTCATTAACAGGCAAAAAAATTAAATTTTAATTAGAATCATTAAAAAGCTTGGGGATAACTTTAGTAATAAAAGTGTTTTTATTTTTGTTATTAATTGTTTAGAAACCGAGATATAATCAGGCGAATTCAAAAATGTAAAATTTTCTTTATTGTCATCATTATTAAAATCGCCCGAGAAAGCGAGAGGATTTGTCCGCTACCCTTATGTACAGTGACCGGCAATAATGGCCTGTCTCACTGCGGCGACGGCGACTACCGCGCGTGAGGTGGGGTTGTGTGCGTGAGGCCTCACCGCGGATCGCGTACGTGAGGCGCAGAACGCCGAAAGGAGCGAGAGGACGGGGGAAAATTTGGTGGGAGGCGTTCTCATGCTCTATCCCGCTCGCGACCCGTGCGTGTGAGAGAGAAAGCATGAGTGAACGCTAAGAAATTATTATAGACGCACCTTCGCTCTCTCGCTTGCACGTGTTTATACGGGCGCGCAAGAATAGAAGTATATCGCAAGAGTACGCTATTAATTCTAGCGTATACTTTAAGACATTTCGCGATTTTTGACAATCAAAATTAAATACTCATGTTACTTATATTATAAATATATATTTATACATTACGTATAATTTAACGTAATGTAAAAATATATATTTATAATATAAGTAACATGAGTATTTAATTTCGATTGTCAAAAGTCGCGAAATGTGGCGCACGCGGTGGTCAATGACCAGCGTGCGCTGTCGCGTTACAACATCCCTCCCCCCTAGGGGAAAAGAAAAAAGAGCGAGTATTATTTAACTCAATCTTTTTCTTTTTTACAAATTTATAATTTACAATTTTATACCTCCTCGTTCTCCGTCGCAGCGGAGTATTTTACCTTTGGTTTTAGTGTTCGCGGCGAAAAGGCAGGAATTTTATTTTTGTTACATTTTCTAATTATTGTGATGATTATGATTACAATGATGCTTACTGTTATAAGGAATGTACCGCCACTGGTAGTGTACACAAGTATTTTATGTACAGATATCTCGTTTGCTTTATCTATTTCGTTGTCTAACTCGTCGAGACTATTAGTTAATTGTTGCAACTCTCGCGGGTTAGATATAATTGTTTCGCCTTGCAATTCGTTTTGTTTTAATTGAAGATTTCTTAATATAATGTTTTTTCGGTCGAGTGTCAGGTTATATGCGGGTAAATGGGCCAGAACATGTGATTTATGCACGGTTTTGGTTCGTATCGTTATGTCAGCTGATATTACCTGACATTCGCCGAAAATAGTAAGTTTACCGATTTTATTTATTTTAATAATATTCCTCGGGTGGTTCAAACAAAATATCTGGATCTCCTGTTCTTCAGTAGTTGAGAATGTCCACAATTAAACTTCGTGTAGGGAGATCCATATGGTCGCTCTTGATAGGAGGTGTCGGGTTTTGCACTGCGTCGGTTGTTGATCCGGTCTCGTGAGCGCTTGTATTTCGCACGGGGCATTTGCATTTGCGTGGTATATCGGATGGCTTTGAGTGCACACGTACTGTTTGTCGCTGCGTTTGCATTTTTCTAATTCGGTCGTGGTTAATCTTAAATAACTGTTATTATCTTTGTCAAAAGCGATTATTTCGTTGTCTTTATTTACGACATTGAATATGTTTTCAATTTTATACACGGGAATTGCCGTGACTCTCATTACTTCAAAAATTTCATATCCCACTATCGGGAATTTTATAATTGTTGTTATCGCATTTTTTTTATAGTATGCGCTGATTTCAGCGTAATCGTGGATATTATACCAACTTTGTTCGTTAATGCGAAATGGGAAGTGATTTCCCCTTCTTAGTTTTCCTGCAGCTTCTTTTAGTTCCGCTAGTATTTTTTCTGACGGAAATAACCGCAGATTCAGCATATCGGATTTTGAATGTGTCAAGAAATCCGTGATGTCATGTACATCATTTAATGTGTCCGTGATTAGCGTTCTCACTATGGACACGAAATCTAATGCGTACAGTCGGCGTGTTATCTGGTCGAGTTTCCAGCTCACTGCTGCTGTCGCGTTAGCTAGATTTTTAATATGTTGGTCCATCTTACTTTCTGTTTCTCGGATGTGACCTATCGTTGTGTTCAGAATTTTTATCTGATTTTTTGCGATATGTTGCAAAGTTTGTTGTTGCGAGTGTAGTATTTCTAGTTGTTCCGCGATTTGTTTCTCGTCGTCTACGTCCATCAGGCCAAATAATGCTTTTCCCGCTTTCCCGACGAAATCAATTAGACCTCTCTTCTGTGTTGCGGACCCATATATAACTTTCAGCCGGTTTATTGCGGTTGTTAATTTGTCGTATTCGGTGAGCGTTGTATATAGTAGCTCGTTGCACTTGCCACCTATGTTTTCTTCATGTGCCTCATGAAAGTAATTGCAGAGTTTTTCTGCTTTTTCCGTGTAATTTTGTATTTTCTTGTATCGCTCTTCGATAGTTGAGACATCTGTCATAATTACGAACTTCCATGTAGACGTTGCTATTTGCAGAAATCCCTGGCTCTCATAATAGAATCCGGGGGTGTGTGTAAACCGGGCGAGAGAATACGGTGATGTGTGTGTATCCGTGTTTTCTCCTGAATTCCTGGCTTGCGTTACCGTGAACGCAAGTCTGAAAAATGAGTAGCCTTTTTTACTGTGTGTTAGTTTTGATTTTATATTTTTATGTGGAAGTGTCTGTCAGTGTCGTGGTGTCCAACGTCTACAGTGGGAACGTCTTTTTGATGAGGTGAGTGCATATTTTGATTAAAATTTCACTTATCTAAACTTTTTATTTTTTGCACATCTCAAGTTTTTCTTTCCTTTACTGCTGCCTTCTAATTTCAGAAACTTTTTAGTCTGTCTCGCGCAGTCTTCTAGAACGTACCCGTGTTTTAAAAAGTAATAACAAAAAATTTTTAATTTATTGTGTTTTTTTTTTTATATATGTAAGGATCTATCCTTATAGAGTTAATTAAATTACGCGCGCTATGAGATCGATAAGTCAGATCTCTGTATGAATGACTGAGTGAATGATTGATGTGGCGATCAGCGTGATAATGCACTTTATACTAATCAAAATGATATGAAAACTTATAAGAGTAATCCAGAGTCAAATTTGTGAATAATAACATTGAATGTTGTTTCTTCGTTATTTACAGGTAGGGATTACTAATTAGATTAAGCTTTTAATGTATTTTAATTAAAATAATAAAATATCTTCGTTATTTACAGAGAACCAATTCATGTTTTATTACACTAAAATAATATAATAAAAGAGATATTATATATTGTCACGATATTTCTTTATTATTCTCTCCTCCCGGAGGAGAGAGTCGTGAACAAAAAGGGACGACCGTGCACGGACGAAAAATCCGTGCACCGACGTGCCACGAGGGGTAGGGAGGGAGGAGGGGTCGCGGTACCTCGGCCGTATTCCGGCGCGGGACGGCGGAATCTTGCACGAACACGAATTTTGGGCGCCAGGCACGGGCCTCGCCGTGCCGATTTTTATCTCGGACTAGTTATCCGGTCCTCGACAATTCCTACCGAATTCGAATCGCCGTCACGCGCGGGGGCTAGCCCATTCGAACGGAGAGGGGCGGGGTATAGCACGCGGAACTCTCGGACAAACGGGAACGACGACACAAAATAAGACGTACGCGAACACGACCATAAACAGAGGATCCGTTTATTAGGTTCAACGGAACAAACAATTATATAAAAAAAAATTAACAAAAATTAGAATAAGCGCACGAGAGTGAAATCTTCTCGCGTCGGCCCTGGATGTTGTGGTGCCGGCCACGCGCCTCCCGTACGCACGACGTGTATTCGCGAGACCCCGCAACACAAACGAACTCTCACGGAAAATCGCCTGTCGCAAACGAGACCGCGTGATCACTTTTCCGACCTCGGCCGCTGCCGAGGGCTCTCCGTACGGACGCGACGGACGACAACTTCACATACGATCAAAGCAATCAACGCAAGCGAATCGTCTTGGCAGGTCTCGCGGGGCCCAGTCACCGGCCCTTGGACGCCCGTCGGCTGCCACTCTCTAACACTACGTCTTTGCCTCGCGACAAAGATCCACCAAAAAAAAGATACTAACGGGCCCGCGTGCCCGTTTTACGTGGCCGGGTATCGTCCAGAACCGTGTCGGTCTCCCCGGGAGGCGAAGGGCTTTACAATACAATAATTCCGCAATGCGGGTGGAAAATCTCACCGAATAAACGCTCCCTGACGTCCTTAGGCCGTCTCGCTTTCCCTCGCACTCTAGCTCTCTCTCTCGTTCTCGCTCTCGCTCTAGTCGTTTTCGCTCACTTCGGCTATCGCTCGCTAGGCCCTGTCGATCGTCCGTCTATACCGCCGGTCTATACGGAAGAGAGCGAGGACCGCGCGAATTTTCGGCACGAGGCCCGGCGCATCCCCACTCTCGCGTCTCGCGGATTTTTCCGCGCGCCACGCTGCCGATTTTCCGCGGGAGCCGCCGCCCTCACATAGCCCTATCGGTACTAATAGGTTGGCGCGAGCTTTGGATAGCCCGCGGTCGTGCCACTCTCCTCGCAGGTCCCATTCCAGCGTCGAGACGCGTAGGCGGTAGGTTTCCTCCAAGGCCCTCGGGATGGGTGACCTCCCATCCCGGGCCCGTATTCGGTCACCCTTTCTTCCGGATTCTCGCGCCTCCACCCATGGTCCGCCCTCCTTGCCCCTCTCGCGGTGCGGACGGCCGATACTCTCGTTAACATACGATAGCAACAGAATCCAGTACCGCGATCGTTAATTATCGCCTCAAAATCAAATACAAATCCTCCGAAGATTCCCGCGCCCCTCTTTACTTTCTACGCTATTGGGCTCGTCCAGCGCCGCTGCGCTTGTGACGGCCGCGGGGAGCTGCGACGAAGCAGCCGAAGCCGCCACGTCACAATATATATATATATATATATATATATATATATATATATATATATATATATATATTTCTTATACTATGTTCCTTATACTATGTGATGTGTTGATGGTGGTCGGTGTTTTTTAAATTTTCCTCTTGTTTCCAGTGAGTGAGAACGTACCAGCTACTTCGGGGTGTTATCGATGCGACGAGCCCCGCTTTGCACCCCTATGTTTGGGGCACAGCATAGCGCGGGCGTGCCTGCATTTTTGCCCGCGGTGCCGAAGCACCTATAGCCCGCGGTACTGCGGGCCGTGTTCCGTGGCCACCTTGTCGCCTAGCTCCACGGCGACAACGGTGCCCGAACACCTGGCGGGCCCGTCAACATCGGCCGGGGGGGAACCTGCGGGGCTGTCCCCCCCTGTATCTTCCGCCTATTAATGGCTTCCCTCCGATGGTCTGCAGGGAGCTTGTTACCGGGGGATGGTAGTGGAGGAACTTCCGGAGTTTTCCCATCTTCCTCCCTTCCTCCCGGTAGAGATCAATCATCCAGCCCCCTGCCATCGGAGGTGTCTTCGCAGGTGTCTTTGCCGGTGGAGCCGAGGACGCCGGACACTGATCCTCCGGCCTTGGATCCTCCTTTCAGATCTCCGCCCCCCGAATCGCCGCCGCCACCATATTCTTTGGTGGCTTACCGTTCGGGGGTGCCTGCGGCCCAGGATCCAGGGCCATCGCCGGCGTCCCCCTTTGAACTACGTGAGGTCATCACCCGGGTGGAGGACCGGGACCTCTGCGTGCGGCTCTCCGAGGACGGCTCTCGCACCGTCGACATCTTGCAGGCTGGTGAGTAATTTTTGATTCTTACTTGCTGCTTTGGGCTTCAAACTCCGTTCTTTCAGGCTGCTGATCCGTCGTCGAGTCCCCTCATCCAATGCTCCTGGGTATCAATTTTCTGTTTGTTCTGTGGCATGATTCTTCTTTCGCTTGCTCTCTCTCTGCCTGTTTTACCGACTCACCATCTCCTTTTCCTTTTAATGTTCAATGAATAGTTTTAACCGATTAGCGTGAACACGAATGGTTTTTCTTCCCTTTTTAATTGTATAATTTATTTCGCCGTGTTTTTCTATTACTATATACGGTCCTACCCATTGCGCGTCCAGTTTCTTTGATCGCCCTCGCCGTACTGATTCGTCGTGTAATAGTACGGAATCTCTGACTTTAAACGATTTAGGGTTTGTTCGTGTGTCGAAATTTATTTTTGCTTTTAATTTTTCTTCCGTCGTATATTCTCGTGTTTCAACGGTTGTATTTATGCTGACAATTTTTTCGTGCGGCGGGTTTCTACTGAGCGCGTCTGCGTTCGTATTTTTCTTTCCTGCCTTATGTAAAATTTCGTACGTGTATTTTTCTAATTTTAATCGCCATCGGATTAATCGTGACCCTGGATCATTCACATTAAAAAGCCAGGTTAGCGGTTTGTGATCCGTAATAATGGTGAATTTGGTTCTGTAAATGTATGGCCTAAAATGTTTAACGGCCCAGATTATGGCCAGTAATTCTTTTTCAGTCGTTGTATAATTCTTTTCCGCTTTATTTAATATGCGGCTTGCATAAGAGATCGGCCTGTCTTCTCCAATTTCACCTTGCGAAAGTATGGCTCCGATTGCTTGGTCGGAGGCATCCGTTGTGATTAAAAATTTTTTCGCAAAATCTGGGTAATTTAATACCGGAGCGGTAGTTAATTTTTCTTTGAGCATTTCAAATGCTTGCTGCTGCTCTATTTCCCACTTAAATTCTTGACCTTTTCTTGTTAGATTCGTTAGTGGCTTTGCTATTTTCGAGAAATTAGCAATGAATTTTCTATAGTATCCGGACAACCCGATAAAAGATTGAATATCTTTGATTCTTTTCGGAGTCGGGTAGTTTTTTACGATGGATATCCTAGAAGGGTCGGGCCGTATTCCGTCTTCTGCTATTATATGTCCCAAGTACAGGACTTCTTTCCGTAGGAACTCGCATTTTTCTGATTGTAATTTTAAATTGTGTGTCTTAACCTCTTGAAAACTTCTTTTAGCCGTTCATTATGCTCGTGGAGAGTAAGACCGTAGATTACTATGTCATCAAGGTATACCAGACACTTGATGCCTTGTAAACCAGATAAGACTGCATTCATCAGCCGTTGAAATGTGGCTGGTGCATTTTTTAGTCCAAACAGCATACGATTAAATTCGTAATGTCCCAGAGTCGTTGAGAAGGCGGTTTTATTCCGGTTCTTATCGTGCATCGGAATCTGATGATATCCCGATGCTAATTCTAATGTGGAAAAGTACTTTGCTTGTCCTAGTTGATCTAGTATGTCTGTGATGTTAGGAATAGGAAATGAGTCTCCAATCGTGATCTCATTTAATTTCCGAAAGTCCACCACAATCTAAACTCTAGGATTTCCATTTGCGTCAGCTTTTTTCGGTATTATCAGAATGGGTGCATTTCATTGACTGGTACTTTCTCGTATTATTTTTTCTTTTAACATTTTTTGTATTTGATTATTAACTTCTGTTTTATGGCGTTCGGGCAGTCTGTATGGTCAACAGTTTATTGGTTTCGCTTTTTCGTCCATGGAGATTTCATGTGCTACTGCGTTAGTACATGTTAAAGTATCTCCGTCTAAGTAAAATGTGTCACAAAAGTTGTCGCACATTTCTAACAGTGACTTCTTTTCTTCTTCATTTAAATGTTCGGTGCGTAAGGTATCTCTCAATCGTTTTTGTCGTGACTGTACGAGCTCCGAGTCACGCGTACCGCGCAACATGAATATCTCCTCTGCGTCAGCGTTTTCAATTCTTTTTATAGCAACGTTCGGCGTGCTAAAAACAATTTCGTTGTCCGAAGTATTTAATATACTTACCGGACAAATATTATTTATGGGTTCTACTAGGCAGCTTCCCATAAAAACCCCAGGTTTGCATATTTTTGCTTGAATGATTCCTACGTGATCAGTGTCAGTAATGGCTCGGCAAATTGTTTTGCTGCGGGGTGGCAGAATGATTTGCTCGTACGGCATTAGCTTGAATACGGCGTTACTCATCTTAAGAGTGCCCTTTTTTAGATCGCATATTGCTCCTTGTTTTTCCAGGAAATCCATTCCTAGTATTCCCTCATAATCCACGGGGAAATTGTCCTTTACAATATGTGCTTTATGTATTATCTCTGTTCGGCCTAAGTTAATTGTGGCTTTAATTCGCCCAAAAGTAATTGCTTTATGCCCGGTTACGCCCGTTAATGTTAGTTTGAGTTCATTTAAAGGGGTATTTCCCTTTAATTTCCCCACTTTTATTATTGTTATGGTAGCACCTGAATCCAGTAGGAAAGTTATTTTCCCTCGTTTTGCTTCTTTTACTGGTAGAGTGATTAATTTTAGGCCGCGCGCTTTTTCCTGTGTCATCATTTGCGACACTTGATGCTTCTTTACCGTTTGCGTTGCCCACGTTGTTGAGTAATTTTCTTCATCGCTGCTATCGGCGTCTTGTGTATATGCTCGTGTCGTGGTATTAACTTCACGTTTCCTACGGTTATTTGATGCTTCGCGCGTGGCGCGGGTCGGGTTTCGCGAGACCGTTGGTCGTCCGTGGATCTGCCAGCAGTCCTCGCGTATGTGCCCGTTAATTTTGCAATGCGTGCAATATTTTGCGGTCGCATTTACCTTTTCGTTTGCGTCGGCTCACGGTAATGATAATCGGTTTACGTGACGGCTATTTTTACATTCACGTCCCGTGTGTCCTCTTTTTCCGCATTTCTGGCAATTTATATTATTTCGTGAATTAACTGAAGGGTATGATTTTTCGCGTTCTGTATAAACCCGCGCGGGGGTTCCGCATTGCCTCTTTTCAATTGTAGCTCCTGCGACTGCCTCAGAGAAGGTTGCATAATTTCGGGAACGTATAATTGTTTGAAGATGAGAGTGCAACCCGTTTTGATAGGTGATCAGCACTTGCTTTTGTAAAGAGTTCCATATGCCTTATTTTTGTTCGTGCGAATACGCGGCATCATCACTCAATGCGTCGTATAAGTCCGTCGTTAGGCGGTCTGCTTTTGCTCCGAATGCTTGGGCGTTTTCGCCCGCTTGTTGCTTTAATTTAAGGAAATCTACTTGTAGGTGCATAGCTCCTTCTTTTTGTAAATATGCTTCTTCAATTGCTTTTATAAATTGCCGGAAATTTGTTATTTTCTTGGTTTCAAATCGCATTAGGGCGCGTCCCCTTAATTTTGTATATAAAACTTCGGCTAGTAATAACTTCACTTGCGTCGATTTGATTCTACGCGAGGCGAACTCGCATGATCTCGTAAAGTCGCGGACCTCTCTTGCGTCTCCGTAAAAGGTCGGGACTATCTTTACCGCTTCTTTTAATGACATAAATTCTTCCAAATGATCGAGTGTAAGTCCAGCGTCCTCGTCGTCGTCATCTTGTGGTAGTTGATCTATCATTCGCGTAAGTTGTAATTCGTCTCTTGGCACGCTACGACCGGCTTCCATTTGATCCATTCTTTTATTTATCTCTTGCATGGCTTCTAATAGCATAAGAGTGGTTTCGTTTTGCGAGGTCTCGGGTTTCGGGTTCGCGATAAGCGAGGAATGAGCGTGTTCGGATCGCTCTTCTTCCTCTGTATTATCTTGCGGAGGATTTGCACTACCCGAAGGTCCAGGATTTTCAGTCTCGTGTCCTTCGTCAGTAATTGTCAGCATAAAATTTTTTCCGTTAGCTGTGCGAATAGTTGTTTGTGCGGAGAGACGCGTTTGTCTGTCGGGTCTCTCAATATTTTCATACGTTGCTCCTGTCGGATCGTCGTCAAATTCGTCGCTCGAATCATTAAAAACGTCCGCATGCCATGTGGCAGTAGGTTTGTGGACGTTGACGGTGTCCAGCCGGCGCTACAAGTCGCGCAGAATAGGGGGTCACAATTTAAGACACAAAGGCAGACACTTGACAAATTCACAAACAATAATCAAATATATTTAACAAACAAATAAAGAAAATAACAAGCGATAATAAACACAATAAAAAGTAAAGTACAAATAATAAAAAGAAGCGATTCTCTCATTTGAGGAAATAAAAGCGGGTCGGTATAGACCGCGTTTCACTTATCTGTATTCCGCAACGGCGGAAGAATGCTGTCGGCAGCAGACGCAAGGAACTCGCAGTTCGCAACTTGCGGTTCGCAATTCGTGATTCGCAGTTCGCAGTTCGTGATTCGCAAGGGCCTGGCCAAGCTTGAGCACGCAGAGTAATTCGCACGTATGCACTCGATGCACAAACTGGAACGCGATCGACAGTATAAAGTATAAAATATAAAGTGTCGTGGAAGATGACAACTCAGCGATGTGCTCGTTCTGAAACTCGGAGGGACTCTGAGGGCTCGACTGACGCAACGAGCCCACAGAGCTATTGTTCAAAGAAAGTAAATCGGGAGAGTCCCGGAAGATTAGCCGGGGAAGTCCCGAGACAAAGTCCGTTCATGGAGTGAGTAATATTAAAAGAAAGGCCGCGGGATTAAAATTTGCTTCCTCTTCCGGACGGCCGGTAAAGTATGAGGTGGCGTCATCCGGCGTGTGACGTCGGAGGGATCCGCCACAGGTCTCGCAGCGTCGTGCTTTCGCGACATATTAAATTTCAAAAACTCGTACTTTGCGTTATGCGCGGTCGCGATTGTCTATAGCGTCTGCCCCAAAGCAGGAAGTCAGTCGTTCCGGTTTTTTGTAAGAAAAAGTTTCGTTCACTTACATTAATAGTATAGAATGCATGTTGTCTTCTGCTTGGTCTTTTTTTTTGCTTACGCTTGTGCTTTGGCAAGTACTGCAACGTGAGCTGCTTGGCTGTCTTTATTGTTGACGTTGTCCTCACCGTGTTTATTTTTCTGTTTCAGCCGTCTTTTACCAACAGCACCGGGCGGTGTAAAGGCGTCGCAGGGTGCCCTTTTCTTCGGGGGGCAGATCCCACCGTTGCCACCAATTTGTTGCACCGGAGCGGTGCACGGGGTCCGTCCTCCGAATATACACGTTTCGGTGTAAGAGGATGGCGGCGTTAAATAAATATATATATGTTGCAATTGTTTAATGTATGAGTTGCGTTTATTCTTCCTTCGTATATCGGCGATAGAGTTACGAGTCGCTACCTCGTACTCTCAGACTGACTTGCACGAGTTTCGGAAGCGCGCCAAAATCAAACTTTTTAATTTGAAATCTGTTAGTTACGTATGCAGAATGCATGACTACATAGTTATACATCCGGACAAGACCAGAAAGCATAACTAAGTGCCATAAATTTGTGTGATAAAAAAAAAAATAATTGTAAGCATTTTAAGTATAGGAAACATGGGTCAGCGACTTTTCATTACAGCGTAATGATCGTTTAATTAAATTGTCACAACGTCTACGATATAATAATTTAATTTTTGCAGTTTAGTATTAAATTTACAATAAATGTTTGAAGTTGCGATCACTAACGTTCTGACAAATGTTACAGCAACGGAGTAATGATTGCCGAGTTCTTAGAAATATTTCAGGCATCTGTCGGATGGTTTCAGATGCCTCCACGATGCGCGCGCCCAGATTTTTCTCGGATTCAATTTATTCGGAATAAATTAGATTTCTTATTGCACTCCAGACAAAGAAATCAAGAGGCGTTAAATCTCGTGACCTGGCAGGCCACGTCACGGGCCCGATCCACTTGTTGCCGAAAGTTTCTGTCTGATGATTGCAAACTTTAGCGGTAAAATGCGCCGGGGCACCGTCGTGTTAAAACCACATGACTCTTATGATTGCGTATGGTACGTTCTCCATAAGTTCAGGAAAAACTTACTGCAGGAATACCAAATAATTATGTCCATTGAGTCTGGCAAGCATGAGGTAAGGCCCGATTAAGAAATCGTTAAATATTCCTGCCCACACATTCACCGTAAAACGTTCTTGATGCCTATGAATAAAAATGGCATGTGAATTATTTTCAGCCCACACATGATTGTTGTGATTGTTAACGATGCCTTTACGCGAGAAGCTTGCTTCATCAGTAAACAAAACAAGAGCTGGAAATTCAGATTGGACAGCTGTTTGCTGCAGAAACCAATTAACAAAAGCAAGGCGAGCAGAGAAATCATTAAGTCCAAGAGTTTGCACCTTTTGCCGATAAAATGGATAAAACGCATTATCATAAACAATATTCCAAACAAGACTGTTATTAACACAAAGTTCATGTGCAACAATTCTGGTACTTGTGGACGAATTATTTTCAAATCGTTTTAATACCTTTTCCTCAAACTGTGGAGTACGTACTGACCTATTCCTCCCTGTCTTGTACATTCTCAATTGCAACGATCCCGTTTCTTTCAGACGTTGGTCAACGTTAACAAAAGTTCTTCGGTTTGGAAGTCTTCTATTTGGATATCTTTCTTGATACATCTTCCGAGTAAATACGGAGTTGCCTCCGGTAGCGCTAAACACAAGATGCATGTCTGCGTATTTCTTCCAAGTGCACCCATTGTTGCAGTTCATGATTATTTCACAGAAATAATTCCAGCTATCCGTTTCTCACTGTCAGCAGTACAGCATAGACTGACAACGTGATTACTAATAACTTCCGCGAATGAAAGACTTTCTAAGCACCTTTTGAGGTACACAAATAAATTGTAAACAAACGAGAGGCAAACAACCAATCTTGCGTTACTTGCATCATATGAGTTGTGACGATTCAATTAAACAACCATCACGCTGTAATGAAACGTCGCCGGCCCATGTTTCCTATACTTAAAATACTTAAAATCGTTCTTTTTTTTCATCACACAAATTTATGGCACTTAAAAGTGCTATTTAAAACGTCATTGTCGTAAGGTTGAACACTTGTTAACAAGTTAACCTTGACATATTAGTTAATTTTTATCAGAATAATATATTCTTTTGTGCGCAAAAATGTCAAGTTTTGAACCAAATAAGCGTCATTTGCGGGAACTATTAATTTATTTCTTCTGTTTAAAGAAATCTGCAGTTGAGGCGCATCGATTGCTTACAGAAGCATACGGTGAGGCTGCCTTAAGTAAAAAAAGTTGTCGTGACTGGTTTCAGAAGTTCAAGAACGGTGATTTTAACATCGAAGACAAAGAACGTAGCGGAAGACAGAAAGTGTACAACGACGCGGAATTGGAAAAATTACTGAATGAAGATTCGTGCCAAACGCTAAGAGAACTTGCACTTACATTAAAAATGACTCAACAAGCAGTTTTACATCAGTTGAAATAATTGGGAATGATTCAGAAACAAGAACATTGGGTTCCACATGAACTGACGCCGAGAAACATTGAACGCCGATTTTGCACATGTGAAATGCTGCTTACCAGACAGAAACACAAAGGTTTCTTGCACCGTATAGTAACTGGTAATGAAAAATGGATCTCCTACGATAATTCAAAGAGGATGAAATCATGGGTACCAACTGGCTATGCTTCAACATCTACATCTAAGCCAAATATTTATGGAAAAAACTTTTATTGTTTATTTGATGGGATCAGGTTGGTGTGGTATATTACGAATTGCTTAAACCGAATGAAACTATTACTGGGTTTGTCTACCGAACGCAATTAATAAGATTGAGTCGAGCACTGAAGGAAAAGTGCGCCCACTATTACTCCAGACACGACAAAATTATTCTCCTGCACAATAATGCTCGTCCACATGTTACGGCGCCTGTCCAGACTTATCTGCAAACACTTAATTAGGAAGTTTTCCCCCACCCGCCATGGTCGCCAGACATTGCTCCATCTGATTTTCATTTGTTTCGATCGATGGCGCATGGCTTGTTTGAACAGCACTTTACATCATATAAAGATACGAAAAATTGTATCAATTCGTGGATAAACTCAAAAAGTGAAGAATTCTACCGACGCGGTATCCGTATGCTGCCTGAAAGATAGCAAGTAGTATTGTCAAACGACGGACAATACTTCGATTAAAACACAGGTACAGTTTTTTTTGTAAAAAATGCCCATTTCTTTTAAAAAATAGCGGAAATTTATTTGTACTTCTAATAAGTATTTTAAAAACTATGGCTGAACAACACTAACATCTGTGAAAGAAGGTCAAAATAATTTTCCTTTCAATATATTTCAAGGTATTATTATTATTTGGAAAATTGTTTATTTTGTAAATAATAAACAAAATTGTTAAACGTATGCAGTATAATAGATCATAAATATTTACATACCTAAGTGATAAAACTGAAATTGTATATAAGGATGGAAGCATAAATTAGCGGATGCAATAATAGCCGCATCGCAATCTCCAGATTGAATCATTTCATAAGCTTTAACTACAGCAAAGTTACTTGAACTGCATGCAGTATCGATGTTATGTGATTGTCCAGTAACGCCAAGCCAGTGAGAAATTTTGTTTGCCATAACAGAAATATTGCACCCAGTCATAGATGGTCCTGCAAACTAATTATAAAATGTATAACATCTTGTTTTTACAATGTTACGTCTTCTACTTTACAGTTTCTTTTTTCAATGTAAAATTGAGAGAAAAATTAATTACAAAAAAAGTAAACCATAATCCAGTGGCATATAGAGATCTAAACATTGAATCTTTTACACAAAGTTTTTATATAACAAAAAAATTGTACGTGATATTGTTAGACGTTTAAAAATAAAATAAATCTATAAAAATTGATACCAGTAAACACGATCAATAGAAATTTGTCTGGACGTTGCGCGTTACAAAAAATAACTGAACGTGCCTAAGATAATACAAAAAACAAAGTTCAAAATTTAGGTAATATTTAAGTTCACGATCGAACGTCTGATAATATATAAAAGAGATTAACAAAAAAATATTTTTCTAAACTTATATCGCGCAGCGGATGCGACGTCTTAAAAAAACCAAGGTCCGGATGTGCCACAATTACAAAGGTAAAATACATGAATGTAAAGCAATAAAATAGAAACTCAGGCTACGAAACTATTTTATTGTGACTAAATGACAGTTCTGCCCGAGTCTTGAATCGGTGCAGTCGTTGTATCGTTTTGCATGCTCTAATTAAATCGCTCACGTTCTTTTTTATAAATCGTCTCTTTCTTTCGCGGAGCTCAAGCGCCGCGAGTGTGAGTGTGTGAGTGTGAGAAAAAGACGCGAACGCGGAGACGTTCGCCGACCCGTTCCCGGCGTAACATTTTGGGGGCTCGTCCGGGATGGCTACGCATGCGGCGAAGAGGAGGCGATCCCGTCAGGAGGATCCTGCTTCGTCTGAAACGGCGGCGTTCGAGTCGCTCCGCCAGGAGATGCGTCAGCTGCGGGTCGAGCAGGAGCAGAGGGAGGAGAGTCTGCGGGCCGAGATTCGTCTGCGTGATGATGCGATCACGAGGATGCAGAGCCGAATCCTGCAGCTAAGTCCCTCTAATAATTTTCGCGCGTCTCCGGTGTTCTTCCGGCGGAGGGGGGCGCGAGTTTCGTTCCGGATGTCCCTCCGGTTGAGGGTGACGCGCGTTCCGTGTCCGGGTTGAATTTGAAATTAGACACATACGACGGTTCCGTTCCATTGAAGGAGTTCTTCTCCCAATTTGATTTGATCGCTCGGGCGAAGCAGTGGGGACAGGAGGCGAGAACTGTTGCCCTTGTTTCTTGTCTTCGGGGTAGAGCGCGTTCGGTTCTCTGTTCTTTTCAAGATTTCGAGGGCATGGGCTACGCGGAGCTAAGAGCAAAGCTCGAGTTATGTTTCGGGGAACCGCGGTCTTCTCAGAATTATTATTTACTTTTTACAAATCGGAGACAGAAGGAGGGGGAAGATTTTGCTTCTTTTGGGACGGAATTAGAGCGGTTGTCTCAATTAGCTTATCCTGAATGTCCCTATGAGGTACGGGACAAGATCGCTTGTGCTCAGTTTATTTCTGCGTTGTTAGATGGTAGGGTTAAGAGAACGTTGCAATTAGAAGGAATCTCTTCACTTAAGAAGGCGATCGAGAGATCGAAAGTGATCGGGACGATTTTCGGGGAATCTTTCGATAGGAGAGTGTCAGGTTTTCAGGGGCGCGCGAGTTCTTTTAGGAATTTTAATTCTTTTCGTTCGGAAAAGTCCAGGGGGGACGTTAAGGAAAACGAAGGAAAGGGAGAAAATTCGGTAAATCCTAGGAAGTATAAAGGGAATAAGTTTTCTCGGGAGACGAAGGGGGGGGGGCTCGAGGAGAGTGTTGGCTTTGCGGGAAGCCAGGACACTTCCAAAATCAGTGCCCTACCCGTAAGGGAAACTCGGAATAGTCGACCTCTTCGGGGGGGGGTCGGCTAAAGTAAAGGGGGCCCCGAGAGAGTTATTTTCCAGAAGAATCGGTTATTCTTCACGTGATTTTTGTTTTGCAGGAAAAATTAATGGTAGGGAATGTAATTTCAGGGTTGACACGGGCTCTGATATTACTATTTTGAGTTCTAGGTTTTTCGGAAAAGGGAATTTAGTTTTGCAATCGCTTAGAGAGGGGCTAAGATTTCGATATCCTACAGGGGAGGATGTTTCCATTAGAGGAGAAGCTAAAGTTTCTATGGAGGTAGGAAAGTTTGCTCTTGAAATGAGCATGTTTGTAGCAGAGATTTCGGATGATTGCCTTCTCGGGGCGGATTTTCTGAGGAAGGTTGGTTTTTCCAAAATTTTTGACGAAGCTTTTGGTTCTTGTCGGAATTCTTTGAGGGTGGCCAGAGTCGAACAGACTTCCGGGGTGAATTCTTCTTTTCCTCAGAAGCTTTTTGAAGAAAGCTTGAAAGAATTAAATGATGAGCAGAAGAATGTAGCTTCTTTATTCTTTAAAGAATTTCAAGGGACATTTTCGGAGGAAATTGTTGCAGGGAATTGCGAATTAGTGAAACATAAGATTGATGTAGCGGACGCTCTTCCGATTAGACAGGTTCCTCGTCGGATTCCTTTTTGAATGAGGGATGAGGTTGATGGAATTATCGAAGACATGAAGAACCGTGGGGTAATTGAGGAGTCGCGAAGTCCTTGGGTTTCTCCAGCAGTTTTAGTTAAAAAAAAGGATGGGACAATTAGATTCTGCGTCGATTATAGGAAAGTTAATGCGGTTACGGTAAAAGATTCTTTTCCTCTGCCGAAGATAGATGATATTTTAGATCGTTTGGCTGGGAATTCCTGGTTTGCTACTCTTGATCTTAAGAGTGGGTATTGGCAAATCAGGATGGATCCAAAGGACAAGGAGAAAACGGCTTTTTCCATAGGAAAAGGACTTTGGCAATTCACTGTCATGCCTTTTGGTCTCACAAATGCTCCGGCAACTTTTGAACGATTTATGGAAAGGGTTTTAGAAGGGCTTCTTTCTAAGAGTTGTTTTGTGTATTTAGATGATGTGATAGTTTTTGGAAAAAGTTTCGAAGGACTTATGGAGAATCTTAATGAGGTGTTTCTTCGTTTAAAAAAATTTAATTTAAAAATCAATCCAGGGAAGTGTGTTCTTTTCAGTAGGAAAGTTAAATACTTAGGTCACGTGGTTTCTTCAGAAGGGGTAGCTACTGATCAGGAGAAAGTAGCAGCAGTAATAGATTGGCCAGTTCCTCATACGAAGAAGCAATTGAGAAGCTTCTTAGGTTTTTGCTCGTATTATCGGAGATTCGTGAAAGGTTTTTCTTCGATAGCGAAGCCACTTCATTATTTGACGGGAAATTTGGTGAAATTTTCTTGGACGAATGATTGTCAGGAGGCTTTTGAATCCTTGAAGCGGGCCTTAACTTCTCCTCCAGTGTTAGCGTTCCCGAAGGAAGAAGGTCAGTTTATTTTAGATACTGATGCTTCTGGAATAGGAATCGGGGTTGTTCTTTCACAGAAGCAAGGGGATGAGGAGAAAGTTATATAGGAGAATTAATATATATATGTGTTGACACGCGAGACTCACTCGATCACGGCCTGATCGAGTGACTGCACGAGGTTCGGCGCCGCGGAAGCGTTTCGCGAGCGAGCGAGCGGGCCAGTTCACACGGCGCTATTGACGAGGCGGTTGCTCGAAATTTAACATGTGTAAAATATTATCATTAAAACGATTGAGCGAATAAGTGACTGGTTATTATCAAATCCTACAATTGGGGGCTCGTCCTAATTTGAGAGTGCAAAATTGATACGCGATGAGAGAAGTGAGTGACCTTTCGACGAAGGAGCTAAAAAGATTTTTAAAAGCGAAAGGATTGTTATCTACCGGCACAAAATTAAAATTGATAAAGCGGATACGGGCTGCGGATCCTGAGGGTGATCAGGTTGCGGAGTGGGAGCGAGAGGAGATGAGTAAAATGCGGGAAGAAGAGTTCGATGCAGTGGTGGATCCGGAAGCGGAGAGTGTTGCAAGCGTCAGTATGGTTCGAAGGGAGGCCGATTTGTGCCGCAGAGAGAAAGAATTAGTAGAGAGAGAGCTAAAACTGGCTCGAGAGGAGATCGAGATGCTTCGACGGGCCGCGGCGAGGGCAAACGGGGTTGGAGAGGAGCAAGGACGTCGCGACCGATCATTCGATGATCTCGTGCAAAATAATTTTGAAAATGTTGGCAACGAATTGTCTGCGATCGTGCCCGTGCTTCTTAACTTGACGGAGGTCGAGCACCGCTCGCATGTTGACGCGTCAATTCGGAGCATACCGGGTGACAATTATGTGCGAAGGACGGCGGGTTTCCCAAGAATTAATATCACATCCGTGGCAGAGTTGATCGATTCGTTTGAGGGCGACTCGAAAAAGTATGAGATTTGGGAAGGACAAATAAAATTAGTAAGAGACACGTATAATCTAGATGACAGTGTTACGAAAATACTAATAAGCATGAAATTGAAAGGAAAGGCCAGAAATTGGTTTCACTCCAAGTCGGAACATATTCAGCTGTCTTCCGAGGAACTGTTACAACGGCTGAGACAAATGTTTCAGTCACACCCAAGCAAAATAACGATGCGAAAAACGTTTGAGGAACGGAAGTGGAGCAGACTGGAGTCTTTCCACGACTACGTCCATGAAAAAACCATCCTCGGAAATAAAGTGCCCATACCAAACGAAGAGATCTTAGATTATATCATAGAGGGAATTCCCGACGTGCGGTTGTGAGACGTAGCACGTATGCAGTCGTTTTCTGGTGTCGACGCCCTGCTGCGAGCCTTCGATAGGGTTTCGATGGAAAATTCAGAAAATCGGGCCGTGGGATGGCGAGCGGAAGGACGGAGTGACGGAGGCTGGCGCGGGGACGGCGGCTGGCGCGGGGACGGCGGCTGGCGCGGAAGCGGCGGTTGGCGCGGAGATGGTGGACGGGGGAACGCGTGGTCGTCGAGGCGTTGTTTCAAGTGTGGTCACCAGGATCACGTTATAAGTGACTGCCCAATGGGGCACGAAGGTATCAAGTGCTTCAAATGCGGTGAAAAAGGGCACATCGCTGCAAGATGCAACGGAGAAACTCGGACAGATAAGAAAAGCTGCGCCGTCTCGCGCTCCGTGTCGCGAGGATGTACGAAGATTGTTACGATTAACGGGATGGAGGTGAATGCATTGCTGGACACGGGAAGCGACTTGAGTCTGCTAAGTGAAAAATATTATTTAATGCTTGGTTCCCCCCCGCTTACTCGGGGATCGGTAAATTTTCGCGGAATGGGAGCCCGTAACGAGACAATGGGCTCGCTAGAAATTGAAATAAAAATAGATAATTATTTTTACAAGATTTGCGTACACGTGATTAACGATGATCTAGCGATGCATGAACTACTGATAGGTACAAACTTTTTGGACGAGGTCGAGTTAATAGTAAAAGGCGGCAAAGCGCATGTTACTCCTGTAAAAAACGAACTTCCGGAGGTATTCAATATCGAACTAATAAATAAAAACGACGAAATAGATCTTTCTTACATAACACACGACGAATACAAGCAAACGATTGTAGAGCAAATAAAAAATTACATACCCGAGCGAGTCTGCAAGCCCGAGCTCGAAATGACGATTATTGTAAAGGACGAGGAGCCGGTATGTCAGAGGGCGAGACGATTATCGGACTTAGACAGAAAAATGGTAAACGAGCAAATTGACGACTGGATTCGCGATGGTATTGTACAACCGTCTATTTCAGAGTACGCGAGTCCTATTGTTTTAGTTAAGAAAAAAGACGGATCCGTTAGGATTTGCGTGGATTATCGCAAAATTAATGAAAAAATAATAAAAGATCGATACCCTCTCCCTCTGATCGAGGATCAGCTCGACGCGTTACAAGGCGCGAAGATATTTAGCACTTTAGATTTGAAAAATGGTTTTTTTCACGTACCCGTTAGTAAGTCTAGCCGTAAATATACTGCCTTTATTGTGCCCGACGGCATGTACGAATTTCTGCGAGCGCCGTTCGGACTGTGTAATTCCCCAGCCGTATTTCAAAAATATATAAATAATGTCTTTAGGAATCTTATTCGTACACGCGATGTATTAATATATATGGACGATCTCATTATTCCGTCACGTGATTGTGAGAACGGTATTGAAAAACTAAAGCGCGTGCTTCGAGTTGCGTGCGACGCGGGGCTAATAATAAACTGGAAAAAGTGTGCATTTCTCCGAAATAAAGTAGAATTTTTGGGATATATTGTGTGCGACGGTCGTATTGAGCCTTCTGAGCGAAAGATTGCAGCTGTTAAGCGTTTCCCGGAGCCGGCTAATGTGCGCGGAGTTCAGAGCTTTATAGGGCTAACTAGCTACTTTCGCAAATTCATCCGTGATTATGCGAGTATTGCGAGACCGCTGACCGATCTATTGAAGAGCGGTGTAGAATTTCGTTTTGGGCAGTCGGAAAAGGCGGCGTTTGAGCGACTTAAAATACTTCTGAGCGGGGGACCCGTTTTGGGCTTGTATCGCGTCGGAGCAGAGACAGAGTTGCACACGGATGCATCAAAATGGGGCTACGGCGCGATTCTATTACAGCAAGATGCGCAAGATCGGGTGTTTCATCCGGTGTACTACGCGAGCGGAAGAACTACTTCAGCAGAGGAGAAGTATCCAAGCTACGAGTTAGAAGTTTTGGCAGTTATTAAAGCGCTTATAAAATTCCGTATATATCTTCTTGGAATCTCATTTAAAATCGTGACCGATTGTCGCGCGTTTGCGCTTACTATGAAAAAGAAGAATTTGTGCGTGCGTGTTGCTCGCTGGATACTTCTCCTTGAAGAGTTCAAATATGTGGTGGAGCATCGTCCGGGCAAAAGCATGGCTCATGTCGATGCTCTAAGCCGCAACCCGCTACCCGCTTGTTTACCCGTTGAGGAATGTAACGATGGGCTAATCGTGCGATTGAGAAAAGCTCAGGCTAATGATATCGCGATTCGCCGAATCGTGGAATCTGCGCGCGTGAGGGCGGTGGATGGATATTCGGTTCGGGACGGCATCTTATTTAAGGAGGTAGACGGGGATTCTCGCTTAGTTGTTCCGGCAGCAATGCAATCAACCATTATTAGAAACGCTCACGAGAGGGGACATTTTTCTATCGCTAAAACGGAGAATTTGCTAAAACGCGATTATTGGATAACCGGATTGCGACCTAAAATCGAAAAATTATTCGAAATTGTATCTCCTGCCTTTTGGCCGAAAAGAAGCAGGGAAGACAGGAAGGTTTTTTACACGCATTGGAAAAAGGAAGTTTACCACTGGATACATACCATGTGGATCATTTGGGGCCCCTGCCAACAACACAAAAGAAATACAAGCATATATTGGCCGTTGTCGACGCATTCACTAAATTTGTATGGCTCTATTCCACTAAAACTACAAATGCGACGGAGGTAATTGGGCATCTGCGTAAGCAGGCTACGGTATTCGGAAATCCTCGTAGAATAATTTCAGATCGAGGAAGCGCCCTTTCATCGCGCGAATTTCAAGAGTACTGTGATCAGGAAGCTATTGAGAGACATTTAATAACAACGGGCATTCCAAGAGCTAATGGCCAGGTCGAAAGAATGAATTGAGTGCTTATTCCACTGTTGACCAAATTGGCCGCTCCCAAGCCTCACGAGTGGTTTAGGCATCTAGACAGCGCTCAGCAATGCATCAATACAACCATGAGTCGTGCAACAGGGACTACCCCGCGTCGACTGCTTTTTGGAGTGGATTCGCGTCTAAGAGATGATCCAGAGATAAGAGAATTACTCGAACAGGAGATAACGCGCGATTTTGACGAGGAAAGAAATGAATTGCGAGAACAAGCGCACGAAAATATAACTAAGATACAAAAAGAAAATAAAACGAGACACGACCGTAAGAGAAAAGAGCCCAGAAGATATCGCGTGGGAGACATGGTTGCCATTAGACGCACGCAGAAGGGACCGGGGCTAAAATTCTCTCATCCGTTCCTGGGGCCTTATGAAATAACCCGTGCCCTCAGGAGTGACCGCTATATGGTACGCAAAATAAGGGAACATGAAGGACCAACTCAGACTTCAACAGCAGCGGACCACATGAAGCCCTAGCTAGATTATGACAGCGATTACGACACGGAACTCGATTCCGAGGAAAACGCGCAAAATTAAAGCGAGACATAATTAAGATTTTTTTTTATATATAATTAAGAATTTCTGTATATGATTAGACATTCGGGGCGAATGTAAGCGCAGAATGGCCGAGTTGTAGGAGAATTAATATATATATGTGTTGACACGCGAGACTCACTCGATCACGGCCTGATCGAGTGACTGCACGAGGTTCGGCGCCGCGGAAGCGTTTCGCGAGCGAGCGAGCGGGCCAGTTCACACGGCGCTATTGACGAGGCGGTTGCTCGAAATTTAACATGTGTAAAATATTATCATTAAAACGATTGAGCGAATAAGTGACTGGTTATTATCAAATCCTACAGTTATAGCGTATTTCAGTCGGGTTTTATCGAAGTCTGAAAGGAATTATTGTGTTACTCGACGCAAGCTTTTAGCCATTGTAGATGCAGTCAAATCTTTTCGTCATTTTCTTTTAGGAGGGAAATTTTTAATTTGCACGGATCATATTTCTTTAAAGTGGCTCTTGTCTTTTAAGGAACTCGAGGGTCAGTTAGCTCGCTGGGTAGTAAGATTACAACAATTTCAGTTCGAAATTGCTTATAGAAAGGGGACTTCTCATGGGAATGCCGATGGTTTATCGAGACGGCTTTATGAAGCGGAAAACTGTCGGTATTGTTTTAGGGTAGAGCAAAAAAGTCTTCCCGAAGGAGGCGAGACTGTGGCTCGAATAGTCTTCCAAGAAGAGGAGTTAGATCTTTGGAAGAAGGATCAGCGGGAGGATCCGAGTCTTAATGTTTTAATACGGGCGAAAGAGTCTGGGGAACGTCTTTTCCGTTCGGAATTTTCTTCTTCAGATACAACGGGAAGAGTTCTTAATTCATATTGGGATTCCCTCGTTTTTGGGAACGGAGTTCTTTATAAGAAATGGATAGCTCCAAATTTAAGGAAGGTGCTGTTTCAGTTAGTGGTTCCTCGTAAACGGATTAAGGGGGTTCTGGCTGATGCCCATGATTCTCCTTCGGTTGGGCACTTTGGAATCAATAAGACTTTAGATAGAATTCGGAAGCGTTTTTATTGGGTTTCTTGCAAACAAGATGTAGAGGATTGGTGTCGTTCGTGTTCGGTTTGTTGTTCAAAGAAGGGACCTTCCGGCAAAGGAAAATCTCCTTTGCAAATTTACAATGTCGGATCTCCGTTTCAGAGATTACAGATGGACGTTCTTGGTCCTTTTCCTATATCTTCTTCTGGGAATAGGTTTCTTTTGGTGATTGTAGATTGTTTTTCTAAATGGGTGGAAGCATTTCCGGTGAGGAATATTAGACCAAGAACGGTAGCTGAAGTTTTTGTTAGAGAAATTATTTCAAGATTTGGAGTTCCTGAGGAAATACATACAGATCAGGGACGAAACTTTGAGTCCGGTCTTTTGAAAGAGTTGTTGAATCTTTTGGGAGTTAGGAAAACTAGGACTACTGCTTTACATCCACAATCGGATGGGCAGGTGGAGCGACAGCATCGTACAGTTTTGGAATATCTTTCAAAATTTGTTTCAGAAAATCAAAAGGATTGGGATCGTTGGATTTCAATGTTTTTGTTAGCTTATAGGTCTTCGAAGCATGAGGTTACTGAGGTTTCTCCGGCGGAGCTTTGTTTTGGCAGGGATTTAAGGTTACCGTTAGATTTGACGCGGGGAATGCCTCCTCAGTCTTCTCAGTTTTCAGCTTCTCAAGGAGAGTTTGTTAGGGGTTTAAGACAAAGGCTTGATGAAATCCATTCTCAAATCAGGAGAAAGATGGCGGTTAAGTCCTCTCGTGTTAAGGCGTTTTATGACAGGAATGTTAGAGATGTTTTATTCCAAGAGGGACAGAAGGTTTGGTTTTTTAATCCTTGTAGAGTTAGAGGTAAGGCTCCTAAATTGCAAAGTAATTGGGAAGGACCTTACTTGATTTTGAAAAAGTTAGGGGAGGTGGTGTTCTGTATTCAGAAGTCGCCTAAACATAAGAAAAAAGTCGTTCATGCGGATAGGTTGGCTCCGTATTTTGAAAGGGAAAATTAAATAGATTTTGGGGGCCGTGTTTGTTTTTTTTGGGGGGGGAAAATTGATTTTTCTTTGAAAACTGCTTTTCTTCTTTTTCTCTTTTGAGGAGGAGTTTAGCTGGACGGGGAGGAAGGAGAATTTTCTTCAGGAGAAACGTGTTCCGCTCCGTTTCAAGATGAAGGAAGATTTTTTGTTAAGAAGACTGTTCTTCCCATGGTTTTTGATCTGTGGTTTTCCATGGAACGAAGGGCTAATGCCGGAACAGGAACTTGGGGAGACCTTGAGTCGGAGGGTCCACAGAAAGTTATGCCCCCCCCTTGTTTGAAGATTTTAAGAGGAGCAGCGGAATCGAGCTGGGAGCCAAGGACGGAAGCATCTTCGCGTTGAGGAAGATTCTTCGCGTCGCTTCGTGGAGTTCAAGAACTTGGACAGGAGTCCAAGGTGGAACAGGAAGCCACGGAGGCCCCCCCTGATTGTCGGGGCGACAATCTGGAGGAAGGGGGGGGGCAGTGTTACGCCCGGTACACGGAGCAGCGTGAAGCTGCCGGCTCGCTCCGAGGTCTCGGTTCCCCGTTGCCAGGGGAACGAAGATTATTTTATTGTGACTAAATGACAGTTCTGCCCGAGTCTTGAATCGGTGCAGTCGTTGTATCGTTTTGAATGCTCTAATTAAATCGTTCAAGTTCCTTTTTATAAATCGTCTCTTTCTTTTGCGGAGCTCAAGCGCCGCGAGTGTGAGTGTGTGAGTGTCAGAAAGAGACGCGAACGCGGAGACGTTCGCCGACCCGTTCCCGGCGTAACAATATTAACTCTGAAAATATTTTAGTGGAATCAAAGAACCGAGATACTATCAAGAAAAGTCGCAATGGAAGAAATCACCAGGTGCGTCGGTTGTGGAAAATAGTCTAGCGATTCTTTGTAGAATTTTTATTTACAAGGGCGCCTCGGCAACAATCACCGGCCACAAAAAATAAAAAAAAATATGGTCGTGGTATTTTGTTTCTCCCTCGCCGCCGCTATCTCTGATTAACAACGAACCGGAGCCATTGTTCTTGTTTGAGAAGAGCGCTCGGCGATCGCTATCTTTTTCCGCGCTATCGTCGCCAGAATCGGTGGATTTCCATCTCGTTCGTCTTTCATATTCTCCCATTCTCTCTTCCAGAACTCGTTCAAATGACTGTCGGGGATGCCTGGATAATCCTTCGCTCAATATATTTAGCGAATTTCCATATCCTGAGGACCCCTTTTTGGTTCATTCTTCCGTTTCTTTTCCGCGCTCTCTAGTTTTACGATCCTTCCTTGAACAATCACTTGAAGATATTGTTTTTCCGGTGAAAGGCGAATCCAAATTCTCACCTAAATCTGACTTCCCATCTTCTTCTTTTGTTCCAAGTATCGAGTTCGTCAAAGAGTTCGAAGAATTACAAGAGCCTTTTTAGCCTTTCCTCCTCCTCCTTCGGAAGATTTACACTATGTAGACTGATCCCATTTTTTAAGAGGTCTACACAGTAGACTCCGATCTATTTGATACTCTGATCTCAGGAGATAGGCAAGTGTATCGTTTCCTGATGAACACTTTTTTATTTATCAACGGAGGTGGAATTCCCGTTTTTGGCTCCGATCAGATTTATATACAAGGCATTCTCTCGATCTATTGCCCGTGTAATTAAAATAGTAGAATTAGATTAAGATTAAGCTATCCACAATTTTTGTTAAACACACACAAATACACTCATTTGTTGTTCTCATAAGTTTCTATTTCATAATTTTAATAAAATACAATTTATTAATTAGAATCTATCCATTTTCTTTCTACATCATTTATTTCACTAACGATAAATTTATATTCTTCTATTATTAAAAAAATTTTAATGTTAATTTAGAGATAAATCTGAACACATTAAATATTATTATATTTAAAACTTAATTTTAATTATAACAAACTTTTTATTATTTGGAAAACACTCCGCTAGTTTTATCCCAGGGAATAAAAATTAATTTCTTTTTTCTAAAAAAGAACCGACCACACGTTTTCTTGTTCAAAAACCGCTTTCCCTGTACTTTAACCTCGTCCTTTTTTATTACTGCTCATAGCCCATTTCTTTGGTTATCTTTGAGCGGTATTAAATAAAATATAAGTAATTAAACGTTGACATAACAACAATTTTCACAACTACTTTTTTTTATTAGTACTTTTTAAATTGCCGTAACTCAAATCTATTTTCGTTGCTCTGGAGAAAAAAAATAAATCGTATAAAAAAACATTTATTACGCCCACAATTAAAATTGGCGGTGGATTATTAATGATGTGGAGGGTGCTTTTTGTGAAATAGAGTAGATACGTTAGCATAAATTTACGGAAATATGAGTGCAGACAAATACATTAATATTCTAAATAGAATTTTAAGAGAACCATTAATAAAAATGGAAGATTTTTGTCTCTGAAGCGCTGCGTGGTAGATGGGTAAAGCATAGGTGTACAATAAAAGTCGGTAGTAAATAGTAAGAAAAAAGCGCAAGTGGAAGGAAAGAGCTAAGGAGTGGAGTTGGAAAAAGTGAAAAAGTGAGGAAATGGGAGAAAGGGTTCAGAGTTTCGGGAAAAGACAAAAAGTGGAAAAATATGTCTGGAAAAGTAAAAATAAGGTTAAAAGAGAAGGAAAGAGTGAGTGAGAGGGGAATTAATGAGAGAGTGAGAAAAAGTAACAAAGGAAAAGAGAGAGTAAGTGGTAACAGAATTAATCTAATTACGTGAAAATGCCCGAGATTTTACAGGCAGCGCGGGAAACTATCACGTGAGAAGTCGAGTCAACCTGGCGGCTGGAATGGGCCACGTGCCACCAGGATGATTGCGTCCGCAAGCGGTGACTGTTCACACAATATGAGCGGGCTTTAATTAAATGAGCAACGAGTAAACCGGCGCGGCGATTAACACAAAACGAGCAGTCTTAAAGAAATGAGTCGTATTCCGTATGTGAGCGCGCGTAGCGAGAAAGCCGTGAGCATGTGCTCGAGCACGTTGCTACCACGTGCACAGACAGTGAGGCTGTATCCGTGATTTTCCTTGAGCAGACTGCTTTACAAAGAATGAGAGAGATTCTCGCATTTCCTT
The DNA here is from genome assembly GCF_019399895.1 of Cardiocondyla obscurior. Lineage (NCBI taxonomy): Eukaryota > Metazoa > Arthropoda > Insecta > Hymenoptera > Formicidae > Cardiocondyla > Cardiocondyla obscurior. The sequence goes on along the minus strand of NC_091888.1, from coordinate 2,784,689 downwards.
ACTAACACCGCTTGACCACCGGTTACCTTACGATTGAGTTAACACCACAAAAAACTATGAGAATTCAGAAACACTTCGAGAACCGTCCGTACGCACTGACATTCGAAACTAGAAGAAGTATTAGAACCGGCAAATGCCGCACGTAGCGCGGATTATCGATAAAATTACCGGTCCGCGACGTGGTGCCATCGCGTAATTATGCGCGACACTAATCAAAAACACGGTCTTACCGAGCGGGCCCGTTAAATCGCGAACAGTAAGATTTAAAAAAAGTATATGTAAAAAAAAGAATAGAGATGAAGGAAAAGTGAAGATAGAAAAGTAGGAATTTAAAGAAAAAAAAAACTCTGGAAAGATATCAGAAGGAGAGGAGAGAAAAGAAGAAAGAGTAAAAGAAAAGAAAGGATAAAGTGTAAAAAATACAAGTTAGGAAGACGGTGAATAAAGTGTCAGTAAGATAAAAGAACAAAGCAAGTGAGCATAAGCGCGAGCATAGGTGCAGACAAAAATAAAAGTGTAACAGCAGTATAAAAGACAAAAGAAAAAAAAAAAGCAAAGTGAGGAAGAAATAAGATATGGATAAAGAAAGAAGAAAGCGGTTTTTGAAGGGAAGAGAAGAAAGTGGAAGTTTGGGAGAAATCAAAAAATATTTTAAGAGAAGAAAAAGAGTGATCGAATAGGGAAAAAAGGAGAGTTTAGTCCGTTCAGCAAAAACAAGAAGACGGCATGATCACCGATTGAAAAAACAGATATAGATACAGATAGAGAGGAAGAGAAGGGGATTAGGGGAGAGGGGAGAAGGAAATTAGTGAAATTAATGAAGGAAATCAGAGTGGAGAAAAGAGAGAGAGAAAATTAAGAAAATGATGAAACACTTGGAAAAAAAGATAGAAGAGATAAAAAAAATAAAGTGAAGGAGCAAAATAAAAAAATTTGGAGAAAAGAATAGAGAAAATAGAAAAGGAAGAGTAGAAAGACAAAGGAAGGGTAAGTAAAGAGAATAATAAAGTAATAAAAGATAAAACAGAAAGAATAGAGAGGAAACTGGAAGAAAAAGAACGCCAAGAAAGAAAAAAAAATGTGGTAATAAGAAGAATGAAAAAAACAGGAAACGTAGAGAAAGAGGAGAAAGAAGTAAATAAATTGATAAAAAGAATAGGGGTAAAAGTAAAATTGGAAAGAATTGGAAAAGTAGCAATAGGAGATGAGAAAACAAGATATAATAATTGCAAAGATGAGCACAGAAAAGGGAAAGGAATGATTAATGCAAAATAAGAAAAAGGAAAATTAAAGAGATAAATGGATACAAGAAAATGCAACATGGGAAGAGAGAAGAATAGGTTGAAAATTAGAAGATGTGACAACAAAAGAAATAAAAAATTGAAGAAAAATCTGGATTGGGAGGAATAGTATAAATTTATATAAAAAGAAAATAATGGCGGTAAAATATAAACAAAAAGAAGATAGAAAGAATAATGACAGACGGGGGGAAAAAGGAGGAAGTAGGAAGGGAGAAAAATAAAAATAGAAAAAGAAATGAAAGAAGAAGGAGTGAAGGAAGAGAATAAAAGAGAAGAAGAGAAGAATGATGGCAAGAAAAAAAATAAATACGAAAGGGTGGCTTTTTGGAACGTAACGGGTTTTTGTAATAAGAACAAGGAGTTCTGGAAAAGCCTAAAAGAATGGCATATAGTATTTTCAAAAAAAATATGGGTCGAAGAAAAAAGGTGGAAAAAGCTAATAAGGAAACTGCCAAGTGAGTATATGTATACATAATGTGTATTTTTATATACATATATAATAATTATTAATATTTTTTACTATCACAGCAGTTAAATGAAGAGAGCGAGATCGACAGTGTCGATGATAAATTTGTTTCTAGTGGAACAAATAATGAAAAGCTTGTTTGAAAAAACAAAATTCATCGAACAACTCTCTGCAGATATCCCAAAACATTAATATTAGAACTATTCTTAACAAAAGAGTTCAAGGCCAAGCCATTCTACAATCTTATAAAAAAAAAAATAAAACATTATCCAGAAAATTAAGGAATTTTATTGTAGTTATAGTTTTATCGGACGTTATCTTAAAAATAAGTCAATTAATATTTTTCTTATTATCATATAGAGATCTGGAATAATTATATATTGTAATTGATAAATTACATTGAATATTATACAGGGTGTCTCATACTATATGATCCACTTGAAAAAAATACGTAGATCTTATTATTACGAGTAAGAAAATCCTGTACCATTTTACAATTTAGACATTTATTTTTGAGATAATAATTATTGAAAATTAAGTATACCCGACCGAATAAGAGCGCGCCGTTGGAAGCGGGCCGAGACGCTGGCATTACTTTCTGCCTCAGTCGGTTCGCACATTGGACGACCGACTGATAACGGGTACGACATGCGAGCGAGACGATGCGACGACGCTCAAGCGAGACGGTGCGGCGATACGTGAGGCGTGGTAAGCGACGTCTCTACAGTTACATAATTTTCTTTTTGTATATATTTATATTTTATGAAAATATTTATAATTTTTATGTTGAATATGCGTACAAGAGTAATTCTATTTAGACTTCCGTTTCCGGTAGCATGGGTACTTGACGTGAATGAATGTCGGGAAGAATAAAGTAGGTAAATGATTGAAAGCTAGGAAGGTTTTGGGGCGAGGAAAAGGTAGGGGAATGGATGTGTAAGAAGTGTGTTTGGAGGTAAAAGTAGTGAGTTAGGTAGAAAGGTAAAAAAGAGGAATTGATAGGGGGAAGTGAAAAGAGGTTAGAATAAGTTGCAAGATAGGATTGGGTAAGACATAGAGAATAGAATATATAGAGAGGGAAGTGTAGATAACGAAGAGGCGTAGCGCTAAAAGTTAAGTGGCGAAATAGTAAACGAATTAAAAAATTCGGTAAGAAAGAGTGGTAAGAAAGAGAGGGACAGATGAAAAAGTAGTGGAAAATGAGTAAAAGCATGAAAGTAGAAAGTATGGAGGAAAGAAGAAGAAAAAGAGAAGAGAAAGTAGAATTGAAAGGAGGAGAGAAAAAAGAGAAAAAAAAGTTAGAATTTTTATGTTGTTATGTTATAAGTTAGAAAACCCTTGAAGGTAAAAAAGTTGGGGAAAAAATAGGTCAAATAATTTATCGACAATCCGGTCTTTTAAAAAGGATGAAAAGAGGAAGGAGAGGCAGAAGGAGGATAGTGAATTAGAAAAGTTAGAAGTGTTTAAAAAGAGTATAAAGATTGGAAGATTGCCGGTAAAGGTGAAAAGTGGAAAAATAAATGGTGAAGGGAAGGAGAGGAAAAAGCAGTAGGAAAGTGTAACAGACATAGTGAAAGAAATGAGAGCGGGTATTTAAGCTATACGAAAAGAATTGAAAGAAGTAAATAAAAACAAAAAAAAAAGATTAAAAAATGAATAAAAGATTTAAGGAAAGAGTGGGAAAAGAAAAAGAGATGTTAATAAGGAAAATAGAGAAATTCGAGAAGAGAGTATAGGAAAAAGAAGAAAAAGGGGTTAAGAAAGTGATAGGGAAAGAAATTAGCTGCATAAGAATAATGAAAAAGATAGACAAATAGAGAAAAAGAAAATAGGCGAAGTTGTAGGATTAGAAGACAGTAAGATTGTTGGAAATAAAAAAAGAAAGGGAGAGAAACGAGGTGAGAAAAAGTAATGTAATTATAAGCGGGATGAAGATAAGAGAAAGACAAGATGCTTTGAAGGGACAGATGGAAGAGTTAGTAAAAAAAATGGGAGTGAAAGTAAAAATAGAAGAGGTAAGGAAGATAAGGGAAAAAAATAAAAGAGTTTATGAAATGGTGTGGGTTAGATTTGAAAAATTTAGAAAGAAATAAGAAGTTATGAAGAAAAAGGGAAAACTAAAGAACAAAAAAAAGTGGACAAAAAAAAGTAATGATATAACGGTTTATAAAAAAAAAGTAGAATGGAAAATAAAGTTAGAAGCTGAAAACCTGAAAAAAGAAGAAAAAAAGGTGAAGATAGGATATATGAAAATGTGGGTAAAAAACGCAATGTGGATTTGGGATAATTTGAAGGAAGAATTAATGAAATGAAAAGGGAGAAAAGAAGGAAATGAAGGAGAAAGAATGGGAAAAAAGGTAGAGGAAAAGAATCAGAAGGAAGTTTATTATATGTAAGCGGGGGAGAGAAAGAAGATAGAGGAATAACAGAATGTAAAGAAAGAAATATAGAAGTAAAAAAAGCTAATAAGATAATTATTAAGAATGTTATATCCCGAGCCCCTGGTAACAGAAGGCTCGAGAATAACGTAGAAGCCTCGCACGCGCGTGACAATTTAGCAAGATCGGCAGAATATCGCTGATCAAGGTAACCCGACATTTCCGGTCAAGACGCGACGTTTCTAGAACATTCGCGGTTGCCACCCGCGAATTGCTAATTGCTAAGAATTTTGGCTTAGCAACAGCACAGTATATTAATGGGTAACCGCGTCCCGAACGGACATTCATCGTTGTACTCGCATGAGGCTAATCGCTGTAAAAAGGGAACGAGTTAAATAAAACGAAGTGCATTTGTTCAAAGTCTATTTTATTCCCGTGCTTTACAACATATCCGGAGAACGGACCCCATAGTACCATTGCGATACAACAACTGGTGGCAACGGTGGGATCCGTCCTCCGGAATCAGGCCGCTGCTTCTCGAATTTATTTATCAGCGGGCTTGAAGTGAGGGACCTCTGAAACAAACAAGTGAAAAACCGTAAGGATTTATTCATAAAAAAGAAGAGGAAAAGAAGACAAGAGTACAAAAGCAGGCAGTGAAATCCGGATGTGCAACCCGAGCAACCACTGACCAGCGTAACTACGAGACAGCAGCCACGCAGATAAACAGTCAAGCAGATAAGCGGCCAAGCAGACGAGCTACTAGCAGAAAGACGCGTAAGCAGCCAAGCAGTGAGCAACGCGGCGATTATCAGACAAGCAGCATGCTACTACCGGCGTTACTGTAAGTTAGATATGTACATGTATAATTAAGGCAAAAAAACGAACCACTGTATGCATCGCGGCGAATATATTTTGCGCTGTCGCCTATCACGCCTCGCTTGAATACGCGGCATTACTAAATTTGAAACTCTGCGACCGATCTTTAAACAAACCCCAAATAGAACGGCAAACAATGCGGAACGCGCATTGTCCGCAAAATAACCGTAGACGAGATATTGGTCCGTGATAGCGAATCATACCATTTTACGAACGGAATCTCTCTCCCTGTTCTCATAAATTCTGATAACGCGAATCTCTCAAACTACTACAAAGAAAAAAAACCCGCAAATTTAACTCGGCAATCATCTATTGACTCGATAATAAATGAGTTATTCGCGCCCAAAGAACACCAATTTGTGTTCATGATGACTAATAACGGCGGAAGAAACAAACCCCCGCTAGCAAACGAGGAAGGCGCGAGCAGGCGAGGGTCACAGGGCGAAAATCCAACCGACAACGTGGAATCAGGCCCAAGCGGAAGGGCGGAACAACCTCCATACCCGCACTTATTACCATTCACCCAACAAAACATTAACGCGCCACGCAAAGACGTCGCGCTAATGATTATATTAGAAGCACTATCACTCACGGCCACGCGACTTGAAAAATTAGAAAACGAATTCATGGCACACAAATACAACGACGGAGCATTACAAGGTCAGAACCGCAACCGCAACCACGACGGCATCGTAGTTCTAACAAAAGCGATGTGCAGTTTTCGCTCGACAATCCGCGTCAGTTTTTAACCTTACAAAACGCTATTAGTCTTATACCGACTTTCGACGGGAATGAGAATCGCGTAAAAAAATTCATCAAGGCATGCTAATACGAGGCGCGAAAAGTGGATCCGGAAGATGAAGATGAGCTGCTTGTAGCGATACTATACACAATGCTCACGGGACGAGCTCTCTCGCGATTCGAGACAAAACGAATCATCAGTTTTGCGCATTTCATCAAAGAAATTGAAAAAAGCTACACACAACGACGAGATACGGCGCACCTCCAATTAGAGTTTAATCAGGTGCGACAACGCACGGGAGAAAGCGCGCAAACGTACGGTTTCCGAGCCGATTCTTTAGCAACCGAATTGTACGACGCTTTAAGTGAGGATCCTGTTATATCCCGAGCCCTTGGCAACAGAAGCTCGGGAATAACGCTGGAATGTCGCACGCGCGCGACCGTTTAGCTTGATCAGCAGAATACCGCCGATCAAGGTAACCCGGCATTTCCGGCCGGGACGCGACGTTCAAGGACAGTCGCGGTTGCCACCCGCGATTCTGCTGATTGCTATGAATTTTGGCATAGCAACAGCAGGAGATATATAGGGGCACCCGCGGCCCGGACGAACAGTCGCAAATAAGAATCGTGCATAGAAATTATAATTTAGTGAATCGCGTGAAGTGGCCAGCTGTAATTCGCAAGACAAGGATAATAAAAGAAATAAATCAACGTAATAAAAAAGACGACTTTATTCTTGGCACCCTTTCCGGCCCAGATTACACCAGTCTCTCCGGAGAACGGACCCCACGGCACCTTCCCGGTGCAACAATCCGAATTATTCGGCCGATGAAAAACGCGGAATCTGGAACTCGCTGCAAAAGCAGGTGCTACACAACTATCAAACGGGTTTGTTACCACATCTACAAACAATCGTTCGGTCACGTAATTACGCAACTTTGCAGGAAGCGATAGTAGGAGCGACAGCAGAAGAGAGACAGCGCGGCGCTCCCCCACGATCATACATAGAGCGTAACTTTTTATATACTCTGTCTAATCGCCCCCCCACCCGTGCCAACATGTAAGAAGTGCGGCAAACAAAGACACCCTGGATTCATCTGTCGCGCCAGTAGATACGCACAAAGATTTAATCTGCCGAGAGCCGAAAATACCCCGCGAAAAAATTCGGCAGATAAATATTGCAACTATTGCAACAAGAGGTATCATACGCGTGAAGAATGCCGTTAGCTAAAGAGAGACAGCGAGCCCTCTCACTAAACGCGACGCGATAACCGAGCTCCCCTGCAAAACAGATACGCGACCGCGGTGCATTCAACCGTACAGGAGGACAGAGTGAGAACACCGGCGAGGCAAGTGATACCGGCTGACACGCGCGGAAACAACGAACCGCGTTGTTACGAGACGCGACCCGCGCGTGACTATTAAGTGTCGCACATATCAAGCGACAACAAAAACCGTCATCTAGATTTGGTCACTCTGCCCACCCTACAGGCAGCAGGCGGAAAGATGACGTTTCTGCTTGATACCGGTGCGGCAATCACTGTAGTTAAAGTCGGATAATTAAAAAAAAATACACCGATTTATATGAACTCGATGGCGTTATTAACCGGCGTGACGGGTCACAAAGCAAGCACAGACGATCGGGACAACACGTGTGACGATCTACCTGCGGGATAGCACGTTCTCGCATACTATGCATGTAGACCCAACGAATTTCCTATCGCATTCGATGGAATACTCGGGATGGATTTTCTCAAGGTGCAACGTACTGTTTACGACGTCGAGAATAAACTCTTGATAGTTAATCGCGCCGCGATCCCGTTACGCCCGTATGTTCGTATGACGCTACCGCCGAGAAGCGAAACGATAATACAAGCTGTAACGAATAGCAACCAGATCGGGATAATATATGCCGATAAACCTGAACCAGGAGTGTTCATCGGCAATTGTGTGGTAGCTCTCGAAAATAACACGTGCAAAATAAGCGTGTTAAATACTAAAGAAACGGCCGTACCGTTTCTTACGCCCATCGTACACTGACCGGCAATAATGGCCTGTCACACTGCGGCGACGGCGGCTCCCGCGCGTGAGGTGGGGTAGTGTGCGTGAGGCCTCACCGCGGATCGCGTACGTGAGGCAGGGAACGCCGAAAGGAGCGAGAGGACGGGGGAAAATTTGGTGGAAGGTGTTCTCATGCTCTATCCCGCTCGCGACCCGTGCGTGTGAGAGAGAAAGTATGAGTGAACGCTAAGAAATTATTATAGGCGCACCTTCGCTCTCTCGCTTGCACGCGTTCGTGTTTATACGAGCGGACAAGGATAGAAGTATATCGCAAGAGTACGCTATTAATTCTAGCTTATACTTTAAGACATTTCGCGACTTTTGACAATCGAAATTAAATACTCATGTTACTTATATTATAAATATATATTTTTACATTACGTATAATTAAATTTTGGAATAAATTTCGTTTTCTGTCTTGAGAAAGACAATTTTAAATGCCTTGTCTTTCTCAAGTCAGAAAACAGCATTTAAAATTGTCTTTCTCAAAACAGAAAACGAAAATTATCCCAAAATTTAATTATACGTAATGTAAAAATATATATTTATAATATAAGTAACATGAGTATTTAATTTCGATTGTCAAAAGTCGCGAAATGTCTTAAAGTATACGCTAGAATTAATAGCGTACTCTTGCGATATACTTCTATCCTTGTCCGCCCGTATAAACACAAACGCGTGCAAGTGAGAGAGCGAAAGTGCGCCTATAATAATTTCTTAGCGTTCACTCATGCTTTCTCTCTCACACGCACGGGACGCGAGCGGGATAGAGCATGAGAACGCCTCCCACCTAATTTTCTCCCGTTCTCTCGCTCCTTTCGGCGTTCCGCGCCTCACGTACGCGATCCGCAGTGAGGCCTCACGCACACTACCTCACCTCACGCACGGGAGCCGCCGTCGCCGCAGTGCGACAGGCCATTATTGCCGGTGACTGTACAAACAGTGAATGTAAACGTTTCAAGTACGTACAAATAATCTGTTTTAATAAATAAAAAACAATGCAAATTTATAGAAATTATAATTCAAACATTGTTACACTTTTATACAAATTTTCTCATTAATATTTTAAGAGTCAAGAATCAGAAACATCCGCATCAAGTTAATCGGAAAGTTTGACAAGGTTATCGGCACAACCTGACTCCGTTTCATTTTTATTGTTATTTCTCGTCATTCGACAGATCGCGCAAAATTCACATTTACTTTCAATTTTATAATCAGTCACTCGAATTGAAGCACGAACAAAAAAGTTTTATATTAAAGATGAATTATTGCACACAAAGTTTCACATGTTGAATATTTAAAGATTCTCTAACTTTTTTTGATGGAAATCTTATTATTATTATTGAGCGTATTACCCTGATTAAATTTTTGTTTTTATAATGATAAGCTTTACGCATATAGAGTAACAAATAAATTAAAAATTTTTTAGTTGGGGCTCAAAAATTATTCTTACGAAAATGAAGTATTTTCATATGTAGAGGTTTTTTACTTTCCTCCATACAACTCAGAAACTATTGAAAATATCAAAAAAGTTTTATACAAAAGTTTTATGGTAGAAACACCTCCGTTTAACTGCAATAATAGAATTAGAAAAAAAAATTTTTTTGTAATTTTATAAACAATTTTGTTAAAAAATTATTTTTTATCTAATTCTGTTACTGCAGTAAAATATAGTTGTTTTTACTGTAAAACTTTTGTATAAAACTTTTTTTGATATCTTAAATAATTTTCGAGTTATATCGAAAAAAGCAAATAACCCTTCTATTTGTAAGGGGTGGTTTCACCCCTTTAAAGTGAAATTTAGCACAAACAAAAAATAGTTTTGTGTTACGGATGAACTACTCTACATGCACACAAAGTTTCATATTTTTTTTAATTTCCGGGTTGCCTAATCTTCCTTGTCAGTGTACATTTAGTGTAATGAAAGTTCGCACAAAGCCGCTCTGTGCTCAAAGATACCCGAAGCGAAGACAGCCGGATTATCAACTCTTCAAAAGGCGACTTCAACTCTGACGACAACGCTACGATTTCATGGTCAATTTCGACTTATTATACCAGCAGGTACAAATTTAATTGTAACAATTTTGTTACAATAAGTTAATATTATTACATTATTTTCATATTTTGTATAGGCCGACCACGGCGTATTAACACAAACAAAATACAAGAGATGGTTTGGAATAATCCGAACATCAATACGAGAACCGTGGCTCGGGATCTAGAAGTGAGTCAGGCAACAGTATGTAAAGCTTTAAAATCGGGTCACTTCCATCCCTATAAAATATGCATGTCTCAACAACTTTATATTGACGATGACGTTCGCAGATTGCGGTATTGTCGAAGACTCCTTAGTATAAGTGAGGAAGACTATTATTTTGTAAAATACATTCTGTTTTCAGACGAATGTATTTTTTATAATAATGGCACTGTTAACCGTCATAATTGACATTATTGGGCCGCCGAGAATCCTTACTAGATGCAGCAACGCATTCACAAGTCTGGTGATCTGTGAGTGTTTGGGCGGGTATTGTTGGAGACCACATCGTTGGATCTTATTTCATCGATGGTAAGATCGATGGCAAGCAATACCGGAAGTTTTTTAGACAGAACCTTGTCAATTGGACGGTGTGCCTTTGGAATCACGTATTAATATGTGGTTCCAACAAGATGGCCATCCTGCGCACACGGCCCATAAAACAAGAACCCTGTTGAAAAGAAAATTCGGTAATTGCTAGATCGGTCTTTATGGCCCTCACGACTGGCCGCCGCGTTCACCAGACCTTACACCGCTAGACTTCTTTTTGTAAGATCACGTTAAGCAAGAAATTTATGCTACGTGACCGAAAAGCGTAGAAGATCTTAAAGACAAGATTGTGCGCACTTGCCGCGCAATTAGTCCGCAGATTTTGCGCCGGGGATGTAGCGCAATATTGAGAAAGATGATATGTTGTGAGAGAATGAAAGGGGCTTACTTTGAGCATTTGCTAAAGTAATAGATAAATTGTGGACATGTTGCGCTCGATTGCATATTAATGAAAGTTTTCATTTGCATGTATTCTTAAGCAATATGACTTCAGTTTATCTATTTTGCTTTCATACTGACAAAATAGGTCGTAAAATGTGGTACAATATGGTACAGACGAAAGTCCACTTAAAAAAACTTAACGCGCCAAAAGTGGCATTTCAAGGGTAATGTAGAAGTCCACTGAAGCCCACAAATAAATAATAATATAAAATTAATTTTTTTAAATTGCAGATACACGCGATCGTCTTCTACGGCACCGCAATCTATGGAGCGAAGCGAAAACTACAATCGCAGTCGGTAACCCGTCTCGTATGGTAAGTCGTACTTTCATTTTCTCTGATTCACCCTGTATAACATGTTGCACCCGGACGGTGCAAGGGGTCCGTCCTCCCGGAACTTCTTCTTATTCCACGAGGGGCTCGTAAATAAAGATACACTTGTTTTTTCACTTTGAAGACTTTTTATTCTCCTTAAGATATGTTCCTTGGCTTCGGGCAGCGTTACCCCGTCGTTTCGGTTATCAGAATGACCCGCGGAAATTCGGTGGCCGCGGGTTTTATACGCGACTGTTGCTAAGGCGGAAATGCAACAGTCCGCGGATTCCGGGCGCGTAGGACAGTGACCGCGTTCGGTCATTGCCTAGGCGAAAAAGTGCAAGGCGTCGATCGGTCAGCGGATTCCGCGATCGGGTGATCCGATCGACGCTGGTTGTTAACCCGGCCTTCGCGTGCGTGGCCTTGCTGTTGCCAGGGTCGGGTTACAACATCCCTCCCCCCCTGGGGAGAAGAAAAGGGCCAGAGTTTTATCAGGGCCATTTTCTTCTGGTCGCAGTATACAGAAGCCATTACATTATTTGGTTGCTTAATCTAATTTTCTTGTTTCGCTTGTTATTCTAAACTTATGTCTTACACGGACGCGGTCGCCGTGGTTGGTTTTAGCATGCGAGGAGGCGGAGGGGGTTTTTTATTTTTATTATATTTTCTTATACCTAATATTACAATTACCGCAATTATAGCTACCACGCTTACGGTGGTACTGGCGCTCGCGGTGTACACGATTATTTCGTGTGAGGTGATACCTCCGGGCTGACTCACTGTGTTGTCCAGCTCACTGAGCTCGCCGCTTAACTTATCTAATTCTACCGGGTTTCTTATAAATGTTTCGCGTTGTATCTCTTTCATGTTCGTACCTTCCGGTAAGGCATTCGCGGGTGTAAGGCTTAGGTTGTACAGCGGTAAGTGAGTAGTTATATCTGTCTCGTTTGAAGCTGTTCTCGTACGTATCGTCATGTCGGTCGTGGTGATTTTGCATTCTCCGTATACATTCAATTTTCCCGTCCGCTCAATCAGTAGTATTTTGCTTGGGTAGTTTTTGCATTGCATGTGTATCTCCTGTGTGTTTATAGTCGAAAATAACCAAGCCTGCGGCTCGCTTAGAGTCATCCAAAACGTGGCACGCGACGTGAGGTGTCGTATGTCGCATTGCGTCGGTTGCTGCTCGGGTCGCGTGAGCGCCTGTATCTCACACGGGGCATTCGCCTTAACGCGATAAACCGGATGACTCTGCATGCATATGTAGTTTTTGTTCCCACGCTTACATTTCTTTAACTCGTCCGCGGTTAATAAGATATAGTTCGCGTTATCTCGGTCAAACGCGATAATTTCGTTGTTTACATTTATTACCTTAAATCTATTTTCCTTTTCTATGACGGGTATCGGCGAGACTCTCATTACCTCGTACGACTCATACTTGACGATGGGGAATTTTATAATAGTTACTATCGCGTTCTTTTTGTAATATGCGCTAATGTCCGCGTATTTCTGTATGTCATTCCAGCTTTGTTCGTTTACTCTAAATGGGAAGTGATTTCCTCCTTTTAGGTGCCCCGAGGCTTCCCTTAATTCTATTATTAGTTTTTCTAAAGGTAGTATGCGCAGGTTTATAATGTCCGCTTTTGCGTGCGTTATAAAATCGGTTACATCGTATACGTCGCTTAACATATTTTTAATTAATGCCTCTAATACCGACAGATAATCTATCGCGTATAGTCTGCGCGTCAGCTGGTCCAGCCTCCAGCTGATATTGCTCGTTGCGTTTGCTAAAACCTGTATGTGGTGTTCCACTTTATCTTCCATTAATTTTATGTGCCCTATGGTCGTGTTTAAAATTTTTATTTGTGTCTTGGCGACATGTTGTAGCGCTTCCTGCCGCGAGTGTATTATTTCGAGTTGTTCGGTTATCTGCTCTTCGTCATCCGCGTCCATTAATCCGAACAACGATTTTCCTACTTTCCCTACAATGTCTATTAATCCCCTTTTTTGTACTGGCACTCCGTATATTATTCGTAGTCGGTTTAACGCGACCGTTAGCTTATCGTTTTCTGCCGCCGCTGTATATAGTATCTCCTTACACTTTGCGCCTATCTGATCTTCCTTTGCTTTGTAGAAATTCTCGCATAATTCCTCTGCTTTAGTGACGTAGCTTTGTAAATTCTTGTACCGTGCTTCGATTGCTTCTGTGTCGGTGATTATTACGAATTTCCACACGGATTCGGTTATCTGGAGTTGTCCCTGGCCCTCGAAGTATAGCCCGGGTTCGTTCTCGAATTTGGTGATTTTGTACGGCGGTGACTGTTCACCCTCCGTACCGCCGTTTGAACCGTGTGCTGTGGCGAGAATAATTCTGAAAGGTAAATTATCTTTCAGTCTTATTATAACGCGACGCCGCGTTGGCTTTTTTTTTTTTTTTTTTTGAGTGCGCGAAGTGTCCCCACGTGTCTGAAGTTTCGTTTGTGCCGGCGAAAAGGACTCTATCGCTGAGGTGAGTGCATATATTCTATTTCATTCGTGTAATATTACGGTGTCGCCTTAATCTATCCCGTGAATTTTTTATGTTCGTCCCGTCAGTCTTCTTCTCGTGGTCAACGGGTACACAACGGTTTTCTTGAGTACTTGTTTTATTCTCTGACGTTAAGCAAAAAGTAAGAATATCGTGTTTTTGTTTCCGGGTGGAAAAAAAAAATTTTTTATTATTTTTTTTTTTTTTTTTGTGTCTTACTTCTAATTTCCTTATAATTACTTAAGTGTACTTATATCTACGGGGTGCTTATTTGTGATTTCTTCGTTTCCAGTGGATTTTCCAAGAGAGGCCTCCTTGGCATCGGGGGAGCGGTGCTTTCGGTGCCGCGCGCCCGGTTACATCGTGTTGTGCCAGGACCATCTCCTGGACCGGGCGCGCTACCAGCTTTGCGTGAGGTGCAGCGGTTACTTTGAACCCAGGATGTGTGAGCCGTGCTGCACCCCACGGACGCCGACACCGCCCCCGCCGCCGAGGGATGATTTTCGCTTAATATCGGTGTGGGAACGTCGCTACGACGTGGACCTCCGGGTCCGGGCGACGTCCACTGGCCGGGTCGTCTGGCCCCTCAGCAATCGTGAGTAGTGTTATTTTTCTATGCTTTGTCCGTCCTTTGGCTTGAACCCAGCCTCTTTGAGTCCTGAGGCTGGTGTCGATTGCCTCTGCCACTGGTCCCCCTGCTGTTTATTCCTTATCCCTATTGCTTATTTACTCCTGTCCGCCTCGCTGCGCGTGATCTCTCGCCGTCTTACTAATGGTCTATAAAGGCTTTTAGTCGGTTCGCGTGTACTCGCGTTGTTTTTCGGCCCTTTCTTATTGTATAGTTGACGTCGCCGTTCCGTTCGATTATTATATACGGTCCTACCCATTTAGCGTCTAATTTCTTCGATCGCCCCCTACGTACCGTTTCGTCGTGCAGCAGCACGTGGTCGCCTACTTTGAACGCGCGCGGATTTGTTTTTTGATCAAATGTAATTTTTGTTTTTTCTTTCTTTATTCTAGCGTTTTCTCTAGCTATCCGGTTAGCCGCGCGCAATCGTTCGCGTAATTCTTGCGCGTAATTTTCGTACGAATATGTTAGTTTGGGCACCGTGGTCAGTGCCGTAGGTAGTATTGCCTGGTGCCCGTACACGAGTTCGAAAGGGGTGAATCCCGTGGTTGTGTGGGGCGTGGTGTTATACGTGAACATCGCGTAGGGTAGCCACTCATCCCAATCGGTTTGCTCCTCATTTAGATAGTGTCGCAAGTATTCCGCTAGGGTTCTGTGCGATCTCTCTAGCGCTCCGTTTGTTTCAGGGTGGTAGGCGGTAGTTTGAATTTTGTTTATTTTCAATAGTTTACAGGTTTGTTTGAAAATTTCGCTTAGGAAGTTGGTCCCTTGATCCGTGAGAATATTCTCAGGTATGCCGTGCTCGAGAATTATCTTTGTCGCGAACGCCTTAGCCACGGTAGCCGCTTCTTGGTTTGGTAACGCGATAGCCTTGCTGAACTTAGTTAGGAGATCTTGAAATGTCAGCACGTATTTATTTCCGGCGGTCGTTATCGGTAGCGGTCCCACGATGTCCAGGGCGCATTTCTCAAAGGGTTTCCCTGGCGTGTCCGTTAATATCAGCGGCATTTTCGTTTTTCGGCTTAATTTGTTCTTTTGGCAATTTACGCATTTCTGGATATATTTCTCGATATCTTTGTTCATTCCGGGCCAATTATGGCGTAATTTGATCCTATTTATCGTGCGATTTACTCCCTGGTGTCCTCCCAGGGGGGAGTCATGATATTCTCGGAGTATTTTAATTTTTTCTTCCTCGCTGTACTTCTGTTCTTCGCCGGTCTCGTTTGTGCTGACTCCGATAAACTCCTCCGGCGGGTTTCTGCTGAGCGCATCCGCGTTTGTATTTTGCTTGCCCGACTTATGCACGATGTCATATGTGTATTCTTCTAATTTTAGTCTCCACCTGATTAATCGTGATCCCGGATCGTTAACATTAAATAACCACACGAGTGGTTTATGGTCCGTGATTATAGTAAAGCGCGTGCCATAAATGTACGGGCGAAAATGTTTTACAGCCCAGACTATTGCTAGTAGCTCCTTCTCTGTCGTGCTGTAATTCTTCTCTGCTTTATTCAGTATTCTGCTAGCGTATGCGATAGGGCGGTCTTCTCCTATTTCTCCTTGTGACAGAATAGCCCCGATTGCGTAGTCCGAGGCGTCGGTGGTAATCAGGAAAATTTTTTCGAAATTCGGATAGCTTAGCACAGGGGCGGTGGTTAGTTTTTCCTTCAATATTTCAAAAGCTTGTTGTTGCTCTATTTCCCATTTGAAAACGCTGTCTTTTCGCGTAAGCGCGGTTAAAGGTTTTGCGGTTTTCGAAAAATTTTCGATGAACTTTCGATAATATCCCGCTAGCCCTATGAATGATTGTACGTCGCGTACTCGTTTTGGCGTCGGGAATTGTTGTATTGCAGTTAGTTTAGATGGGTCGGGTCGTATTCCTCCTTCTGTTATTATATGCCCTAAATATAAAACTTCTTTCCTGAGGAACTCGCACTTCTCAGGTTGAAGTTTCAGATTATGTTGACGCAATCTTTTTAACACCTCCACGAGTCGCTTGTTGTGTTCGTCCAACGAGGCTCCGTAAATTACTATATCGTCGAGGTACACTAGACATTTTATCCCCTGTAGGCCCGATAGTACCGAGTTCATGAGTCGTTGGAAAGTAGCTGGCGCATTTTTTAACCCGAACGGCATTCGATTAAACTCGTAATGCCCCAGTGCCGTTGAAAACGCGGTTTTCTTTTTGTGCTCCTCGTGCATAGGAATTTGGTGATAACCCGACGCGAGATCTAACGTTGTAAAATATTTCGCGTTTCCCAGTTGGTCTAGGATGTCCGTGATGTTTGGTATAGGGAACGAATCTCCTACAGTGGCGTCGTTTAATTTCCGGAAATCAACAACTATCCGGAGTTTCGGGTTACCTGACGCGTCGGCTCGCTTCGGTACCACGAGTATGGGCGCGTTCCACTGGCTCGTGCTTTCGCGGATAATTCCCTCGTTCATCATTTTAGCTATCTGTCGATTTACTTCTTCTTTATGGCGCTCCGGCAACCGGTAGGGTCGGCAGTTTATAGGCTTTATTCCCGCGTCGTTATTTATTTCGTGCGCTACCGCGGAAGTGTGAGAGAGAGTATCGCCAGCGAGGTAGAATGTATCGCAAAAGTCTGCACAGATTTGCCGCAGCTTGTCTTCCTCTTCCCTATTTAAATGTGATATCCGCAGCTGTTCATGTAATGCTTTTATCCGTGTCTGTACCTTGCCGTCGCTTGGCGTGTCGCGTAACGCGAGTACCGGTGCCGAGTCAGCAAATTCCGTGTGGTGAACGACCAGTCGTGGCGTCGGGAAAACTACAGGTTTTTCGGTCGTATTAACTACGCTGACCGGGCACGCGTTGTCTATCGGTTCGACTAGACAATTCCCGATCAGGATCCCGGGTGCGGGCTCGTGTGCGTAAATTATACCCACCCGGTTTTCGTTAGTAATCGCCCGTACGATGGTCTCACTGCGCGGCGGTAACATGATGCGAGCGTACGGATGGAGCGGGAAAGTAACGCGGTTTATACTTAAGCGGCCGTTCTCTACGTCATACATGGTCCGCTGAGTCTTTAAAAAATCCATGCCGAGAATTCCCTCGTAATCGATGGGGAAATCGTCCGGCACGACGTGCATGTCGTGGTGCACGAAGGTGGTTTTGAGGCGGATCGTGGCGTTACATTTCCCGAGGGTTTTCGCTTTATGTCCCGTTACTCCTGTTAAAGCGGTCGAGCCGGAGAAAATGGGGTGGTACCCTTCAGTTTCCCACCTTTATCAGTGTAACCGCGGCGCCTGAGTCGACGAGGAAAGTAGCCTTTCCGTTCTTTGCTTGAAGGATCGGTAAAGTGACGAGATCGAGCTGTCGGCTCCGCGTATCTTCTGCCAGGTGCGCTATTTGGTAATCTCTCGCGAGTCGGGTCTCCTGCTGGCGCGGCGGGGCAGCGGTTCCGGGGCCGCTCCCTATCATATCCGTATTTGTTTCTCTCTCTTGGCAATGCGCGGTGTTGACTGTAGGGGCCCTCCTCGGCGGGGGTGCGGTCGGGAGTCGCGTCTAATGTTTTCACGGGGTCCCGTCTCGCGTTTCAGGCGTCGGCATTCCTCGCGCGTGTGCCCGGGTATGTTGCAATAGGTGCAATGTTTCGTTGTGGTATGCACACGCGGCGGATGATCGGCTCGCGGTAACGGGAAACGTTGCGCGTACCGGCTCGAGCGACACGCGAATCCCGCGTGTCCTTGCTTCCCGCATTTTTGACAAGCTGGCGGGGGGCGTCGCGGCGGCGGGTCTCGGTCCAGGAAGGATCGCGTCGGTATACCGCGTTGTCTCTCCTCCATGGCCGCCCCCGCGATGGCCTGTTGTAGGGTGGTATAATTCCGTGAACGGACGATCATTTGCGTGTACGGAAGGAGTCCGGCCTGGTAATTTTGTAACACTTGCTCCTGTACGGAATTCCAAATGCCGCGTTTCTCGTCATCCGAATATTTCGGATTTTCGCTTAAGGCGTCGTATAGTTCGGTCGCGAGGGAGTCGGCTCGGAATCCAAAAGCTTGCGCGCTTTCCCCATGTCGTTGCCGCAGATTGTTGAAGTCAATTTGCAAGTACGAGGTGCCCCGTCGTTGCACGTATGCTTCTTCTATTTCGCTTAGGAATTGTGAGAATCCGACGACTTTCCTAGTCTCGAAACGCGACAGCGCGCGTCCAGTCAGTTTCGTGTAAAGTATCGCGGCTAATAATTCACTTTCGTCCGCCGGGTCTATTTTCCTCGCGACGTATTCGCATGCTTTAATAAATTTTTTGGCGTGCGTCTCGTTTCCGTCGAAGGAAGGGATCGTTTCGAGGGCATGCTTCATCGACAGGTATTGCCGGGGGTTGTCTAGAGAGAATCGTACGTCATCGCGGTCCTGAGTCAGCGGTTCTCGTCGTGCGGCTGCCGGCTCCGATGTCCGTGTGGAGTGGAGCGGTTCTCGCAGCGTACTTATCTCGACTTCTACCCGATCTAGGCGTCTGTTTATCTCTTGTATGGCATCCAAGATCGTACTTAACGTATCGCTATGGGGTACCGGTGAGCGCCTCCGCGAAATCGGAGAAGGGGGTTCGGGCCTGGGCCGCTTTATTACCGTGTCGGCGGTTGTCACAGGGGTGCCGCCGGCAGCTTCCTCCCTTGACTCGCTCGTTCCGTCGCGATCGCCTTGGTCTGTTACCATAAAAATTTGTTCGCCGAGGTTCGTTTCAAGCGGCTGATTTTCATAGAGCCTTGAGGAGGTCCCTTGATTATCGCGGGTAGAGTTTCGGCCGCGTCGTCGCATTTCTAACTCGTCTACTATTTCCGCGGGATCAAATATGCTACTGTCGTATGAGGTAAGAGAGAATTCGCCGCGTTGCGATACGTCGCTGATATCGCTACCCGTTTCTTCTAATAGCCTCTTCCGGTCGCTTTTTTGCGTTTCGTCGGTAGGTTGTGCTAAATTTAGGTCGGTTTCGTCGCACGGTTCGGTTTCTTCGCGCGGATCAAATTCGGCTGAGCTTTCGCTATCGCTCTCTGTATTTAATGCCCGACGCACGTTATCGCGGATTTCGCGTAGGGCGGCGGTTGCAATGCTTATGGGGTTCTCAGGGGGTGGTCGCCGTGCCCGATGGCCTGATTCGCTATGTAGCCAAGATTCGTTGGCTACTTGATTTCGCAAAACGGAATCTTCGTCCGACATCGACTAGTCGGGTTAAAGTTTACAATAGAATTATATTTCGGACTTACACTAACGCAAGGTGTCGCATGGCGCAGTCTCTGCTTCCGGGTTTGTTCGTTGCCTTTCCCTTCCGGTCCTTGTCCACGGCTGTCCGTTCCTTTGCGTGGCTGCGACCGGGCTGCTGCTACCTCGGCTTATCTCCCAGCTGTTTGGCTTCTCCGGTGTCGAGTGCGTGCGATATCGGCAGAGCGGCTGCTTGCGCTGTCCTAGTCCTCTTCTTCCGAGTAGGATGAGTCCGACTTCTTACTTTTGTTTTATGTTTCAGAGATCTTCTATATGGCCCGTCGGGATAATTAGACGTCGCCGAAGCGGTGCCTCTCCGGGGGGCGGATCCCACCGTTGCCACCAAATTGTTGCACCCGGACGGTGCAAGGGGTCCGTCCTCCCGGAACTTCTTCTTATTCCACGAGGGGCTCGTAAATAAAGATACACTTGTTTTTTCACTTTGAAGACTTTTTATTCTCCTTAAGATATGTTCCTTGGCTTCGGGCAGCGTTACCCCGTCGTTTCGGTTATCAGAATGACCCGCGGACATTCGGTGGCCGCGGGTTTTATACGCGACTGTTGCTAAGGCGGAAATGCAACAGTCCGCGGATTCCGGGCGCGTAGGACAGTGACCGCGTTCGGTCATTGCCTAGGCGAAAAAGTGCAAGGCGTCGATCGGTCAGCGGATTCCGCGATCGGGTGATCCGATCGACGCTGGTTGTTAACCCGGCCTTCGCGTGCGTGGCCTTGCTGTTGCCAGGGTCGGGTTACAACAAACATATCTAATGTTTCATGTTCAACTTTCTTTTGTACTTCTCCTTTACAATTTTAAATTCCTTTCTTTCTTGCCACTTTCCAACGCTAGTAGGCAGATCGTATTTCTTCCCAACTTCTTGGCGATCTTGTTGCTTTCATTAAATCGCCTAATTCCTTTCATTTTTGTTTTTTCGAATTTTGAACTTTGGCGTTGCTGCTTTTATCCTCCATAATCGTACAATTCTCTTTTACAAATGTTAAGATTTTCGTTTTCTCCTCTTATTTTTAGTTTTGTTTTATTTTAAGTTGTATTAATTTTTTTTTCAAATTTGTATTATATTAATTTATATTAATAATTATAATAAAAATTACAAAAATAATTTTAATTTAATATTCTATTTTATTAAAACACAATTTTTGTTCGGGAAGTACATGCATTATGTAATTGCGAACCGCGAATTTTTCGGGATAGAATAAATTGTTTTGAAATTTTAATGAACGAAAATTTCGACAGAGATACCGGTTGTCCAAGAAATATGTGCGTTATGTGCTGTCGTTAGTGACAGCTACGTTAATTTCACTAGTAATTAGGAGAAATGTCTTGCACAAATTCCTGATGAAAATGATTGTGACCATGCTGCTCTTGTGATTCCAAATCACAGTTTAATGGTGCATGGTCAATTTCATCTTCTTCGTCATCGTCCTGATCTGAATCTGCGTCTACAACATAAACAATTTTTTTTAATACATATATTTTAATATTAATAATTACTTATGCAGGCGGAAATATATTTGAAGGATGAAATAATCTGGATCTTCTTATGAGCAAACTGTCAATCGTATCTTTATTTTCGAGAGAGAATCCCGATTCGCACGGGGCCGGTCTTTTTATACAGCAACGTCTTCTCTACTTTTTATTTTTGGCCAATCGTCCTATCGATACGAGAGTTTCGAATCTTAACGATCGCTCGTCAAGTCGTCGACCCTTCCGCGAGTCTCGTTGTTTTTGCCGGGAATAATAATACGCGATGTCCAACGATGTTTTGGTCGCAATAACAATATGTGTTTTATCCTGGCACTAACAGCCAAATATAACGTTCTTTTTAGAAAATAACTACACTTATTAAAAAATTTTAATATTACCATATGAATTGTTATCACGAAATTTGTTTCTGATATTGTATAAATCAGCCATCGCTATGATGGCTGCTTTGGCAGTATCCAGGAAGATCTGCATTCCATTTCGAAGTGCACGAAACATGCTCTGCCACTCTCCAAAGCAGCGTTCAACGATGATCCAGGTCCGTATATGGGATAAATTGTATCGCTTCTCAGAAAGATCTCGTTGTAATATTGCTGTAAGAAGGTATAATTTGCATGGGTACCCGGAATCTCTAAGCAAAATACCTTTCCTTCTGCCTGACTAAAAAATGAAAAATATACATTAATTTATAATTTAATATAATATTGTAACACGGTAAATTTCTCCGGGGTAAAGCTCGCCGAAATTCGGGGTATGGACAGAAACCAAGACGCAATTGAATAGAATACTAATTTATTACAAATATTTTAAAGAATGATATTTACAAGGAAAATGTTATGTTTCCCGCTGTGTCGCACAAGTTCGTGTGACCGAGCGTCAAGTCCCGGGTGTACAGAGTAAAATAGCCGCACTGACTTGGTTGTTCGTACAAATGCTAGGTGGTCTCGTGTCTAATCGTTAACATACAGCGAAACGGGGAGAGGCCGTCCAGGCCGTATCGATCGTAGACGTCTCCGCGGTCGTGAATCTTGTTGTCGGTGTACAAGTAAGACCGTTCAGGCCGTGTCGGGCGCGGTGTCCGGAGCCGAGTGAGCCCGGTTAACGAGGGAAGCTTGGGAGCGCCTAAGTCGGGTCGAGAGCGGTGGCTGAAGCCAGGTGCGCCCGGTTAAAGAAAAAAAGCTCGGGAACGCCCGAGGTGGATAGAGAGCGGTGTCGAAGGCCAGGTGAACCCGGTCGAGGAACAGCTCGGGGGCGCGCGAGCCTAGCAAGTATCGGTGTCGAAAGCCGGGTGAGCCCGAGGAAGAACTTGGAAGCGCCCAAGTCTCGGTAGATCGGCTTCTAGAAGGCTCTCCAAATCGGAATGAGGTGCGGACTTGCGTTCGAGCCGGCTTATATACCCAAGAACTCGAGAAAGAGAGAACCCTCTTTCGAGCGGTGTAGCGGTGCGCGGAACGAGCGGGTGGTCAGCCCGTGCTACACTCTGCGGGCGGATGGTCAGCCCGCGCTACATAATGCCGTTTTTCGGGACCGCGCGATTATTTCGGAACGACGGTTGGTAGTCGCGGCGCGGGGTCAAACGGTAAAACATGTTGTTAGTGGCCTTTGGCCACAATATAACATAAACTGTTTATACGATTACCTCAAACTCTTCCTTAAGGCAACATAAATCCCATATATGTGCGTCGTGAGCACTGCCTCTCCATCGACCAAAATTCGTCGTTCTGCATCGTACACCACCTAGATGCTTAACGAATAGAAACCCTTCCGGTTTATGTATAATGCAGCTTGCTCCTAATTGGGGCATTTCATTGATACATGTGTGCAACCAATACAGCCCACAACCGAAGGAAAACAAGCTACGTTAAAAAATTCTTCCTGGAGGGTTTCTATTTAAGGTGAGAATTTTACGAATTCTGGCAATAATCATGTCAGACCTCGTGAAACTGATGCGACGATTTTGGATACTGTTGGCTGCGATACTCCATGCAGATTCCCTGTATTTAAAATATTTTAGTTTAAAATTTTAATTAAAAAACATATTTAAAGTAATAAATAATAAAAATGCATTTAAATAACTTACCCAGTTCAGTTTGATAACATCCTTTCGTATAATAACGCAGAGTGATAAGGACTAGCAAAGTTGGTAGTATAACATTTTTCCTAATTGCTAGTGGAGTTAACCTAGATTTCACTAATGTTACCACATAACGCACACATTCCTTGGATAGCCGGTATCTCTGTCAAAATTCTCGTTCATTAAAAATTTTTAATGGATTTATTCGATCCCGAAAAACTCGCAATTCATAATCACGTAATGCATTTACTTCCCAAACTTATGCGGCGTTATCAACTTTGTTAGTTAACTCCATGATACTTATTTGGTTATATATCATGATACACGTGCTAAATACCAAGTTCTTAATACACTCACAACACTTTACTCACCTTTATACAGGGTGTCCCATAGTAAAGTATCGTAATTGCAGTAGTAGGTCGGGCTTGTCAAGACGAATAGAAATGTTCTATACCATTTTGTAAAATTTTCAACCGTTATTGAGAAAAAAATTAATTTGTCTAGCGCAAGAGCAACAAGGAAGCTATGCGTAAGTGAACGCGACAGACGACGGTATCATTTTTAGCTACTTGCCTGTCGCGCTCACTCACGCGTAGCTTCCTTGTTGTTTTTGCACTAGACAAATTAATTTTTTTCTCAATAACGGTTGAAAATTTTACAAAATGGTATAGGACTTTTCTATTTATCTTGACAAGCTCTATCTACACCTGCAATTACGATACTTTAGTATGGGACATCCTGTATATACGCGCATTTTCAAAATTAATAATTTTTTAAAATTGTTTTAATACGATTAATTTTATTACATGGAGTTTTATTTACTCCTAAAAACTTCGTGTATATCCTTTTTCTAAATAAGTTTAATCAATTAACGTCGCTACTAATTACTTAAGTCGCGATATGGACCCATTTGTCAAATCGCATGGATGCTGCCATATTAGATGTTCGCTAAATGTGCCGCAAAATGTGCTACAGGCTACATTTAGCGGCACATTTAGCGACAGTATATAAATGTGCTTTAAAAGTAGGTTGAGATTAGCTTTTTTGAAATAAAAGCGCACATTTAGGCTAAAAGTGACACTCACTTTTAAAGGCGCTTCTAAATGTGAGTTTAGAATACGGGTTAATGACTTTTGAGTGTATCTGTCTTCAAATAATTGGTACAAATTGTTTAAGTATGGTAACGACAGATAAGTCTGGCAGGACCACGACTTTTTGTCAAATACCATGAGGTACAAAATATTTATTGCTTTTGACAAGTTTATATAAGTGGTACTATTTAGTACAAACTCAGTTTTTTCAATTTCTGTATTTATTTTTATTTTATTTTTTTTTTAAGTTTGGGCTTTCCACGTTAACGTGAAGCTAGCAGCGCCACACTTTTTTTATGAGACATGGTACAAAATTATTACTAATGGTACAAATTAGTACAAAAGAAATACTAAATATTTTGATAGGTCTAAAGTAATTTTTCTGATATGATCCTGCTAACTTCACAGAAGTTTCCTCTGGCCATGTTTGTGGTATCTTACGTTTTGGTTGATTATTTTGTAAGTTTTTATATTTTATGTATTTTTTTCTATTTATGTCCCTGTTTCTCAGCAACCTCGAAGAAATTTATAAAATCAAAATTTTTCATTCTTTGAACAATGAGTTAGCTTTCTATTTCTAAATTTATTTTATTATATATTTATGCCATAAAAAATTAAATCGTGATGTCCACATACGTGAGTTTCCCACTTTAAGAACATAAGATAACATTTTTCAAAAAAATCTTTCTGACAAAAGTTACTTGCATTTTAATGTAAAATAAAAATTTGTAATAAAGAGTTGAAATTTCAATTTAATAAATAAAATAATTTTTGAATGACATTCAAACGACTATTCAAAGTCAAACCAATGATATCATCTTCTTTCTCCTTTAACGTCGTCATAAGTCTATCTAAAACAAATTTTCGTATTTCTTTTAGTTTTTAAAAAAGTTATTTGTATAAATTAAAATAGACCAATATGTATATTTCTTTTTATTTGCATAATTTTGTTATTTCATTACACTTAACGCAAGCATTCAGTGGCATCTTATTTTCGCAAGTTGTTAGATTATCGAACGGCACGCGATGGAGCTCACGTTACTTGTAAACAGTAACTTTGGACTGATTTGCCGGGTGACGACCTGATAGGTATTTCACTTTATCGCTGACTGTTCAGCGTCAACAGATTGCGTTGCCGGAACTCTGTCACTTGACCAATGCAACCTTAGTATTTCCAGTAATAAGATTTCGCAACCGTTTTTATTTTTTTTTAATTTTATTAATATTGACTTTTTTTATTCTAAATAGGTTTCTGATACAGTTTTACCTTAATGATTTGTTTTATTATTGCGATATTTTATGCAAAGTATCATTATTTATACTTCTTATAATTTGGGATTGCTTTACAACAGTAAGGAGTCACAAAACCCAGAGGTAGCCCAAAAAAATAATGGTCTTGATATAGATATAAAAAAAGACGATACAGTTAAATTACCATGTAGGTCAAAACGTACCACAAAACCTATTATTTCTTTTGTGGTCTTTTTACTTATTAACATTGTAAATGTTATTCGTTTATTTGTGATTTAGTTAAGATTGAACTTTGTATTATCTTTCTAATTTTAAATACTAAAAAGAAGGGTTTTATGTAAGCGCACAGTGACATGACTAAAGAGAAGGAACACTAGTAGTTGGAACGAAAATCGGTTCTGCGCAGATATATGAACTCTGAACTTAAAAATAAAAGCATAGTTTATTGTTATATTTACACTTAACAAAACAGTTTATATTTGTATATTTCCATACATCTCACCTGAGAATTCGCGCAGTTTACAAGAAAGAACGTTCGAGATTCAGGTATAGAAATTGCTGTTAAAACACTTGTTCTTGTTCCCTGTAATTCTTTGGGATTCATACCAGCGTCGACAATTGCCTCATAAGTATGTTCCAGTAACATTCTCAGTCCTGGATCCATTAAATGACCTTCGGTTGTAGAAAAATCGAAGAATTGTGCATCAAACTTATTTATATTGTTGACTGTACCAATTCGATGAGGCATATTAAAAACTGTATAATAAATAAACATGTATTATAAGTAATCTGTACAAAATATTGATGTAAAAAATAATCTGTATAAAAAGTTATCTTTTTTTTTAAAATAGTGATATAAAATAATTTCACCAATTTTTGACATACACGAACAAAATATATTAAACATTACAAACCCATGTAGAACCGTGCAATCGTAAACCTAGGTTCGAGACCAATATGATATAACGTGGTATATAACATGTTAATGTAAAGAAGAAAAAAACTTTTTTTAAGTCAAATAATTTTGTATGGATATCACTCATTTTGTAGTTTTTTAATAATAATCACACAGTTCGAACAATTTCGCATATACAGAGTGTTTGAAATAAGGTTTCCTTCCCGGAAACTGTAAATAGATATGGAAAATACAAATCAAAAAGTTAAATACCATTTTGTGAAATTCGTAAGCGTTACCGAGTAAAAAATTATTTAATTTTGACGAATTAGCGCGGAGCATGTAATGAGTCGGGCGCGGCAGGTGAGAGGGTGGGCCTTGAGAGAACCAGGGATTAACGCCGCGCGACATGTGTAGGGTGGGGGTGGGAGGAGTCAACGCGTGGTGTGATACTGCGCGCGTTATGAAAAATACTAATATATTATTCAGCGGTAATTTATTGTTTATAAACAAACAACCTTTCGAGGCTTGCGTCTGAGAATGCGTTTCACCTAACATTTAGTATGGTCGTTTCTGCTTATTTTTTCAACAATTAATATAAAATTATCTGATTATCGCGAACGTTTTTAACATTTTTCCAATGTTAGGAAAATGATGCGCTATCACTCACCTTGCGGTAGATAGCATAGTGCGTAGTGGTATCCCGGTAGGCCTAATCCACTTGTTGTTATGTTGTCAAAGTGATTCTCCTCCTCTGTCGTATGCAGAATTCGGCTCTTCGAACATCGCGTGATGCACATAGCATGTTCTGGCGAAACGGTTGGCCGCAATAATATTCACGCTCATTTTGCGGTACCATTTTGAGCAATTAAACTTTTGATGTACCCCCATAAGTCGCAAAACTGGGCTTCTGGGCCACGCTAATATCCTCCGCGCTTTCCGGGAATCTCAAATTTACCTCTCGCACTGCTCGACAGGAATGCTGGTGCTCCATCGTGCTGAAATATTATGTTCTTTGGCACATTTTCGAAGAACGAATAAAATTCTCGATACTCTAGCTGTCAATCTTGCCGGCAATGGACCAATCATTTAATTACGTTAACAAAATAATCTTTTATTTATACACTATTTGATTTCCAAGTATTCCTGCCCATACGTTTATGGAATAACGATATGGAAACTCCCTTCTCTAATTAGATCCGCCCAATATAAGGTATTCCGCGAATGAAATAATGTTTTTGTAAACAATTTCATCCGACCATCCGGAAATTTGATTGTAGAAAACCTTCATAAATTATGATAATAATTATGCTTTAAAAACTGTTAATATGGAAAGTTAATAAAATATGTGCCCGTGGTTCGTCTCGTGGTAACAGTACACGCTGATAATG
Organism: Cardiocondyla obscurior; assembly: GCF_019399895.1. NCBI lineage: Eukaryota > Metazoa > Arthropoda > Insecta > Hymenoptera > Formicidae > Cardiocondyla > Cardiocondyla obscurior. The sequence continues at coordinate 2,756,949 of NC_091888.1, read as the reverse complement.
ATATGGATATATCGATTATATCGCACGCATCTGTTAAACACGCGCGCTGAGCGACGGCTCATTTCTGGGCGATCTTCAAATAAATTTAAAATTTGTTCTTCATTATATTCGCCGCCGTGCTCGTTGATGGTGCAAGACAGCCGTTTCCGTAGCTCCTTAACGGCATTTAAAATTGTTTTACCACACGGATAACGCGTGTCCCAGATATTCCGTAATGAGCCGCGAGCCCGCAAGCCCGTACGCCACATCATTTCTGTATACTTGTTCGTACATCTTATTTTTATTCACTTTTTATCACTTTGTTTAGCGTGACACTTTTTCAGCACAAGCACTAGCGACTGTGAAAGATTTCTTTGGCATTGGTGGAAAACAGAAATGTAAACAAACAGTATTGCTCCAGGTTTTCCGCGCGTACTGTTTGTTTACATTTCTGTTTTCCACCAATGCCAAAGAAATCTTTCACAGTCGCTAGTTAGCTTGTGCTGAACAAAGTGCTCACGCTAAACAAAGTGATAAAAAAGTGAATAAAAATTGTGAAGATGTACGAACCCAGCGAGTATACAGAAATGATAGTGGCGTACGGGCTTGCGGGTGAAAATGCTACTCGCGCAGCTCAAATTTACGCGGAACGTATGCCAGGACGTGCGCGTTATCCGTGTGGTAAAACAATTTTAAATGCCGTTAAGGAGCTACGGGAAACAGGCTGTCTCGTGCACCATCAACGAGAAAGTACACGGCGGCGAATACGTAATGAAGAACAAATTTTAAATTTATTTGAAGATCGCCCAGAAATGAGCATACGTCGCTCAGCGCGCGAATTGAATTTAACAACATATGAAGTGCATCGAACATTGCGGTATAATTCGATATATCCATATCATTATCAGCGTGTACAGCAACTGTTACCACGAGACTATGAACCACGGATGCACTTCTGTCAAGGTATTTTTATTAACTTTCCATATTAACAGTTTTTTAAAGCATAATAATTATTATCATAATTTATGAAGGTTTTCTCGCACAATGTCGTCAAAATACAACGTTTCCGGACAATATTTTATGGTCGGATGAGGCGTTGTTTACACAAAACGGCATTTTTAATTCGCGGAATACCTTATATTGGGCGGATCACAATCCAAAATTAATTAGAGAAGGGAGTTTCCAGTATCGTTATTCCATAAACGTATGGGCAGGAATACTTGGAAATCAAATAGTAAGTATAAATAAAAAAAAAAGATTATTTTGTTAACGTAATTAAAATATTTTTAGATTGGTCCGTATTTTTTGCCGGCAAGATTGACAGGGCTAGAGTATCGAAATTTTATTCGGACAAGTTTACCAGTTCTTCTCGAAAATGTGCCGCTCAAAACAAGAAGAAACATAATATTTCAGCACGATGGAGCACCAGCACATTCCTGTCGAGCAGTGCGAGAGGAATTAAATTTGAGATTCCCGGAGAAGTGGATAGGACGCGGAGGACCAATAGCGTGGCCAGCACGAAGCCCAGATTTAACGGTTTGCGACTTTTTTTTATGGGGGTACATCAAAAGTTTAATTGACACTCAGCGAAATGGTACCGCAAATGAGGTACGTGAATCTATTATTGCGGCCTTTGGAACCGTTTCGCCAGATACAGTGCTATGTGCATCACGCGATGTTGTTCGAAGAGCCGAATTCTGCATACGACAGAGAGGAGGTCACTTTGAACAACTTTTGCATTAAGTACAACAAGTGGATTAGGCCTACCGGGGATACCACTAAAAAAAACACGCACTATGCTATCTACCGCAAGGTGGTGAGGAAATGATAGCGCATCATTTTCCTAACATTGGAAAAGTGTTAAAAACGTTCGCGATAATCAGATATTTTATATTAATTGTTGAAAAAATAATAAGCAGAAACGACCATACTAAATGTTAGGTGAAACGCATTCTCAGACGCAAGCCCTCGAAAGGTTGTTTGTTTATAAACAATAAATTACCGCTGAATAATATATTAGTATTTTTCATAACGCGCGCAGTTTTTTATCACACCACGCGTTGACCTCCCACCCCACCCTACACATGTCGCGCGGCGTTAATCCCTGGTTCTCTCACTAAGGCCCACCCGCTCTCACCTGCCGCGTCCGACTCATTACATGCTCCGCGCTAATTCGTCAAAATTAAATAATTTTTTACTCGGTAACGCTTACGAATTTCACAAAATGGTATTTAACTTTTTGATTTGTATTTTCCATATCTATTTACAGTTTCCGGGAAGGAAACCTTATTTCAAACACCCTGTATGTTGAAACGACCGTAATTCTCGGGGCCTCGAATATCGGGCCAGCGGTGGGTGTCCGAATGTGCTCGCCGGGATAACAGGATTCGAGATAGAATTATTAGGTCCATAAATGTATCGAGACTAAGTGAACAATTAATTGGTTGTTTCTTCAATTAAGCAAATGACAATCAGACGAACGCGTGACTGAGACGTCGTCGAAAAGAACAATGAAATAACAGAAATTGATAATGTGACGGTATCGCGGTAATCGTAACGTTTCTGCGTCGGATCGATACGGCGGTTATTAATACGCGGATCTTCGGCAGGCAGACCGTTACAACACTTTCGGCAGCCGCCTAGATAACGCCCTAACGGATCGCGTGGTTAGACGTGCGAATATTACACGCGATCGCGAGCCTGGGCGTGGCTTTGACAACGTACGCGACGCGGGACGCGGTAGGCGCGATATATCGTAGATCGCGACGCGAACGCGGTTTCGGAACAGCTTAGGATGAAGTACCTGTCCGTTGTTGCAGTAGCCGAGAGTACTCATCCGAGATGGAGATCTCTCTACCCCGGTTTTGTGCAACGGTGCGAAAGGAAAATCGCCTCGGTAATATGATCGTAGACACGGGATCGAGATCACTCGAAGGAGACGAAGTGCGCTTCACCCCACGAGCCAGTCGTACGGATCGAATATTACTTTCGGTTAGGAGACTTCTATTTGAGCAAGCGTCAAAGGTGCCTGACCGAGACGGAGTGCGCTCTACCCCGTTTGTCTGCTTGCACTAGGAGTCGGTCAGTCCGGATGTTTGCTACGAGGCGAACGGAACAAGAACGGTTCTCGGTCTTAACAAATTCGTCTTTTTATACAGGGTGTCCCAAAGTCATGTAGACAAACTTTGGAACTAGGTAAATCTCGTTATTTTAAGAAGAAAAGTTCTTTACCATTTTTTATTCCGAGTAATATTAAGCGAGATAATAATTATTGAAAATTATGTCTTTTGGGCGGAACTTACTGCCCCCCACACCGCGCGGAGACGCTCTATCCATCGGTAGTCCCCAATCCTTGCGTTCTCGATCATCGATAAGAAAAATGAAGGCGCGCGGGGCAAGACAGGCGGTTACGATCGGCCCGCCTAGATAAACTGGTCTAAACCAGGAATCAAAGAAAGGCGACGACGCGTAACAATACAAAGAAAATTATCGATGATTAAGAAAGCATGGATTGGGGACTACCGACGGATAGAGCGTCTCCGCGCGGTGTGAGGAGCAGTAAGATCCGCCCAAAAACCTCATTTTCAATCATTTTTATCTCGCTTAATATTACTCAGAATAAAAAATGGTAAAGGACTTTTCGTCTTAAAATAACGAGATCTACCTAGTTCCAAAGTTTGTCTACATAACTTTGGGACACCCTGTATAAAAAAGGCGACGGCCGGGGGTATCTCGGCACGTGGCGCTTGACGCGATATTCCGCAGTACCGAACGCGGCGTGGTCGCTCGGCCGAGCTCGGAGCCGCTCGTGTAAGTCCGCTCCGCGGGACTTTGTGCGTATACGTTACAGGCAATACTTGTCGCGCCGATGATCGGTTTCTTCGGGAGTGCCCCGCGCTCCTCATCCTGGCCGAGAAGGTAGTCGTTTCGACCTCCGGCGGTTCTTATCCGGGAACGATGCTTCTTCCCGAGGGCATCGTTACAATATATAAGAACGAAAAAGCGAAAAAAGGATAAAAAGTGAGAAAAGACAAAAAATCTAGAGAAAAAAAACGAAAAAGAACGATAAAAAGTAAGAGAAATTAAAATAATTTCTCAGGAAGCAAAAGAGAACGAAAGGAAACAATAAAAAGTAAGAGAGAACAAAAAAACCGAGAGAAAATAAAGGAGAACGAAACAGAACGATAGAAAGTGAGAGAGAACAAAAAAGATCGAGAAAAAGCAAAATAAAACGTAAATTAACGATAAAAAATAAAATAATTAAAAAAAATTATGAGAAAACAAAAGAAAACGACAGAAAGTTAGAGAGATTAAAAAAAACCGTGAAAAAGCAAATGAAAACGAAAGAGAACAAAAGAAAGTTAGAGAGACCAAGAAAATGTGTCTTCTTCTCTTCTCTGCTGTTGTAATATACTCTACAACTTGTACATCGTGCGGTTCTGATGGATCAGCGAAATCAAGCACGTAATCATGTTCAAATGATGATATTGAACGTGTATCTTGACATTTTTGTATAATGTCACGAATTTCATTATGTACTTCAATTTCAAATGGAGTTAATGGTGTTTGTGTGATACATGCAATTTAAAATGTCGTTGCTAACATATTAATTACGTTTGCAATATTGAACGATGTCATATTAAAGAAAATTCTATCCAGAAAAAATCACAAACATTTTAACATAATAATGACAGATTGCTGCCTTAAGTGAAACTGGGAATAATATTTCCGACATATTTATACATATCAAAAGACGCAATAAAACTCATTTTTATTAAATAACTTAATATCATTTATGTTTGCAATAATATAATATAGTGTTATTTATGTGATAAATAAGAGAGTGAAAACATCCGCATCAAGTTAATCGGAAAGTTTGACAAGGTTATCGGCACAACCTGACTCCGTTTCATTTTTATTGTTATTTCTCGTCATTCGACAGATCGCGCAAAATTCACATTTACTTTCAATTTTATAATCAGTCACTCGAATTGAAGCACGAACAAAAAAGTTTTATATTAAAGATGAATTATTGCACACAAAGTTTCACAATGTTGAATATTTAAAGATTCTCTAACTTTTTTTGATGGAAATCTTATTATTATTATTGAGCGTATTACCCTGATTAAATTTTTGTTTTTATAATGATAAGCTTTACGCATATAGAGTAACAAATAAATTAAAAATTTTTTAGTTGGGGCTCAAAAATTATTCTTACGAAAATGAAGTATTTTCATATGTAGAGGTTTTTTACTTTCCTCCATACAACTCAGAAACTATTGAAAATATCAAAAAAGTTTTATACAAAAGTTTTATGGTAGAAACACCTCCGTTTAACTGCAATAATAGAATTAGAAAAAAAAAATTTTTTGTAATTTTATAAACAATTTTGTTAAAAAATTATTTTTTATCTAATTCTGTTACTGCAGTAAAATATAGTTGTTTTTACTATAAAACTTTTGTATAAAACTTTTTTTGATATCTTAAATAGTTTTCGAGTTATATCAAAAAAATCAAATAACCCTTCTATTTGTAAAGGGTGGTTTCACCCCTTTAAAGTGAAACTTTGCACAAACAAAAAATAGTTTTGTGTTACGGATGAACTACTCTACATGCACACAAAGTTTCATATTTTTTTGAATTTCCGGGTTGCCTAACCTTCCTTATTAGGGTTCTCATTGTGCTCATCAGCTCCTAACCAGTGGTCAAGCGGCGTCGCTCATTTTAAAGTGTGGGAATAGTTCTCATAACGAACAATAAACCGGCTCACGTAATTTCAACGGATACAGCCTCACTGTTCGTGTACGTTGTCGCGGCGTGCTCGTTCACGTGCGCTCATGGTATTCTCGCACGTTCGCTCAAAGAAACGAAATACGCCTCAAATTGTTTTAACGCTCACTTATTTTGTGTATCGTCGCGCCGGTTTCGCTCATTATTAAGTTTTGCTCAGAGGATCGCTCATTTTCGTGTGAATACTTGCGCGTGGTAGGCAATCATCCCGGTGGCACGTGGCCCATTCCGGTCAACCGATTGACTCGAGGTTTTCGGTGATACTGCGCTGCCCTTTCGAGCAGGGGCATAAAATCATTGTTAGCACACTCTCTAACACGTGATTATATATCTCCGTTTCTTAACAATAAACAACAAAAATAAAAACACTCTTATTACTCAACTTGATATAAAGTTTTTTAATGATTCTAATTAAAATTTAATTACTTTGCCCGTTAATGAGATCTGTTAACAGGCCCTGCCCAAAATCCATCACTCGTGTAATAGAGAGCGGTAGGTCTCGCTATGTGTATACTTAACGCGAGACGATACCGCGTCTCTTGATATATTTTACAAAATATTGTACATAAAATAAAACCAAATTCGATTTACAAAATTTATAATATATTTCAATATTTAATTTAATTTTGATAAATGTTGAATATTAATGCGTCACATTATATGTTTATGGTACATGTATGCAGGCGCCAATGATTTTATACTCATAAAATCTACCGAAAACAGTCTGTCTTCGACCTTCGTGAGTGCTAGTCATCGCGTAATTTGAACTTAATTGTTTATGTTCTTTATTATATTAGTAATATAATAAATTTATTATTAAATGTAGTAAAAGATACGCGCTGTTTTTACATGAAGTTATTTGATATATCGGGAGATGGCAGAGCTAGCGTGCAATCGATTAGTTATTTTTAGAGTGACCATCGAAGATGCGAATAACAGCAACGTTCAAGCAGATACGAAATTGCAAAATTCCTGCAAAAGAAGTAAGAAAGGAGTCGAGAGAAGTCTATTATTTAATCTCAGTAATTTTGGCATTGGCCTAGCGTATAGAAAGTTTAAAGTAGTTTGGCGTGTGAGAAATAGAGAGAAAAGTGTCGTCCCCTAACCTCTCTGACACGTGTTCGCCGAACGGCGGGCACGTGCTTGATTCAGCCACACAAAAAGACATAAATTTCCAGCATCTTGCTTCTGACGACGATAAGTCATTCCGATTAATTGAGAAGGAAAATTCATTTATAGAAGATTCTGGAGTTTTGAAACGATGCCAAGAGTCTACAGACGAAGAAGTTAAGACTACAATTAATGAGAAAAAACGATAAATACTTACAGTTTATCTCTCTCTAAGAAAAATATTTCTGGGACTCATCGATCGAATGGTATTTTGGTTAGCTCTTCTTCTTTAAATTTGGGATCATCTAACGCTCTCTCAGATAAAGTTACATCCAATGTTTTTCCATCATCTGATGATGAAGAAAATAAAGCTAGATACGATACTTCTTCTAAAGCACCGTTTACAGTACATTTTCGTCCAATTATTAAAGAAAATTCGCCTCAGCTGCCTCTGTTGAGCGTGAGCACAAAGCTCATTTCTGCTGGTATCAAATTTGAACAGGTAGTTAAATATAGCTATAATGATCGGAGAGTGTCTTTCACCTCCAAGACTGCGGCAAACAATTTGTTGAATAATAGCCTTCTCAAAAAGGTGGGATTAGCTGCATTTATCCCTAAATTTAAGATAAGCCGCAAGGGAATAATTAAAGGAATGCCTCTGAATTTCTTACTAAATATAATTAAGATTGCTATTGAAAATTTATTAGGTATACAAATGTTTCCGCCGTTTGATCAAAGTTGACGCCACCAGTAAGTTACGGTTAAAATTGTTATTTAAAACGTCGTTGTCGTAAGGTTAAACACCCGTTAACAAGTTAACCTTGACATATTAGTTAATTTTTATCAGAAGAGTATATTTTTTTGTGTGCGAAAATGTCAAGTTTTGAACCAAATAAGTGTTATCTGCGAAAACTATTAATTTATTTTTTCATTTCTTTGAAGAAATCTGCAGCTGAGGTGTATCGATTGAGGCTATCTTAAGTAAAAGAAGTTGTCGTGAGTGGTTTCGTGAGAAGTTCTAGAACGGTAATTTTAACATCGAAGACAAAGAACATAGCGGAAGGCCAAACAGACAGATAAACAAAGAGATCGAGCGAGATTTTGTTTGCAAAAAGGAGTTGTTTGTGAAAAAAAATCAATTGTTTGTGGAAAATCTTGTAAGAAAGCGCAAATCAGCTGTTCGACAAACCTGAATTCGAATTCGGTGAATTGTAATAGATTTCGCGTGCGACGTACAAATTTACGTATTGTAAGTACGCGATAAAAATTTACTCTTGTTTTTTTATTTGATCCGTTTCCTGTTCATTGCAAATTTCCCTCTCGGACTTTGATGAACGCGTGACTCAATATTAGAACGTTTTTTTGCACTGGGCATTTAAGTTCCCAACAATTATTAAACTAAAAGTACACTTCAATATTGCACAAAATCACTATACAGGGTGTGGAAAAAATCCCGGAACAACTAAATATCTCGAGAAATTCATATGGGATAAAAGAAAAAAAAGTACGTGTTTAATATTTTTTCGAGATATATTAAATAGTATCAAAAGTAAATCATCTTGTTCAGAATTTATTGTAATATTTTCAGCTGAAAATAGACAATAGAGATCTGCGGACCATCGTAGTGTCATGTACTCAATCTATAAAGACTATTATTTTATTATTCATCAAGATCTTTTTATTTGCAAATCCAAAACATTACAACTTGGCGACAAGGAAAATCATCTTACGAAAAACAGTTTCTTTACAATTACATTTCTTTACAAATCAAACAGCAAGATGCTTGATTTCAATATTAATAAACAAATTTTAGTTCTGTCTTCAGAGTACGGCGACACATATTAAAGATCTCATGAGTATTACCACTACAAACGATGTAGTGCGATTAAGAAATTCTCATGCCACAACAAAGTACGGCGTGAATTCAAAACCTTCACAAGAAATGTGTCATCCTAGAATTACAAAAAAAAAAAATTGTGTTTGACTCCGCAAGTAGTTACGACGATTTACGCAAATTATTAAGAAAAAAGGTTAAAAGTGAAAAATCAACTCGTGTTGTGTACAGTGACCGGCAAAAATGGCCTGTCGCACTGCGGCGACGGCGGCTCCCGCGCGTGAGGTGGGGTAGTGTGCGTGAGGCTTCACCGCGGATCGCGTACGTGAGGCAGGGAACGCCGAAAGGAGCGAGAGGACGGGGGAAAATTTGGTGGGGGGCGTTCTCATGCTCTCTCTCGCTCGCGACCCGTGCGTGTGAGAGAGAAAGCATGAGTGAACGCTAAGGAATTATTATAGGCGCACCTTCGCTCTCTCGCTTGCACGCGTTCGTGTTTATACGGGTAGACAAGGATAGAAGTATATCGCAAGAGTACGCTATTAATTCTAGCGTATACTTTAAGACATTTCGCGACTTTTAACAATCGAAATTAAATACTCATGTTACTTATATTTTAAATATATATTTTTACATTACGTATAATTTAATTTTGGAATAATTTTTGTTTTCTGTCTTGAGAAAGACAATTTTAAATGCCGTACGCGATCCGCGGTGAGGCCTCACGCACACTACCCCATCTCACGCGCGGGAGCCGCCGTCGCCGCAGTGCGACAGGCCATTATTGCCGGTCACTGTACATCACCTAGTTTAGGTAAAACAAGTGTTATTATAATAGAAGAAACTACAGAAAGTGATATAGCAAACAATGACAATATGGCAAGCGACGGAATTTGATTAAAATTTTTGTTGCAAAAAGATAGTTGGAAAAACTTTATTGAGCGTTTAAAGTTGTATTTCAGTGTCATATATATAAAAAACGATAAAAAGACCGCACAACTACTAACACAATTTAACGAGGAAGCGTTCAATTTGATGAAACAGCAGCACTGGATAAATTAATTTCACTTCTTTTAGAGATTTGGTAAAGATAATGTCAGAGCATTTAACCCTGAAACCATCCTAGATTATGGAACGATGTAAATTTAATGCAGCTAAACAAGAGATCAGTGAATCGTTAGTAGAATTTGCTGCTGGACTAAAGAAGCTCGCGACACATTGCGACTTTAAAAAAATAAAAATTACAATACGCAATCAATTTGTAACAAGAATTGTGAAACCATGATAAAAAAGCAGCGTTATTTCGAAATTTTTGGATTTGGTAATAGCATATAAAAAAGCCATTGCACGAGAAACAGTAGAAAAAAACGCAACAAAAACACTTCAAGTCCTAAAAAAATGGTCTACAAAAAACAAAATGTTTGCACTTCAAACCACCCGTCAATAAAATAAAGAAAATTGAACTAGAAGCGTTCCGGTTAAACGACAAACAAATCAGAAGCCTTTGTTCTCAGGAAATAAACATCAACTAATTTGAAATTCACGGATTCAAAGCATCGTGTATTTCTGTTGTGGTAAACCCAATCATACAAGTAAAGAGTGCCGTTTTCGAGAATATTCATGCCAAAAATTTGGCAAGAAAAGAAATTAATAATCAATTTGCAGAAGAAAGAATTTCACTGGTACAACGCACCAACAAGTTAAACAATTTCAAGACGACCATGGGCGAGTGAACAACGATGTAACAGCGGAACCTACACCGAATAACCGGATAAAGCGGATAACTGGAACAGTTATCACACAATAACAAAGGTACAATCGTTCTTATATTTATTTGGGATAGTTCGCTATTAGGTTACAAGTAAGCTAGCAACGTAGCATGTTACTCATGTTCAAGAAGAGTTGGCCCATCCGTTATTTAATTACTAATACTCAGTAAACTTATGCATAAACTATATGTTATTTAATATATCACAAGAGGCATTGCCTGTATAGACAGTAAACTCTCTTAAAGTATAGTATCAGATTTCTTCCATTACTGTTTAATACGGTCAACACATGCATTAGCATCCATTATTATACTATTTGCCTTTCAGTTTTCATGCGTGCCAAATCTCACATGAAGATAGGAAAAACCCATGCTAAAAGAAAAACAGTTCACAAATCTTTACGTTATAACAATTGATTCTGCTTTTGTTCTAAACAAAGGAAGAAACAGCAACATTTTGCACCAGCTATGCCTCACCGCCAGTTTTAACTAAGTTTTCGTTCGCACTATTTCGTCGTTTATTTGATTACGAGCATATTTTTTGATCCCGTGTACTTATTTTGCATACTGTCGTTTAGGGAAAAACCCTGTCTCGCAATACTATTCATTCAATTGATTCTAAAATTCTTTATAAATAAACCTTGTCATTTAGTAAAGTTGGCTATCAGTTTATTTCGAAATATTCTTGTCACTCCTCACAACTGCCGTTTTCGCGTTTCATATTATTTTGTACACGTTTCCTTTTCGCTTTGGTGGTGAAGTGAGAAGCGACTTTCAAATCTTAAATAAAAACCCCTTTTTTTGCAATTTTGAATTTTACAGGAAAAAGATGTAAATTTTGTCTAAAACTTTCTAAAAATTTTTTATTTTTTAAACTGTTTTTCATATACTTTTTGCGTAATCCAGAAACAACGATGTAGACAAAGTAATTTCAGTTTCCCTTGTAAGATTTTCAAAATGGCGATTTTTTTACGCTTGGCAGTGTGCTAGTCAAAAGTAAAGTTGTAAAACATTTTTTAAATATTTCTTGTGTTATGTAATTTAAAACATTGCGTATTTTAACTTTTAGATCATCAAAGCTTTTGACCTTTGTTTTCTAGACTTTACTTTTGAAATATTCCCACGATAAAGAAATCGATACAGCTTAATTCAATTGATCTTTAGTTGTCATTTTATTGCACTTCTTCAACCAATCCATCTTTTTAGGAAACAAATTTTTAATAAATTACGTACATTTAAAATGTTATGCAGTTGGGCCCCATTGTGTTAAAACAATGTTTGGTCAAATGCATCTTTAACAATCCTTTGTATTGTAGTATTATTTTATTTTTTATCATGCTTACGTACTCTTCAGCACTTTTATTGCCATCAATAAAAAATAGTCTTACAGTAAAATTGCATAAAATGCCAAACATTGGTTTGTAAAATACTGCATATGACAATCTCTTACCCTGTAGAGATTTTCATCAATCCAATACCTAACGTTATGCCGATTTACAGATCCATTTAATTTAAAAGTAGCTTTATTGAAACAACAATTCCAAAAAAAAATCTATTGTTATCAAGAGGCACGATAGTGCCTCGCGCCAAGTATAGGCGCAGCGTACTACCGTGCCTCTTACGCGAAACGAATTATTGAGAAATCTGTAATGTTCAGATCTCAACAACGGTTGAACCGATCGCTTTCTAATTTGGCTCATCGTGTAGAGATAAGGGTCGAATTATATCAGAAAAGTGTCTTTATTTTCCGTTTACGTAACTACGAACAGAGATATTGCGATATAAAGTTTTCTTTCAAGAATAAAACTCTTTTCGTCGTCGACTCCAAAAAACATCCTTTTCATTTTTGCGCCGTTAGATGGTGCGGATAATTTATCGATCGATTCATTGTCAGTTTATTGACATGTCACTGACGTGTGAGGTTATTAGTGATATAAAAAAGCGCCAAATATAGGCGCGCGAAATTAAAATTGCTACAAAATAAATAAAATTACAATTAAAACTAGACCCCCCAAAAAAAAATAAAATGTTTACTATAATATTGAATACTTTCTATTAAAGTTATGAGATCAAATAATTGCGCCAAGAACCTAAAGAAACTAAAAAATTGTAAACAGTACAAATCATGTAAAACCGTACGAAAGTAGACCTAGGTTTGTCCCAATGATGTAACATGGTAATGTAAAGAAAGAAAAAATAAAAAATCTTGGCGCTACGAAACCAAATCTAATGCGTAGCACAACGCAAAAAATAAAATTATAATTTGAGATTTTGAAGATTTGGTTTCGCAGAGCCAAGATTTTTTTATTTTTTCTTTCTTTACATTACCATGTTACATCATTGGGACAAACCTAGGTCTACTTTCGTACGGTTTTACATGATTTGTACTGTTTAAAATTTTCTAGTTTCTTTAGGTTCTTGGCGCAATTATTTGATCTCATAACTTTAATAGAAAGTATTCAATATTATAGTAAACATTTTATTTCTTTTTGGGAGGTCTAGTTTTGATTGTAATTTTATTTATTTTGTAGTAATTTTAATTTCGCGCGCTTATACTTGGCGCTTTTTATACCTTTTTTTAAAAAGAGGTAATTTTGGGGGAATTGAGAATTACGCAAATTCAATATTACAATAAACATTTTATGTTCTTTTTGGGGGGTCTAGTTTTGGGGGTAATTTTATTCATTTTATAGTAATTTTATTTTTATTATATCGTTACATCATTTTATTACAGAATCCAACGTGACTATTAAAATCATCTTTTAAAAGATCATCTACTAAATTAAGTTTGTACAAAAGATAACGATGCAAATTCAAAATTTTACCGCCAAACCTTTGATTTACATCGATCTGCCGGGCAACTTTTCTGTTGTATAATTAATAATTTTTTGATATAAAATAACAGTTTTAAAGATGTTTTTGTTGCAAGTAGTTTTAAGTCTTCCAGATGTAGGTTTATTTAAAAAAACCAGTGAGTTCAAAATAATTGATCTTCCGATAAGCATTAAATTTAAAAACATATTAACTGTCAGGGTAGGTTCCATTAAACAAATTTATAAACCCTTTGTATGATCTCATTTTAGCTCCGTATTTCCACATCATCAAGATAGTTTTTTTCATTTCTGACAAAAACGTCGATAAAAGTGGTAAAAATAGAGTTATGGAAGGAAATAGTTCGTAGCTGTGAAAGAATGATGAGTATTGTATAGTGGATGTGTAGAACACGAAGGCAAGAAAATAGTAACTGAATAAAAGTCAAAAAAAAAAGGAAAAAGAAGTTTGATCTTAAGTTGAAGGACTGCGATATAGGTTAGAAGATAAATCGGAATAAACCCGACTACTCCTCGCCAGTCTTGAGAATGAAATGCACTTCTCTTCCACCGCGTTCTTGGTGACTGGCCATGGCATTCGGGTCGGCGCTACTCACTGCCGCGAAACTCAAATCAAGCCAGATATTAACTCATGGCACAACAATTTAAGGTAAAGTCTTCTTTGTCTTAATCGAGTATTCTCGGCTGTCGGTCATTGAGTGCACCTCTTACTCAATGGGATCCGGGAACGTTAAACCCACAGTTACGTAGATCGCGTATTATAACACACAACGCCGACCGATGCACTAAGCTTGTGCCCCAAATCAACCGGTCGTGTGCGACCCAGATTCGAAACACCAGTTGTCTTGCGTATCGCGCATTTGTAAACAGTTGCAGAATCATCGCCGTTAACCTAGTCACGCGATAAGTACGCATTGTCACAATTTTACGAAGGCTAAAATTCACGTCGCTACCATTTGTACATAATTGCGTCTTATTGTAAATATTCATTAATTTATAACAAAACTTGTTAAACTTCAAGCACAGTTCTCCGATTTTCGGCATCAAGCCATCGCCAGCGCGAAAGAAAGAGAGAGACAGAGAGAGGGAGAGGAAGAGGAAGAGGGAAAGGAAAAAAGAGAAGAGGAGAGAGAGAGAGAGAATGAGGGGGAGGGGTGAGGGGGAGGGAGGGAGAGAGGGAGAGGAAGAGGAAGAGAGAAAGGGCGAGGGCAAGGGCGAGGAAAAAGGAGAGAGAGAGAGAGGGAGAGGGAGAGAGAGAGCATGGGTAACAAAAAAAAAAGAACGAGAAAACTTGCTCTAAAAGATATATAAAAAAAATTTTTTTTCTGAATAACGATAACGATAATAACGTTTCTTAAGCGAACATTTCACATTTTAGACTTTACATCATCTTATCTGGGCTTCTGCACTATGTATAAACAACAAAAATAATAGCATTTTTGTTATTACAATTGTTCGGTCGCATGTATATGCAACCGGATTTGAATAGCCCGGCGTGGGCATTGCGCTGCTGGGCAGCAAATGCCGATGCAAGCGCCACCGGTAGTGAGTGGTAAAAAGAAGAATCGAAGAGGGAAGAAGGAAGTAGTGAGCAGCGAGTTTTTGACACAGCAGGAGATCGACGCGAGCAGCAGGAAAAGAAAGGAAAGGAGAGTCACGAAACAAGCAGAGAAAAGGAAGGGAAGGGTGTAAAGGAAGGAAGTGTGTGGAGCGTAGAGAGGAGAGGCGCGGGAGAGTGGCCAGAGGGTCATCTTGGAAGGTTTAAGAGGAAAAGGTAAGCGTCAAAGAGCCACGTGCGTAACAGGCCGATGGCATGGCTGCTCGGCACGTGGCAGGCTTGCGCCTGACCGACGACGGCACTCTGAGTGACCTCGTCATTGCTTTATTGTGGGCTCTAAGCAGGTTTGCCGAGAGACAGCGACGGCACGAGAAGTGAGCTCGCTGGATCTCGCCGATTGCAAACAGAGCAAATGTTTATAAAGACATTGCGCGATTCTGTAAGCCGCATGCGCAGATGCCGCCGACGGGATCGCACAAGATGGCCTTAGGGCAAGAATTGCAACATATTCTGTATATATTATGATATGAATTTTTAAGGCTTTTCCCTCCTCCCAAGCAGGGGGAGGGTTTTTATGTCTAAAATAAATAACCTTTTTCTACCTGAATTGAGTGTCTCATTAGCATTTCCTCCCAGATACGCCACCTGCCATTCCTCATATCAATAGAACCAGTCCAGAATTATTTTACGGAATACAATTCATTCTTATTGTTAATTAAATAAACAACAATCAACCTCAGGCTTTTAATGGGCCTACATATAACTAGCTTTTGCCGTTATTGAAGTCTAATCTCAGCAGTTTTCAACTCGGATACTTGCGTACATATACACGGTAGGTCTAACTGCGCTTATACTTGAGATAAGACACTACTACGTCTGTTGATAAATGCTTAGCTAAACAGATTTGTTAGATTATAAGTAAATTTATGGTGTGTGTAAGTGTGTGTGTGATTATTATGTGAAGGTAAGAAGAACGGAATAAAAGAAAGAGACCGATAAAGATTAGAATTAAGAAAGATAATTTGAATCAGCGAAGCACCGCACAAAACAGAGAGTAAGAACTCCCACTACACACACATGTAGTAAGGACTATCTCGGTCCATAGAGTTTAGTATATGGTAGTCTGTCAGATTAATAACAAGTTTCTATGTAGTTGAAGAATAATAAAACTATAATTTCTACTAAGAAATATTTATTCAACCACGAATCCTAACATGGTAGCAGAGCGTGGTTGACTGGTTATAAAAAAACTGGTTTAAGAAAAAAAGGGAGGCACAATAATATATATTGCCGTCTAAAAGGATAGTGCAACAATCCGACGGCCAAGAGAGAACAAAGACAGGGATCTTAGAAAATCAGATTGGAAACTAAAATAAGGGTGAATGAGTCAGGATAGCCTAACTCGGAATTTGGAGAAGAAAAGTCCACCAGACGAATCACCATCCTCAGAAGAAATCAAAACTTCTGAAGAAGTCGACACATCCTCTGAAGAAACTGAAACCAAAGAGAACATTCAAAAGGAAACAATGACTGAAGAAATAAAGATTCAGTTGTTTAACGGCAGAGACTACAATATCTGGAAGAAAAGAATGCTGATGTATTTAAAAATAAAAAAGTGCGACGAAGTGGCAACCAGAGAAAGACTACCGACGGATAACCCAACGCAGTGGGATGAAAATAATTTAAAAGCAATGAATTACATTTACAGTGTGATCTCAAATGAGCAACTGGAATATGTGGCTAGTGAAGAATCAGTTTATAACATTTTGAAGAAATTTGACACATTGTATAAATGAGAATCAACGGCATTACAGATTTGTATAAGAAATCGCTTAGAAAAACTCAAGTTAAGAGGATACGAAGATTCAAGCACCTTTTTCAACGACTTTGAGAAATTAATAAACAAATTAAAAAATTCGGGAGCAACAGTATCCGAAAAAAAAAAGTAAACTATCTACTGCGTACACTACCAGATACTCTAAATTATATTGGCGATTTAATTGATGCCGTAAGGATTGAGGATCAAAATTGTGAATTTATTAAAAACAAGATAAAAATGTGAGAAATTCGAGAAAAGGGCGAAACAAGCAAAACAAAGTCAAGTGTGTTTAAAACAGAAAAAAAGGAACAAGATAAAATGTGTTATAAATGTGGCAAACCAGGACATTATAAAATAAACTGTCGAAGCTCCAGAGGAAATCGGCAAGGAGGTGCTCCTTCCAGAGGTAGAGGATATCAACAGCAGAATAGAAGACAATCATTTCCGCCCAGGGGAAGAGGAAACCGTTTCATCTCTCATCATGGAAGAGGTTGGCAAAATTATGAACATAATTATAGACAGCAGTACGGTCAGCGTGAATCAAACTACAACGAACAAAACAACGGAAATGAAGCGAGCGTATTTGGCGTAGAATTAAAAGGTAAACCTAATATTGAAAATCTAAATGTAGAAATAAATATTTGCGAAGAAAATAAGATTGATTGGGTATTAGACAGTGGATGTACGGATCACATTGTAAATGATGATAGTTATTTTGAAAATTCTGTAACTCTAAAGGTACCAATTCAGGTTAAAGTAGGCGATGGCAGACATGTGAAAGCAACTAAGATCGGTATAATAAACACATATTTTGTTGTTAAGAATAAAAAGAATAATATAAAAATAACAAATGTTTTCTATGTTAAAGAAATGGACAGAAACTTATTAAGCATGGCTAGAATAACACATAACAATAAAGTAATCTCAGTAGCAAATGTAGCAAAAATATATAACAAAAGAAATGATCTAATAGCAATTGCATTTAAAGAATATGAACTTTATAAAATGGAAAGTTATATAAATAAAAGAGAAACAAATGTAGCCGCAAGAAATAATATGACTCTTAAAGAAAAATTTCACCGAATGCTAGGGCACGTAAATTTTGAATACTTAAATAAAATGTGTAAATATCATGTAGCAGAAGGCTTACCTTCTGAACTTGAGAAAAATAATTTTAAATGTCAAATTTGCGTAAAAAATAAAATAAATAACAAATCATTTGAAAACAATTGCGAAAAGGCAAAAGAAATTTTAAAGATAGTTCATACTGATTTAAATGGACCACATAAAACTACCGGAGTAAATGGTGAAAAATATTTCTTGACATTCATTGATGATTATAGCAAAGCTGCGCGAATTTATAATATAAAATCAAAAGCCGAAGTAAGTGATTGTTTTACTGATTATATTAATACTATTGAAAATATGACCGGGAAAAGAATTAAAAAATTACGTTGCGATAACGGCCGAGAATATATGAATCGCGATATTTTCAAAATTTTAAGAGAAAAAGGTATTGTAATGGATCCATGTCCACCGTACGTACATCAGTTAAACGGAACTGCAGAGAGATACAATAGATCATTCATGGATATAGCAAGATGCTTGTTTAACGAAGCGAAAGTTCATCGTAGATTTTGGCCCGAAATAATTAAAACTGCGGCGTACCTTAAAAATAGAACTTTAACAAATACTATAGAAAATAAGACACCTTTTGAAATTTTGTCAGGAAATAAGCCAAATATAAATAATTTAAGATTATACGGTACCAAAGTATTTGTCCGAATACCAGATTTAAAAAGACAATCAAAATGGGATAGTAAAGCAGAATTAGGAACACTGATAGGATACGAGAACGTTGGTTATAGGATTTTAATAAATAACCGGTAAATTGTAATTGCTCGTCATGTAGATTTTGCGAACAAAGACAGTGAAATAATAGGGCTTAAAGATAATAAAAATGTACCATCTACTAGTTCACAGACGCCTCCAAAAATCACAATTCAGTATGATTCAGATGAAAGCAACGATAGTCCAAGAAAATATAGTACACCAAAATCAAGTCGTGGGAGTCCAATTGAAAGTCCAAACAAAGAAAGATTGCGTACTACATTATATGATAATTAATCAGGATCAAGCGATAGCGCACGGGAAGATTTAGATCGTGAAGTACGAAAATCCGAGCGACCCAAAAGAAAACCGGAGAGATACGGTGAAAATATTGCAAATACAAATTATATATATGTTAACTATGTAAGCGCAGATACTCTTTTAGATTATAATGAAGCAGTAAAATGTAATGAATCAAATATGTGGAAAAAGGCTATGGAAAATGAAATGAATAGTTTAATTAAAAATAATACGTGGGACTTAATAGAAAAACCGCATGGTAAAAAGATATTAGATTTAAAATGGGTATTTACTAAAAAGGATATCGATAAATATAAAGCACGTATAGTAGTTAGAGGTTTTCAACAAACAAACGAGATAGAAGATATTTACTCTCCAGTCGCTAAAACACAAACCTTAAAGATACTACTTTCTTATTGTTGTCAAAATGGTTTTTACATAAATCAAATGGATGTGGAAACAGCCTTTTTAAACGGATTAATTAAATCTGAAGTCTACGTCAAACAACCAATAGGTTTTGAAGACGGATCAGATAAAGTATATAAATTAAAGAAATCTCTATACGGTTTACGCAAAAGTCCACGAGCCTGGTATAAATGTTTTGATAATTATTTACAAGAATTAAAATTTAAAAGAAGCAAAAATGATTATTGATTATATACAAAATGCGCAAAAAATAATTTTATATATTTAATAATTTTCGTAGACGATCTTTTAATTTGTGGAAATAATCAAAGTAAAATAGATCGAATAAAAGTTAAGTTGTCTGAAAGATTTTCAATGAAAGATCTAGGAAAAATTAATACGTATTTAGGAATTAATATAAAATACGATGATATAAATAAAAGAATGACTTTAGATCAACAAAAATATATTGAATCTTTAGCAAACAAATATAATATTTTTAACTCTACATTATATGCTACACCAATGGAACAAAGTTTAAGAATTAAACCAGCACAGTCAACAAACGCGAGTATTAATTACAGGAACTTTATTGGATCATTATTATATATTGCATCAGGAACAAGACCAGACATTAGCTATAGTGTAAATTATCTAAGTCGATTTCAAAATTGTTACGATTCAACACATTATAAATACGCGTTAAGAATATTAAAATACTTATATGTAACAAAAGAAATGAAACTAATATATAAATACGGTGATGAGAAAAATATATTGAATTGCTTCGTAGATGCTGACTGGGCTGGAGATGAAATTGATAGAAGATCCACAACAGGATATGTGATAAAGTTATTTGAAAATGTTGTCTATTGGAAGACAAAGAAACAGGGTAGCGTTACAAAATCATCTACTGCAGCAGAATATGTAGCATTATCTGAATCAGTAAGCGAAATTAAAAGTATTATAGAATTATTAAAAGATCTAAATGTACAATTGCTTGAACCAGTAGAAATATATGAGGATAATTCCGGAGCAGTTACTATAGCAAAACTTGGAAATTTTACTAGAAATTCAAAACATATTGAAGTACACTATTACTTTGTACATGAAAATGTAGAAAACCAAGTTATAAAAATAATCAAAGTAAATACAGATGAAAATCTTGCAGACATATTAACTAAACCTTTAGGTAGAAATAAGTTTGAAAAATTTAGAAGTATGTTAAACTTAGATTGGTAAATAAAATATTAAACAAACATATTCTTTAAATAAATAAGTTCATAAAGCATTGTATTATTTTTTTGTAAAACACATAAATTTAAGGAGGTGTGTTAGATTATAAGTAAATTTATGGTGTGTGTAAGTGTGTGTGTGATTATTATGTGAAGGTAAGAAGAACGGAATAAAAGAAAGAGACCGATAAAGATTAGAATTAAGAAAGATAATTTAAATCAGCGAAACACCGCACAAAGCAGAGAGTAAGAACTCCCACTACACACACATGTAGTAAGGACTATCTCGGTCCATAGAGTGTAGTATATGGTAGTCTGTCAGATTAATAACAAGTTCCTATGTAATTGAAAAATAATAAAACTATAATTTCTACTAAGAAATATTTATTCAACCACGAATCCTAACAAGATTCTTTGTCCCTTTGTTTATATTTTACATTTTGTACAAAGTACATTTGCTTCAGTACTTTAAATAACTTAATCCTATATAATTATCCTACATTACGCCGTTCTTAATACATTCATTCTCTAATGTTTACATATTTATTTGTTACTTAATGATATTCTATGTTTAATTGTTTTTGCAAGATATTCGAGACCACTCACACACATCTTTTTTCTCAACAACTAAGCATTTAAGAGAAAAACGTTTTCAACAAAAGCTGTACAACTTCAAGGGGGCACATAATATGGTAGTATTAGTTTGATCTTGAAAAGTTGTTTGAATATCACATAAAGGTCATTTAAGATTCTTAAATGGAACTTAATACAAACATAAATTTTAATTATTGTCCTTGAGGTTACAATCTTTTCATTACAAATTTTGAATCTCGCTTAATATTATACTATAACATCCGCTCCTTCTCATTAAAATACTTTTACAATTTTTTTTTCTTTTTTACACGCCAATTAATTAAAATACTTTCTCTCTCTCTCTCTCTCTCTCTCTCTCTCTCCCTCCCCCCTCTCTCTCTCTCTCTCTCTCTCTCTCTCTCTCTCTCCCTCCCTCCCTCTCCCTCCCTCCCTCTCCCTCTCTCCCTCTCCCTCTCTCCCTCTTTGTTTTCTGAACCTCCGCTTCCGAAGAAATCGCGTTTTTTACATTTCTTTATTATTTTTCTTTTTTTTTCTACTTTTTATCTTGAAACGACTTGACTTTGTCGCGAGATTGAATGTCGGGCTAGCGAGCCCGGGGCGCTCGTCGGGATGCAGGATTCGATTTGAGTAGGTCTAAATGCACCGAGACATAATAATTAAATAAAAGAATAGAATTTATTACTAATTAACACAGACGTGCGCTTGGTAAAAGTCGCCAATATAAATACGTAATAAAACAGATAATTCGAGGTGGGCGCTAGATCACAGATTTCGCGGATGAATGCGCTGAGTTCGCCGATTACAATAGATAGAACGCGTGCACTATAACAAAGTTCGCGGATGGTCGCGGATGCCTCACGACAAACACGGTGTGTGTCGCGTATCAGTGGGTGCGATTATCGGCGCGGATCGCGGTCGAACGCGGATCGATGTGAGATCATTCCGATAGGATCGGCGGTACGCGGGACGCGGGCGCGGAACGGCGGGCGTGGTCCGCATAACAATAAGTTCGGGCGGTTCTCTTACGTTGTATGAAGGGCCGCGGTTCGGTACGTGCGCGATGACAATTATTTCGTCGACGTGTTGGTCGCGAATGATCGATAGATCGTGGATTGTGAATGCACCTTGACCAGTGTCGCTTAGCCGGAGAGTACTCGGCCGAGGCGGAGAACACTCCACCCCGAGGATCACGACTGTGCGAACAGGATCTTGGTGTTCCACCTTATTCGGATCGCAGACGTAGGATCGAGAGTTCTCGAAGGAGGCGGAGTGCGCTCCACCCCACGAGCTATTCGTGCGAAACGGTAAACCGGACCGAGCGGATCGTGAGCGCCAGGAGTTCCTGGCCGAGACGAAGTTCACTTCACCCCGTGGTTCGTGCTCTAGGAGAGGATCGTGTTCGCTCGAAAGCGAACGGACAAAGACGGTGCTGCTGAGTTTCGACATCGCCTTTTTATTCATAAAAAGGGATGACGCCAGGTCTCCGGGGCTCAGCGGGGCTCGTGATGTATTCCAACGCGTGGCGCCGAGGCCCTGGGAAGCGGCGCGCTCGGAAACGACGAGCCTCGGCGTCAACGGCGCGGTTCGGCGGCGCTCGGAATGTTTCGGCTAATCCCGCGGATGGACTTAGCCGCGGAACGGCTGCGAGTACGCTGCCGTTGTACCTCGCGTTTTCGGCTGATAAAATTAATGTTTGCGGCGCACCGCGCCCCGGGTCCCCGCTGGACGGTGTTGTGTCCGACGGCCGGCCAATGTCGTGGCCGGAACGGTGCATCGCCGGGTGCACCGTTACAATCTTTTCTATGTCTCTCCTCTTTCCTTATTTTTAATCCCCTCTCTCTTTTTCTTTCTCTTATTATCTGTCTCCATTTATTTATTCTTATTATTCTATTTTTTTTTCTCTTTTACTTAAACTCTCCTAGCTTTCTTATTTACTTATCTTCCTTTTTTCTCCTGATCTAACACTTTTACTATCTATTCTTCTTATTTTATCTTATTTTTTATCTTACATCTTATTACTTTTCTGTCTCTCATACTTTTCCCTCCTTTGTCTTTCTTCTTTTCTTTCTACATTTTCTGTATTTTTTTCTCTAAATCCTATCATTTTTTTTTTTATTTCTCTTTTTTCTCTTCTATCTGTGACCAACCCACAAGTTTGCCACTAATTATTCAGACGTAAGACCGATTAATAATATGGTAAACGATCACGGGTCCGCCGGCGGCTTTACTTTAGCCTGAGTCTATGCTTACGCTTATGATTACTTACTTTGTTTTCTTATCTTGTCACTTTACTCACCATCTTACCAATTTCTATTTTTTATATTTTTTCCTTCCTCTCTTTTTCCATTCTTTTTTTAAAAACTTACTTCTATATCCTCTCTTTTTCTCCTTCTTTACCTTTTCTTTCATATACACTTGCTTTCTATCTTTCTCTCTTTCTTCTTTTAACATTTTTTTTCACTTTCTCATTAATTCCTTTCTGACACATTCTTTCACTTTTTTGCCAAACCCTGCACCTTTTTTCCACTTCTTTCCTCCCTTTTCTTTTTCACTTTTCAACCCTTTCCCTCTACCTTTGCTCTTTCTTTACTATGTGACACCGACTTTTACTACATACCTATATCCTATACCTCTACCACGCAGCGCTTTGGAAACAGAAGTCTAATTGAAACTTACTATTTCTTATTAGATAATCATCTAGCTTATCTAACTTGAGAACTTTCCAAAATACTATAATAAAATATTTATTTATTGAGTACTTTTCGATTTAGGAGGTTCTAAAGCAGTTCTTTGATATAAAGTGTAAAATATCTTGTATGTTGCTATGTTATAGGGTAAATTGATCTGTAGGTATCATTTCAAAGTCAAATCAATTTTTCACTTAAATGTCTGTAGTTTTTATGAACGCTTTAATCAAGATACGTCGTCATTATTGTCACCATTATCGGAGAAAGTGAAAGGAATATACAGGGTGTCTCAGCCAATGTGTAAAATTTTATACGGATAGATAGGTCTTGGAGAGATAAGTAAAAAAGTCCTTTACCGTTTTGAAAAATTTTCAATAGTTATTGAAAAAAATAATTAATTTTGTAACGGTGCACGCGGCGATGCACCGTTCCGGCTACGTCATCGGCCAGCCACCGGACATAACACCGTCCGGCGGGGATCCGGGGCGCGGTGGGCCCCAAACATTTTATAATACTTCCATACACGCGACGCACAACGGCAGCTTACTTACCAGTCTTACAAAATCCGAATGGAAAATTGTTTTTAGAAGAACCATTTTTTATAGAAGATCTCAACCTATCAATTGACTCTGCTTGACCTTTCTCTAGTCCCGACTCAAACGGAATTGATTATAAAGTTTTTCAAACCTGCACCATCGAGCCAGATTGGCTCTTCTAATTCATTTTAATGTACTCTTTTCCTCTGGTACTTTTCCACATGAATGGATTTAGTTTAGTATCATTTTTATTCCAAAAAAGATTCGGACAAATTTCGATTTATCTCATTAGCTTAGTATGCACTTAAATTGCTTGAAAAAATGATTTATAACAAATTAAACTGGTGGACAAAAAAAAAGGGCATAATCTTTTTTTTTTAATTCGGTTTTCGTAATGGAAAATTCTGCTATGATAACTTATATTACCTTCACTCAGATCTCTCTCTCTCAGTTTCGAAAAACAGGAGACAGTAGCAGCTATTTTTCTAGACATCCAAGGAGCCTACGATAATGTTCTTTCTGACATTCTAATCAACTTTTAAAAATCTCTAAAGTTCCCTTCTTTATTTCTTAAATTCATCTATAATCTAGTACATAAAAGAGTATTTTCTATTAGATTTGAATCTATTAACGAGGTGTTAACTGTTTTTGAAAGACTTCCTCAAGGTTGCGCCCTTAGCCCAATTTTATACTCTTTCTGAAACGAACTGTATTCGCGCAACTAAATAACGTGTTAGCGAGTTCGACCCGGAGCGCTCGTCGGGATTTCCAGGATTCAGTTGCAGGTCGCTAGATGCAACGAGACTGGATTGTAGTAAAAAGAACTAAGTTTATTATAAAAAAGAAACCGAAAATAGAAATACAGATAAAGCTCGATAATAAAAACAACAATAAATACAAATAATACGAATAAGGACGCACGGTGGTGTTCGAGTATTTAATCGAGACGACACGCGGATAGAACGCGTGTTTACAACGGCGTGCGGCTTTAAACACAAGGTTGCAAAGTGAGAGCGTCGTGTGTTGATACGGCGGTACACGGAGTAAGTGAGAACGCTGCGTGTTATATATAAATGGTCGCGGCTTTTAATCGCGGTTTAGACAACACAGATTTAAAGGGACGTACAGATTGAATCGCCGTATCGTAAACGCGGATTGTACAGAATGTTTAAGACGGACGGAACTGACGCGTTCTCGGTGACGTATTTCGGTGTGTGACGGATGCATCTGCAACGTGTCGTTTAGCCAAGATCCCTCGGCCGAGGTGGAGATTACTTCACCCCGGTAATCACGACGGTGCGATGAGATAAGTAAGAAGCTACCTCCGCACCGCGGCTATCTCGAGACCGAGAGTACTCAAAAGAGGCAGAGCGTTTTCTTCCCCACAAGCCAGATAGTTCGACGATGTGGAAAGTAGACTAGTGCGAGCGCCAGAAGTTCCAGGCCAAGGGAGAGTTCACTCTACCCTAGGAAGATCGTGCTCGGTATGATTGAGGTGATTCGCCCGAAGATGAACGGATCAGGAACGGTACTTTACAGCCGCGGCATCGCCTTTTTATACCGAAAAAGAGAAGATGCCGAGGGTTCACGGTGCAACGGAGAAGACGGTATTTCCCCCTCGCGGCGCCGGGGTTCTCGTCGCGGTGTGGCTCGGAACGAGGAGCCGCGGTGCCGTCGGCCCACTTGGGCCCGCTCGGAATTGTTCGGCTAAGTCCGCACGTTGGACTTAGCTGCGGAACGACGATCGGTGTACCGTTGTTATTGTTCGAATTAAAATATGTTAAGACGCCCCGCGCCCCATGTTCTTCACCGGACGGCTGTTCGGTCTTGCGGCATCGGCGGGTCTTCGGCCGGGAATGATGTACCGTCGGGGTGCATCGTTACATCTCTATGTTTCCAACCTTGAAAAACAATTTTTAACTCCCGTGGTCTTTCAAGACTTCAATTTGCGGACGATGTCTGCATCTACTCTAAAAATCTAATTAAAATGTCGCTACTAATAACTTAGAATCTGGCGCTAATAAAGTAGCATCCTTCCTTAACGATATAGGCCTTTCGCTGGCTCCAAACAAAAGCGTTTTATGTCTTTTCAGTCGGAATGCTCATATAAGAAACGTCAATCTGTCTATTAATCTACAAAATACTTTAATCACTTCTAAAAAGTCAGTTAGATTCTTGTGAGTAATCTTCCAAACCGATTTAAAATGGAACGATCATATAAACAAAATCTGTCTTTCATGTATTAAACCTCTCAATATATTAGGCTATC
Organism: Cardiocondyla obscurior; assembly: GCF_019399895.1. Classification (NCBI taxonomy): domain Eukaryota; kingdom Metazoa; phylum Arthropoda; class Insecta; order Hymenoptera; family Formicidae; genus Cardiocondyla; species Cardiocondyla obscurior. Next base: position 2,730,407 of record NC_091888.1, on the reverse strand, counting down.
TCCATTCTACTTGGTATGGAGCCAATCCGTCTTTACTTCTTCGTCTTTACAAAGCCTAATTCGCTCTAAAATTGAATATGCATTATTTATCTGGAATTATCTCCCGAAGTACCTTATGGCTCACCTTAAAATCATTCAGAATCGCGCAATTCTTACTGCAATGGGTTGTCAAAGGTCGACGCCTACAAACATTATCCTTGCTGAATCTAAGATTTCCTCTCTCAATTTCCGGTTTATGTACTTGGGCCGTAATTATAATATATCTAAAGTATTTTCTTTTGGAAACCATCTCTTAACTCTCCTAATGAATGACCTTTCTAACCTCTATAATTCCCTTACGTATGTTAGCCCTTTTCAAAAATCTCCGTTAGAATCATGCTATTGTTCGGTGATTAATTACAGTCGCTTAATTTATCATTGTAACGGCTCTTCCTTTATAGAAAATCATTTATATGCACTCTTATATTCACCATTAATCTCCACCAAAAAAGACAATTGTTATTTAAAATAAACTTTAACAAAATAAACTCGGTATTCCATAGCCTTTTTCTTATCTCATCTGACACAATCCACTATGCTACAAACGGCTCCAAACTCCTCAACAAACAGTTCGGCGGTTTCGCTGTTATAGTCTCCCTAACTAATTGGTCATTTGAAAGCAGATCATCTTTTGTGGCGTCAATTTTTACTTTGGAGGTGTTAACCATATAAGAAGTTCTTAATAATGCTCTTCTAGTTAATTTCCCAAAGATTAAAATATTCTTGGACTCTCTTAGTGTCTTCTCAGCTATTTCTTCGTTCAAGGGTTATAATAAGAAGTTTCCCCTTATTCTTAAAATTATTATATTGCCATACTTACTTTAACTTTAAAGTAAAAAATTAAATTCTATTAGATCTCTTCCCACAGGAGTATCGAGTTGAATGACTCTGTTAACCGTAAAGCCAAAAAACGCTACTTTCAGCGGAACTGACTCTCAAATCTTAATCCCTTTTTCTGATTTAAAAACTATACGGAAAAATAAACTGTTTAACTCTTTTAATAATTACTTGATAGAATCCAGCTACTTAAAAGACACACTTTTTCGAGTAGTTTTTCGAGCCCTTAAAACATCCCTAGTTTAAAAATATGGATCTCGATAGATTTGCGATTACTACTATAAATAACTTCAGAGCTTCTCGAACTTGTCTCGCTACAAACCTCTCTTTCTACAAGCTTATTTAATTTTTATGTTAATGTGGGTTGTATGACGAAACAATCAATCACGTCTTTTGGCAATACGGTTTATACAATAAAAAGAGAACATCTCTTTGCTTTTTTCCGTAAACGTAAAATAATGAGCCCCTATTGTATTACGGAGTTTCTCCATTCAATGAACAGGGAAATCCTTTATGAAATCATAGTTTTTTTTTTTAATTAACTTGAGGATTTAATTTAAATGCTTATTCCCTGTTTTTTAGATATTAAGTAAAGATTCTATACGGCTTATAATAATAATTTTATTACTTTATATTATATATTAATTTTAATTAATTTTATTATTTCCCTTGTAAATATCTAGAAACAAACAAAGATTTGTACTTTTCTTTTCTTTTTTATTCAAAATTTACGATGTGCAATAATTTAAGTTCATCTTTTTTCATGATTGTATTTATCTTTTATTTTTAGTTCTATTTAAGTACCTTTGTCTGCTTTCTCTTTTTATTTTTAAAGTTTTCTTTTGGATACTTAATATATTGCGTTATTTATAAAAAATTTTATTAAAAAAAAAACTTTCTTCTGTTTTTTTTATACTGTTTTTTTTCTCCGTACTTTTTTAATCCTTTTTGATTTTTATCATCCATGTTATCTTTTCATAATGTGTCTTGAGCTCCTATTAAAAATTTACCATTACTCTCAGTTAACATATAATTTACCCCTGCTTCTTCTTATCTGTACTGTTTTCCTTCTATATTTATTGTCCTATACCTTATCTTAACTGTTATTTCTTCCTCTCTGTTTTTCCTTGTTTATTTCCTAATTTTCTTTTGCACTTTCTTTTGTAAATCAATTATATTATAGTCTATAAATTTTTAAAACCACTCAAATTTTTATCCCTCAGTATTTTCGTTTTACTCTTTCAAGATTTTATTTGCATTATTATCATTTCTTTTTCTTTTATCCCCGCAATCCGTATCCTTTTAACCCTTTTTTTGTGATACAAATTCTGGTGTTAAAAATTCTTTGGTAGAGTTTGTTGCAATTAAATTAAATCAATAACACTAAAACCTTTGAAGGATGCAATTTATTGCTAGAGATTGTACAAAAAAGAATACACGGTTGTTTTAATGCAAACGCTGTATGGACTTGCGTTAGAACAGTAGTTCGAGCATCGCTGTTGGGAATTGCGCTCAAACGAGCAGCGCCTACCGGCGATATCACTTTACGGACGCACGGCAGCGCCGATCGACGACCAATCGATTAATTAATCTATTGGTCACACCATCATCATCTGATCTGCTCAACGCCAGTTCCGGTATCAATACTTATACGTTGGTGCTCAAAAATGACACATTGTGCGATTAGAAGTTAAGTCAGTGCAGTTATACGACAACTTAATTAGGCTACTTTTTATCGGACAGTCTCGTGATATTTAGATCAATTCAGAGTAACAACTCAGCAAGCAGTTACGCTGAATATAGGTAAATCATCACAATTTCTTACGTGCACCGCGAGGTTAACCGGATTCCAGATCGGCCACGAGATTTATATAATTTTATGGCATCTCAGACTCAGACTACTCGCCGATGCGTTTACACAATTGACAGTTCAATAACAAAAACGACACACCTAAAAAAAGTGACTGATGTCACGCGAGTGACACGTGATCAGTTTAAGACTGAATATTAAGACTTAATTTAAGAACCGCTATCGCGCATAGTGTTAAAATTAACGGTGATCTCCACACGTTTCCGTGCATGTATTAATTTGTATAATAAGAAACAAATTTCTAAAAAGCCGTTCTTTCGCGGTTTTAATTATTATTAAAAAAAGTTTAGGCCGCACCGCGCCCCAGGTTTTCGCTGCACAAGTGATTGATTTGGCGTCCGACTGGTGATCGCCGAAACGATGTGCCAGAATGCATCATTACAACTTTTAAAAACTTGCGAGTGTTTTATTATATCTGGAGAACAAAGTAATTTAGTGAGTATTGCCGGTATATCCCGATAAGTTCTACATATTCCAGGTAATGTTTTAACTACACATAAGTAATATAAGTATAAAATTACCTTTTTATAAAAAAATTTAAAAAAAACGCTAAGTGCACGTACAGCGGACAATTGGTGTTCTAAAAAAAAATTATTTTCTATAAATGTACTTTTGTTATAAACACTTTTTTTTTTTTAAAAAGTAGAGGTATAAAATAAATTGTACAAAATTACCCTTATTAGAAAACAAATTATCTCTACATAAAGAAATAGTTCAAAAAATTCCGTACAATAAAAGTAAAAAGGAAAAACTTTACGTTGCGAAATTAAAATTCTTAAATTAACTATAAGAAAAGTGAACGTGTTAACACACAGTTACAAATAAAATTACAAGTTATAACAACTAAAAAACACCTTTTTCTTAATTTTGTTTAATTCTTATTGTATACATGTATAGTCACACATAATAATATATAGAAAAGACCCCGCACATATCTTATGGAAAATGGCTCTCGGTTAAATTCGCTCAAATTTTGCTATCTTCTAGAATTTGTTATTCTGAACAAAAGTTTCCATGGCCGCAACAAGATCTGACGAGCCATTTTTGCTCTATAAGGGTTCGAGTATTGGTAATAATAGTTTAATCGTATACGTATATGAGACTATTTTTACTATTCTTTTCGAATTACAGTACTTTTTGAATTAATTGTTAAAGTACAATGAAGTTCCCAGCTCTTAGCATTATCCAGGACCAACGACATGGACGTGGCGGGAACATGAGGGATCATATTCCCGCCACGTCCATGTCGTTGATCCTGGATAATGCTAAGAGCTGGGAACTTCATTGCACTTTAACAATTAATTCAAAAAGTACTGTAATTCGAAAAGAATAGTAAAAATAGTCTCATATACGTATACGATTAAACTATTATTACCAATACTCGAACCCTTATAGAGCAAAAATGGCTCGTCAGATCTTGTTGCGGCCATGGAAACTTTTGTTCAGAATAACAAATTCTAGAAGATAGCAAAATTTGAGCGAATTTAACCGAGAGCCATTTTCCATAAGATATGTGCGGGGTCTTTTGGTTCTGTAACGTAAAATATTTTGTTGTTTTCTTACTTTGTACAGAACTTTTTAAACATATTTTTTTACGTAGAAATATTAAAATAGAGGACCTTATATTTACATGTATATGGTTTTAAAAACAAAGGATAATAATATCTTTAAAGATTTACAATATAACTTTGATGTGTACAACTTGAAATACTTTAACTTATGAGTATTTATAACAAGAAAACCATAAAACTATTTAACACACTATTTAAATTAATATAATGTAATATAAAAAGTTTAGTCGTAAATTACAAAAATCGTGTAACATAATTTTTAGTTTTCAATATTGTTTTTTTTAATTATTAGATATTATGTAATAATTATTTAAAAAATTAAAATAATATTAGAAATGTTTTATTCAGATTGATTTGTAAGTATATTTATTTTCAAAGGTTATAAATATTTTTTTAATAAGTTATCATAATGTTATTTTATATAAAAAGAAATTTATTTACAATTACTCCACCGTCCATGACCACTAAAACCAAGATCCACCTTGTTACAAAGATTTTCTTGAAGCTCTTTCAAATTGTTACTATTAGGAAATCGGCCAGCAATGCCAGAAATAACGATTTGTTCTTCAGAATCAAAGTTGGTGTGTGAATTCAGTTGATTCATATTTATTTTATGTAATGCAGATATGTTATATATTAAAAATTGTTTTATTTACTTTAAAAAATATAAACACTAATGTAATTGCATGAAATAAAAAACTCGCGGCATTTAAACTAATCAAGAAGATAGTCAAAACGTAACTAAGTTGCACGATTTTATTTCTAAATTTATTACTTCAGTCACACATGTTTTTACATACATATTAATGAAGTAGCACAATCGAATACTTAACATTAAACTTAATGTTTTCATAATGACATGGTTATATACATAAATATGAAATTATTGACGTAAATTTATATCAGTATAAAAATAACTTTTTAAAAAAAAGTAAAAAAAAGCTTTAAATGTACCAACACGGTAACAAGTATTTATTATCGAACTTTTTATAAACCCGAATTTAATAAAGGAAATATTATGAAAAAGAAATAATATTGAATAAAAACGTTAAAATGGAGAAAAAACAAAAACCCAAAGAAAAATACTCCAAACATATTAAAAATTTTTGCCAAATGTTTTAGTAGAATAAAAAAAATATCTTAAAAAAGAAAAAATAACTTAACTAAAATCAACGATACACACAAAAAGAACCGTATTTATATTTAAATGCTTATCACGTTAAAATGAGCTAGTACGCCGCTGAATTCGATTGCGTCGTATTACAGGATGAAGGACAGAAGACAGAGATCATCCGGGTTCAATGAGGGAATACAAAAAACGATTGTTCTGCAAAACATTATTAATATAATTCAACATTGTCTACTGATTTTTTATGATTAAAGTTTCACATACTTGTCACTAAAATCTTTTGCTTTGACTGTTTATAATGTAGTTTGCATGATTAAATATTGATAATAAAAATTATGATTACAGTATAATATTATTAAATAGAGAGAGAGAGAGAGAGAGAGAGAGAGAGAGAGAGAGAGAGAGAGAGAGAGAGAGAGGGAGAGGGAGAGGGAGAGGAGAGGGAGAGAGGGAGAGGAGAGGAGAGGGAGAGGGAGAGGGAGAGGGAGAGGGAGAGGGAGAGGGAGAGGGAGGGAGAGGGAGAGGGAGAGAGAGAGAGAGGGAGAGGGAGAGGAGAGAGAGGAGAGAGAGAGAGAGAGAGAGAGAGAGAGAGAGAGAGAGAGAGAGAGAGAGAGAGAGAGAGAGAAAGAATTGATATAAGTGGAATGAGATGTAAGAATGGAGGTGTGAGAGGCGAGAGATGAACGAATGACAACAATGTTGTCGATGTTAAGTTTGAAACCGAGCAACGGCTAGCCGACGCAAATAATACTTGTTGATCGAACAATAACATTTGTTGAAGTAGGCTCGTGTAAACCCAAGCAAATTTACAGCAATTTATGCTGAATACTACGTAGCTTATTATTTAACGCTTTACTGTGATTATAAAGTAAAAAGCCGTTGTATTCAAGTTTAGACCTTATGAGAGTTCGGTACATTTACAGTAACAAAAAGGAATCGGTACTCCACTACGTTCGCTTAAAAATTTTTAGTTTTATATCGAGTTTAGACAGGAGGATCTAATAAGATTAATATGATTATCCCATTTAAGGTTAACGGAGAAATCTATTTCTAGGAAGCAAATTGTGTAACACAACAGAACAAGAGTTATTTAGTTTTAGATCTGGGTACTTTATGCCATCTAAAAATTAATTAAAAATACGGAATTTAGATTTTTCTTGAGCAAAAGAGAAGCTCAGATTTTCCAGAACACGAGAGGCTTGTTGTAATGTTCTGTTTAAATTTAGAGTTCTCTTGGTGAAATACCTTAAGACATAATCAATTGCTACATCGTCCGCATATTAAAGCAGTATACTATAAAGTTCTGATTTTTTTAGATGTGAGAAGTCTAATAATTAAGGGTGTTTTTTTTTTTATTGGAGTAAAATGTAAAGATGGCGTTTTGAGGTCTAGCCCATTTGGCCGTACAAAGTACTTACATAAAAATGTGCCATACAAACATAACATAGTTTTCAAATCTAAAGCGCCACATCCAAAATCTTACAAAACATAACATTAATCAGAATTATATATCTTTTAAATGGTGAGGTAACATATAAGTGATTAAACATTACTAAGCTAATATAACATAGTACTACATTATAAAATGCTCTTATCGAAAGGAACAACGCAAAATACGCTTTTATGATTAATAAGAAACTTAGATTAACTTAAATGATAAGAATAATATCACAGTGACATAGTAGAACAACAAATAGATAATTATATAAAAATATCAATAGAGCAAACAAACTCTTCTAAGGCAGAGATAGTATCGCTATCTAAAGAAGCTAGCAAGTAATTCATGCAATTAGGAAGGAAGCTTTTGATTACAATTACCTTTTTGTACAGTTTTTCCCGTCGGGGCTCAAGTTTTTTACACTTCCAGAAAATATGATCCGGGGTTTCTTCTATATCACAGACATCACATAACGGAGAATCAACAATATTAAAGCAAAATAGGCTAGCTTTAAGGGAAGAATGCTCACTTCTGAGTCTATTAATCGAAGCTATCGCTCTCCTACATATATTATATCTTTTAAACCATGTATGCCTGGAGGAAGTGAGAAAATTATTGCAATAGAAAAAACCACGATTCGACGATTTCTTAATGGCCTACTGATACAGTTGGTCATTCATAAGACCCTTACTAACATTCCTCAGCTTTCCGGGGAATACACCAACCTATGTATCTCTATCCCGTTTGAAAGCATCTCTAGCCAACGAGTCAGCAGACTCGTTGCCCAGGATTCCTCTATGACTCGGAATTCAGATGAGTTCTACCTCTACCTTTTTAATTACTGAAAGAGTGATCAGCACTGATTTAATCCTCAATATAAAATAAAAACTTTGACGATGTTTAAATAGAGATTCTATAGCGGTAAGTACTGATTTCCAGTCAGAGAATATAGTAAATTTTCCCCACTTTTCTCAAGTCCTATTTCTGTAACGATGCCCCCAGAAATAAGCATTGTTTTCGAACACGATCCACCGGAGGCCGAGACAATCACCTTCTCGACCAGAATATGGAGCGCGGGGCGCTCTCGAGGAAACCGACCATCGACGCGATAATGTATTACCGTGTGCGCGCAAAGTCCCGCGAGGCGGACTTACACAAACGGCCCCGGGCTCAGGCGAGCGAACACGCCGCGTTTGGTACCACGGAATACCGCGTCAAGCGCCACGTGCCGAAATACCCCCGGCGTTCGCCGTTTCCGTATAAAAAGGCGAATTTGATCGAACTCTCACCGTTCTCGATTCGTTCGCCTAACTGCAAACTTTCGGACCGACCGACTCCTAGTGCGAAGCACAAAAACGGGGTAGAGCGCACTCTGCCTCGGTCAGGCACTCCTGACGCTCGCTCAAGTAGTCTCCTAAGCCAAAAGTAATTATCGATACGCACGACCGGCTCGTGGGGTGAAGCGCATTTCGCCTCCTTCGAGTGATCTCGATCCCGTGTCTGCGATCATAATACCGAGGCGACTTTCCTCTCGCACCGTTGCCCAAAACCGGGATGGAGTGATCTCCGCCTCGGTCGAGCAATCTCGGTTACTGCAACACCAAACAGGTGCTCCATCCGAATCTCTTCCTAACCGCGTTCGCGTCGCAATATCCGACATCTCGCGCCTACCGCGTCTCGCGTCTCGTACGCGCTCGAAGCCACGCCAAGGCTCGCGGCCGCGGATAAGATTCGCACGACCATCTCCGCGATCTATTAAAGCGTTATTTATGCGGCTGTCAAACTTACTATAACGGCCCGCCTACCGAAGATCCGCGTATCGATAACCGCTATATCGATCCGACGCAGAAACGTTCCTGTACACGCGATACCGCTGCATTTCTAATTCTTTTAATTTGTTATTTTGTTTGGCGACGTTACAACTACGCGTTCGTTACATTGTTATTATTTAATTGAATAAACTCTCAATTAATTGTTTAACCAAGTTTCGGTGCATTTAAGGACCTTATAAATTCTTCTCGAATCCTGGTTTCCCGGCGAGCCTATTCGGACATTTACCGTTGACCCGATATTCGAGACCCAGGGATTTACGGTCGTTTCATTCTAAAGCACAGAGTAGAAGCCAAGGCTTCTACACAGTACGACGATACAAAGCCCGCCGTTCTGAATTGAAGAAATAATAAGTTATTCATTGAAACTATCAAAAAACCTGCAAAAGGAGAATTTTTGATTACTGAGCCGTCTGTAAACAGACATACGTAAAAGGAAATTATATCAGAAAAAATTGAGCAAAATTCAGAGACCGCTCTAGATCCCACATGCTTAATATCACTTCCACTAGAAGTATTAACATTTGGTAGAAAAAAGAGAGCCTCATATGAATCAGAGTAACATAAAGAAGATTAAGAAGTAGGTAGGAATCTGAACTTGTCCTCCAGATCTAGAAATGCTAAGAATAAAAGGGAGTTATTGAATGCATCAACTGGACCCTGATATTCAATAATGTCCTTTAGTTTTTCTAAAAGAGCAATTAAGTAATTGCCTTCAGATACCGCCGATCTAAATAAAAAATTCCTAGCTAATTACTTACTTCTTATAAATAAAGGAGGTTCCCTAGACACATAAAAAATTACATTCAGAAGCGTACTCTTCCTGTACCCTATGGCCCACATTCTGAGCTCACTTTTAGAGGCGCCTTTAGTTAAAAGCGCCTCTAAAAGTAGTTTTATAAAAGTGGTCGTATTCTGAGCTCACATTTAGAGGCACCCTTAAAAGTGACAGTCACTTTTAGCCTAAATGTGCGCTTTTATCTCGAAAAAGCTATTCTGAACCCACTTTTATAGCACATTTATAGGCTTCCGCTGAATGTGCCGTTAAATGTGGTCTGTAGCACATTTAGCAACACATTTATCGAAAATCCAATATGGCGGCACCTATGCGATTTGACAGGTGGACCCGTATCGCGAATTAACTAATTAGTAATCGACATTAATTAATTAAATTTATTTAACAAAACGATATACGCAAAGTTTTTAGGAGTAAACGAAACTCCGTGTAGTAAAATTAATTGTATTAGAACGATTAAAAAAGGGGATAGATTGGTTGGAAAATTTGGAAAGAACAAGGGAAAAAAATAGAAGTGATTGAAAGTATGAAAGAAAAAGCGTCGGAAGCGGGGGTCCAAAGATAGAATTTAAGGTAGAATTAAGGCAAAACAATGTAAAGTATGAATGGAGGTGTGATCTTTCTCTCTCTCGACGCGTAGGTAATAGAATAGGAAAAAGGCGTAGATATAAGTTTTTACTTTCAGGAAACGGCTGTAAGAAGAAAGAAGATTATAAAAGTAGAAATAGTTTAGAGATAAGAATGAAGTTTGAAGATATATTTTATGAAACTGTAAACAGAAAATTGGGGAAGCGAAAGTCCCGGTGTACCTCTGAGGAGAAAATAAACACCTTATATATAGAACGATTAAAAAAAATTTTAATTTTAAAAATGCGCGTATATATAAAGATGATTGAAGTGCTGTGTGTAATAAGAACTCGGTATTTAGCACGTGTATCATGATACATAACTAAAGTATCAATTATGAACTTAGCCGAGGCGATTGATAACGCTGCAGAAGTTCGGGAAGTAAATGAATTACGTCCTTGCAAACCAAGAGTTTTTCGGGATAAAACAAATCCGTTTGAACTTTATAATGAACGAGAATTTCGACAGAGATACCGGCTGTCCAAGGAATGTGTGCATTATGTGGTAACATTAGTGAAATCTAGGTTCACTCCATTAGCAATTAGGAGAAATGTTATACTACCAACTTTGCTAGTCCTTATCACTCTGCGTTATTATGCGAAAAGATGTTATCAAATTAAACTGGGTAAGTTATTTAAATGCATTTTTATTATTTATTATTTTAAATATATTTTTTAATTGAAGTTTTTAATTATTATATTTTAATTACAGGAGATCTGCATGGAGTATCGCAGCCAACAGTATCTAAAATCGTCGCATCAGTTTCACGAGTTTTGGCAAGATTATTGCCAGAATTCGTGAAGTTCCCACCTCAAATGAAAACCCTTCAGAAAGAATTTTATAACGTAGCTCGTTTTCCTTCGGTTGTGGGCTGTATTGATTGCACACATGTGCCAATAAAATGCCCTAACCAGGAACAAGCTGCGTTATACATAAACCGGAAGGGTTTCTATTTGTTAAACATCCAGGTGGTTTGCGATGCAGAGAAACGAATTTTAGATATTGTTGCTCGATGGAGAGGCAGTGCTCATGATGCACGTATTTGGGATTTATGTTCCCTCAAGGAAGAGTTAGAGATAATCTTATTAACAGTTAATATTATATTTAATTAAATTATAATTTAATGTATATTTTTTATTTTTTAGTCAGGCAGAAGAAAAGGTATCTTGCTTGGGGATTCCGGGTACCCATGCAAACCATACCTTCTGACACCGATATTACAACCACAAAATCTTCCTGAGGAGCGATACAATTCATCCCATATACGGACCCGGATCATCGTTGAACGCTGCTTTGGAGAGTGGAAAAGCATGTTTCGTGCCCTTCGAAATGGAATGCAGATCTCCCTGGATACTGCTAAAGCATCCACCATAGCGATGGCTGTTTTATATAATATCCGAAAGAAATTTTGTGATAACAACGCATATGGTAAAAATAAAATTTTTTAATAAGTAATTATTAATATTAAAATCAATATATTAAAACAAATTGTTTATGTTACAGACGCAGATTCAAATGAGGACGATGACGAAGAAGATGAAGATGACCAAGATGTGGAATCACAGGAGCAGCATGGTCATAATCATTTTCGTCAAGAATTTGTGCAGAGGCATTTCTCCTAATCGCTAGCAGAGTTAACTTATCTTCCAATAATGTCAGCACATAATGCACATATTTATTGTACAACCGATATCTCTATCGAAATTCTCGTTCATTGTAAAGTTTAAACGGATTTATTCTATCCCGAAAAACTCTTGATTCGCCATTATGTAATGCATTTACTTCCCGAATAAAAATTTGGTTTTAAATAAAATACATTATTAAATTTTAAATTATTACACATATTTATTTTAATAATTCCATATAATGTACAAATAAACTATATAACATAAAATAAATAAAAAAAATAACATTATAATATATTTTATAATAAACTTTACGCAAAAGGAGAAAACAAAAATTTTAAATATTCGTAAAGGATAACGCAACAATTATGGAGGACAAAAGCAGCAACGCCAAAGCTCAAAATGCGAGGAAACAAAAATGGAAGGAATTAGGCGAATTATATAATCGAGGAGACTTTCTAGACATAAAACGTGTCCCTGAATTTCCCTGCAGAGAAACAGAAATCGGGAAATAATCGCTCCCCCATGGATCAACCCCCACCCGCCAATTAGATCTAATAGCCAATGATGAGTGAACAATGGATAAATCGATCACAGAATTATATTGATGAGATGCTCTATGAAATGTTGGCGAACTATCATTAATAGTAACTAAATCTGTCTCACTTAGAGCCTCCCATAGTACTTTACCCAATTCATTAGTTTGAGCAGACCCCCATGCCTCATTATGGGCATTAAAGTCTCCAACAAAATATACTTTTCCCGGAAACTAATTAAAAAATCTGATCCACTCATCACATGAAATATTTCTGTATTTAAGCCTGCTATCGACCATTATCATTACGCCGCCTCTCATCTGGTCAATACAGTTCTTCCTTATTGTGTCAAATCTTCTTATTTTACATGTCTTATTAGGATTAAGCCAGGTTTCTGAAAGTAACATAATATTGTATTCTATACTATGTATAGATAAGTCATTAACTTTAGATAATATGGAATTGGCGTTCCACTGCAAAATTTTGAACTGATTATTGAACCTACTGTCCTTTTTTGGTAAGTTTCTTACGTTCATCGTTAACATTCTTAATGTGTAGATCGATGGTCCTCCTTATCCTGTCTATCAATGTTTCACACTCAGGGGCTGCCAAATTTTCGTTGCAAATTCCAAATAAGTTTGGGTTGAACGATGACCTAGAACCTTCTCCTTTTCTCTCCTTTGATAGATGATCCACTGCAAATTCTGCATTATGAAACCAAGCAGAGGTTAAAGCGTCAGGTTTATCCGTAGATTTTTTCGGAAGAGAAGAAAAGTTCTTTAAGAATTTTTGTATGCTAAATACTTGAGGTTCCTTTAAAGGACCCCGCACATATCTTATGGAAAATGGCTCTCGGTTAAATTCGCTCGGTTAAATTCGTATATGCACACATATACATGTACACATGAGAGATCAGATTCCCGCCACGTCCATGTCGTTGATCCTGGATAATGCTAAGAGCTGGAAACTTCATTGTACTTTAACAATTAACTCAAAAAGTACTGTAATTCGAAAAGAATAGTAAAAATAGTCTCATATACGTATACGATTAAACTATTTTTACCGATACTCGAACCCTTATAGAGCAAAAATGGCTCGTCAGATCTTGTTGCGGTCATGGAAACTTTTGTTCAGAATAACAAATTCTAGAAGATAGCAAAATTTGAGCGAATTTAACCGAGAGCCATTTTCTATAAGATGTGTGCGGGGTCCTTTGATTCTCTTAGCTTCTTTGCTTCCAAGAAAGGTAAATTATCCACAGCCATAATATTCATAGTTTGTTCTTATTTTAAAGATTGTTTTAAGTACAGTTTTATTTGGTTTTAAACCAATTACAGAATCGTATCATCGTTTTAAGACATTGTTTAAAATAATTTTTAAATAAGAAGTAACTGTAAATACCAATCTATAATGAGATATTAATAACAGTAAAATTTTAAGACAAGCATACGCATGGTTCCAAAGTTTTAAAGAAGGGAAAGTGATCTGTTTTCATAATTCATCACTTTTCACATTTTTACAGGAATTAAAATCGACCCACCATTTAAAAAATAGAAAAAAAAACAAGAATTTTTGCCGTCACTCTGTATAATAAACGGAAAGTTTAACAGAAATATTGGTTAATTAAAGAATATGTGCGTTTTTTGATCGCGTTAAAGAAAAAATAATTAACTGGTACACATAAATGTACCTCTATTTTAAAGGCGCCTCTAAATGTGTGCTTAGAATACGGGCGACTTTAGCAGCGCGCCTCCAAAATTGGTCACACTTTTAGAGGCGCTTTTATAAACTCGCCTCTAAAAGTGAGCTCAGAATGTGGACCAAAGTCTTTACACACGAAGACCACGACATCTGTACCCACGTCTTCGTTCAAATTGATCGTCCAAAAAGACCACTTTTTTTGCTTCCGCGTGTAAATTTTTTTTATTTGCATTATAAATACATTATCTTATAATTTTTAGATAAATTCATCAAACGATTCAAGGCGATTGAAGGCACTGCAACGGATTATAGCAGTAATTCATTTACACTTAGTAAGTACATGTTTCATTACATACAATTAATTAATGATTCTTTTAATGTTATATACATGATTCTTTTTCTGTTGCAGGTTATTTACTTTACTCAACAATTCTGGACATTGAATTGTTGTGCTTCATTTAAAATTTATTTTTTATTCTGCGAGTTTATTGGTAAGTTTCATATTCCTTTCTACGCACAGCTAATATTTATTTTAATGTTATACTGATCTTTTTCTGTTGCAGGTTATTTACTTTATTCAACAATTCTGGACATTGAATTGTTGTGCTTCACTTAAAATTTATCCTTCGTCTGCGAGTTTATTGGTAAGTTTCATATTCTTTTCTACGCACAGCTAATATTTATTTTAAAGTTATATTAATCTTTTTCTGTTGCAGATTATTTACTTTACTCAACAATTCTGGACATTGAATTCTGACAATTAAAAACAAGGATATTTTGTGGAGAAAAGTAAGTAAGATAATATTAGTATAGAGTAAGAATGTATTATAATTTAAGAAAATTGCATTGAAGTAAATTATATTAACATATTTACAGAAATGGATGATTTAGATTTAATACTTATCCTAATCAACATGGGAACATTTTTAATGTTACAACATAGATGCAGAACAAATAAAAATCGTCGCCATCGACGCATTTGGGTACGACCTATTAATAAAAGAAGAAAAGAGCAAGGAGCTTATTATAATCTTTTTCAAGAAATAAAAAAAGATCCAAATATGTTTTATAAATACTCACGTATGACCTTACCAACTTTTAAGAACTTGATGGACATTGTAAATACAAGTTTAATAAAGCGTAGTCGACGAGCACTTGAGCCAGAGCAACGAGTTGCTTTAACATTGAGGTATATATATCTTAAAATTACTCAAAATTTAACAATATATATGTAAAAATAATTTAATTATTAATTTATTAAAATTAATGTTACAGATTTTTAATTGGAGATAAAGTTCCAACAGTTGCCTTTGCGTATCGTGTTGGATTATCAACTGTACACAAAATAATTAAGGAGACATGTGACGTATTTGGGCAACATCTTAGTAATACGTACCTACGATGTCCTTCAAGAGAAAAGTATCTTGAAAATGCTGAAGGTTTTTTGAAAGTGTGGAACTTCCCACATTGTTTGGGGGCAATTGATGGAAAACATGTAGATGCTCAATGTCCCCCAAATTCTAGAACTTTGTACTTTAATTATCACAAACGATACAGTGTCGTGCTTCTAGCTGTCTGTGATCACAACAATCAATTTACATTAATTGATATCGGTTCAATGGGAAAAAACAGTGATGCAGGTATTTATAGTAACAGCGACTTGAATGTTCAAAATGGAATGCTAGATATTCCAGAAGGGACGAGTTATTTAAGAGGATCCAATTTGGAAGTGCCGTATTTTTTTATAGAAGATGAGAGATTTCCCCTTGAAAACCATTTAATGCGGCCGTATTGTGGCAAATATCTGGGGGAACGCAAAAATGTGTTCAATTATAGACTATCGCGAACTCGTCGTATTATAGAAAATTCTTTCGGTATTTTAGAAAAAAAGTGGGGTATATACAGGGTGTCTAGTTGAGTAGTGAGTATCTCTTAGTTATAAATAGAACTCGAAAATACAAATAGGAAAGTCCCGTACCATTTTGCAAAATTCTCAATCGTTATTGAGAAAAAAATTAAAATGCATAAAATGTATAGACGTAAGAGCGACAAGGAAGCTGCCCCTGAGTGAGCGCGACAGGCAAATGGCTAGGAATGGTACCGTCGTCTGTCGCGCTCACTTACGCACAGCTTCCTTGTCGCTCTTACGCCTATACATTTTATGCATTTTAATTTTTTTCTCAATAACGATTGAGAATTTTGCAAAATGGTACGGGACTTTCCTATTTGTATTTTCGAGTTCTATCTATAACTAAGAGATGCTCACTACTCAACCAGACACCCTGTATAATACACCAATAGCTGCACTTCCTGACAATATTAATAAATATATTTTAGCGACTGTATGCTTACATAATTTTTTAAGAAATAAAGAAGGAAACCTTGTGCATTTTAAAAATAACGACAAAATCATAAACAAGACTGTAACTGATATAAAGTTTGCAACGGACATTAGAGATAGACTTGCCAATTTCTTTATGACTTCTAATGGTATGGTCGAGTGGCAATTTAACTATGTACATAGAGAAGAAAATCAAGATCTTATTACAGACATATAATTTTAGTTATTCAAATAATTACTTAAATCTTAAATTACATTCCGTGATAATATTTTGTATATAATAATTGACTATAGAATATTTTGTTATTTCGCAACACGACGAAAACAGTGCCAAATTAAGTGTGTTGTTTGTAGCGATTATAAATTTATATCGAGAGGAAGAGAAACTAATTTATTTGTATTAATATCAAACGTTGTTTTGCCCATAAGAACCATTGCATTTTATTTTATTCAATATGTAACATTACAATTAAGAATTATATTGCACATAATTGTAAACATAAATTTATTACGCAAACAGTTAAAATTAAACATTATATTACATATGCGCATCATACAATTTTTATAATTATAAAATAATACTGCGTTTAATAATACTGCGTTTGTTCTAAACCAAACAATACGAATTAGCCTTATAATAAACTTGCATAAACAAAAATAAAAATATAAAATATACATCTTGTACCTGCTTCGCTTTGTCTTTACTTGTTCCTCTTCCACAAAACATTTATTATTTCTTTTTTTTTTTGTTTATCATCATCTTGTAATTTTTTAAGTTCCAAAGAAATTACATTACAAAAAGCCGCATCTCCATCATCTTTTAATTCTTGTTTATTTAGATGTTTTAGAACAACTTGATTTAAGTTTATAAAACAAGATTCCAAATTTCTTTCAATTTCAAATTCTGATTTCAAATCTTTTTTATACAATATGTTAGAATTAAATTTTCCTTTTACATATGGAGATGGCTTTTTAAAACTGTACGTACATTTTAGAGAACTTGGAGAAAATTGTAATTCACTTGCAGCAGATGATGAGTGAGATGTCGACGGCTGATCTAGAGATATAATAGAATTATATTCCGAAGTCGAGGATAAAGATAAATTTGAATTTTCGTCACATTCAAGTGAGATTTCCGGCGTTGAACAATTTTTTAATGATGATAATAAATTTACATCAACTTCTTCGAACGGATTCTTTTCTCTCGAGAAATTTTGTTTTTCGTGTTGCATCCAATTCGATATTTTTTCATCTAAACATTTCTTTTCAAACAAATTTTCAAAAGTATTTGATTGTTCTTGGCTCCTCAAATTGCTTAATGACCTAAAAAAGTAAAATATTAATATAATGAACATATTATTACATAATTTTGGTAAAAGAAACATTTAAAGTAATAAATATCCAAAACCAAGATTCTCTCAGACAAAGATTTCTCAAAAAAAGAACCCCCCCCCTCTAAAAAAAAACCAAAACTCCTCTCAAAAAAAAGACTTCTCCAAAAAAATAATTCTCAAAAAAAACTCCTACAAAAAGACTACAAAAAAAAGACTCCTCCAAAATAGAACATAAAATGTGTACATTAATATCAAATACTCTCTATAAAAATAATGAGATCAAATAATTGCGCCAAGAACCTGAAGAAAAGAGAAAATTATATTTAAGCAAAACCAAGACTTCTCAAAAAAAGACTCTCAAAACCAAGACTCCACCGAAAAGAGACTCCCCAAAAATAGAACATAAAATGTGTACATCTTAGTTTTTTATTTTTTCGAATAAAATTGACCACTCGCAAAAGTTGAATGTATTTACCGACCGGTATTAAAATTATTAGTTATAATATTAGGCGCCTTGTTACAAAAACAGCACAAGCAATATTTATAACTTTAAATTGTTGTTTCTTTTAACAGTCGAGTGCTTCTTTGTGCGAACGTGTTGCGAGACATTAAGTGCTTTCAATTTTATATTAAAAAATGCGGTATACAGCTAGTGAGTACACAGATATGTTAATCTTTTACGGGATGGCTCACGAAAACGCGTTAGAAGCAGCCCGTATTTATCGCAAAAGATTTCCCAACCGAGCCCATCCAACGGTTGGGACAATTTTAAGATGCGTTCGGCGTGCGCGAAATACGGGTTTTGTCAGTGTGCAGAGACAACAGTTAGTGCAATTTGATCGCGGTGTTCGTCGGAACATTAATCGTGAGGAAGCAATTCTAAACGAGTTCGAAAATAATCCGACGAATAGTGTGCGGCGCGTGGCTGAAAATGTGGGTGTATCAAGACAATTAGTGCACTGCGTGATACGAGAGGATGGATTGCATCCGTTTCACTACCAACGGGTGCAACATCTTCTCCCACGGGACCAGATGCAACGCGCAATCTTTTGTCAAGGTATTTATATTTTTTCATTTCTTAAAACTCATTGTTTTGACAAAATACATGAAAAAGCGAATAAAACGATCGACGCGCAAACTCTTTTGTTAAATCTAATTCGAGCAATTCGTTGTTTTATTATCAGAATCGTGAATCTTGCAAGCAATTTGATCGTTTTCATTTAATTTGAAAAAAACATTTAATCTTGTTAGACAAGCAGGTCGATGTAAACGTTATGTACGTACACAATCGACGCGACAACATTTAGTCGACCTGCTTGACTCTAAATACGTTAAGAACGCGTATACATACATTTGTCTAACGAGTACATATATATGTATACTTTGTTATAACTGATACTTATAATTAATTTAATTTCTCAATTAATAATAATTAATAATGTATGTTGACAGTCTTTTTAGCTCAATGTCGTCAAGATGAGACGTTTCCTGACCATATTTTATGGAGCGACAAGGCAATTTTTACTCCAAATGGAATTTTTAATTCTAAAAAGTTCATTATGTGGCAACACCAAAATCCACACGCCGTCCGTCAGTGTGCCTTCCAATTTAGATGGAAGCTATTCTTGTATTTTATTTTATTAAAAGCATATAATTGTTCTATTTATCTTAAAAATTTGTTGACAGATTTTTGAAAATAAGTCTCGTGGGTTTCCTAATGTAATAGGAGCTATCGATGGATGTCACATCCCATGCAAGCAACTAGTTGGTAATCCCGTTGATTATTATAACAGAAAAGGTTTCCATTCCACAATTCTTCAAGGTAATTATTGTTATTAATGTATTTTGTATATATTGTATATACATATAAATACAATAGTAGATGATATGAGTAGAACTTAAATTCTTCACTAATATAGTATAAGTGATTCGATATTTTTGTACTTATTCCATATTGAATATATTAATTAATATTAAAATAAAATTTGTTAAAATGTTTTTAGGAATATGCGATCACACGATGAAATTTACTGATGTATTTATCGGTATGCCTGGACGTATGCACGATGCGAGAGTCTTTCGAAATAGCCCAATATTCCGCCAACTAGTTGATGGTAGACTTCACAATTACCATCTTATTGGGGATTCTGCTTATCCTCTTATGGTTCAAGTAATGACGCCTTACAGAGATAATGGCTATTTAACAAGAAAGCAAACATCATACAATAGAAAACTGAGTTCTATTAGATCTACAATAGAGAGAGCATTTGGATTATTAAAGGGAAAATTTAGAAGACTCAAATATCTTGAGTAGGGAATAAACACGGGTTCTAACCCAGGAGCGTTGAGGGAGGCGAGAGGACGGGGGAAAAAATCCGCGATGAGAGGAGCGCGGGTAGAGGTAGCCGTAGGTGGAAAGAGACCTGGGGGTATCTGTCACCCATTTATACCCCCGGCTCTCTACCCGCCTCCTCTCCACGGATTTTTCCCCGTCTCCTCCTCCTCAACGCTCCTGAGTTAGAACCCGTGTTTATTCCCCCTCACAACACCCCGCGCTAGCAACAACCGTTAATATATTACAAATACAATAAAAACTTACGTTTTTTAATTTTGCCGCATTTTTTTCACCGGCAGCAATTCGCTGTCCGCCAAAGCGAATTGTTTCACGTGGGTGCACAAGTTTATCCGCTTATCAAGTACATATCTGCACTCGTTACCCACGGGATTTTCAGAAACTGAACGAGGAGTTCTGTCAAATATTAATATTTTACCACGGCCGCTTTCACCACATAAGCGATTGTTTAAATATAAGCTAAATTGAGCTATACAGTTATTTTGGTGTGTACCACACCACACATCGCCTGCACTGAATGGGGTACGATCCCCCAACTCGTGACGCGCGAGAATGTGTACTAACGACGAGCACTTTTTATCCATTTAATTTTTTAATATATGTGTTGCACTTGAAAAAATCAGCATACGACTGACAGGCTACAGCTACGAGCTCACTGCAGACAGTCAGAAAGTAAAAACGACAGCATTTTTTTATCAACAGCAGTCCCGAAGGTGTGACATATACTCGTGCGAATCTTTTTACAGCGTTTAGCACGTTTGAAACTTAAGATGCATTCTTGCACATGATGTGAAATTATGAAATTATTTTATATTAAAAATATAAATTTGCAAATATTTTTTTCTTATAAACAATATATTTAATATAAACATTTTGAAATATAATATAAACATTTTAAAACATATGCTCATGCGAATCTTTCTTTGAAAATAAGAGCATTACAGACTGTCAGAAAGAAAGCGAAAGCATTTTTTTATCATCTACTATTCTAAGGTGTGTGACATATACCCGTGCGAATCACTTTAAGAAAAAATGCTGTCAAATCGACACGTGTTAAAAAATGCATCAATATGCAAAAAATGTATATATAAAGAGAGGCTGTGAGATGTAAATCTATTTAGTCGTGAAGCATTAGAGTTTTTGTGAGCCAATTTTCGTTATAAAGTTTTTTGTTTTTAAAAATGAATTCAGTTTATAACGATCGTATTGAAAATCATATTGATGTGACATATCCGGCCATTGGGGTAAGAACTATCATGTAAAAATACAAACTATTTTAATCAAAAAAATGTATCATAAAATTATAATATTTTTTTTACAGCGCATATACATAGACAGCGAACCGTTTCATGAGGTGCAAATTAAGCATGTTATAAAAATAAAAATTCCGCACGTACAGCCCGTAAGTCATCTTTTTACGCAAAAATATAATTAAATAATAAAGAATGTAGAAATAAAAATAATTTAATTTTTTAGGATTGGATTGATCCGGAAGAAATCAATATAAAAGGATTCATTAATATTAAAAAAAAAATATACAATAAAAAATGAACGCCATCGCGATAGGGAGTATAATAAATATATTTGGATGGGCCCTCATGAAGGTGGTGATATCTTCGGGCTGCGCCACATGTTTAATATGGAGGAAGACATCGCCTTTGCGCCGGAAAGTTGGAATTAGGTAAAAATAAATATATATATTCTTAATATATATTATAATTGTATTTTTTTAAATTTATAATTATATATTTTAGCCCCAAAACTTGATTTAAATTAAATTAAGATTAAGATTAAGATTAAGATTAAAAGTATATATATGTTTTAAATATTTTAATAATTATATATATTTTATATATTTTATATATTTGTTAAAAATAAAAAACATAATTTTTTTACATAAAAAATAATTTTTATTTTAATCTTCACAACTCCTCCTGACGCTACGACCACTAAGTGAATATTTTAAGGTGCTACACTTCATCACCATCCGCTAACATAAATTTGTTTATTAAAATTTTTACAACTCCTTTTGATGCTCCAGTTAAATATTTTTAAATACATTTTTGTAAAGCGCAATGCGTAAGATGATTATTAATAGGATCTAAAATATTTTGTAAGATTTGGCATCTTCATTATCTGCGTCTAAGGTTTCAATGATGCGGTCTTCTTTAACATCACCGTCGAGCATATCAGCCATGTACGTTTCTCATATCCTTTGATATAAGATGCCACACTTCATCGCCATCCCCGTTAACCTAAATTTTTTTAATCTTTATAATTCCTTTTGACGCTGCGACCACCAGTTGAATATTTCAAATACATTCTGTAAAGCGCAATGTGTAAGATGATTTCCACATCGCACAGTATTAATAGTATCTAAAATATTTAAAGATTCAATATCTTCATAATCAGCGTCTAAGGTTTCAATGATGTAATCTTCTCTAACATCGTCGTCGAGCATATCAGCCAACCATGCACATTTCTCATATTTTTTGACATATACAAGACGTGACACTTCATCACCGTCTACACCTGTTACAGCTGTTGTAATTAATTGTTTTGCCATGTTATATGGCACGGTTTCTTCTTCCCACGACAATGTATGATGATATTTTATTGTCCAAGAAATGCATGACTTTTCAGATTGCGCCAAAAAATTCCATGGCACTGAATTTTTAAAGATGTAATGAGTTAGAACAGTACCCTTTCTTAGCACTGCAACTTCTTTTACAATAAATCGCCGTCCAATATTAAAACCTTGAAGATCAACAAACGTTGGCACAATCATGATAAACGCGTGTTCGAAACAATAATGATGTGTAGATAAAATTGTTTCTTTATATATGATAAAAACTGCTGATATAGCAATTTTTATAAGACCTTGCGCACAACGTTAGACAGTGGACTATATTCAACTATGCGATCGTGTAAAATAAGACAATATGCGGTTGTATTTGCAGGAACATTTTCCTTGCAATCAAATTCTAATCGCACGTCTACAGTGGCGCTTTTGATTGACTCGTTCTGTCGAGAGCAATCGATAACAACAAATGGCCCATATGATAGAAATGCTGCTACATTGCAAAAAGCCTCATAAGAACTGTTGCCATAATAAGCTTTACGAAAACGTATATACATATCATAAAGAATGGCGTATCTTTTTTTGTCAAAATCTAAATTCAGATCATTATATGGATAATATTCAAAGTTGAGAAAAAGTTTCACATTCGTTAATTTACAATCATCAAAAATGGTTGATTTTTTAGACATAACGTTTTTGCGATCGGTTTGCAGAGCAAAGATAACGTATCGAGGCTTTTCAAGTTGCGTTGCAGCCTTGACGGCCCAAGAATGTTTTGTAGTACTCTGCAAAAGAGGATATTCATACAAATCCCACGAGCGAAAAGTCATGCTTAAATATCGCCCGCTATCCAAAGTTCGCAGCATGGATAATTTATTGACCTCATTTAATATGACATGAGATATTCGCCACTGTATTTTATGCAATTCAATTTTTGGTTCTAATTTCGAATTTCCTATAATGGAATTATTATCATTGCGAGCGCGTATTAAAATTAATTCATGGCGAGCGTTGACAACCACTCGTTTATAATCTTCACAGAAACCTAACAATATACTGAGGGGTACACAAAAATTAAAGAATCCTTCTGACGTAGTTGATGTTTCACTCCATCCAGCATTTTGTAGCATCACAGCATTATCAAATGTTAGCGATATATAATTTTTAAGAGTGCTAGTTATTCCAACGTTTCTGTTGCAATCAATTTCTACACCACTGAGTTCATAACGGATTTTATCGAACATAAACGCTACACAATTATTTCCGAGCGCAGCTGTTAACTTATCGTCAGGTTTTTTTATTTTTATTTTTCCCTCAATATAGAGAAAACTGTCACATGGCAACGTATACAAATCCTGTTGTTGTATTGGTATCCGTATTTCATCACTATATCCAAACGTTATGTTAGCATATGGGTTGTACGTATGAGTTTCAATGTTAACAATACTATTATCAAAGATCGGCTTATCATCAATAATCAATATATCAGCCATTTTTAGATGTTACACACAATAAAATCCAGTGATTTAAAAAATTCTACGTTTGATGTAGTAAGTTTTTTCTTCAATAATTGAACTCCTTTGGTGGAAGCTGTGTATTTAGTTTGTCTCACGTTTGACGTTTTATTCAAAACGAGCATCTCACACTAAAGTCGTCTCCGCACATGCAGTCTCACGGTAATTTCTTCGCCGCGAAAATCAAGCAATCGTCCGTTTTGATCTACAATGCGAATCGTCAAATCAGTAACGCTTCGTACGACGACTGGAAGGTAAATGATCTGTATTGGAGTTTCAGATATCTTATATCCAGGTGGAACCTTAGGTGAAAATTCATGTATTGTATGTACACGTTTTCCATTACTGTATGCACCCCCCGTTACACTGCATTCAATGCGAATAACATTTAGATTGATAATTTGTATCGGTGCGTCCGATTCATGCCAACGTAACGGCTCAAGTATGCGATCTGTTGAAAATCCTAACAACGATCCAATGTTGCATGGTTTGGTGAAATTTATTTGATAAATACACTTAATCTCGCTTTTCATCGTATTGTTATTAGCTCTAATCGTTAAAGGATAATCTTTTTCACCATTACCATATAAAATCATGTTCTTTGTAACATCATTGATATGAAGCTCGTCAAGCGCACGTTTTAGATATTCGGCAATATCGCACAGTTCATACGAGCCGTCGGGAATGGTGATACTTTTCTCCATCATCATCATCATCATCATCATCATCAGCATTATCGAAATAGAATGTATTATTTGATGAGTTTACATTAGGAATTGTAAAATATGTTTCAAAATCAGCCAGCCCGAGTTCATATTCTCCATTGCTTAAATTTATAGCAGGAAAGTAGCTCACCGCGAGGATACTACTTTTGCCTGATAACGTGAGCGTCAGCGACATGTTTAATACTGAGTTTACAGTGCATAATGTTTGTTCTTAAATTGTGCATTAATCGTCTGTAGAAACTGTAGACACAATTGCCCACAGGTGTTTTGATTATATCGTTGATATGGTAAGCGATTATATTCAATTTGTGTTGCGTCATTCCCCAGATATCGAGCAAGTTCTTGTGGCGGTCAAAGATTACCAAAACTATCAAAATACATAGCGCGATTTCCTCTTTTCGCATATGCCACCCAGTGGGTACCTAATCCTTCAACTTTATCTAAATTCACAATACCGCTCTCGTTTTGATGTATTCCCCCAATCGGTAAAGTGTCACGCATAAAAACGCCTTTAAAATATGGAATGCGCATGTGTTTCGCTAATTGTCGCAACTGTATATCGGTAGTAGCACCTTTGGGAAGTTTTAACGTCTCATCGGCGTTTTTTTTTTTTCCTTTCTTATTTCCATTATTTTTTCGAACTCCGCCACCACGTTTGTATGGAGCGAGATAAACACCGCGACCTTCCATGGCGTAATTGTGACGTTTCATTTTTTCAAGTTGGCGTTGTGAGGCTTTTTTATCATTTACAGCTTTTGCGATTTCTGCGGCTCCACTGGCGAGCGAACCGATAGCACCCAGTAAGGGCAGAAGCGGTATAACGCCATCACGTTTCGCTATCGGAAGTGTTCGTTTCTTCGCCGTTTTCTTCATCGTTTTCTTCAGCGTATTCTTCCTCGCTACACATAAGCCCATACCAAGTTTCGTTTTTGCTTTCATAGCTGCTCATATGGTCGTGGCTGCGGCCTTTTCACCAAAACTTGAATCTTCTGCGTTAATACGTTGCAGCGCTTTATTGGCAAGAATATTGTCAGCCACGTGGGGCTCTGCGAGATTGTTGCTACGTAAGTAGGCTATATCGTGATCGCGACAAGCCGCATCCAACGGATTAATTCCACGATCTCCTCTGGCAAATCGCTCGTTTAATCGAGTTCCAGGGCCACAAAACTGGTACCCGGGTATGTGCAATTCAAACGGAAGTGCGTTAATCGCTCTGTTTAACAACCCTCGCCCAATTTTCTTTGACATTCGACACAGTTTTTTATTAATGGCGCAGGACCGTCAACATGCGTTTCATAACTCAATAAATTATAATGTTTTAAACATCGACGGTATTGCTGAACATCTAAATTAACTTTTAAGTGTTCAGGAAGCTTATTCCAAAAATAGTCAATATGTTGTGAAAATCGTTGCAATAAGAATATTTTCGGACTTTGTTGTAGTTGTTCAACGGTTAAATTGCAAATATTACAATCGTCCGACAGCAGCAAAAACATATTGAATACTGAGCGTTTAATTTTTGTGCGCACAACTATAAATATATCAGCATGGATAATATTGATCTCATTTAGAAGGTAGAATGCGGTTCATACAGCAAGCGCCACCAATCAAGGTGGTGAATTTCGATGACAAGTTATTATCTGAGTGTGTGTTACGTAGACATGGAAATATGTTACCGAGTTCTATTCGCGCTATCATTTGTGGTCCATCAAATTGCGGCAAAACTAATGTATTAACAAGTCTGTTGGAAAGTCCGCATGGTGAACGATTTGAAAACGTTTATGTATACTCGAAATCGTTGCAACAACCAAAATATCAGTATTTGAAAGAGATATTGGCACCAATAGAAGAAATTAATTATTTCACATTTTCAAATAATATTGATGTTGTTCCATCGAGCGAAGCTCTTCCGAATTCTATATTTATTTTTGATGACATAGCATGTGATAAGCAGGACGTGGTAAGAGAATACTTTGCAATGGGGCGACACGCGAACGTTGACAGTTTTTATCTTTGTCAAACGTATGCAAAAAGACCAAAGCATCTTATACGTGACAATACGAATTTATTAATTCTATTTAAACAGAATGGTACAAATATAAAACATATATATAATGATCATGTTAACACTGATATGTCATTCGAAGATTTTGGTAAATTGTGTCGAATATGTTGGCAACAAAAGTATGGATTTGTGGTAATTGATAAGGACAGCGCTATTTCAAATGGTCGCTATAGAAAGGGATTTAACGACTTCGTGGTATCCTAATGTGATCAGTCGTTGTCGATACACCGATTGATAACTGTCAAGCTCGATATGAATAACAGCAGTAAACTTAAAAATCGAGAGATAATTGTGAAGAAAATTGCTCAAACGAGCGATTCGATTCGCAAAAAGTATCATGCTATGAAGACGGGAAAAATGGAAGAAGATATTGCGTTGGAGCGACATTTTAAACCCATCGTTGAGCCTCTTAAACAGATTGTAGAAAACACCGTTGGACACAGCGAAGTTGAATCAACCACATCAAAGAACAAATCATATTTTCCAGGAAAAAAAGATGTGTTAACACCAAAACAAAAACGATTAATTACCGTGTCTCCAATATCATTACCTGAAGAAAAAGAAGAAAGTAGATCAACACCAAAACAGAATCGATTAATAAATACATCGTTGATATCTTTATTGGGGAAAGAAAAAGATGAAAGTAGATTTACACCAAAACGGAAACGATTAAGTACAACGTCATCAATAACAGCATCGACTCCAATTAAATCAATTCCGATTAAATCAGCGCTAAAACGATTGCACACCATACAGTCTACATTAAACGTGACGCCTAAGTTCACGCAACAGCAAAATTTTTTATCAAGGAAACGTTCACACTCTCATTCCATTGAAGACGTTTTCGATACTGCGGACGAACCGCTGGTAACATCTATTCGACAAAAGTTGCAAACATCAGAAGGTTTGAAGACTCTTCAAACTCATTATGGACCGTTGGGACAAAAGTATCTAGGCGCTGTTTTGAGCGGAAAAAAATCCATTAACATCGATAGCGTTTACGGAGTTTATTTCAACGACAATGGAACAATGATTGGCAACAAACGTGTTGATTTAGATAAAAACGATAATATATTGATAGATGGTAAAAAGTATCCGGGAACAGTGGGACTTTATGAATTGATTTTTATGAGATTTCTCGATGAGAGCAGTTATACTGTGTCACGATATCTTCTCTCTTCAGCGAGAAGGAGAGTCGCGAGCAAAAATAGACGGCCGTGCACGGACGGAAAATCCGTGCACCGTCGTGACACGAGGAATAAGGAGGGAGGAGGGATCGTGGTTCCTCAGCCGTATCCCGGCGCGGGACGGCGCAATCCGATGACGAACTAGTTTTGAGCGCCAGGCACGGGTCCAGCCGTGCCGATTCGATTCACAAGGGCTATTTCCTCTTAATGATCTCCGATAAACTCCAACGGCCGTCACGCGCGGGGGCTAGCTCATCCGGACGGAGAGGGGCGGGGTATCACAGACGAAATTTCTCGGACCGACGGAAACGACAGCACAAAATGATAAGTACGCAAACAGGGCGAGTACAATTTTCAGTCCGTTTATTAATACGCAACGGAACGAGACAATTACGACGAGTAACAAGAAAATAACAAAATTATCGTAATCGTGAGCGGGCTCGATCTTCACGCGATCCCCTAGATCGTGGCTTGAGTTTTGAACCGCTATTAGATCGCCACGAGTATCTCCCTTGGATCTTGTTCTCCCGTAGCTCACGCCGGCCCTGACTGTTTTGGTGCCGGCCACGCGCCTCCCGCACACGCGGCGTGTTTTCGCGGGACGCAACCACACACAAGAATTCACGCGTAAGATCGCCCGTCGTAAACGAGATCGCGGGATTTCGGTTCCCGACCTCGGCCGCTGCCGAGGGCTCTCCGTGCAGACGCGATGTACGACAGCCTCTCAAATCATTACAGTAATCAGCACAAATAAATCAGGCCGGCGTCTCCCGCGGGGCCCAGTTACCGGCCTTCAGACGCCCGTCGACTGCCACTCTCTAACGTTAAGTCCTTGCCTTACGACAAGGATCCACCAAATACTCTAGCGGGCCCGCGTGCCCGCTCTACGTGGCCGGGTCTCGTCTGAGCCTATGCCGGTTTCCCCGGGAAGCGGAGGGTTTCACAAAATAGTATTTCCGCAATGCGGGTGGAAGATCTCACCGATGAAAAGCTGCCTGGACCTCGCACTATCTCTCTCCCGTCCTTGCTCGCTCTCACAGGCTCTCTCTCTCCGTCGCTCGCTTACTCGAAATCTCGCTGTCGCACACTCTCTCGCTCGCCTTAGCTATCGTCTTTTCGTCCGCCTACTTTGCCTGCTTACACGGAAGAGAGCGAGGACCGCGCGAATTTTCGGCACGAGGCCCGGCGTATCCCCACTCTCGCGTTTCGCGGATTTTTCCGCGCGCCACGCCGCCGATTTCCCGCGAGAGCCGCTGCTCTCACAGAGCCCTATCGGTACTAATAGTTTGGCGCGAGCTTCGGATCGTCCGCGATCGTGTTAATTTCCTCGCAGGTCCCTTCTGGCGCCGAGATGCGTAAGCGGCGGGTTTCCTCCAAGGCCCTCGGAATGGGTGGCCTCCCATCCCGGGCTCGTATCTGGTCATCCTCTAGTCCAGACGCTTGCGCCTCCGCGTATAATTCGCTCCGCTTGCTCCCTCCTCGGCAAGGACAACCCATAGTCTCGGCGATATACGGTAGGAACACAATACGCAAAATCGTGATCGTTAGTTTTTGTCTCGCAATTAAAGATAAAACCCCCGGAGATTTCCGCAGCCTCTTCTCGCTTTCCTTTCTATCGCGAATTTTCGCGGCGCCGCTACGCTTTTGTGACGGCCGCGGGGAGCTGCGACGAAGCAGCGGAAGCCGCCACGTCACAACTGATACCGATAAAGAAAATTATAAAAGTATACTCATGGCAATGAATGCACATAAACGTGACTACAATTCTCAAAATCAAGTAAAGAGTAACAAGGGTCATAAATATAAGAATATAATCGCTCCTGTGCTGAGTAAAAAAATTGGACAAGGTATACCATACGCTGTAACATTAAACAATAATAAAATCGATTATGTTCATTGGGATGATCCAAACGAGCTCGTAGATCGTCTTCGATTGCTCGAAGCCTCACGTTACGCGGGTCATAACGCTCACGACAATAAGATTTTATCAATTATTGAGGAACTTCGCGAAATGGGGCTTATTATAAATTGAAGTATGCAAACACAATTTAATAATTTAATAAATGCCGATTAACAAGTTTGGAACATTGCTTAAAGATGGTGGAGGAAGTAATACCAATCAACATTATCGATATAATGCGTTAGTTAGAAATTATGTGCGCAATAACGCTTTTTGTGTAACATCCACCGATTATGACGCGCGATCACGCAAAATTAAGCATGTAGCTGAACCTTCGGATGATGATGATGCTGTCAACAAACAATATGTTCAACAAAATTTACAGATTTTAAAGAATGGAATTGTGGAACTTAATAATAATGTTCAGCAGAATGTGCAGAATTTAAAAGATCAACTAAATGAACTGAATAAGAAAATAGAAATACTACAGAGTAGTCTACAGGTTGTGGTAAACACGCTCCGCAATAAATTTATTTGCGGATGAACAGAATTAAACAGCTGCCGTTGCCGTTTGCCGTTTGCCGTTTGCTGTTTTCGTTGCCGTTGCCGTTGCTGTTTCTATTGTTAATACCGTTTTTTGTTATCGTTTTCGGTGTTGCTATTGTTCATATTTATGAAAAAATTTTTTTAATAGTGCAGTAAATCTCATAGCTTTAAAAATGTCAAAGAAAATAAGCTCAGAAATACTACAATTGGTAAACGAATTGCATACACCGGCGAGAAGAAATTTTTCTCGAAGGCGTGTCATAGTGCGCGGGTATGATGACTTGTGGCAAGCTGATGTAGTCGAGTTGCACCCATACACACGTGTCAACCAACGTTACCACTACATATTCACCGTTATCGATGTGCTGAGCAAGCATGCATGGGCTGTACCGTTATAGACAAAAAGCGGTATCAAAGTTGCAACAGCGATTGCAAAGATCTTTCGCAATAATAAAAGATGTCCGAATAATCTTCAAACTGATAAAGGAAAAGAATTTTACAACGCAAACGTACAAAAACTCTTGAAAAAACATAATATTAACCATTATTCTACATACACTGTAATGAAAGCGTCAGTTGTCGAACGGTTTAATCAAACGCTTAAAAACGCTATGTGGAAAATGTTTACACTCAATGGAAATTATAAATGGCTTGATTCACTGCAGTAGCTCGTTTTGGATTATAATATGCGAAAACATTGAACTATTGGTATGCGATCTGTCGATGTTACCACCGCAAACGCAGGCAAACTCTTGGCAACGGCCTATAGCCGCCTAAAAATTGCTGCTCCAGCACGGTTTAAAACTGGTGATTCAGTACGTGTTAGCAAATTCAAAACAATATTTGAAAAAGGCTATACACCAAATTGGACTACGGAAGTATTTACAATCGTCAAAGTGCAAAAAACTAATCCTGTGACGTACTTGTTGGAGGATTCTTGTGGAAAACCTATCGCCGGAGGATTCTATGAACAGGAATTGCTTCACGTAAATAATCCTGATGTATATTTTGTTAAAAAAGTGTTACAAAAACGAGGAAATAATGTTTATGTAAAGTGGCTGGGATTTAATAATTCACATAACTCATGGATATGCAAGAATAACGTTTTATAAGAATTTTATATAATTAAAAAAATTTTTTTATGTACAATGTATAATATTGTTAACGGCGACTCAGGCGGCGGCCTCGCTCACACTCGTACACTACGCTGCAGCGCTCTCACTCTCTCTCACACTCACTCCGCGTCACTCCCGCCGTGAAAGAAATAACACAGACTTTAAGAAAAGAATGAATTTAATAGTAACCTCAACGTAACGACAGCGCCCGTCAACGTCACGGGTCAGACTAACAAAATTTTCTTTAAACAACAAGCTGTCCCCTAACAACGGGTGACAGCTAACTTGAGACTCGCGAAATATTCAAGACGAAGCTCTCCATGCCGAACGTCGCCGAGCTCGGACTTCACGCCGCTCCCTAACGGCGGGCTCCGCGCCGTTCTCTATACCGGGCGTAACACTGTCCCCCTCGTCCTTCAGATTGTCGTCCCGACAATCAAGGGGGTTCAGCCAAAACTTTCTTCTCGTGGCGGCTCCTGTTCTAATCTGGGCTGCTGCCCAGAGCACCGAACTCTACCTTCTTCTTCCCGCGAGGTCGAACTCTTCTTCGTACTCCTCCCAGAAAAAGGCCGGCCGAACCTTCTTCAGGACTCGACGACAGAGTTCCTCTTCCTCGCCGATCTTCCTCTCTTCATTCTCTCCTCTTTGCCCTTTCCTCCAGGGAGCTTCTCCATCCGCAACTCCACACGACGCTTCTCAATCTCTTCAAACATGGGGGGGGGAGGGAAATTGTTGTTCAGAATTCTTGCGTGGACCCTCTCGTCTTAAAGACTCCCCAAGTTTCTGTCTCGGCATTTGCCCATCGTCTCACGGAAAACCACACATCAAAAACCGCGAGCGAGACAGTCTTCTTTTCTATCCATAAAGATTTTCTATCCATGATGTCTTGAATTAATTCGAAGGGTTGTGAAAGTGTTTCCAGATGGAACCAGATCGTCGTTTCTTTTCACTTTCCTTTCTTGACCAGCAGACCCTCCTTAAAACGAAAATAAGAGCGCAGAAAAACTCGAAACAAATAAATTTACTTATTTCCTAATTTCCTTCGGAGGTTTCGTCAAAAATCGCCTTGAGAGTTTTAGCTCTCTCAAAAGCTTCCTTTAATCCTTTAACCGCTTCCATTTGAAGCGATCTTTTAATTCGCACGTCCGAAATCGCTGAAATAAATTGCGCACAAGCAATTTTATCCCTAACCACTTCCGTACACTCGGAATACGCGTACCGCGCCAATTTCTCTAACTCCGAACCGAATAAAGCGAAATCTTCCCCGAATTTCTGTATTCGGTTTGTGAATACCGAATAAGAATTTTGAGAGAACCGATTTTCCCCGAAACGCAATTCCAACTTAGATTTTAAATCCTCGAATGTGAAATTCGTCAAATCCGCGAGCGACTCTAGTACGGAACGAGCCTTTCCTCGGAAGCAAGACGCGAGCGCCAAAGATTGCTCCCGCACTCCCCAACAATTTGCACGCGAAACTAGCTCAAACTGAGCCAGGAACTTCTCCAACGGAGCCGTTCCGTCAAAATTATCGGGCTTCAATCTTAACCCGACCCCCGCCGGAAAATTTCCGCGACCAAAACTACTCCCGTCCCCCTGTTCATTCGGAACGCCAGTAAATCCCACCGGAACGCGTGGGCCCCTCTACCCCCACGGCCGGCACGCTGCACGGACCCGCTTCCGCGTTAACTACTGCGGAAGAAATCTTAAAACAGAGGGACTTAACTCTGTAATTTGCTGTTGCATCCGATGAATGACGTCATCTCTCAGCCGGATCTCCGCACGCAGCCCGTTCTCCCGCTGCTGCTGCTCCGACCGCAGCTGTCGCACCTCCCCGAGAAGAGCCTCCAAAGTGCACTCCTCCGCGGACACCGGTCCCCCCTGATGCGACCGTCTCCTCTTCGTCGATTGCGGCATGATCCCGGACGAGCCTCCAAAATTGTTACGCACGGCGACTCAGGCGGCGGCCTCGCTCACACTCGTACACTTCCTTGCAGCGCTCTCACTCTCTCTCACACTCACTCCGCGTCACTCCCGCCGTGAAAGAAATAACACAGACTTTAAGAAAAGAATGAATTTAATAGTAACCTCAACGTAACGACAGCGCCCGTCAACGTCACGGGTCAGACTAACAAAATTTTCTTTAAACAACAAGCTGTCCCCTAGCAACGGGTGACAGCTAACTTGAGACTCGCGAAATATTCAAGACGAAGCTCTCCATGCCGAACGTCGCCGAGCTCGGACTTCACGCCGCTCCCTAACGGCGGGCTCCGCGCCGTTCTCTATACCGGGCGTAACAATATATAATATATAATGTATAATGTATAATGTATAAAAATTTTTTACAACAGTATTTTATAATGCCCCAATGGTAATGTTTCAATAAAATCCTGTATAATATATCGTTTATCATCATATGGACTTAAAGCAGTTTTTTTCTCACGTATAGTATACACTTCGTGCAGCTTAGATCTTATACATGTTACAGAAAAAAGGCGCCGGTGGTTGTTGGCTTCACGCAAATACCACGGCATCCAGACAAGCAGCAACTAATATGATGAAGAAATCCTTGGATCGTACAGAGGATTGCTCGGTAAAAAACCGGCAGCGAGGAAAGACTGCGTCTTGCTCCCTCCTTCTCAAATGTATGCGCAAAAAAATGTGTGCGCAGCTCGAAATTCCGCAGGCAGCCAGAATAATTTATAGGCCGTTTA
Source organism: Cardiocondyla obscurior (assembly GCF_019399895.1). Classification (NCBI taxonomy): domain Eukaryota; kingdom Metazoa; phylum Arthropoda; class Insecta; order Hymenoptera; family Formicidae; genus Cardiocondyla; species Cardiocondyla obscurior. Next base: position 2,696,037 of record NC_091888.1, on the reverse strand, counting down.
ATGAGAAGGGTTTTGGCTTCTTCTTCTCGATACTGTACCAAGGAGAGAGTCCTCGGTAATCCTTCAAGTGATTGACTTTGGTCGTCCAGCGATTGAACTGCTGGAGAGTCGTTCCTTAGTCGCACGTGTTACTTAAACTCGGGGTCACCAATGTGAGTACTGTGGTAAGGAAGGAATCCCAGTACGCCACTATTACGTTGATACAAAGTATCTTCTCAACTTAGCAATCACTAATATATTTGATTTAACAAAAGGTTGATACAGTATAAATGTTCTCACTGCGGAGATCGGTAGCTCTCTGTGCTAACTTGAATAAACGTGTCTGTCTCCAGGGTATATATATGACATAGAGAGGAAACTCACGCGTTGCTATTCTAGAAATCTAACATGGCGCGCGATAGGGAATTTATAGTCCCTGCATAGTGCCTACACGATAAATCAATCCGCACCATTTAGCGACGCGAAAACGAAAGGGACATTTTTTGAGGCGTAAAAATGACGACGGAGAATCTTAATAATTTTACTCTTGTAACCAAAATTAACATCGCGATATCTTTATTTATAGACAACGCAGCAAAATAATAAAAAGACTTTTATTATATAAGTCGACCCTAATCTATACAATATGCCTATTAAGAAAGCGATTGGTTGAGCCGTTATTGAGATCCGGTAATTTACGGATTTTTCAAAACGTCGTCTCGCGTAATAGAGGCACGACAGTGCCTCGCTGCGCCTATACTTGGCGCGAGGCACTGCCGTGCCTCTTGATTTACCTTCTAGATTTGATAAATTTGTCTATAAATTGCATAGCTTGAAAATAAATAAATCCTCGTCTCGTGGGAGCTTTACTTCCACTTCTGGTTTCATTTTGTCGCTTTTTCTTTTCTTTAGAATATGCTTCTCTCAATCGAGTTCACCGGTTACAGCAAATACTCGCTAAAATGAATATGTAGTAAATTTACAATTATAATAATCAAATAATTAGTTAAAATCAGTATTTAGTTTTAGTAAAAAGATTGAATGAATAATTTATTACTAATATTGTTACACATTACAGAATAAACCTACGAGTTGTGCCCATAATAGATGATAGTTCCAACCACGAGTTTTCTTTCTTTATCACATCGCGATAATCCTTGCTGCTACTGTCATATAAATGTGGATAATTTTGAACTAAACTTATTGGACAATCATCAAATAATTTTTTTTTTTCATTCTCAAGGAATATTTCACTGTCAGGATTTTCATTTTCAACGTCATCATTTTTTCTATGACAATAATCGAAGTGATCGTCAGTCATGACAAGAGTCAACAACAGAAAAAGAATCATCAGTATAACATTAAAATAAATATTAGCTGTGCGTAGAAAGGAATATGAAACTTACCAATAAACTCGCAGAATAAAAAATAAATTTTAAGTGAAACACAACAATTCAATGTCCATAATTGTTGAATAAAGTAAATAACCTGTGTTGCGAAAGGAAATAAAGTCTAAACACGCGCTATTTACGATCACAAATTAAATTATATTTACAAAATTTATACAATATGTACAAGTCCCGCAACTAGCCCGCACAGCTAACGCGAATTACTCCGTCGGTTTGCTATCGCGACTTTCGCTTCTATCGCCGAGGCACTCGGACCGGTTTTTTTAGCGTTCGCACGACGCACTCTGTTTCGCGACTGCTCGGCGGATTCTCTGGCTCCTCGAAAACGCTCTCCGACTCCAGGAATCCACCGACCTTTTCCACGAAATACAAACAGCTCGAACGACTCGTGTTGCCAAACAGAGCTGTTCCCAAGCCGCGAATAGATGCCAGTACAAAGAATGATCAATAATCAAAAAAGCGAAAACACGTCGCGAGGTCGGCTGGCCGATCGCGGTCGGCCCAGCCACGCGGAGCAGCGATGATCGATCGCGAACAACCTGCAACAGAAAAAGATTAATATAACTTTAAAATAAATATTAGCTGTGCGTAGAAAGGAATATGAAACTTACCAATAAACTCGCAAACGAAGGATAAATTTTAAGTGAAGCACAACAATTCAACGTCCAGAATTGTTGAATAAAGTAAATAACCTGCTACAGAAAAAGATCAGTATTAAAATAAATATTAGCTGTGCGTAGAAAGGAATATGAGACTTACCAATAAACTCGCAGACGAAAGATAAATTTTAAGTGAAGCACAACAATTCAATGTCCAGAATTGTTGAGTAAAGTAAATAACCTGCAACAGAAAAAGAATCATGTGTATAACATTAAAAGAATCATTAGTTAATTGTATGTAACGAAACATGTCGTACTTACTAAGTGTAAATGAATTACTGCTATAATCCATTGCAGTGCCTTCAATCGCCTTGAATCGTTTGATGAATTTATCTGAAAATTATAAGATAATGTATTTATAATGCAAATAAAAGAAATTTAGATGCGGAAGCAATCTAACCTAGAAATATTTTGTGTCGGAAACTGGGGCAAATTGTAGAAGTAAGATGTAATATAAATTAATTTTAATTTTAATTTTAATTTGGTTAATAAACAATATCAATACTTACATATTGTTGCAAATCAAAGTATTCTTGTTCTATTCTTCGATATTTTCCAAAGTACCATCCAGGACGTATTTGCCATATTACAGCTATAACGGAAGTATGCTTATGGCCATGGATTATGGCTTTTTATGTAGATTGGAATATCGTGCTTCCATACGCACGCGCAGTAGGTTTTTGTCATCTGCTTATGGCTTTGCCATTTTGTGTGCTTCCAGCTTTACGCGGTCGCGAGTCGGCAACGCGGTGTACCAAGTAGTCTGCAATGTCCGGCGCCGGGGGGTAAAGACCGGTCGAGGAAGGGCTCGAGAGCGCCCGAGTCTTGGAGGCAGCGGTTTCGAAGGCCGGGTGAGCCCGGTCGCTGAGAGGCTCGGGAGCGCCCGAGTCTCGGTGTCGAGGTATCAGTCGCCGGGAGAGCCCAGTTGAAGAAAGGTTTGGAAGCGCCCGAGTCCTGGAGACAGCGGTGTTGAAGGCCGGGTGATCCCGGTCGAGGAAAGGCTCGGGAGCGCCCAAGTCTCGGTGTCGAGGTATCAGCGGCCGGGAGAGCCCGGTCAAAGAAAGGCTCGGGAGCGCCCGAGTCCTAAAGGCAGCGGTTTCGAAGGCCGGGTGAGCCCGGTCGCGGAGAGGCTCGGGAGCGCCCGAGTCTCGGTGTCGAGGTATCAGTCGCCGGAAGAGCCCAGTCGAAGAAAGGCTTAGAAGCGCCCGAGTCCTGAAGGCAGCGGTGTTGAAGGCCGGGTGAGCCCGGTCGCGGAGAGGCTCGGGAGCGCCCGAGTCTCGGTGTCGAGGTATCAGTCGCCGGGAGAGCCCGGTCGAAGGAAGGCTCGGGAGCGCCCGAGTCCTGGAGGCAGCGGTGTCGAAGGCCGGATGAACCCGGTCGAGGAGAGGCTCGGAAGCGCCCGAGTCTCGGTGGTAGCTGTTTCGGTTACGAGAGCTGGGTGAGCCCGGTCGATGTAGGCTTGAGAGCGCCCAAGTCCTGGAGGATTAGTTGCTGGAGTGCTCTCCAACAAGGAAAAAGTACTTCTCTCGCGTTCGGACCGACTTATATACCCGATGGCTTGAGAGTCGAGGAAACCCCCTCCCGAGCGTTCTGTGGCGGTGCGCGGTACGGGCGGCCGGTCGGCCCGTGTCACCAACTACGACGGTCCGCGCTACACGCCGCGGGCGGTTGGTCGGCCCGCGTAAAATGAAAGATTGGCGGTTACCGCGCGAATTCCTAGGCGATTGGTGGTGGTCGCGGCGCGGGGTTTGAATGTCAAGCTAGTTCGTGGCCTCTGGCCACAACATTTTTTTTTTTAACGCTTAATGTAATTTTCTCGTTTTAAATATGTTTAAAATTTATTTATTGTTAAGACCTATTCCTTTCTCTTATTTTGTTATTGTTTCTATTAATTCACTAAATTTGTTTCTATATTTTAAATGTACTTAACTAATATTAAATTTATCAATTTTTATAATTGAAAATCCAGAATCAGTTATTTCGAAATAATCTAAATATCCTTTGTTTGCAAAAAATCACCTCTGGTTCTGTTCCAGGGAATAAGAATTAAATTTCTTTCCCTAAAAAAAACCGAAATAACGCGCTAACTCTATCTCACAATTAACTTGAACCCATTCCTAGCGCGTTTACGTGTGGCACTTCAAAGCACGTACCACGCAAGGATCAGTAGTTACGTCACTTTCCAAAATCTTTTCCTCTTTCCTACCTGCTCTTGAGCCTTTCCCTAAGCTACCGAGGAGCGGTAAACAACCTTTAAAAATACTTCCATTCCTGACCTAACAGTACCCATGGTAACTTTTAAACAAAATAATTGGGAAAAATTCAAAAAAGCTACGCATTGTCATGTGTGTGAAAAACCGTTTGCAGCTGATGATACACGAGTACGCAATCATTGTCACTTAACTAGACGATACGGAGGACCTGCACACTCAAACTGTAATATAAATTATATAGATTCAAATCGTATTCCTATAGTTTGTCACAATTAATCAGGTTATGACGCACATTTTATCATCAAAGAAATATCTACAGCCTATGAGGGATCAGTAGAGCTGCTTCTCATTACAAAAGATAAGTATAGATCGTTTACAAAAAATGTGAAAAGTACTACTGATGCGAGAAATGACTGTATAAAATTACGATGTATTGATTTATTTATTTTTTTTAATACTAGTCTTGAGAAATTAGCATCTTTTTTTAATAAGGATAAACTGCGAGTGTCACGATGCGAATTTTCTAATTTAAGCAATGAAAATTTTGATTTATTAACACGTAAAGGTGTCTTTTCATATGAATATATCGATTCTATTGAAAAGTTAGAAGACACATGTTTACCACCACGCGAATCGTTTTACAGTTTGTTGACAGATGACATAGTATTCGAGAGCGATTACGCACACGCTGCAGATATCTGGCAACGATATTCAATTCAAATCCTTAGGGAGTACAGCGATTTATATTTAAAACCCGATGTCTTGTTGTTGGCTGACATATTCGAAAATTTTAGAGACAGCTGTATAACGATGTTAAAACATACGAATATTAAATTTGAACTTCTTACCGATATCGACATGGTTATGTTCATTGAACGTGGAATAAGAGGTGGATTGAGTCAATGCTCTAGTAGATATGCTCATGCCAACAACAAGTACACGCAGTCATATGATTTATTGAAACCATCAACATATTTGATGTATTTTCATGTAAATAATTTATATGGATGAGCGATGTGTCAACCGCTACCATATGCAGATTTTCAATGGATTGACAATGCTTCTAATTTTGATGTGATGAGTGTATCACTATATTTACCTGAAGGCCACATTCTTGAGATTGATTTGGAGTATCCGCAAAAATTACACGACGAGCATGCTGACCTGCCGTTCTGTCCAACGCCTGGTAAGCGATAGGACAAACTGCTTGCAACTTTATGTGATAAGAAACGCTAAATCATTCATTATCGCAATTTGCAACAATGTATTCATTATAGCCTTCATGTAACAAAAATATACCGTGTATTACAATTCAAGCAATCTCCATAGCTTCGCGTTTATATAGAACTTAATACAAAATCTAGAACGCTCGCTAAAAATAATTTCGAAAAAAATTTATACAAATTGATGAACAATGCTGTATTTGGCAAAACCATGAAGAATGTGCGTAATCACGTCGATGTGAGACTTGTAACACATTGAGAAGGAAGATTTGGCGCTGAGGCGTTGATCGCAAAACCAAATTTTTATAGTTGTAATATTTTTGCTGAAAATCTAGTGAAAATCTATTAAAATGCATAAATTTGAGGTAAAATTTAACAAACCAATTTATGTTGGTATATGTATTCTTGACATATTTAAGACATGTTTGTATGAATTTTACCATGAGTATATGCAACCTCTATATTATAATAAATGTAAAATTTTGTATACCAATACAGATAATCTCATATATCATATCAAATGTGATGACGTTTACCAAATTATGAAACATAACTTTAACAAATTTGACACGAGCGATTATGCGATTGACAATGCATATGGTCTTCCACTCGTTAATAAAAAAGTACCGAGTTTAATAAAAGATGAAAACAATGGTGCAATTATGACTAAATTCGTTGGACTTCGAGCAAAAATGTATGCTTTGAGAGTCGAAGGTAAAAAAGATACTAAAAATATTAAAGGTGTCAAAAGTAATGTCGTTGCCAAAAAGATAACATTTGATTATTACACACGATGCTTGAATGATGAAATAGAAATGACTCGTCAGTAAACATGTATAAGACCCAAGTTGCATGAGGTGTATACTATACGTGAGGAGAAAACTGTTTTGAGTCCATATGACGATAAGCGATACATTATACCCGGTTCTACTGAAAATTTACCATGGGGACATTACAAAATACCATTGTAAATAAAAAGTTTATATTTGTAGTGCTTGCGCCATCTCGGAGAGAAACTTAGGAACTTTAGATTTATGAGTATTACACTAGAGTCTTTATCTCTACTATTTACAGTATATATACACTTTATCTTTGGTGATTGGTTTAAATGGCGCCCTTTAGGACGTTTTCCACAAAAGGTTGGTTCGGGTCGAGAAGCGAGGTTAAACTCGTCTCTCCCGATAGGATATGTGGGGAACCATCAGAGTGACTCTAATCGGTCCCCACCGTTCATCCCCTGGGTATTTAATGGGCTCAGAGTCGGAAGCCGATGATGTGGCCCATGGATCGTTCTGGGTCCCGGCAGTGATCAGCCGCGGAGCGTGCTGGATGGTTGGCACTGGGACGTCTTCCGTCTGAGTCTCTTGTAACACCGGCAGTGGTCGAGGCGTGCTCAGTATATGGTACCTCGGGCTGGTCAGCCGGTAGGTCCTTATGTCGCCAGGCAGCAGTGCGACCTTGGGAGACTGTGTTAGGCGAGGTGGAGGTAGCCGCAGTGCACAGGGCGCCCAAGGTCAGAGTTCTATCGGTGGCAGCTTTGGCTGTGGCGGCTGCATTACGATCCGGGGGATCCCGGGGACCAGCGGCTGTCCTGGTGGGAAAACTTCCACTTTCAGGATCTTCGGCTTCTCCGGGCTGGTGGTACTGTCCGGCGATTTTTCCGCTGCCGGCTTACTTTTGCCCCGCCCTCGTCTGATCCGTTTCCACCTCGGTGCTCCAGCGGGAAGGTCCACGGAAACCTCAGTCTTCGCCTCAGTCAGCATCGACCTCCCAATGCAAGAGGAACTTCCAATTTGAAAAGCTCTCTGCAATTACAGTCAAAAATCGGCTTTTCGCTAGTACAGGTTTATCTGGCACTATCCTTTCGGATGTGCTCGAGACTCGCTAATTGGCGTGAAGCGAAAACCGGTTTCGGTCCTTCCTCTTATATACAATCCTTGCTGTAATCTGACTCGCGAGAGAATCGCGCTCCTAGCGGTGAGCTTTTAATTACGCGTGGTGACCGGGTTGCCGTTCGGTAGGCGCTTGTGGTGGTATGTACTACCGCCACAATATTCCATACTCATATGTATTATAAATAAAAAATGTTTTTATTTAATTATTAAAATCTTTACAAAACATTATTCTTGTGTATCCATAAGTTATGCGAATTATCAAATCTCAATCACTTTACATAAACATCATTTTCACGTTTTTTAACACTTTTTCAACGAGGTATACATTAGGATTATTTACGTAAAGTAATTCTTGTTTATAGAATTTCCTAGCGACGGGTTTTCTACAGGAATCCTCAAGCCGGTATGTCACGGGATTAGTTTTCAACACTTTGGTGATTTTAAACACCTCAGTGATCCAATTTGGTGTATAACCTTTTATAAATAATGTTTTGAACTTGCTTACACGTACTGAATTACCAGCTTTAAATCGTATTGGAACAGCGGTCTTTATGCGGTTGTAGATCGTCGCCAAGAGTTTGCCTGCGTTTGCGGGGGTAACATCGACAGATCGCATACTAATAGTTCAATGTTTTCGCATATTATAATCCAAAACGAGCTACTGCAGTGAATCAAGCCATTTATAATTTCCATTGAGTGTAAACATTTTCCACATAGCGTTTTTAAGCGTTCGGTTGAACCGTTCGACAACTGACGCTTTCATTACGGAGTATGTGGAATAATGGTTAATATTATGTTTTTTCAAAATTTTTGCACATTTGCGTTGTAAAATTCTTTTCCCTTATTAGTTTGAAGATTATTCGGACATCTTTTATCATCGCAAAGAATCTTTGCAATCGTTGTTCTAACTTCAATACCGCTTTTTGTCTTTAATGGTACGGCCCATGCATGCTTGCTCAGCATATTGATAACGGTGAATATGTAGTGATAACCTCGGTTGACACGTGTGTATGGACGCATCTCGACTACATCAGCTTGCCACAAGTCATCATACCCGCGCACTATGACATGTCTTCGAGAAAAATTTTTTCTCGCTGTATGCAATTCGTTTACCAATTGTAGTTTCTCAAAGCTTATTTTCTTAGACATGTTAAAGCTTTGAGATCCATTGCGCTATTAAAAAAATTTTATAAACAACAGTTGCAATAGAAATAATAATAGAGACGACAATGGAAACTGCAACGGAAATGATAACGGCAACGATAACGGCAACGGTAACGGCAACGGAAACGGCAACAGAAACGGCAACAGAAACGGCTGTTCAATCGTATTCACCATAAAGTGTGTTCAGCACAACTTGTACACTATTTCGCAATATTTCTATTTCTTTATTATGCACCTTAATTCGATCTTTTAAAATTTGTAAACTCTGCTGAACATATTGTTTATTGACCGCATCACCATTTTTCAATCGAGGAATAATTCGCGTTACCAGACCCAGTTCTGTTATTATTTTGCATCGGCTTTTGTAATTTCGCTTTATAATCTAGCAAGACAGTTTCGCTGTTTACGGTCCTTACCTATCGGTGTAACCGGTTAAATCTACACTGCTCAAAAATGATATAGCATAGAAAAATTTTATGCAAAAACTGTCAAACTTTGACTGACGGTAACTCCGCGAAAAAATATCGTAAAATTATAATTCTTTTTTAAATAAAAGTTTTAAATCTCTACTTTAAGATGCTAATAGCAAAGAAACACGGGTTCTACTCCGAGAGCGCCGAGGGGGCGCGGAGTCAGAGGAAAACCCGTGTTGTCAGTGCACCTGTTATCGGTGCACCTGTTATCAGTGCACTTGTTATTATTGCACCTGTTATCAGTGTACCTGTTGTCAAAGCACTTGTTATTATGAGAGGAGGGGGGGGGGAGGGAAAACCCATGTTTGTGAGAGAAGGGGTAACATATGTGTCACCAGGAAAGACGGGAAAGGGGTAACAATGCATCAGATGCAATGCGTCATGCGTTCTCCACGTACGTGTCAAGTTACGCGAACGTTATCATCTTGAAGGTAAGAAATGTGGCGATAAACTGCATGGAATGCTGTGAGAAGAAGATAACACATCGCACGTCACTGCGAGTGTTATTCATCTCACAAATTTTTTTTTTTTTTTTTGTTTTCCGTGGATGGAGAAAATGCAACTTACGCACACCCAGAGCCCGATTTCTCTGGGTAGTGTGGGACTCGCCGTGAAACGTGTGGCCAGAGGCCACGAGCTAGCTTAACATTTAGACCTCGCGCCGCGACCACCACCGATCACCTAGAAATTCGCGCGGTTACCGTCAATCTTTCAATTTACGCGGGCCGACCAACCGCCCGCGGCATGTAGCGCGGACCGCCGTAGCTGGTAACACGGGCCAACCGGCCGCCCGTACCGCGCACCGCCACAGACCGCTTGAGAAAGGGTTTTCCCCACTTTCGAGCCAACGGGTATATAAGCCGGTCCGAACGCAAGAGAAGTACCTTTTCCTCGCTAAAGAGCACTCCAGCAACCGATTCTTCAAGACTTGGGCGCTTCCAAGCCTACCTCGACCGGGCTCACCCGGCTTTCGTAACCGATACCGCTACCGCCGAGACTCGGGCGCCCTCGAGCCTCTCCTCGACCGGGCTCACCCGGCCTTCAAAACCGCTGCCTCTAGGACTCGGGCGCTCCCGAGCCTTCGACCGGGCTCTCCCGGCCGCTGATCTCGACACCGAGACTCGGGTGCTCTCGAGCCCTTCCTTGACCGGCCTTTACTCCTCCCGGCGCGGGACATCGCGGACGACTAGGTGCACCACGTTACCGACTCGCGACCGCGTAATTCTGTCCGTGCGACACGGCCTAGACGGCCTACCCTGTGTACACTGCGTTGCTGACTCGCGACCGCGTAATTCTGTCCGTTCAACACGGCTTAGACGACCTACCCTGTACACTGCGTTACCGACTCGCAACCGCATAATTCTGTCCGTGCGGTCTACTTTGTGCATTGTGATCACAAAACCCTGTCCACGCTACACGGCCTGGCCGGCCCACTCTGTATATATACGACTAATAGGGTAGCGGACCCTCATAGCAAACCGACTCTTCACGTAGACTGTGTTAAAAGATTTAAAATGCTAATTAGTTTTTTCACCGCCGCGAGGACAGCACCTCGTGGCCGATCACCGGCGACAGATCGATATTGATCTGTCGTTTGATATTTTGCCTCCAATTCTCGAAGGCGTTGCCGGCTCGAGTCTCTCAGTGTTCACTCAGCTGTGCCTAGCATCGTCTCGTGTGCAACGAAGTTCTTTGTGCAACTCTAGGAAGATTACTCATCGATCGACTCATCAGGAAAACTCAACCTAACCTAACCTAACCTAACGCTTTGTCTTCAGTGCAACTCATCCAGAGCATCCTCGCCGTGTGCAAACCGCAAAAAATCGTCTGGAAGACATCACCTTGCAGCACAAGGCGTGTTGAACCTCGTGTTCAGTAACTCGGTTGATCTCGCAGCGTGATTTCACGATTAATAGAATTGTGACTCTGTTAAACTCAATGCGGGAATACAAAGACAATAGAAGACTCTCGACTCCAGAATAACTCACTATCGAAAACTCATACTCAATTCAGTGCGGATCTCAAAAGGCGAACACGTGCTCACCTCGTGCCGCCGCGTGGCTCGAACACAAAGGACTGCCACCTGCCTTTTCGTATAATCTCAAACCGGCCACGATCGCGTACCATTCCCGCGGCGTTCTGTAATTCTCATTTTATATTTTTGTAAGCTCAGTTTTAATACAGACCGTGTATAAAAATCAAACTTATAATATGAGTTTTACAAATGAGAATTACAATTAACGCCGCGGGGATGTTACGCGGTCGTGGCCGGTTTATTTAACGCGAAAAGGCGAATGGAAGCCTTTCGAATATACGAGTTATGCGGAGACACGCGTTGAGCACGTGGCCGGTAGATGAGATCCGCACAGAATTTAACAATGAGGGTCACGCTTGAGTTAGTCTTTAAATTGATATCTGTCTGTTTAAATGTTTTTGAGAGCTCGCACTGAGTTTAAACAATGAGTCACAATTATATTAATCGTGAGTTCACACGCTGCGAGATGTGATGAGCTACTGAGCACGAGGTTCAACACGCCTCGTGCTGCAGGGTGATGTCTTCCAGAAGATTCTTGGCGTGTTGCACACGGCGAAGATGATCTGGATGAGTTGTACTGGAGACAAAACGATGAGTTGAACGATGAGTTGAACGATGAGTTGAACGATGAGTAAGAATTCTGAGAGAGGCACACTGCACGTTGTTGCACACGAGATGATGCTTGGCATGGCTGAGTGAACACTGATAAGCCTCGAGCCGGCAACGCCTTCGAGAATCGGAGGCAATTATCGAACGACGGATCGATATCGATCCATCGCCGGCGATCGGCCACGAGGTGCTGCCCCCGCGGCGGTGACATGATTAATTATTAAATTGAAATCTTTTAACAGACCGATAGTTTCTTTAATTTTCTGTTAATTTACTTTTTTTTTGTTTCATTTTGTATTAATTCTGTTCCTATTTTCGTTTATTTTATAATAAATTACTTTATTTTTGTGTTATGCACGTCTCGGTTCTTTAACTCGTACCCCGGTTCTTGACGAGCTTTCCACCGACGAAATTACCGTGTTACAAGCGGCTATACCGTACTAAAAACTTTACCGCAAATGAATATTGACGACACGAGAAACGAAAATGGCGAATGCTACTCTCACGCGGTCTCAACGCATACTGACAAAAACGCGGTCTCGAAACGTACTGACAAAACGCGGTCTCGACACGTACTGACGAACACGTGTGAGGAGATAAGAAGAATCAGATCGCGGACCAGGCGTTGACACCTCATATCTCCTGATACGCGTTTTTACGCACACGCATGCACACATTTATTCAATTTTAATATTACCTTTAATATACAGCCTCTTCCTCCTCTTCTCTTCCTTCTCCTCCTCCTTCTCTTCACTGCATATTAGTAATAAAAATGTTTGTATGAGAAGATGCGAAAGCGACACATCGTATCATACACATACGCGCGCACACGCACTCACATTTAATGAAGTTTGCGCCGTTTTAAATAAATAGTCTTCTTTTAATTCGGTGCTCTCATCGGAATCAACATATGATTTTAACTTTTTCGCGAGAGAACCGGCGTTATCATCATCATCAAAATTTTCTACGGTTGTGCATTCCGAATTTTCTACTGGATCGTGCAACCACCAGTCACCATTTATCGCACATAGTTCACTTTCTTCTTCTCTTTGACTCCAGAGAAAAGAGGTGGAACTAAATGATGAACGAGGTTCAACGCTCATCTCCTCAAGAGGAGGAGGGGACCCTGGAGGCGTCTGAGGTTCACATCTCTCCTCAAGAAAAAGAGGAAGTGAACCAGGAGGCGTCTGCGGCCATATTCGTTGCTTCTCTAGTGGAGGTGAAGCAGGACTCTCAAATAATGATGAGCGTGGTGATGCGCAAAATCCCACACCTCTCTCCTCTAGCGGAGGTGAGGCAGGACTCTCAAATGATGATAAGCGTGGTGATGCGCAAAGTATTACGCCTCTCTCCTCTAGCGGAGGTGATGCAGGGCTCTCGAGAGGTGGTGGTGATAAGCGAGACAAGCTTTCACACTCGGAATGCTAAAAAATGGTTTTTTTTTCACATCAAAATTGTATACCCAGTTAATGCGAACTGTATGTATGACACTAAAAACGACGAGCGCGAATTACCGAACTGTATGGATCCATAGCCAACGATGTACTACTGGTCGTGAGCTGTAAAACACAAAAACGTTTTATAAAAAAAAATGTGATGGGGGGTGTTTGAATCATACAACGTAAAAGATAATAGAAGTAAAACGTTTTGCACACGCAGGTAATGTGACCGTTCAAATAAGAACTGTTACACACCTCCGTGTAACAAAACAAAAAGATTGATTGCAAGTATGTTATAAAGAATCGTGGGAGCGGTTGCAATATCTGGAAATCAGAATGGGAATAAAAGAACTATTAAATGTGATATAAATGTTAAATGTGATATATATATATTTTAAAAAGGGAATCATATTACAATGGCTAATATATATCGGTTTAATCTCTCCACAATGGCTAGTATACAGTAAAAAACAATAGTATATGTTAGTAGCTATGTAATTTATGCAACTCTCTTTGACGCTGTGACCACCAATTGTACAATCTAAATACAATTTGCATCGCACAATGTGTAACATGATGACCGCACTATACTGTGTTAATACTATCTAAAACAGTTAAAGATTCGATGTCATCGTAATCAGCGTCTATGGTTTCAATGGTGTAGTTTCCGTTAAAATCAAAGTCGAGCAGATCTATTAACCATCCACGTTTTTCATGTCCTTTGACGTATATCTGGCGTGATAACACATTACAGTTATCAGTGTCATCGCTCCACGTATCAGTTATAGCCGTTGTAATCAGAGTCTTCGCAAGGTGATATGGGACGATTCCATCCTTCCAAGACAACCCATGATAATTTTTCATTAGCTACGAAATGCATGATTTATCAGATTTCGTGAGAAGATTCCACAGTACAGGACTCTCAAAAATGTAGTGAGCGAGAATAGTACCTCTTCTTAGCACAGCTTCTTCTTTCACAACAAATTTTTGTTCAACATGGAATCCTTGCAGATCAACAAACGGTGGCACAATCATGATGAACGTGAGCTTAAAACGTGTATAAACGTGAGCTGGAAACGCGTATGAACGTGAGCGGGAAACGCGTATGAACGATACTGATGAAATTCTCACTCTTTATACCACAATAACTGCTGACTGATACATTTTACATGATATTGCGCACAACGTTGGACAGAGGGCAATATTCAACAACACGATCATGTAAAATGAGACAGTATGCAGTAGTATTTGCAGGCACATTTTCTTTACACTCGAATTCTAATAGCACGTCCACAGTGGCACTTTTTATTGACTCATTTTGTCGAGAGCAATCAATAACAACAAATGGTCCATAAGATAGAAATGTTCTTACACTGCAAAATGCCTCATAACAATTGCAACCATAATAAGCTTTGCAAAAACGTGTATACATATCATAAAGAATAGCATATCTGTTTTTGTTAAAATCTAAGTTTAAGTCATCATATGGATAAAATTCAGAGTTGAGATACAGTTTTACGTTCGTTAGCGTACAGTCATCGAAGATAGATGATCCTTTTGACATAACATTCTTGCGACCAGTCTGTAAAGCAAAGATAAGGTATCGAGGCTTCTCAAATTGCGTTGCAGCTTTAACTGCCCATGAATGTTTTGTTGTACTCTGCAAAAGAGGATATTTATACAGGTCCCACGAGCGGAAACTTATACTTAAATATTGTCCACGGTCCAAAGCTCGCAGTAAAGATAGCTTATTGACATTATTTAATGTAACATGAGGCATCCGTCACTGTACTTTATGTAACTCAATTACAGACTTAAGCTCAGAATTTCCTTTTATTGAATTATTGTCATTGCGGGCACGTATCAAAATTAATTCGTGGCGAGCGTTGATAACTACACGTTTATAATTTTCACAGAAGTCTAATAATGCGCGAAGGGGCACGCAAAAATTAAAGAATCCAGATTTAGGTGTTGGACCATCCCATCCAGCATTTTGCATCAGCATAGCACTATCAGACGTGAGTAATACATAATTTTTCAAAGAGCTTGTAATTCCAACATTTCTGTTGCGATCAATTTTAACACCATTGAGTTTATAACGAAGTTCATCGAACATAAACGCCACACAATTATTTCCAAGTGTAGCCGTAAATGTATCATTAGGTTTTTTTATCTGCAATTGTTCTTCAACGTAAATATAGCTCTCACATGGTAATGTGTATAAATCTTGATGTTTCATAGGTATTCTTATCTCATCACTATATCCAAACGTAGTGTTAGCGTATGGATTGTATGTATAAGTGTCAATTTTTACAATACTACTGTCGAAGATTGGCGCACCTTCAATGGTTAATATTTCAGCCATTTTAAACGTTGCGTACAAGGAAACCAAATGATTTTAAAAATTCAATGTTCGATGCTGTAAGTTTCTTTTTTGGTAAATGAGTTCCTCTGTTGTAAACTATATTACTAGACTGCTTCACTCGCGGAGTTTCATGCAAAACGAGCATTACTGACTACACTTGTTTTCGCACATGTAGTCTCACAGTAATTTCTTCACCATGAAAATCCAGCAAATGTCCGTACTGATCCACAATGCGAATCGTCAAGTCCGTAATGCTTTGTACGACGATCGGAAGGTAAATGATATGTGTTGGTGTTTCCGATATCTTATATCCTGGTGGAACGTTGGGTGAAAATTCATGAATTGCGTGTACACGTGTGGCGTTGCTATACGCACCTTCAGTCACATTACATTCTATGCAAATAATGTTAGTATTGATGATATTTATCGGAGCATCGGACTCATGCGAACAATGAGGTTCGAGTATACGATTAGATGAGAATCCTAGCAATGAACCAATAGTGTGAGATTTAGTGAAATTTAGTCGATATGCACACTTGATTTTACTCTTCAACGTATTGTTATTAGCTCGAATTAATAATGGGTTATCATTATCATCATCAGTGTTGCGTGTTATGGTTTTTTTTCGCAGCATCAACGGAACGATGTTGTTTGAGTGCCCGCCGCAAATATGTAGCAATGTCATGCAGCTCGTACGACCCGTCAGGAATAATTATCTCCGTGTCATTATCAGTAAAATAAAACTTATTATTTGTTGAGTTTACATTAGGTATCGTGTAATACGTTTCAAAATCTGTTAGTCCAAGCTCATAGTCACTATCGCTTAAATCCACTGGAGGAAAGTAACTCACCGCCAGGATGCGACTCTTTCCCGAAAGCGTGAACGTCAGCGACATGTTTGATACTGACTGTAGACAGCCTAATACATATCCTTAAAATGTTTGTCAACTGCTCGTAGAAAAAAAAGACACAATTGTCTACAGTTGGTTTGATTGTAACGCTGATATGGCGAGCGATTATATTCGATTCGCGTTGTATCATTACCTAGATAATGTACAAGTTCCCGCGGCGGTCGAAGATTACCAAAGCTATCAAAATACATAGCGTGATTTCCTTTCTTAGCATATGCCACCTAATGAGTACCAGATCCATTGGCATTATCCAAATTTACGATGCCGCTTTTGTTGCGATATACTCCTCCAGCTGGTAATGTGTTACGCATAAAAACACCTCTGAAATATGGAATGCGCATGTGTTTTGCCAACTGTCGCAATTGTATATCTGTAGTGGTGCCTTTAGGAATTTTTAACGTCGCATCGACGTTTTTTTTTTCCTCTAATTCTAGTTTTACTTTTTTTCATAACACCAGCGCCACGTTTGTATGGAGCTAGATAAACTCCACGACCTTCCCTAGCGTGATTATGACGTTTCATCTCTTCAAGCTGACGTTGCATTGTTTTCTTATCATTTACAGCCTTGGCGATTCCCGCAGCACCGCCAGCAAGCGAATCGATCACTCCTAGTAATGGTAGAAGCGGTATAACGCCACCACGTTTAGCGACCGGAAGTCCTCGCTTTTTCACTGTTTTTTTAGCATTCTTCTGCTTTTTACCACGTAAGCCCATACCAAGTTTTGTTTTAGTCGTTATCGCAGCCCAAACAGTTGTAGCAGCTGCTTTTTCTCCAAAACTTGAATTTTTTGCGTGAAGATGGTGTAGCGCTCTATTTGCAAGAATATTATCAGCCACGTGTCGTTCAGCGAGATTGTTACTACGCATAAGCTATATCGTGTTCGCGACAGGCTTCGTCTAACGGATTAATACCTTGATCTCCCCTCGCGAGACGTTTATCTAATTGAGTTCCCGGTCCACAAAATCGATAGCCTGGTATATGCAATTCAAAAGGAAGTGAGTTAATCGCGCTGTTTAACAAACCTCGTCCAAATTTCTTTAACATTCGGCAAAATTTTTGTCAACGGCGCTGGACCGTCAATATGCGTTCGGTAAATTATAATGCTTCAAACACCTGCGATATTGTTGAATCTCCACATCAGCTTTTAAATATTCTGGAAGTTTATCCCACAGATAATCTATATGTTGGTAAAACTGTTGTAACAAAAGAATCTTTGGAATATATCGTAGGTGTTCCGCGGTTAAGCTGCAAATATTGCTGTTGTCCGACAGGAGCAAGAACATTTTGAATACTGACCGTATTGAATGTAAGCATCGCTATAAATTAGATAGCGTATGTATCATTCTTTTCATATTGATGATAGACCACGGTTCATGCAACACGCAATTGAGTTGCATGATGCGGTTTGCGCGACAAGCGCCACCAATCAAGGTGGCTAATATAGATAACAAATTAACATCTGAGAAAAAAGTTCGCAAGCATGGAAGTATGCTACCAAGTTCCATTCGAGGTATCATTTGCGGTCCATCGAACTGTGGTAAGACGAACGTGTTGATAAGCCTGTTGGAAAGTCCGCACGGTTTACGATTTGAAAATATTTATGTGTATTCGAAATCACTACAACAGCCAAAATATCAATATCTTGAAAAGTTATTAGCACCGATAAAAGAAATAGGTTATTATACATTTTCTAATAATAGTGATGTGATTCCACTGAGCGATGCTCTTCCAAATTGAATCTTTATCTTTGATGATGTGACATGTGATAAACAAAACGTTGTAAGAGAATATTTTGCTATGGGCCGACACGCAAACGTCGACAGTTTTTATCTATGTCAGACGTATGCAAAGATACCGAAGCATCTTATACGCGACAATACAAATTTAATAATTTTATTCAAACAGGATGGAACAAATATGAAGCATGTATACCATGATCATGTAAACACTGACATGTCTTTTACAGAATTCAGTAATTTGTGTAATATTTGTTGGCAACAACAGTATGGATTTGTAGTGATTGATAAGGATAGTGCGATTTCAAATGGCCGATATAGAAAGGGATTTAATGAGTTTGCACTATCATAACACAATCAGACATCGTTGAAACGTCCATCGAGTAAGCTGTAACAATCTCGATATGAAAGATAGAATTGAACGTAAAGATCGGGAGAAGATAGTGAAGCAAATCGCTCAAACGAGTGATGCAATTCGCAAAAAGTATCAAACTCTCAAAACGGGGAGAATGGACGAGAATATCATGTTGGAGCGATACTTTAAACCTATCATTACACCTCTAAAACAAATTGTTGAAAATACTGGCGGAAACACCGAAGTCGAATTAGTTATACCAAAAAATGAATCAACACCAAAACAGAAATGACTAATTACAGCTTCTCCGATATCACTATCTGATTACGAAAACGGATTATCGTCAGAACGCAAACGTCGATTAAACGCCTCATCGTTGATAACAACATCGAGTGATGATGATAATGATGATGAACACGGATCACCGCCGAAAC
The DNA here is from genome assembly GCF_019399895.1 of Cardiocondyla obscurior. Taxonomy (NCBI): domain Eukaryota; kingdom Metazoa; phylum Arthropoda; class Insecta; order Hymenoptera; family Formicidae; genus Cardiocondyla; species Cardiocondyla obscurior. The sequence continues at coordinate 2,677,137 of NC_091888.1, read as the reverse complement.
GGAAACGTCAGTTAAACGCCTTATCGCCGATAATAGCATCGGCTCCGATGAAATCGACGGTAAAACGTTTACATACTCAACCGATATCATTATCTGAAGATGAATATGGATCAACACCAAAACAGAAACGGTTAAACGCTACATCAACTCCACTTAAATTAATGACAAAACGATCGCATATCTCATCGTCGTCATCGTTGAATAAGGCATCAACGAGTAAACATCAACGAAATGTAGCACATGATGTTTCACATGCTCATTTCATTGGCGATGTTTTTAATCATACAGTCGTGTAAAAATCGCAGCTCCAACGCGATTTAAAGTGGGCGATTCTGTACGTGTGAGTAAATTCAAAACGATATTTGAGAAAGGTTACACGCCTAACTGGACCACAGAAGTATTTAAAATCGTTAAAGTGCTGCAAAACTAACCCAGCAACATATCACCTGGCGGATTCTTTTGGAAAACCTATAGCGTGAGGATTTTACGAACAGGAGTTACTTCGTGTGAAAAATCTCGATGTATATCTCGTTGAAAAAGTGTTGCGAAAAAAAGGAAATAATGTTTTTGTAAAATGGTTAGGATTTAACAATTCTCACAATTTATGGATACATAAAAATAATGTTGTATAGTAGATACAGTTTTTTTATTTTACATTTATATACATTATTATATGTAATACATAAGTGTATATAAAACTGAGAAAATATACTAACTTTTTTTTTGTTATTGGGTTGTTCGGAAAGTCATTTCGTGAATAGTTTTTTCGTGTATTTTATAATGTCCCCACGGTAAAGTTTTCGTAGAACCGGGTACGATATATCGCTTATCATCGTATGGACTTGGAGCAATTTTCTTTTCGCGTATGGTATACACCTCATGCAACTTCGATCTTATACACGTCTGCTGTCGAGTCATTTCAATTTCCTCCCGCAAACATCGCACATAATCATCGAATGCTATCGTCTTTGCTACAATATTATTTTTTACACCCTTAATCTTTTTTGTATCACTTTTACCATCGACTCGTAAAGCATACATTTTTGATCTAAGTCCTATAAATTTAGTCATAATTGCACCATTGTTCTCATGTTTTATCAAATCGGGCACTTTTTTTATTGACGAATGGAATATTATATACATTGCCGGGTGCGTAGTCGCTCGTATCGGATCTGTTAATGTCACGTTTCATAGTCTCATATACGTCATCACACTCAATATAATATATGAGACTATCTGTGTCAGTGTACATTACTTTACATTTATCATGATACAATGGTTGCATGTACTCGTGATGAAATTCATATAAGCATGTCTTGGATATGTCAAGAATGCACATACCCACATAAATTGGCTTATTGAATTTTATCTCTAGTTTACGCATTTTAATCGCCACAAGATTTTCGGCAAAAACGCTACGACTGTGAAAATTTGGCTTCCCAATCAACGCTTCAGCACCGAATCTACCTTCCCATTGTGTTATAAGCTTTACATCAACGTGATTGCGTACTTTTTCCATGGTTTTGCCAAATACCGCATTGTTCATTAATTTATATAAATTCTTTTCAAAATCATTTGTTGCTGCAGTTCTAAATGTTGTGTTAAGCTCAACATATGCACGAAGCCATGACGATTAGTTTAATTTTAATACGCGATGTATTTTTGTAACGCGAAGACCATGACGCATACATTGCTGCACGTTGCGATAATGAATGATGTAACGTTTTTTATCGCTCAACGTTGCAAGGAGCTTCTCTTGCCATTTACCGGGTGGCTTATCGCGTGTTGGACAAAACGGTAGGTCAGTGTACGCATCATGTAAACCTTGAGGATATTCTAAGTCGACCTCGAAAATATAACCAACGGGTGAATCAAGCGGTACGCTCAGTATATCAAAATTACTAGCGTTATCAATCCATTGAAAATCCGCATAGGGCAATGGCTGGCACATCGCCCAACCGTACAAATTATTAACATCATAGTATATCTGTTCAAGATTTGAAGTTAGTAATTAATTATGTCACCGCCGCGGGGGTAGCACCTCGTGGCTGATCACCGGCGACGAATCGATATCGATCTGTCCGTTCGATAATCGCCTCCGATTCTCGCAGGCGTTGCCGGCTCGAGGCTTATCAGTGTTCGTTTAGCCGTGCCAAGCATCACCTCGTGTGCAACAACGTGCAGTGTGCTTCTCTCAGAATTTTTACTCATCATGCTACTCATCGTGCTACTCATCGTTCAATTCATCGCTTTGTCTCCAGTACAACTCATCCAGATCATCTTCGCCGTGTGCAACACGCCAAGAATCTTCTGGAAGACATCACCCTGCAGCACGAGGCGTGTTGAACCTCGTGCTCAGTAGCTTATCAGATCTCGCAGCGTGTGAACTCACGATTAATATAATTGTGACTCATTGTTTAAACTCAGTGCAAGCTCTCAAGAACATTTAAACAGACAGATATCAATTTAAAAACTAACTCAAGCGTGACACTCATTGTTAAATTCTGTGCGGATCTTATCTACCGGCCACGTGCTCAACGCGTGTCTCCGCGTAACTCGCATATTCGAAGAACTAACACCCGCCTTTTCGCGTTAATTAAACCGGCCACGACCGCGTACCATCCCCGCGGCGTTATTTGTAAATTCTCATCATTGTAAGAACTTATTTTTATACAATATCAAATAGGATAATGGTTTTGATTGATCATACGACTGTATATACTTGTTGTTGGCCTGTGCATATCGATTTGAACATTGACTTAAGCCGTCTCGAATACCGCGTTCAACAAACATAACCATATCAATATCTGTAAGAAGTTCAAATGTAATGCCAGTATGTTTCAGCATTGCATCTCACGTAAAACCAGGTAATGTATAATAATACGCTGGGTCGAGCCCATAACTCGTTATACAACTATCTCTAAAATTTTCAAATATATTGGCCAACAACAAAACATCAGTTTTTAAATACAGATCACTGTACTCTCCGAGCGATTGAATAGAGAACCGACACCAGATATCAACGGCGTGTGCGTAATTGCTTTCAGATACTGTTTCATCCGTCAATAAACTATAAAATTTTTCACGTGATGGTAAGCGTGAGTCGTCCAACCTTTCGATACAGTCAACGTATTCATATGGAAAAACGCCTTACGTGTTAACAGATTAAAAGTTTCCATCGATAAGTTATAAAATTCACGTCGCGAAAATCGCAATTTATCAGTAGTAAGAAAAGATGCTAATTTATTGAGACTCATATTAAAATATTTAAATGAATCGATAAAACGTAATTTTATACAATCATTTCTATCATCTGTAGTACTTTTAACATTTTTTGTAAATAATATATATTTTTCTTTAGTTATGGGAAGCAACTCTATCGCTCCATCGTACGCTGTTGCAATTTCTTTAATTATAAAGTGTGCATCATAACCTGATAAATTATGAAACACGATAGGAATGTAATTTAAATCCATAAAATTTAAGTTACAACTTGAATGTGCAGGGCCTCTGTATCGACCGGTTAAATGACAATGATCGCGTACTCGCGTATCACCGGATGCGAACGGCTTTTCACATATATGACAGTGTGTTGCTTTATTAAATTTTTCCCACTCGTCTCGCGTGAAATCTGCCATAGGTACAGCGTTCGATAATAGTGTCTTTACATCATGCGCTAGGACTCTTAGTTCCTAGGCAAACCATGCAATACAGTTATTATTACGACGAAACCGATACCGCGATAACGTTTCATCGTATGAGCAGCACACATAGTACCTTATGCTAAATGCCTTGTGATGTTGATAGGCATGTGTAGATGTTGTCGAATCATCATTTACCTTTTCCAACGTGCATTTAAAATCGGCGTAGACTATAAATGGAACTCGTTCTTTCCTTCTGTAGTTGCCAAAAGTTAGCCATTTATCATTATCGGTGGGCAACTTGATAGCACATTCGTTGATATTCTTGCACTCGACGGTATGTTTCTCCATCCTGTCACTCGAACTGAAGTATTGCAGACAGCTAAAAACATATATGTCTTTAAAAATTTATTTATTCAAAAAAAAAAATTATGAGTTGCAGAGACTATCTGATTAAGGTGTGTGCCAGATCCGATTGTAAAATGTTCCACGAGGTCCGGCGATGCACGAAATCGTCGTGCTTAACAGGCAGCACGTGCAAATTTGTCCACCTTACGCAGAATGAGGTGGACGAAGTCAACAACCATGTGCGGCTTATGACAGAAACGGTGTTTCTCGAAGTAAAACGTCTGGCATATTTACTTCGCGAGACGTACCCGCCGGATCAGAGGCCTCACACGTGCACCAAGAATTTTCTTGGAGGTGCATGTGGGAGTGCCTCTCCTGCGATAATGGAACATTCCCCAGAAAGTTGTTTTTTTTTTTTTTTTAAATTAATATTAATTTTTTTTAACTTACAGAGGATAACACGCCAAGATGCAACTTCTGCATGGTGCACCATTTCAAGGGGGTTCAGGCTTTAATTTGTGGTCACTTCTGTTGCACACCGTGCATGATAGTGATACCTTTCTCTATGCAGGGTCAAGTACCTAAACATCTCTGCACGGTGTGCAAACAATGGAAGGTGCAGATAAATTTATGTAAGTATATTTTAAATAAATTTTATTTATTATTTTTAATACATTTTATTTTATATTTTTTTTAATAATTTCTTTTTTTGTTTCAGACAATGACTAAAGACTCCGGAAAAAGACAAGGCAAACTGGAAAGAGACAGAGAAAACGCCGGCAAAAAAATTTTTTAGTTAATAAGTTTAGGTTAAGTTTAATTTTATATTTATTTTTATTATTTCATTTTTATTATTTCATTTTTATTAGTTTATTTTTTATATGTCTAGTTTGTAATTTTTATATTATATTCATTTTTATATTAGACTTATATTCTATTCTAAAGTATTTGCACACATATTTATTAGTTTGTAAGTTTTTGTTTTTAATAATTAAAAGATTTAATAATTAAAAAAAAGATGTTTATACATAAGTAATAAAATATGTTTTAATATAATATTTATTTTATATCTTAGTTTACTACCTTATATACTAAAACGTTATTATAGATAAAACAAAGTAGAAAAAAACTAATGATAAAACATAAAAAAGAAAATTACATAAAAAAATTAAAAAATTGAAAAATGGTACAAATATAAAAAACAACATAAACAAAAAAAACGACACAAGCAAAAAACAATATACGCTAAAACAACATAAGCAAACAAACAATAAACGCAAAAAATATAACATAAGCTACAGCAACTGTTCGTAATTGGATACAGATCGGCATACCGGGCACACAACTGTTAGAATTTGGTACAGACGCGGAGGCCCTTGGCACTTAAGAGCGCATGTATAACAGTACACGTGCCCGCAACTAGACGCCCCGAAAGTGTCCATCACTATTTCAGAATAACACACAATGCACTCCATTTTGTCTTGGTGCCCGATATGCCCACGTTGGCAGTCCGTCCTCGTACATCTGCTCGCCTTGTAATCTCCGCAGATGTTTGTATTTTGGAGAGTGCGTCCCACCTCATACCGCAATTTGCTTGATGTTAATCCAGTGGACTCGTAACGAGCCTGCTCCACGCTTGTTACATGCAAAAATTTGCATTGCGCGTTTGTGCACTTTTTATTGTGATAACTAAAACAATATCTATAAGTGTGCAAAAACGTGCAATAGCTATTAGAGCAGCTGCCTCGCTGGAAATCGCGGTATAGCTGTTGTTTTGCTAAAACAGAAAAATAAATATTATAACATGATTTAAGAAAAATTAAATTATTTTATAAATTGTATCATAATACATACCTTGTTCTCCAAAATATGCCATTTTTTTATTTTACTTCTTGGATTTTACTTCTTGGATTTTCTTCTAAGAGAGATCCTGCAGCTACGGATGTGAGACTGAGAATGAGACATGGTCACATCATCGTCGTCGTCGTCGTCGTCGTCGTCCTCGTCCTCGTCAATAAACAAAGAAAATAGACGCCGGGCCAATGAAAACGAAACGTGATACAAAAGATTCAATGATAAAAGACGCCAAAGATTTTTGTCGCATAGGCGTGTAAAAAGAATCGTCTATATCTAACGAAGGCATCTTGAAACGATTACTAGAAAAGCAGGAACGACACTTGACCAAGAGAAAAACGCAAAAGATTTTTTACAGCATTTGAAGCCCATAAAAAACGCAAAAGATTTTGGACCACACGGGTATATAAAAAAGAATCTAGCGATAGCATGTTACGCATCTGGAGACGATAACTAAAGAATGCGAGTGAGAGCGTGAAAGGGTGTGAGCGAGAGTGCGAATGACACTTGAACGCGATACCGAACGAAGAAATACAAATAGGAGTGAGAGAAATATAACGCAAACGATACATGGTGTTCAAAAGAAAATTTAACTAATGAGGATTTTTTACTGATTATATATTTTAACGATATTATGTTATACGAACGATCGATATGATGCGAGCAATGACGACGATGACGACGATGATGATTGCAATGAAGACGCCGGTGACGTTGGCTTTACGCAAAATTGTCCCTCTGTAATATTAAAATTTTTTACGGCTACTATTCGTACGAATAAAAATATTTTTTATTTTATTTCTCTTTATACTTACAGTAGCAAATAAACACGGGTTCTACTCCGGGAGCGCCGAGGGGGCGCGGGGTCGGAGGGGAACCCGTGTTGTCAGTGCACCTGTTATCAGTGCACCTGTTATTAGTGCACCTGATTTTATTGCACCTGTTATCGATGCACTTGTTATCAGTACACCTGTTATCGATGCACTTGTTGTCAGTGCACCTGTTATCAGGGCACTTGTTATCATGAGTGGAGGATGGGGAGGAAGCACCCACGTTTGTGAGAGAAGGGGGTAACATATGTGTCAGATGCAATGCGTCATGCGTTCTCCACGTACGTGTCGAGTTACGCGAACGTTATCATCTTGAAGGTAAGAGATGTGGCGGTGAACTGCATGGAATGCTGTGAGAAGAAGATAACACATCGCACGTCACTGCGAGTGTTATTCATCTCACGATTTTTTTTTTTTTTTTTTGTTTTCCGTGGGTGCAGAAAATGCAACTTACGCACACCCAGAGCCCGATTTTTCTGGGTAGTGTGGGACTCGCCGTGAAGCGGCTATACCGCACTAAAAACTCCACCGCAAATGAATATTGACGACACGAGAAATAAAATCGCGAATGCTACTCTTACGCGGTCTCAACGCGTACTGACAAAAAAACGCGGTTTCGAAACGTACTGATAAAAACGCGGTCTCGACACGTACTGACGAACACGTGTGAGGAGATAAGAAGTATCAGATCGCGGACCAGGCGTTGACACCTCATATCTCCTGACACGCGTTCTCACACACACATACACACACACATTTATTCAATTTTAATATTACCTTTTATATACAGCTTCCACCTTTCCCTCCTCCTCCTGTTCCTCCTTTTCCCTTCTCCTTCTTCTCCTCCCTCCTCCCTCCTCCTTCTTTTCACTGCATATTAGTAATAAAATGTGTATGAGAAGATGCGAAAGCGATGCATCTTATCATACACACGCACACACACGCACTCACATTTAATACAGTTTGCGCCTCTTAGCCGCCGGATAGCTCTCTCTATCCGACGGCTTCGGTGCAGTAACAGTTGTCGTGCCTATGGACCCGGCGCACAAGTGAAGCGTAGTCATAATTATACGCTTCTCCCCGTACACCGGGTTGTGTTGTAAAAAGTCCCACGACGCGGAACCTATGTCTCTATTATGCGCGGGGCACCAAGCCCACGCCGTGCTCAGCGGGGTGGCAAACCCCAATTCGCGCTGGCGTAAACATTTAAGTAATACAAAACGGCAAATCGGGGCCCTGCACTTTTCACACACGTCGACTTCTACTTCCATCGGCTCCATGGTCATTGTTTAAAATGTCAGAAGTTACTGACGGCTGTAGGCTCAAAGACAAAGGGCTAGAAAAAATATGTGGGGGTAATATAGAGTCATAGCACATCCGAGAACGTAATGTAAGAAACTTTTTATCTCATGCGCAGGTAATGTAACCGTTTGAAAAAGATCTATCACGCAGGTAATGTAACCGGTTGAAGAAGATCTGTTACATACAATTTTAGTCGATGACAAAGACATGGTACGCCTAAGTAATGTGTTTTAGTATAAGTATATTTGTAACAAAAAGCAGTACTAGTAATATGCTGAAAAAGAGATACAATATAAAAAAATTCTAGTAATATAACAAAAGATATCTATCGCGTAGGTAATGCAACCATACCTGTTACATACCTTCATACAACGAGCATCTCGAGAACGCAACGTAAGATTTTTTTATTAATCACGTACCGATAGCAACTATAGAAGCCCGTGGCTTCTCGGAAGATAAGAACGAGATGAAATAAATTAAAATAAAATAAAAGTATGTAACATATACAATTTTAATGAAATTAACGACAAAATACAGTATTTGACGCCTCAAAAAACAATACGATCGATAACAAACGTAATGAGTTCGCAATCAATGAGCACATTTTTATCATAAATGTCATGTAACAATTTAATCGCATCACTTTAATGGTAATAGCATCACGTCGTAAACTAGATACGAAATATTTAAATGTTTCACTAACAGCGTCTACAGTTTGTGATAGAGAGAAATAAACATGCTCAACGCAATGATTAATGTCAAATAGAAATAATACAGTTTGAAGTTTCATATATAAGTGTACAGTGACCGGCAATAATGGCCTGTCGCACTGCGGCGACGGCGGCTCCCGCGCGTGAGGTGGGGTAGTGTGCGTGAGGCCTCACCGCGGATCGCGTACGGCATTTAAAATTGTCTTTCTTAAGACAGAAAACAAAAATTATCCCAAAATTAAATTATACGTAATGTAAAAATATATATTTAAAATATAAGTAACATGAGTATTTAATTTCGATTGTTAAAAGTCGCGAAATGTCTTAAAGTATACGCTAGAATTAATAGCGTACTCTTGCGATATACTTCTATCTTTGTCTACCCGTATAAACACGAACGCGTGCAAGCGAGAGAGCGAAAGTGCGCCTATAATAATTCCTTAGCGTTCACTCATGCTTTCTCTCTCACACGCACGGGTCGCGAGCGAGAGAGAGCATGAGAACGCCCCCCACCAAATTTTCCCCCGTCCTCTCGCTCCTTTCGGCGTTCCACGCCTCACGTACGCGATCCGCGGTGAGGCCTCACGCACACTACCCCACCTCACGTGCGGGAGCCGTCGTCGCCGCAGTGCGACAGGCCATTATTGCTGGTCACTGTACATCTCCTAACGATAATTTGGTTATAGTGTCACTAGTAGTAATATTTACAATTGTTAAAGTTAAATCGCGAATAAACAGTGGTGGTGCTGCAGACGGTTGTTGAACAAAGAGCTTAACGGCCTCACGTTTTTCCATCAACGCTGTCCACGTAGCATGCGGTAGCAGCACAGTATTTCCCTTGGTATCGCCAAGAAGTAATTCCACATGTGATATAAGTCCAGCGTTGATACCAATGTCCAAATACTTGTATGCAGTAGGCGTTAAAGCAAATCTTCTCCCCAGAATACGGTGCGTACACTGCGGTGTGACCAAATTAAATAAAAAATACAATAAATGAATAAAAGAAAAAAAACAGATTTTTCTTATCACAATACTATATATAATACTTACTTCATGTTCCCGGCCAACGTGCTTGGTACTGGAGTGTAAAAATTCATGGTTGCAGCAGTATCTTCGAGACAGTAGAGTCCGTGCATGAAAGTTCGCAAACTGATAACGACACGTCGAGAATATGCGACTTTTATACTAAAATCCCCACCACAGTTATATGCGTCACTAATTAAAAAAAAAAAAAGTCATTAACTGAGGTCATCTCCTTCTCAGTATCGTTGAGGCTGTCCACACATATATTACATGCAACCTGATCATGGGTGCATGTGCGACGTAGCAATTGGAGCGCGGTAACAGCATCACAGTTGTCAGGTAAATTTCGCGCAAAAGTCCAATGGTTTGGATTGCATAAAAAAATTTCACCACACAACCCATTACCAACTGAAATGTTTATGGTGAAGCAAGGATCAAGCATTTGATATCGATCCAGAAATGTATCCACCCACGTATAACAGTTCACTGGATGATAGTAACTTATAAATGGAGGCAAGTCCATTCTGCGGCCGATACAACGTTGAATAGCAAGTTTTAGACCAAGTATTAGATCGTCAACGGAGCAAAGTTTATGTCGTAACGCGGCTCTTTGACCAATCGCTAAGTCATCAAATCTACCCGATTGTATAAATCTTCGTAATTTCGATAACCCGAAGAAATCCGAAACATTATCACGTATGCCGCGAAGAGAACAAAGTTTGCATTTCACTATATGGAGCGGCCACTCGCGATAACTGTGATGCATATCAATCGAAGATCGTCTCACAAACGGATCACAGGTACCCCGGACACCTAGTTCACGATTTCGTAGAAAACGAGTGATGGATTCTTGAGGTTTAAGCGGTGTAAAGTTTGTATTTATCACTTTGAAAAGTTTGTCGGCATCCTCATCGCTACGTCTATAAAACGAATTGTCCTCATATGGTAAAAAATCCATAGTTTTTTGTATATCACAAACACATTTTTTATTGTGAAGCAGTGCAAACAGAACATATGTTGCACGGAAATATTAAATACATTGGTTTATTGCAATTGAAGCACGATCTGCTATATAACGCGTTGTGAGAATTGATCTCATGTCCATGAATAAAAGTCATAGGTCCTCCCAAATCAGAGAATGCGATCATACACTCCGTGCAAACGGCAATAGCTGCACTAGGTGTACCATAGTACACATATATCATGCAATGCTTCGTGCTCGAAGTAAGTGCTTGAATATGCGCTGAATCCAATTCTTGTGAAATATGAATTGTCAGATCGTCACTTTGGTCACTCGCGTAATTACTATCGTTAGGCAATGGAGAGGCGTCGGACTCTGACGATGCTTCAAGTACCACTTCAACAGATGAAGACGAAGATTCATCAGACCACTCCATTATATTCGCAATGAAAGTATAATGATTTAAAAATCATCTAATAGAATTAATAAAGAGACCTAATGTATTTATACTACTCCCACCACTGAGCATAGTATAAATTTTGTAAGTAGCGGGGGCTTTTACAAATCGCAATACCTTATATGGAAACATCTTTCTCGGGGTGAGATTGCAACGTCATAGATGTGAACGTAAGAACCCTCCACAATATCACAGCACGATTATCAAACATGTGGTAAAATGTAATCATTTGACGCGTGCTAAAATGTTAAACATTGATATTCATTACCACAGATGTGCATTGAGGGCGCGGACAATAAACTCCTGCCACATGCTAAAGAGGTAAAATTTTAGATTTGTCATAACAGGCTACGATGTATCTGTTTCTCAAGAGTGAGATTACAGCGATATATATGAAACTGAGAGATTCAGTACGTGCTAAAATGTAAAACATTGATATTCATTACCACAGATGTGCATTGAGGGCGCAGGCAATGAACTCTCGCCTAATGCTAAAAAGGTAAATTTTTAGATTTATCATAACAGGCTACGATGTATCTGTTTCTCGAGAATAAGATTACAGCGATATAGATGTGAAATTGAGAGATTCAGTACGTGCTAAAATGTAAAAACATTGATATTCATTACCACAGATGTGCATTAAGGGCGCGGACAATAAACTCCCGCCAAATGCTAAAGAGGTAAAATTTTTAGATTTATCATAACAGACTACAATGTATCTGTTTCTAGAGAATGAGATTACAGCGATATAGATGTGAAATTGAGAGATTCAGTACGTGCTAAAATGTAAAAACATTGATATTCATTGTCACAGATGTACGCTGAAAGCTCAGACATTTGAGCTCACAATGCGTACTAAAGAGGTAAAATCTTAGATTTGTCATAACAGACTATGACAAATTCTTGTTCTCGAGATGAGATCGCGGTGTCGAAGTAGTTACATATGATATCAATAACACACGTCAATTCTCAAGAAGAGATCAGAGGCGCGTGTTAAAACGAGTATACGATAAAGATATCTTTGTCAACACGGCATTGTCGAGAGAACAAAGCGCTCTTATGAGAAACATATAAAAATCCATAATTGTCATAACACACGTGGTGAATCGTTTTTGAGATGCATATGCGTCACGTTAGAGATATGAAAATGAAAACGTTGACAAAATACTGCGGTATAAAAGTCGCAGAACATATGCGCGAGATTTTAGTATTCTTGTTGGAATCATAAAAAGCAGTATGGATCCTAGAGAGCGAGAGTTGTTAGAGCAAGCTGTACGATTGACTTCACACGAAGTGTTTAACGTATGGGAGCATCGGTGTTGCGAGTATATCGAGTCGTTGGAAGAACACGGGCGAAATAAAAGAGCGTGGTTATCAATTGGCGCACAACAATCATTGATTACTAGTATCGCACGATGTGAAAATTTAAAACATGTAACACGACAACGATTCATTCATGCGGGTGCTGGATATAGTGGACAAGAAGCTGAACTTCATTGGCGTGAAATTGATTCTGCTTTTGAAAATTGTATAGTGACTGATGCTGTTATCAATGTGAAACATATCGAGCCTCGACAGTTCTTAGAAAATGCTGGAAAAATCGTGCTCGAACATGTGCGTTATGTTATGCGCAAACATCATAATGTAAAAGTAAATGCAGTTTTTAATGGTGAATTTGTATCAAGTGATAAAACTGCGAACAAAAGCGTGCACATGAGAAACAGTGAACTTTTTAGCTTATCTGATTTAGAAGAGTGGTATGAGTCGCGTGTCATGGAGCCTATTCTTGTCTCGCTGGATGAGTTTCAAGAACGAGATAGCGGATGGGCGTTATCGCGTATACATAACCCCCCAAAATTACCTTTTTTTAAAAAAAGGTATAAAAAAGCGCAAAGTATAAGCGCGCGAAATTGCGAAATTAAAATAATTACAAAATGAATAAAATTATCCTCAAAATTAGATCCCCCAAAAAAAACATAAAATGTCTACTGTAATATTGAATACTCTCTATTAAAGTTATGAGATTAAATAATTGCGCCAAGAACCTAAAGAATCTAGAAAATTTTAAACAATACAAACTATGTAAAACCGTAAAAAAATAGACCTAGGTTTGTTCTGATGATATAACGTGGTAATGTGAAGAAGGAAAAAACAAAAAATCGTCGTTTTATTTTGCTCGCCCGTTGTCGTTTCGTTTCGCTCGCGCATTGCCGCCTCGCCTCACTCTCTGCGCGCTAACTCCGCCCATTCTCTTCAGAATACTCGTCGGTGCTTGTCTCTCGCTCGCACAGCTCGCAGTTTCTTTGTCCCTCTTACCTATTAATATTTTATTAATTTTCTCGGAAACGAATAAGAATTTTACAAATTGCTATTAAACTTTTCGATTTTTCTCAACGCGTTCTACTTACCATTAAAAATAAAATACACTGGTCTGGGACACCCTGTATGTCCTAATCTAGTCTCACATCTGACTCTGTCTTTGACTCTGATATCTGTTTCATTTATGCAACTTTGAAATCTAGCCACCAGGAGTGCTCGAGAAATTTTTGCGTCGCTAATTACTCGACTTCGACCGAAATCATTGAGCGCACACAGACACAGCCTTTTATTTTTGTGCTAATGTTGCTTAGTATCAAATTTGTGATCGCTGTTTGTATCACGTCCGGTACTAGCAGCGCCTGTATTGTACCTACCTGCGTGTTTATATTAATGAGACTGTTATGTTTTATCTATTACACGATTGAATCCTGCAATCCCGATGAGCGCTCTGGACGAAACTCGCTAAGCTGATATTTGGTCCCGTAAAATATAAATCGTTTCTTATGTGACTTCTAAATCAACAAAATTATTGTAATATATCTATTTACAAATACATATCAATTTTTTTTCACACTTTCTCCGGAAGTAGAAACATTACCAAATAAATGAATAAAATTAATATAATAATTCGATGTAAAATTAATAATTGATTGAAGAATTTCAGTGAATAAAAATAACAATTCTTTAACATTGTGCATATTAAATTGACAGAAAATCTTTTACATAATCTTTATTTAGATGAAACTTTAATATAAAATTTTTATTAAATAGTATTCTAGAATTATTTGTTGTTGACTCAAGGTAAAAAGTACATCCAAATATTTTGATTTTGAAAAAACTTTATATAAATGTAGGGGTTGATTATAAACAAATGTAAAAAATATCCGTAACGGCCCATAAATGTTTGTTTCGTTTACACAACGCGAAAGACTTTCCAACAGATGCTCGAATCTGAATTAAAATCTAGCTAATTTAACGACTCTACAACTGAAACACCGATTATACGATTCTATTACGTACGCCTTTATATTTTCTTCGACATATTTTTAGAATTATTTGAAATATCGAAAAATGTTATATACAAAAGTTTTTTTGTAAAAAGACCTCTATTTAACGATATTAGTAAAATTAAAAAAAAATTATTTTTTGTCAATTTAGAAAAAATTTTGTTCCAAAAAATTTAAAAAAAATTTTTTGTTAATATAGTTAAATAGAAGTGTTTTTACCATAAAACTTTTGTATAAAACATTTTTCGATATTTCAAATAATTCTTAAGATATGTCGAGAAAATTAAAAAAGCATTTTACCTATAAAGAATGATTTCAGTTCTTAAACCCGTTTATGGACCGTTACGAATATTTTTTTAATTTATCTAATGTTTACTCTTACATGTGTATAAAGTTTTATAATTTTCTGAATTTTCCACTTTGCGATGTTCCCTTATAAGATTTTCAGATTTCAATAACGGTTAAATTAATCGCTTTTTAATTAAGTAAGTTTATTATAAAGCGATTAATTTATATGAGAAATGTGTTTAGTTTATTTTTTACGTATTATACAAGCGGAGATATCAGTGATATCACGATGCAATCGTGAAATTAGTGTTTCGGGACAGCTGCCGAGAAGTACGCGGCATCGTCACTAGGAGGCGTCGCTCTCTCGCATTTAAAATGCATTTCAGCCAGAATATAAACGGACCCGGTAAAGAACTTAATCGTCGAGTTTTAGACTAATATATTAAAAAGTTTCTGTTGTTAACCAATTTCTTTTAAAAGATGTGTGAGGAGGGGGAATTTTGGTTTATTGTGGTATATTATTATAAAATTTTTTTGAGATATTTAATCGAATAATTATCGGCTTTTTTCAATGTCTCCTTTGGTAGGAGATTGTTTTGGATCTGTAATGGGCGTTTTGGAAGAAGAGTTAGAGGCTAATTCTTCGGTCGATTTTAAGAATGTTTCTTGATATGGAAAATGGCCGCTGTAAAGTTAGCACCTCATTTTCAGAATTTCGAAAATTATTTTACAGTACTATTAGCACTCGCGAGAGTACTAGAGTTCCTTTTAGTTATACAGAGTACCGATAATTTACATTTAAAAGATGAGGTGCTAACTTTCCGTAGCACCTCAAGTTGCAAAAAAAGTAATTTTTTTACGGGATTTTACAGTACTTTAAGAGTACTATAGTTCTTGATACTTTTTATATCGAGTACTGCCGACTTAAAATTATTAAACAACTTTTTAAACTCATCGTCAGCACCTCATGTTTGTAAAGTGTGATGAGGTGCTGACATTTCCTAGCGGTTTTTTGGCAGTACTCGACAGATTTAATATAGTACCGATCATTTCAGTTTGTTTTATCGAGAGTACCATTCGTTGAATACGTTTAAATAATTTTTTAAACTCATCATCAGCACCTCATGTTTGTAAAGTGTGTGCGCGGCTCGGAACCGGAACCTACCGCGGCTTCTGGTGCATTCGGGTTTTTTCGTTTTTGCGCGAATGCGGACTTAGCCGTCGGAGCGGTTTCTCCGGCGGTCTTAGGCTGACAATGAGTCCGGGGCTACGTTCTGGAATTTTAATAAAGGGGTGGGCGCGGTGCGCCCGTTTTCATTCTGCCCGGCGGATGGTCGGCCGTGGCAGCCGGTCGGTGTTCACGGAACGGAGTGCCTCCGGACACCCCGTTACATTTGTAATTTTTTAATTTGTTTTTGTTTTTTTTTATTAAAAAATTTTTTTTTGTTATTACGTTTTTATATTCTTTTATTTATTTTTTGGTACACAGTTAAGTGCATTTAACATAATATATTAAATGCAGATTTACACGTTCTATTTTAGTTACTGGCTCACGTTTTTTTTGTAAGTCATCGTACTTGTACCAATGTGTACCGTCATATGTAAGTGCAATATAGTACCCGTCGTCTTTTTGGTTATACCAAAAGTTGGTTTGGTTATAATAAAATTTACACTGCGCAAAATAGATCATAGAGTCCAAAAGCACCTCGCGTTCGGACAGAACAATTGAAAGGAAACGATTTAGTAAAAAAAAAAAATAAAATAAAATAAATATATATTTTAATAATCGCATTATGAAATAAAAAAAAAATTTTTCAATGATTATTATTCTTTTTTATTAATTTTCAATTATTAGATATAAATACAAAAAGAAGTTATTGAAGTAAAGAAAATAATTTTTATCAGTGCCAAAATGCATCTAGAATTTTATTTCAATTTCACGCGATACTCGGTTAGTTCATTACTGCGGACAAAGTGGTACATGAGACAGCATTATTTTTGAGGTACCAATCGAGCTGACAAAGGGATTAAATCGCCGACGTAAACGCGCGCGGTGCATTCGGCTTTCTTCATCGCGCGCCTACCGCGATACTTAAGTGGTAATCGTTGATGATTTGATTGGCCGCATTGAGATGTTCTGGGTGCGATATATGAGCGCGCATTCTGAGCAACGATTCCTCACAATCAGTCGTAAGGGTCAACGGCCCGTTGGGCCGACTAAACCGAGTGTGCGACGCATATACGAAGCGGACTGAACCTTGCCGCCACCGATTTCTTATTTAAATCACGGCCGAGCTCACAAATCACCGCTATCGCATTCCATTAGACAGCCCGGAATCTAATAAAACTTCTTCCTTCATCATCCCGCACCTCTTTATTGTATGCGTATGCTTGACCATTTCGACCGTGATTACCGCGCACTATTTATTTTTCTACCGGCTCGCCTTTGTACTCGCGCGATAATACCAAAAATATGATATTTTAATGACCGATGTCAAGTGTCACTCGTTCAACTACCCTTTATCGCGTTCGGCGACTGTATGCTTAATTATACTAACCAAAGAATACTTCTTAACGTCAATTAGTATTTTTTTTTTAATTCTAAAAATGGTATTTTACAACACAATTGTTTCTTTATTTGTTTATCTTAAAAAGCGCGATAAATAATTTTCTTCACGTTAAATGTGCATTCTACAGATTATTTCGAAACTATCCCGTCAGGTTTAACTGCTTAATCACGCTAATTAGAAAATATATTTCCTAATATGAGTTTTTAATTTTACTATTTTATCTTGCTCAAAAATCATACTGTTTTATTTTATATAAATGACAAAAATTTGCTTTTCTTTCGATATGCAACTAATTTTTCTACACCGAGCACATATTCTGCAGATCTTAATGCAATGAAAATATCCAATATAATCATTATTCTTCTTAATCTCTCGTGTAAAAAAAATTTAGTCGGCAATCGCCAAAAAAAGCAATTTCGATGACATCAACGTGCCGCTGGCGACGCAAGAATGTTGACATTAATGCTGTTTACTCAACAAAGTAACAGATTGCCGTATTAATTATTGGTGATCGTCAGACTCGCTGTTCAGCGCAATCATTTTTTATAATTTAACGTTCGATTCGATCACGTCGCTCCGAGAGATCGAAATTTAAATTGTGCACCTTGCACTTTCGAGAAATAAAAATAAAAGAAGCAACGTGATGAGATATGAGTAAAAAGCGTTACAAGTAAGCGTCAATATCTGAAGTATGTACTTTCTTTCAGAAAAATAAGGAAATATTTTAATCAATTAAAATTACGAAATATTTAAGTTATAAAACTTTTTGACGTTTAAATTTATATCGTTTAATTAGCATCGCGGAATAACTTTCGTACCGACTACTCAGATCAAAAATTCTTATTAACGCCAACATTGCTCAATGCAATGATTGACACTGAGACGTGTGACCAATTACGTTAAAAAGCACCGCTTATTAAGCATGGATTATAAGTCTCCGAGCATTGGTCAGCCAAGAGAGAAAAAAAAGTCGAGGCGAAACAAGACATCAGGCGAGGCCGGGATTTTTTTTCGTTGCGTCGACAGAAGTACTTCGTGTCGATTACATATTCCGCGTTTCCTCAACTACCGCAGCCGACAGTCGCGCAATTGCTCAAGTCTACTATAAGAGCATGAATAATCATTGTTTTGAAGGTGTTACTCAGTAATATTTCAAGCCGATCGCAGAGATTAAAATCTTCTCTCTAACATAGGCAAGCAATGTATCACGGAAATAAATACAAGTAAAATTTTTAACTTAAAAAAAAAAAAAATAATTAAATTTTGAGCAGCAAAATTATTCTGTATTAAATCATATTTTATATCTATTCTATTACTCTTTATATAATTGTAGATTTATGTGGAGCCGCTATCAAGAAAACTAGGGCAGTTTAGATTTATTAAACAGTCTTTCTCGCGCTACCGCTGTACCGTTAGCGTTGTAAAATTGCATTATTTAGTGCGTGTCGCTTACAAGCTTCGTAATTAAATTAATAATTAAATTACAATATACTCGTAATCGTGTCGCGCGTACGTAGGCACTCGCACGGGTACAAATAAAATATTCAAACTGATATATCGTTCCGTGCGATTTCAGGCTAGTAATTTCACGTGTGCGTGAAATGCATATGTACAAACGTCAGCATACACGTGTATATACAAACGGCGCGTAACGCACGTAACAGGGTTGGATTAATAACTGTATCTAGCAGATATACGAAATCAGGAAAACGGATTAAAGTCTGAAATCTCGACAGCTGTCCACTTTAAACATGAAGGGAAGAAATAAATTCTGTGAAAGTAAATAAGAAACTGCTACTCTATTAAAATCAATTAAATATACTAGAAAATATTTATTAATAAAAAAAAATTTTTGCCAAGACGTCTATCGTTCAAACTGAAAAACCACTATCAAGGACCATCGCTAAGTTTAACACAAAAAAAAAAAAAAAAAAAAAATTAATACCAAAGAAATACGCGGCAGAAATAAAATTCTCGAATAAATACAACGTGTTTAAACATATCTGTGAGACTTCTCGACACCCCCAAAATTATCATTATCCATTATTCTAAACAATCTAAACTAAAGAAACGTTACGTAGAGGCATAGATTTTCCAAGGATCGGAATGCGGCCCTGCACGGTACGTACACGAGAGATCTTGTCGGATGCTCGTAAACCGGAGCTTTACGGCGTTTTGTATGCAGTATTTAACCCTGAATTTATATCCCGTCAGGGCTCATTTATACCGGGCGTCGTCGCGGCCGTCTTTAACGGCCGCGGCCTGTTGTTGTAGTGTTCAGTAATGCGCGCAATTAGATAGTAATTAGCCGTGCTGCGCGGCCGAGCCCCACACGGGTTTCGCGGCCCTCGCGGGCCCGATGCGCCCGCGACGTGCAAGCGTTTTCCGAGCGAGCGAGCGCGGCGGGTAGTCACGCGCTCGCTTAGGCCGCCCGCTTCGACCCTCGGGACGTTTTGAGAAACCATTTCTCTTTACGGCCGCATTTTTTCCCCAGCCCTGAACGTCCTTTCGGCCCGTGGAATAAATCACGCCGCGAATAATGCCGCGCTTTCTGTTTTGTGGGAACCGTTTCGCGAGAAACAACGGGTCTATCCTTATGCAACAAGCCAAGCGTGAAGTAACGCACTTAGACCCGAAATAAAAACTCGAGTATTGATAAGTATTAATCTGCCGGAAGCATGATTGGATTTATACGCGTTACGCACATGCATCGAACCAACGACTCGAAGAACTGAAATTCAATCGAGATAACGTAGAAAAATAAATAGAGAGGAATGAGAAAGTTATTTTTAATTCTTAAGTACTTTTGCAGCGCGGTTAAGGGAACCTTAAAATCAAGAATGCATTATAAATTCAACATAATAGGTAGTAAAAACGTTACTAAAAGGGTAATATTATCATCGTCCGTGCTGTTTAACATCGCGCGCACGTACGCTGCGCGGCGATATAATTTTATTAAACGCGCGAGAGTGTATCGTGGGAAACGCAGCGGAACGTTTGCCGACAATACTTTCGTATTATGTAGAAGAGACGGGACCGCGCGAGACATTATTTTCTACGATGTGCATTACTCGGGTCGTCCGTTCTTAACGCCGAAGGGCCGCTATTCATTAACCTGGTGCATCCTTTACTTCCTGATCCTCGATGTCGTAGCCGATTCCTGATTGCTCGTGGTCGATCTCATCTTTTCCCGTTTATCAGACCGAAGGCTTAACGGTAATCGTTAATTACAAATCTTCGATCGCCATTGACGCGGACGGCGCGTTAATCTGCGAGCCGCATTCGATATATCAAGCCGCGAGCAATCGGCAAATCTAATTGAGCTCGACGATCCATAAGGACAAAGTAGCCGCGACTAAGCTGCGGCTATATTTCGCAGCGATCAGAATTTGAGGGTGGTTGAAATACGGTTGGAAATTATTTCAAATCAATATTATTAAGACGCTAATTATATTAATACGAGTAACGTTAATTATACCAGCGCTATTGGGAAGATTGCTGTTTCGTGGAAGCGAGTGTCGCGAAGGCGACGACATTTTGTTTGGCCAATTAATAAGTAATTAACCGTTCCACGGTAGTTGATCCGTATCAACCGGGAATAAACTGGTCGCGTATCGCGATTTTGATAAAATAGGAAGAGAAATAATAATCTATCGCGCTTAATGGACTACCAATTAGAAATCGTTCATGCGCGTAGAGCTAATTACTATCCCAGCAGTAACGATGCCCGGGATGAATAATAACCGTCGATAGAAATACCGCTCGTTCGTCGATAACTTGTTGAATGCTGATGCATTGCGACACTTTATCGCGGCATAACGTACCGGTGACTCAACGCTTGCTCCATCAAAGATTCTCTACAAATTTCACCGGCGAAAGTACGTTTATATGTAAGATCTATCTTGAAAGTTTGCGATATCATTCAATCGCGCGCGGCGTGACAAGTGTTTAAAAAGAAATAAAATAAAAGATTTTCTCCGAAGGATATTTGAGGTCTGCATTTATATATAGTCGTTACACGAATCCCATATGAAGAAATAGATAAAATACTCGGAATAATATTTCATATCTCCAGACACAGATTGAGTCACGTTTTGATTAAAGCACGATTGAGAATATACTTAAACAAATTGTGAGAAACAAAATGTTATACCCGCGAAACGTAGCAGTAATAAAATATCACGAAATATTCCGTGATATTATAAACGCGCAACGAAGCAGAATTTTATATTGAATATTTCTGCTTCGAACATTATAAAGTCAAATTAAAATTTATTTTTTCATCGAACGAACGAGTAAACGGTACATAGGCGTTAAATATCGAATGGGATCTTGTACTTGACGCGATCGCATTTCGAATGCAAAGACACGAGGGTACGATATGCACCACTACCTGTCGACACGAATCTCAGCGTCGAGTGATAAAACGACGCACCGTGGCCTTGGACAGAGCCGCGCATTATTAAAACAAACATCAAGCCCGTGTTCCCAGTTGGTGTTGGACGCGAAAAATTTAATAATAATTTCCATAAAATAATTTTGTGTCTGCAACTACGACTCCTAATTAATATAATGCAATAATAATGCAACTGCATTTTTGAAATAAAAGTGCCATTAAATGAATTTTGTCCGATTGGAGAATTTAATGTTATCGTACGCCGAAGACTCGTCTCTCTCGGTAATGGCTAAAGAGAATGAGCCCGCAGGAACAGGAACGAGAGAACACCTCGCTTATATAATCTCAAGAGTGACCCGCATAATTATTTGTAAATGCCGTATCAATACCGATGAGGTGCCGGCATAAATTTTCGCCGGGCGTTAAGCGTGTCCGCGAGCTATAATCCAATCGCATTTCTTTGCCTGGTTATCTGGTGAGGAAAATGCTACAGTGATATCTGTATACGTACGGACACACGTATGTCCCGGGGTCTTTTCCTATTTCTTTTCTTTCGTACTTTCATTCGCAACCTTTAGCCCAGCTGAGACATGTTAAAATTATATGATACATCATCGGTACCTTGCTATTTCTATCTGCCTATTTTCGTTACCGTTTAACGCTTCCTTTCTAATTTATTCGATAGGTAAATCAAGAGTCACAGAATTTTCACTGTTCACTGCTTTTACTTCGTAATTACGTAAGCTATTTAATTTGATTGCTTGACGAACGAGCTTCAATTCTTTTTCTTATACATTAGTACGCCGAGCCGTTTACTCTTATCTTCTTCTTTCAAATATATTCCGTGTGGCCCTGCCCCGCGCGATTCCTTTCTCACCGATGTTTTTTTTTTTTTATTTATTTTTAGTTACTTTTTCAACTTCTCGGTGATGCAACTAGTATACATCTTCTCGAGATCTTCCGCTTTCCTCACCTCTTTGCGCCGATTTTAGTTTCAAGCCACGTTCTCGTATGTAGCAGATGTGATTGAACCGCGGAATTATTTATCGTGAAACAAGGAAGGAAAGTTATGGGCAACTTACGAGTTACGAGGATGCCCGGAGACATTCCCGCTCTCGAGCGCATATGATTTTAATGGAAAAAGACAACGTATAATCTGCGCATTGAGCCACGTACGTTTGCAAAACTATTGCAATAATAATTGTCCGCGCCAATCGCGAAACTACCGCTCCACATATGCAAATAATAATGAAAATTATCTCGCGTACTATTTTTAACAAGACACTCTTCAAACACCGCTCGCGATAGTCACGCATCCAGTAAAATTCCTTCCCCGACGCTTTTCGACGCGATGCCATTTTCAAAAGTCTATCAAGTCTCGCATCTAATTATTTTCCGACCCGTTTTAGTATAAGCCGACTCTATCTACCGTGACCGTCGAGGAGAAACGTTGAATTTGTCGAGCACGAGAGCGGCGATGCGTCGTCTTATCGAACTGTTCCAAAGTTCTCGCGCGTCGACGCCACGCTTTTGTCAAAAGAGAGAAGAAAGGGAAGAGAAACGGCCGAACGTTACGAGACATAAATAGCTTTCGCATCGTAAATTATAGATT
The DNA here is from genome assembly GCF_019399895.1 of Cardiocondyla obscurior. Lineage (NCBI taxonomy): Eukaryota > Metazoa > Arthropoda > Insecta > Hymenoptera > Formicidae > Cardiocondyla > Cardiocondyla obscurior. The sequence goes on along the minus strand of NC_091888.1, from coordinate 2,653,819 downwards.
AATTTCCAATCGCTAAGCATCCTACAAATCACGTTATTAATTAGCAAAGTAGGTATAGACGTGATAGGCGATTCCTATCTTCTGGTGTTTAACGCGCATATTATCCGTAAATAATTTCGTCGCAAAATAATTAGCAGATATCTCGCGTTTATCTCTTCGAGATGCGAGGCGCCGGAGAGCCTTGATAAATAATCACGCTACGCCGGCTGACTGAATGTCTGGGCGGATGTTGCATTTTAATGAAGCGTAAGTACGATCGATCCGTGCAAGGATCTCGGCGGTCCTTTACTTTTTCACCCATTAACCTGACGCGCGGAGAGTACTGACCGCCTGATCGCGCGAATAAAGGCTGATTACGTCACTCATAAAGTGTTACGGCCCGATTAACATCGTAACAAAAACACCGGCGTATTAAAGCGTGACTTTACATCTGATACAGACTATGTCTTAATAAAATATATAAATCCTCGCGATCCTCGGCCCGATACGCGAAAGCTACGCGTAATCAGCCGCGTTGCACAATTTCCGACTGTGATACCAAGACATTTAATGTAACGTAGATTAACAAACATATTAATACAACAGAATGCCGAGTGAATAAATTGTCTTGTAATAAAATTGATATAATTTCCCTAAAAGTAATAAAAAAAAATAATATAAAATAAAATTAAAAAATTAAATGTAAGATATTTCTTTTTAAATAAATATTTTTATAAAATATTAAACTAAATCAGTAATTAAGACGAGTGCCGATTCGAAATGCAGAGCACGTTCAGAATAATCGCTGCACGCTGAGCTTCTCACGTTCGCATTGCTCGCAAATATACCGTCTCTTCCTTTATGTAACATTCGTTTGATTCGCCATAAATCGCAAAGTACGCGGTCGTCATTATTTACCCGTAGAACCAAGCGATAAAAGCCCCGGTTGGCGGTAGCGCAACCGTGCGGAAGCAATGCGCGATTGCGACCGCATTGCAGACATATATCGCGCGTCGTCGACGAGCATATATATCGTCGACCACGCACGCATGCAGCATACGATGCGTCGAAGTAGACTAGTGAGGCTTCGATAGGCAAACAGGTGGGCAGCACGGGATTCTTGGCACTGCGCTATCGGGAAAAATCGCGGCCACGATAATCAAGAGCCCACGTGACCACCGCTTTTTCACCGCCACGCCGACTCTCTTGTTCTTAAACGTAATACTTTCATATTGGTGCAATAATGTTACTTGCGCATACGAATATTTTTCGCGTGTATCTACTAATGTGGGTATTGTGGGTATAATGGACAATACCCGTTAACATATAATGTATACTATTTAAAAAAATTATTTTTTGAACCGTGTCTAAATCGTTCTTAATATTATGTATAGGTCGAGTAGCGATATACGTATCGTCTGTAAATATAGAGGTATCTATGATAATATGTTTGCCACACGTACGACATTTTGAACTTATGTTTCTCATGTCGTCAATGGCATGTTGTATGTACTGAAGGCCTTGTGTTAGAAGGATATCTACATTTACGCTACATATTGTAGTTTGCCGTAAATCGGTGTAATCGCACGAGCACGATTTTTTTTAAGTGCAGCAGAGCTCATTTTTGAATATATGTTCTGCTAAATGAGCGACATTGCAATTAGCATTTAATACTTGCATCTTACGCGTGTATGTTGTAACTGCATCACGAAATAGAGGTAAATCTTGCAAGATGGAAGCTCGCTTATTATAATCTGCAGCAGTTATTTTTCCTTTATTTAAAATAGATTGAGCTAATTCGAAAATATTGTCAGTAGATGATTGTATATCGTTTTGATATATTTTGTGCGTTGCAATGCCATTTATTACTAATTGCAACAATGAGTCAAATGCACAAGTTTGCTGCAATGTTATTGTAACTGTAGAGTTGGATGAATAAAACAAAGAACACAAATGATTTAATTGTTTGTTAAAATATATAATTAATAAAAGAGATACACTTGGTCTTTACTGAGTGGCTGCTCGAATGCATCTGAAGCGCTCCGGTTTATTTCGTGGCCCGTTGGCCCTCTCATTCCTTTGTCTTATAATCTAGGGATACTATTCCTATCAAGCACGTACTAATGATTCATTTGAATCTATATCTTTTATCCTCATGGTTCATTACCCTCTTCTTGACTCCGGAGCACGTTCTATTTACTTAATATCATATTTCTATTTAACACACTCATTTTGTCTCATATTTTAGTATAAAGTTATTTCTCAACAGTAACTACTCCTTTTGTAATAGGTTTACATTTACTGCCATTGATCATCAGAGGTAAGTTGAGTGACTTTATATTTTTTAGGAAATCCCACTCTGGACATTTGTCTAAGTATGATAGCTTACTTCGAGTTTTAGCGATAGATTTTACATCTTCTTGACATTCATTTTTAATACCATTTGAACGTACCAAACCGTGCCAGTTTTCAGTAATGTTCCAAGTGTATTTATCGTTACAGTCACTCAAACTTTCTTCAGAGTCGACGATATCATTTTTATAATTTTTTATTGATTTGTTTAATGGTTCTGCTGTGTCGTTATTGCTATTTGTTATTAGTGAATTATTTGTGTCCTGTTCGTTACAGTCACTCAAACTTTTTTTGGAGTCGACGATATCATTTTTATAATTTTTTATTGATTCGTTTAATGGTTCTGCTGTGTCGTTATTGCTATTTGTTATTAGTGAATTATTTGTGTCCTGTTCGTTACAGTCACTCAAACTTTTTTTGGAGTCGACGATATTATTTTTATAATTTTTTACTGACCCGTTTAATAATTCTTTTATTTAGTTATTGCTATTTGTGATAAGCAAATTATTTGTGTCCTGTTCGTAATGACTTAATGAAATTTTATTTTTAGCGTCACCAGTAGAATTTTCGCTATTTTTGTCTCTTTTATTGCAAGCCAAACTGATTTTTGTATTAAGGTATTCCAAATGCTCAATAACAAACTTGTCAACTCTTATTGGATGACGATTTTTGAAACCACGACATTTTAGATCGAAAAACTCCGCTTCTACCAAAGAAGAAGTGGCAATTTCTTCAGATGTATTGAAGTATGGACGCATTATGCCTGTCCATATGGGTAGATATGGCAGTAAACGTTTATTTATTTGTTTCGCAAACTCTACATTGTAACAAGCATTTATAATGTTGCCGTTTTCTGATTCTGTTGCAATCTTTTGTGCAGAATCCAGTATATATTTACTCCGTTCTACCCAATTAGTAATATCACAATTGGTTTCGTGAATATTAAATTCAGTTTCTGTGTTAAAATATATGCGCTTTAAACTGTTAAAATATATGCGCTTTAAACAATAATTATAAATTTAACTTTAAATAAGATTGAATCAATTTACAAATAAATAATTCTTAGTAGACCGGATACGCTACGTGACTTTGTGTCAATTAGATAAGCAAGGGAATAAACCTCTTAAGACAAAGGTCCGGGAAGCCCCTTTCTGTCCCAAAGATAAAACTAATATCGGGACTACCTCACTTGAAAAAGAGTCGTCGTCGGGTACAGACGTGTCACATTTTGAAACCTCCTTAAATACAGTTCTATATTCTTTTATATTATTTTATGTTATTTTATAAAGAGTGTGTAAAACCAAAGTTAAATATATATACCAGTGTTTGTGAAATAAAGACTCTTTTTTATTACAAAATTATCCACGCGCCCAAAAATAATTTTACATGGTAGCAGTCCGTGGTTGGAAAATCAAAAGGTGTTTACCACAATAAAAGTGAATGCAACTTGGCTTCGAAGTTGATTGGAACGATATTAAAAAAATAACCAAAGGAACTATTACAAAAATAGTTAAAATTAAAAACAACATTCAACAAAAATCAAACACTGAGTTCGGAATACAAGAATACAAAGAAATGGCTGAAGAAATTAAAATTCAACAGTTCAATGGACAAGATTACAATTTATGGAAGAAGCGGATACTACTTTATTTAAAATTGAAAAAATGTGATGAAGTGGCAATCAGACCAATGCTATCGTCTGACAATTCTACAACATAGGCTGAAAGTAATCTTAAAGCCATGAATTACATTTATTGCGCCATATCAAATGAACAGCTCGAATTTGTGAGCAATGAAGAAACGGCTTACAATATACTAAAAAAATTTGATGAAATGTATTCCAGAGAATCTACTGCGATACAAATTTGTGTGCGAAATAGACTGGAAAAAATAAAGTTAATGGATTATGATGATTCAAGTGCATATTTTACAGACTTTGAAAAATTAATAAATGAACTAAAATCATCAGGTGCCACAGTGACAGAAAAGGAAAAATTGAATTATATGCTACGTACGTTACCCGAGTCGTTAAGTTATGTCGGAGACTTAATTGATGCTGTAAGAGAGCAAGACCAGACATGTGAATTTGTCAAAAACAAAATCAAGATGTGGGAAATACGCGATAAAACTGAAGAAGGAAGGAATGTGACAAAATCAAGTGCTTTTAAAGGAGAAAAAAAGAATATAGAAAAAAGAACGTGTTATAAGTGTGGTAAACCCGGACATTTAAAAGCAAACTGTCGTGCAAATGGATCAAAAGGAAGTTATAAAACTCAGAATTCAACAGAACAAGTGTATCCACCAGAAGGGGGCAGCTTCAACTACAGAGGAAACAATTTCAACACTCAAGGATATTTTCCGAGAGGAAGAGGAGGATATTTTAATACACGTCAGATAAACAACCCCAGAGGAAGAAGAATCATGCAAGCCATCAGAAGATATAATCAAAATAGAAACTTTAATAGAGACAGTAATTGCAAAACAAATACCAGCGAATCAAGCGTCTTCGAAACCGAAATAAACGAAGGTAAGCAAAATATAGAAATTATGAATACGGAAGTAAATATTTGCAACAAAAAAGAAATTAATTGGGTGATAGATAGCGGCTGTACCGATCATATTATAAATAATGATACATTTTTTGATGAATATGTAACTTTGCAAAAACCGGTAGACGTTAAAATAGGCGACGGAAGATGTATTAAGGCAACAAAAATAGGAAATATTAAAACAATCTTTATAAATCATGAATCAAAAGTACCAATATTAATTACAAATGTATATTATGTAAAAGAAATGGACAAAAATTTACTAAGTGTAGCAAAAATAACAAATAATTTTACAGTAATAGCAGCTGGATATACAACAAAAATTTACAATAAAAAAAATAAATTAATTGCCGTAGCATATAAAGACAATGGATTGTATAAATTGAAAAGTTTTTTTATAAATAATGAATCAAACATTACATCAAGAGTAAATAATGCTATCACACAAAAAGAAAGACTACATAGAATACTAGGACATGTCAATTTTAAATATTTAGAGGAAATGTGTAAAAATAAATACGTAAATGGAATACCGGAAAAATTAGAATCTGATCAATTTAAATGCGCTACCTGTATTAAAAATAAAATGCATAACCTTCCCTTTGAAAATCAACGAACAAAAGCCAAAAATTTATTAGAAATCATACATTCTGATTTAAATGGTCCTCACCAGACAATAGGTATAAATGGAGAAAGATATTTTCTAACTTTTATCGATGACTTTAGTAAAGCAGCAAGAATATATACAATTAAATCTAAATCGCAAGTATATGATTGTTTTGTTGATTATGTAAATAATATTGAAAATTTAACTGGCAAAAAAATAAAAAAATTAAGATGTGATAATGGAAAAGAATATATTAATAAAGACATATTTAATTTTGCAAGAAATAAAGGATTCATAATAGAGCCGTGTCCACCATATGTTCACCAATTAAATGGCACAGCTGAGCGTTATAATAGAACCATAATGGATATGGCAAGATGTTTGTTAACTGAATCAAATTTAAGTAAAAAATTTTGGCCTGAAATAGTTAGAACTGCGTCATATTTGAAAAATAGAATCTTAACAAATACAGAAATTAAAAAGACACCTTATGAAATTTTAACGGGAATAAAACCAGACATTAAAAATTTGCGTTTATATGGAAGTAAAGTCTTTGTAAGGGTATCGGAAGAAAAGCGTAACTCAAAATGGGACCGTAAAGCAGACCTTGGTCTATTATTAGGATACGAAAATGTAGGATACAGAGTTTTAATAAATAATAAAATAACAATTGCTAGACACGTAGATATAATAGAAGATGAAGAAAATTTAATTGGATTTAGTAATGATGAGAATAACGTTGCTTGCGAAGAAGAAGATAATAATTTAGGTAATGACACAATTATAATTAGTTCCGATGAAGAAATGGATTTAAATCAAAGCTTTAAAAGACAGAATAAAGTAAGGAAATCATCAAGAAATAGGAAAAGACCAGATAGATATGGTGACAATATTGCGACAGATTTTGTATATGTAAATTATGTAAGTGCGGACAGTCCTCTCAATTATAATGATGCTATAAACTCAAAGGAAGCAGACGGCTGGAAACAAGCCATGGATAAAGAAATAGAGTGCTTAAAGAAAAATAAAACATGGAATTTAGTTTCGTCACCAACAAATAAAAAAATTTTAAGTGTAAAATGGATATATACAAAGAAACCAAATAATTTAAAAAAGGCTAGGCTAGTAGTTCGAGGATTTGAACAGGAAGAAAACTTAGAAGACATATATTCACCCGTTGCAAAGATACAAACATTAAAACTTCTATTAAGCTATTGTTGTCAAAATAAATTATCTATATTTCAGATGGATGTTGAAACAGCTTTCTTAAATGGTAATATCAAATCCGAAGTATATATTAAGCAGCCACAAGGTTATGAAGATGGAACAGAAAATGTATGCAAACTAAATAAGGCTTTGTATGGGTTAAAAGAAAGCCCAAGATTATGGTATGAGTGCTTGAATAATTACTTAAGTAAACTAGGATTTGAAAAAAGCAACAATGATTATTGTCTTTATATATTAAATTGTAATAGTGATAAGATATACTTAATAGCGTTTGTGGATGATTTACTAATTTGCGGAAAAAACTTAACTAAAATAAATCAAATTAAAGAAGAATTATCTAAAAAATTTATGGTAAAAGATCTTGGAAAAATAAAAATGTACTTAGGAATAAATATTATATATGATTTAAATAATAATAAAATGACTCTAGATCAATCTGATTATATAGAATCACTTGCAAAAAGATATAATATAGAAAACTCAAAAACATTCCAAACTCCAATGGAGCAAAACTTAAAGTTAGAACCAGCACAATCAGTAAATACAAGTATTAAATATAGAAATATAATTGGAGCATTACTGTATATAAGTACCGGAACAAGAGCTGATGTAAGCTATAGCGTTAATTATCTTAGTCGCTTTCAAAATTCATATACAGAAGAAACACACTTTAAATATGCCCTGAGAATTTTAAAATATTTATATCAAACAAAAAATCTGAAACTAACGTTTGAAAAGGGTATAACATATGAACCTCTTGAATGCTTTGTTGATGCTGATTGGGCTGGAGACATAGTGGATAGAAAATCCACAACTGGGTATGTGATTAAGTTTTATGGCAATACTATATATTGGAAATCCCGAAAACAGGGAAGTGTAACGAAATCATCCACAGCCGCCGAATATGTTGCGTTATCAGAAATTGTAAGCGAAATTAAAATTATAATAAATCTACTAAGAGATTTAGGAGAAATTATAGATAAACCAGTAAAAATTTATGAAGATAACACAGGAGCAATTGCATTAGCAAAATATGGAAATTTAACTAAAAATTCTAAATATATAGAAGTACATTCACACTACATACATGAAAATTATAGTCAAGGAATAATTGATATTATTAAAATAAATACGGATGATAACTTGGCAGATATATTCACTAAATCTCTTGGTAGTACTAAGTTTAAGAAATTTAGAAATTTGTTAAAAATTATATAATCGTTTTCTTTTTTTTAAAGTATAATTTTAAGGAGGAGTGTTAAAATATATGCGCTTTAAACTGTTAAAATATATGCGCTTTAAACAATAATTATAAATTTAACTTTAAATAAGATTGAATCAATTTACAAATAAATAATTCTTAGTAGACCGGATACGCTACGTGACTTTGTGTCAATTAGATAAGCAAGGGAATAAACCTCTTAAGACAAAGGTCCGGGAAGCCCCTTTCTGTCCCAAAGATAAAACTAATATCGGGACTACCTCACTTGAAAAAGAGTCGTCGTCGGGTACAGACGTGTCACATTTTGAAACCTCCTTAAATACAGTTCTATATTCTTTTATATTATTTTATGTTATTTTATAAAGAGTGTGTAAAACCAAAGTTAAATATATATACCAGTGTTTGTGAAATAAAGACTCTTTTTTATTACAAAATTATCCACGCGCCCAAAAATAATTTTACATGGTAGCAGTCCGTGGTTGGAAAATCAAAAGGTGTTTACCACAATAAAAGTGAATGCAACTTGGCTTCGAAGTTGATTGGAACGATATTAAAAAAATAACCAAAGGAACTATTACAAAAATAGTTAAAATTAAAAACAACATTCAACAAAAATCAAACACTGAGTTCGGAATACAAGAATACAAAGAAATGGCTGAAGAAATTAAAATTCAACAGTTCAATGGACAAGATTACAATTTATGGAAGAAGCGGATACTACTTTATTTAAAATTGAAAAAATGTGATGAAGTGGCAATCAGACCAATGCTATCGTCTGACAATTCTACAACATAGGCTGAAAGTAATCTTAAAGCCATGAATTACATTTATTGCGCCATATCAAATGAACAGCTCGAATTTGTGAGCAATGAAGAAACGGCTTACAATATACTAAAAAAATTTGATGAAATGTATTCCAGAGAATCTACTGCGATACAAATTTGTGTGCGAAATAGACTGGAAAAAATAAAGTTAATGGATTATGATGATTCAAGTGCATATTTTACAGACTTTGAAAAATTAATAAATGAACTAAAATCATCAGGTGCCACAGTGACAGAAAAGGAAAAATTGAATTATATGCTACGTACGTTACCCGAGTCGTTAAGTTATGTCGGAGACTTAATTGATGCTGTAAGAGAGCAAGACCAGACATGTGAATTTGTCAAAAACAAAATCAAGATGTGGGAAATACGCGATAAAACTGAAGAAGGAAGGAATGTGACAAAATCAAGTGCTTTTAAAGGAGAAAAAAAGAATATAGAAAAAAGAACGTGTTATAAGTGTGGTAAACCCGGACATTTAAAAGCAAACTGTCGTGCAAATGGATCAAAAGGAAGTTATAAAACTCAGAATTCAACAGAACAAGTGTATCCACCAGAAGGGGGCAGCTTCAACTACAGAGGAAACAATTTCAACACTCAAGGATATTTTCCGAGAGGAAGAGGAGGATATTTTAATACACGTCAGATAAACAACCCCAGAGGAAGAAGAATCATGCAAGCCATCAGAAGATATAATCAAAATAGAAACTTTAATAGAGACAGTAATTGCAAAACAAATACCAGCGAATCAAGCGTCTTCGAAACCGAAATAAACGAAGGTAAGCAAAATATAGAAATTATGAATACGGAAGTAAATATTTGCAACAAAAAAGAAATTAATTGGGTGATAGATAGCGGCTGTACCGATCATATTATAAATAATGATACATTTTTTGATGAATATGTAACTTTGCAAAAACCGGTAGACGTTAAAATAGGCGACGGAAGATGTATTAAGGCAACAAAAATAGGAAATATTAAAACAATCTTTATAAATCATGAATCAAAAGTACCAATATTAATTACAAATGTATATTATGTAAAAGAAATGGACAAAAATTTACTAAGTGTAGCAAAAATAACAAATAATTTTACAGTAATAGCAGCTGGATATACAACAAAAATTTACAATAAAAAAAATAAATTAATTGCCGTAGCATATAAAGACAATGGATTGTATAAATTGAAAAGTTTTTTTATAAATAATGAATCAAACATTACATCAAGAGTAAATAATGCTATCACACAAAAAGAAAGACTACATAGAATACTAGGACATGTCAATTTTAAATATTTAGAGGAAATGTGTAAAAATAAATACGTAAATGGAATACCGGAAAAATTAGAATCTGATCAATTTAAATGCGCTACCTGTATTAAAAATAAAATGCATAACCTTCCCTTTGAAAATCAACGAACAAAAGCCAAAAATTTATTAGAAATCATACATTCTGATTTAAATGGTCCTCACCAGACAATAGGTATAAATGGAGAAAGATATTTTCTAACTTTTATCGATGACTTTAGTAAAGCAGCAAGAATATATACAATTAAATCTAAATCGCAAGTATATGATTGTTTTGTTGATTATGTAAATAATATTGAAAATTTAACTGGCAAAAAAATAAAAAAATTAAGATGTGATAATGGAAAAGAATATATTAATAAAGACATATTTAATTTTGCAAGAAATAAAGGATTCATAATAGAGCCGTGTCCACCATATGTTCACCAATTAAATGGCACAGCTGAGCGTTATAATAGAACCATAATGGATATGGCAAGATGTTTGTTAACTGAATCAAATTTAAGTAAAAAATTTTGGCCTGAAATAGTTAGAACTGCGTCATATTTGAAAAATAGAATCTTAACAAATACAGAAATTAAAAAGACACCTTATGAAATTTTAACGGGAATAAAACCAGACATTAAAAATTTGCGTTTATATGGAAGTAAAGTCTTTGTAAGGGTATCGGAAGAAAAGCGTAACTCAAAATGGGACCGTAAAGCAGACCTTGGTCTATTATTAGGATACGAAAATGTAGGATACAGAGTTTTAATAAATAATAAAATAACAATTGCTAGACACGTAGATATAATAGAAGATGAAGAAAATTTAATTGGATTTAGTAATGATGAGAATAACGTTGCTTGCGAAGAAGAAGATAATAATTTAGGTAATGACACAATTATAATTAGTTCCGATGAAGAAATGGATTTAAATCAAAGCTTTAAAAGACAGAATAAAGTAAGGAAATCATCAAGAAATAGGAAAAGACCAGATAGATATGGTGACAATATTGCGACAGATTTTGTATATGTAAATTATGTAAGTGCGGACAGTCCTCTCAATTATAATGATGCTATAAACTCAAAGGAAGCAGACGGCTGGAAACAAGCCATGGATAAAGAAATAGAGTGCTTAAAGAAAAATAAAACATGGAATTTAGTTTCGTCACCAACAAATAAAAAAATTTTAAGTGTAAAATGGATATATACAAAGAAACCAAATAATTTAAAAAAGGCTAGGCTAGTAGTTCGAGGATTTGAACAGGAAGAAAACTTAGAAGACATATATTCACCCGTTGCAAAGATACAAACATTAAAACTTCTATTAAGCTATTGTTGTCAAAATAAATTATCTATATTTCAGATGGATGTTGAAACAGCTTTCTTAAATGGTAATATCAAATCCGAAGTATATATTAAGCAGCCACAAGGTTATGAAGATGGAACAGAAAATGTATGCAAACTAAATAAGGCTTTGTATGGGTTAAAAGAAAGCCCAAGATTATGGTATGAGTGCTTGAATAATTACTTAAGTAAACTAGGATTTGAAAAAAGCAACAATGATTATTGTCTTTATATATTAAATTGTAATAGTGATAAGATATACTTAATAGCGTTTGTGGATGATTTACTAATTTGCGGAAAAAACTTAACTAAAATAAATCAAATTAAAGAAGAATTATCTAAAAAATTTATGGTAAAAGATCTTGGAAAAATAAAAATGTACTTAGGAATAAATATTATATATGATTTAAATAATAATAAAATGACTCTAGATCAATCTGATTATATAGAATCACTTGCAAAAAGATATAATATAGAAAACTCAAAAACATTCCAAACTCCAATGGAGCAAAACTTAAAGTTAGAACCAGCACAATCAGTAAATACAAGTATTAAATATAGAAATATAATTGGAGCATTACTGTATATAAGTACCGGAACAAGAGCTGATGTAAGCTATAGCGTTAATTATCTTAGTCGCTTTCAAAATTCATATACAGAAGAAACACACTTTAAATATGCCCTGAGAATTTTAAAATATTTATATCAAACAAAAAATCTGAAACTAACGTTTGAAAAGGGTATAACATATGAACCTCTTGAATGCTTTGTTGATGCTGATTGGGCTGGAGACATAGTGGATAGAAAATCCACAACTGGGTATGTGATTAAGTTTTATGGCAATACTATATATTGGAAATCCCGAAAACAGGGAAGTGTAACGAAATCATCCACAGCCGCCGAATATGTTGCGTTATCAGAAATTGTAAGCGAAATTAAAATTATAATAAATCTACTAAGAGATTTAGGAGAAATTATAGATAAACCAGTAAAAATTTATGAAGATAACACAGGAGCAATTGCATTAGCAAAATATGGAAATTTAACTAAAAATTCTAAATATATAGAAGTACATTCACACTACATACATGAAAATTATAGTCAAGGAATAATTGATATTATTAAAATAAATACGGATGATAACTTGGCAGATATATTCACTAAATCTCTTGGTAGTACTAAGTTTAAGAAATTTAGAAATTTGTTAAAAATTATATAATCGTTTTCTTTTTTTTAAAGTATAATTTTAAGGAGGAGTGTTAAAATATATGCGCTTTAAACTGTTAAAATATATGCGCTTTAAACAATAATTATAAATTTAACTTTAAATAAGATTGAATCAATTTACAAATAAATAATTCTTAGTAGACCGGATACGCTACGTGACTTTGTGTCAATTAGATAAGCAAGGGAATAAACCTCTTAAGACAAAGGTCCGGGAAGCCCCTTTCTGTCCCAAAGATAAAACTAATATCGGGACTACCTCACTTGAAAAAGAGTCGTCGTCGGGTACAGACGTGTCACATTTTGAAACCTCCTTAAATACAGTTCTATATTCTTTTATATTATTTTATGTTATTTTATAAAGAGTGTGTAAAACCAAAGTTAAATATATATACCAGTGTTTGTGAAATAAAGACTTTTTTATTACAAAATTATCCACGCGCCCAAAAATAATTTTACATTCTGGATTTTCTTTATCGTCATTATCGTCAATTTTTTCTTCTTCATCCACAGCTATCATAATTGTGAAACGACCTGTTTGCGTGGTCCTCGAATAACGGGCCAGCGAGCCCGGGACGCTCGTCGGAACACAGGATTCGAGTAGGTGAGGTCGAGAATGCACCGAAACGGAATTAATTAACAAAGAACGATTTATTCCTCAACAACGACGCTCGCTTAGTCAAGCGACGCCGAGAGATATATATATATACAATCAGAATATGAACATGATAAAATGAATACGTGTGCGGCGCGCGGATACAATGTGCCGGTGGGCGCGTCGGCCCTTTCGATCGCGGATCGATATAACGCGTGCGCTATACGTATATTCGCGGATGGTCGCGGATGCACCACGTGAGGCGCGGTGGTGGGCGCGGTGTTCGGCGCGTATCGTCAATTTCGGGATCGGTCCTGACGGAAGGACCGGTGGCACGCGGGCCGCGGGCGCGGAACAGTGGGCGCGGTTTACGCCGCGGATCGTAGATCTCGCGATCGGTTCTGCCGGGCGGACCGGCGGGACGCGGGCGCAGAGTGACGGGCGGGGCCCGCCGTGCTATAGATCGCGATACAATTGATCTCGTTTTACGGTCGGAAATATCGCTGCGTTGGTGGACCGCGGTGGACGCGATGCGCGTGGTCAGGATGCACCTTGCCTGGTGTCGTTAGCCAAGAGTTCTTGGCCGAGGCGGAGATCTCTCCACCCCGTGGATCACGACGGTGCGACGGGATCTTTATTGCGTTTCGAGTCTTTCCGTGCCGCAGACGTAGGATCGAGAGTCCTCGAAGGAGGCGGAGTGCGCTCCACCCCACGAGCTAGTCGTGCGTTCGGTCAGAATTCGTAACGAGAGGATCGTGAGCGCCAGGATCTCCTGGCCGAGACGAAGTTTGCTTCACCCCGTGGTTTCGTGCTCTAGGACGGATGTTCGCTCGAGAGCGAACGGATCAGGACGGTCCCGCTGAGTCCTGGCGTCGACTTTTTATACGTAAAAAGTGACGGCGCAGGGTTGCCGGGGCTCAGCGGGGTGCGTGACGTGTCCCGACGCGTGGCGCCGAGGCCCCGGGATGCGGCACGCTCGGAAACGACGGGCCTCGACGTCGACGGCGCGGTTCGGCGGCGCTCGGAGACGCTCGGCTAAGTCCGCGGATGGACTTAGCCGCGGAACGGCTACGCGTTGCCGTGCTGTGCCGGCGTTTAATAATATAAAGTTTGGGGCGCACCGCGCCCCGGGTCCCCGCCGGACGGTGTTGTGTCCGGCGGCCGGCCGTTGTTGTGGCCGGAACGGTGCATCGCCGGTTGCACCGTTACAATTGTTTCAATTTTGTTATTGATATTGGAGTTACCTTTTATTACATTATCTAAGTAACTCATACGCAGATCAGCAGGCACTGCTTTTCCGTCATTTGTGCAGCCTATACCTTTGCTTAACGCTACAATTAACGTCGACTCCATAAAGAATTTTAATTCTTTCAATGATACCATTTGATATGACTAGCTAATGCAGCGTAAATTGAATGCTCGCAATCTTTTATCTTTGGTTTTTAAGCATTTCCATTTAGCTACCATATTAATTAAGTGACTAACATCTAATCGAATGTAGCAACTTGGAATTACGCTATTGTTACTTAATATTGCAGTCATGTAACATTTTTGTAAATAATCTCGAAGGTCAACGCATTTTGCAAAAACGTTCGACACTGCAATCAATATAGCCCATCCGAAATCAAACAACAGTACGCGGAACAGGAATATTTTTAGCTATAGTGTTCCTTAAGAAAAAAGAAATAATTATAGATCGATGATCGGCCGAAATCATTTAAAATACCGGCACGCTGCCGTCTTTGCTTACGAGTACGCACTGATATAAAAATATTGGAGGATCTTGAGATGATTTGTGTTTTACCAGGCTACCTGATAGTTAAGAAGGCGTTTCGATCATTTTTACATCTGGTTTTGTACATAAGTTGCTGTTCAGGCATCCAATATATGCAATAAAAAGGTAATAAACTAATGCTGATAATTGAGCCTGCGTACTTACCATATTTTGCGTTATGTAATAAATTTAAAACAGGATTACTAAATACTAACCCATGCTGTTTTAGTTATTTTTTTTTCTTTGCTTTTCGCAAAACCGCAGAAAAAGGGAGTATCGGAAGATTTTTGTCTCCAAAATCTTTTAATCGCTTTGCCTCTTCACGGCGAAAAGTAATAGCATTTTTGCGCTGCTTAATCATGGCATCAGCTACCACTCCAAGTCGTTTACCTTTGAGATGCCTTTTTTTTATATTAGTATGTAATTGCAGACATAAGTTTTTTATTTTACACTTAAATATTACATCAGTGTCATTCACTGGCATTTTGAATAATAGGCATTCGATTGTTGCAGCACACTTTATACAATTACCTCTGCAATATACGTAACAACGCGCTTCATTACTAATATATACTTTATGTGTTTTAAAACTAATAACGCAATCAAGCTTTTGCTGCTGCCAAAGCTTTTCGGCTACGATATCAGTCCAACCAAATTGTAAAACCGAATATACGCGATTATTATATAATTTTTTTATTGGCTTCATTAACTGCTATTTTTCCGCAGAAATAATAATGTTAAATTTTTTGGAATGTAAAATTTGAGAATTTGAAGTGTTTATTAAGTAGAACTGTTTGTTGAATCGCGAGCGTCACTGAATGTATGTCTATCTTTTAAATTAATATTAAAATGACGCTGCAAAATATCATTATATCCATTTCGATTTTGGCGTACAATGACATAAATATGTTTGGCTGAAATAATTGAATCACGTTCACGCATTTTATCTAAAATAGTACTATAAACACGCGCAGTTGGTGGATATGGTTTTCCGTCATTGTCAAGAGTACGATAATCGTCTTTTAATAGCATTTCTAAAAGAATCGTTTTGTCGTACATGATTATTAATAATTAAAGAAAAGATAAATAAAAGTACCAACTTTTCTATAATTTTAATGAGATACAGAAAAGATTTATAAACACGCAAGTAATGTGCAAGCGCAAATTTATAACGTTTTGATATAAACGATGCGGGCAGTGACTCTCGGTACGAATCGCTACTAACATAAGACGCAGTCTGTGCTCTCTGTAGTTCTGACTTTCTGATATTTCTACCCGTTACCAGTTAACAGTGCTTATAGATATGGGTGGAGGCACGATCGTCTCGTCTCGAGTCGATACGATAACAGTCGAGTCCGCTTTCGTACCCCCACGCGTCGGTTTAACAATAAGACAATCGTGCTCGGCTGTTATCGTATCGGCACGAGACGAAACGATCGTATCTCCACCCATACCTATAACAATGATGGAAATTTGGCTCCCAGCAGCAGCCGGCCCGCGTGAATCACGGGCACATGTTTGTTTCCAGATTGTAATGTATATTAGAAATATTATCATTTTAATTGTTTAAACAATTAAAATGACTACTTTTCAATTTTTTAACAATGTATCGGAAACTCCGAGTTAATAGCACTAATCGAGTACTGTGAAAAAACCGCTAGGAAATGCCAGCACCTCACACTTTACAAACATGAGGTGCTGAAGATGAGTTTAAAAAGTTGTTTAATAATTTTAAGTCGGCAGTACTCGATATAAACAGTATCAAGAACTATAGTACTCTTAAAGTACTGTAAAATCCTGTAAAGAAAATTACTTTTTTTGCAACTTGCGGTGCTACGGGAAGTTAGCACCTCATTTTTTAAAATGTTATTTATTAAATGTAAATTATCGGTACTCTGTATAACAATTATAAGGAACTCTAGTACTCTCGCGGTTGCTAATAGTACTGTAAAATAATTTTCGAAATTCTGAAAATGAGGTGCTAACTTTACAGCGGCAGGAAGATGTTGTTTTTATATTCCGTAACCGAGTAGATTTTTGTCATTACAAGAATTATGAATTTTTAACAATAAATGTAGTTTTACAAATGTGGTCTTATTAAGAGCTCACATTTAAAGGCACCATTAAAAGTGACGGTCCCTTTTAGCCTAAATGTGCGCTTTTATCTCGAAAAAATTATTCAGAGCTTACTTTTATAGCACATTTATAGGCTTTCGCTAAATATGCCGCTAAATGTGGTCTATAGCACATTTTGCGGCACATTTAGCGAAAAGCCAATATGGCGGAACCCATGCAATTTGACAGATGGGCCCGTATCGTGATTTAACTAATTAATAGTGACGTTAATTGATTAAATTTATTTAGAAAAAGGATATGGTCGAATCTTTTTGTCTTTGTCCTTCCTATTTTACAATAAACTGAGCTTAGTTCGAGTTAATTATACGTTCCTTATTGTAAAATTTATACCGCAATTAAGTAATATATGTTATTATCAATAAAAACTAGATTTAAAGATAAAAAATTTAATTGCGTAATAAAGTTTAAAAATCTCTACTTAAAATTAAAAATATACAGAGTGTCTCAGCCCATGTGTAAAATCCTATACAGATAGGTAGGTCTTAGGAAGATAGATAAAAAAGTTCTTTAACATTTTGTAAAATTCTTAACTGTTATTGAGAAAAAAATTAATTTGTTTAGCGCAAGAGCGACAAGGAAGCTGTGGACGAGTGAGCGCAACAGGCGAATGGCTAGGAATGGCGCCGTCGCCTATCGCGCTCACTCACGTATAGCTTCCTTGTCGCTCTTGCGCTAGACAAATTAATTTTTTTCTCAATAAGTATTGAGAATTTTTCAAAACGTTAAAGAACTTTTTTACTTATCTCCCCAAGACCTACCTATCTGTATATGATTTTACACATGGGCTGAGACACCTTGTATACAGGGTGTCCCAGATCTGTGGACGATGCCGAAAATGATAGGTGGATTTAATCGAATTAAAACGAAAAGTCCTGTACCATTTTGAAAAATTCTCAATAGTTTTCAAGAAAAAAATTAATTTATGTACGCGTAAGAGCGACGAGGAAGCGTGGGCTGAGTGAGCGCGACAGACGACAGTGCCATTTCTAGTCATTCGCCTGTCGCGCTCACTCACGCGCAGCTTCCTTGTCGCTTTTACGCTTATACATTTTATATATTTTAATTTTTTTCTTGAAAACTATTGCGAATTTTTCAAAATAGTAAAGGACTTTTCGTTTTAATTCGATTAAATCTACCTATCATTCACGGCATCGTCCACTGATCTACTGATCTGGGACACCCTGTATATTAAATTATTAAGTTAAACCAAACATGAAACTTACCATTCTTTACTTGTGCTATACTTTTTATGTATTAAATCTGTTGGAATAATGTCCAACAATCTTTTTGTTATTACATCGGCTGCTGCATTAGACGCTGTACACACTAATACATTCCTCGTTGGAAATTTTTTGACAATCTATCAACAAAAAAGTAAAATAAAATAAAGAATTAAAAAAAAAATAAAGTTTACAAAAAATACATTACCAAATGTTAAGTATTAAATGCAATAAATTACTTGATATATAGTTTCCACTAGAGTTGCGGTCTTTCCAGTACCTGGTGGGCCAAAAATGATATAAGGTGCCGGATAAGCAGTTTTATTTAACTTATTTATTTATTTATACAAGAAGTTTTTAGAAGTAAACAAAACTTTATGTAGCAAAATTAATTGTATTAGAACGATTTTTAAAAATTATCAATTTTGATAATGCGCGTATACAGGGCGATTTAAAATAAGTATATAGTGCCTGAAGGTACGTATTCTAGAAAAAATTCTAAGACGATTTTTCCTTTTGCAAAAATTTATCTGAAGCCTAGTTTCCGAGTAAATAAATAAAACATTTAGCGTCTCACCGATCGGATACATGTGGTAGCCAGGGATGTCTCAATTTTCATTTAAAGCAAATGTAACATTAAGTACATTTTTTAATACTTCTTGTTTTAAAAAATTTTTACACAATTGAATCAAACAATGCATTAATTTTGGATGCAAGAGATGTATTCTTGTTACAACTGCTTGAAAAAATATGTTAAATTTATTAAAGAATTGTAAAACATATTTTTAAAATAAGAATTTTGCCTTTAAGTCTATACTTTGCATAATACATAATAAGTTTTCAGTTAAACTCGATTTCTCATTCACAACCATGTCAGTCAAGAAATGTTTTATAGTATCCCAAGTCTCTAAAATTTCTTCAACGCACATATGACGAGAAAGCCATCGCGTTTTACATAATCTTAATAGTTTGTGGCTTGTTTCTTGAAAGCAGTCGCAAAATTCAAGAAAAATTGCTGAGCGCTTGGGACTACTATTAACATAATATAACGTTTTTTTAATAAAATTCTCGTAAACATAAGGTATTTTATAACATGCAGCATTTGCAATCAACGCAATAGAATGACATGGACATGAAAGAGTTAATATTTTTGAATTTATTTTTTCAAGCTGTGTTTTAAATGATAATTTTTTTCCTTTTATTACAGCTGCACTGTCGCATGATAAAGCAACAATGTTTTGAAATGGAATTGTTAATTTTCACATTTTTGTTTTGAAAGCATTAAATAATTTCTTTGCATTGAAATCTTTTGCATCTAAATTTATTAATTTTACTAATTGCGAATAAATATTTAGTGTTTTTGGATCAACGTATCGAACGTGAAACGTCATACATTTTTTATTTGTAATATCTGACGTTTTATCTAAAAAAATTGTAAATTTTGTATTTTGTAACGTTTCTACTATGCGATTTGTCTTGATTGAAGCTAAAACGTTCAAAATTATATTCAAACATTTTATCGCGCTTAATTTCATACTTTTCAAAACATCGGGATCTTTCCCTACACCTTGAAAATAATTCAAAATTATTTTGGCAGTATCAAATAAAATATTTTTATCGGCAATTAACGCGGCATATCAAATTTCCGCTATTTTTTTTTCGATTTTTGAAAGACAAAAATGTTTTTTAACGTCTATAAAGTGAAACAGCTACTTTAGCACAATCGAATAATTATAGTTTAAATTTTTAATTTAAATATTTGTGGCAGATCCCACCGACGTCGCACTCCGGATGACACTACCGGCTGCCTTGCCGACCGTCCAGCAAAGGAAACAATTACTCATACTGTGGCCTTTCTTTTAGCATTATTTATTTCGCGGTCTTTCTTTTAACAACCGTTTAGCAACGGCTAATCTCTCGAGACTTTCCCGGTCCATATTCTAAAGACATCGGTCTTGTAAGCTCGTTGCATCAGCCGAGCCCCCAGAGTTCTTCTGACTTTCATTGCGAGCGCATCGACGAGCTGTCGTCTTTCACGATACTTGTCATTTTTCGTTTTTTGTTCTCGCGTACTAGTCCGTGCATTTTTATCGAGTGTCTCAGTGTTTTAAGTACTGCATTTCGAAGCCTGGCCAGGCCACTTGCGAGCCCCATAGCGCCTTGCTACCGAACAGCTTCTTTCCGCCCTGCGAAACTCAGATAAGTCTGCAAATTGCGCCACGATCTATAACGGTCACGTTCTCGGTTCCTCGCATGAGAGGACCGTTTATTCCTTACTTTATAATATTATTTTCTTTG
The DNA here is from genome assembly GCF_019399895.1 of Cardiocondyla obscurior. NCBI lineage: Eukaryota > Metazoa > Arthropoda > Insecta > Hymenoptera > Formicidae > Cardiocondyla > Cardiocondyla obscurior. The sequence continues at coordinate 2,633,178 of NC_091888.1, read as the reverse complement.
TTCATGTTTATTTGTTTGTAATTTCTTGCTTATATTTTATAAAATATATTTGATTGTTATTTTGTTACATAAGTGGTTGCCTTTCTGTTTTACTTGTGTGAATTTTGCTTAATTTTTAACCCTCCTTCTGCGCGACTTGTAGCACCGGCTGGACACCGTCAAAGTCCACATATTTAGTGCTCTTGTGTAGCTAAATAGCTAAATAGTTGCTTTATTGCGGATTTTGTTACTCCAGCCATTTTTGAAAAACCAATGGCCGTATTGACTTAAAATTATGCCCTGTGTGTCTCGTCCAGATGGAACTAAGTAGTAGCATGCCTGCACGCTCGTTGACCAACAGATTTTAAAGCACAAAATGAAAAAATCGGGTGGCTCCATCTCGCGGAGCTCGCTCATACGAGCTTGCCGATTTTCCGCGCGATCTTCATCAGTACAAAGCATGACACAAATCGCTTTAAAAAAGGGGATGGAATTCAGGGAAAAAAGGAGATGGATGGGCGTCCATCCGGACGAGACACCAGGCATAATTATAATCGAATTTTACAGGTAAGTTCGTTCAATTTATCAATTATGCCCTATGTGTCTCGTCCGGATGGAACTAAGTAGTTGTTCAAAGAATGCGATTTGTTGCAAGGAACCGGAACAGTTGTTTAATTGAGTATGTAATACAAATTAAGGGAATTTATAATAGTGAATACTGGAACAAAAACATAGTACTGCTATAAACAGCCGAGTACAAAAAAACCGAAAAAGAACTTTGAAATTAAGTAAGCAAAACCGCTCTGCTAAAATCTTCCGGGTTAAGAAGCGGCCTATTATAAGACTGGGCAAATACTCTGAATTCGCCAGTCCAGCCCGCAGCTCTCTTAATGATATCTGTAGAGACTTTTCTTAAAGCGACTACGGATGTTGCGGCGTGACGAGTGCTATGGGCAGAAAAAATCTTGGTATCTATACCACATTCTTCTAAAGACAAACGGATCCAGCGACTGATTATCTGAGAAGAGACTGATTTATGTGGCTTAGAAAAAGAAATAAAAAGAGAGTCACAAGACGAAGGTCGTAGATCCCTTGTGTATTTCAAGTAATGCTCCATAAGACGGACAATGCAAATATTTTCGTGGTTAGAGAAACGAGAAAAGGTGTCATAATTAACTGTTACGCAATCTTTTAACAGTTGTTTATTATAATAATTTATTTTTATATTTTATTTTTATATTTTAATTTATTATTTTATTTATTTAATTATATTATTTTTTATCATATTATATTATATTATATTATATTATATTATATTATATTTTATTTATTTATATATTTGGCTGTGTTGAAACGCTCTCAAGACAAAAGTCTCTACTCAGAATTTGTTGCGCCGTAAATTTTAATGTAAAACTCTTACTCTGTTTTGTTGCTCGAATGATACAACGATTTTTATATGTACACCAATAAATGCGGATTAATTTCATATAATTTTTTAATAGGTTTTTCTGTTTTTGTGAAGTCGTTATACTCGATCTAGCAATTGTCTTTACGCAACGTAATAGCAGTGTAATGACTTACTGATTCCGTTGTCAATCTTGTTCGCAGTAACGTTTTGTAATCAAAAAAACCCATTAGTTATAAATCACTTTTTTTATCTATAGGATTTGCAATTGTTCTTGTCAAATCTTGTAGCTTTAAAGATTTTGTTGCTGAGATATCGTAGGTACAAATATCAAATATTACAATAGAACCTAAATTTTTACATATTGTAATGTTACGTCAAGAGGATAATTATTTAACTCGATATAAATTTTCTTTCAAGAATAAAACTCTTTTTGTCGTCGACTCCAAAAAACGTTCTTTTCATTTTTGCGCCGTTAGATGATGCGGATAATTTATCGATCGATTCATTGTCAGTTTATTGACATGTCACTGACGTGTGAGGTTATTAGTGATATAAAAAACCGCCAAATATAAGCGCGCGAAATTAAAATTACTATAAAATGAATAAAATCACCCCCAAAACTAGACTCCCTAAAAAGAACATAAAATGTTTATTGTAATATTGAATTCGCGTAATTCTCAATCCTCCCAAGATTACCTTTTTTTTAAAAAAAGGTATAAAAAAGCGCCAAGTATAAGCGCGCAAAATGAAAATTGCTACAAAGTAAATAAAATTACAATCAAAACTAGATCCCCCAAAAGGGGGACTTTAATGTGAGAACGGGAGAGGAGGGGGGATTATGGGACGATGAAAATAAGGAAGAAAGGAAAAGGAAACACAGGATAAAAAAATTACAGGGGAAGGAAGAAAATTCTGTAAAATTCTGGAAGAAGCGGGATGGGGAATAGTCCATGAATGTACAAGGAGAGATAAGAGGGTGAGTGGACATATGTGGGGAGGAGAGGGAAAACAGTGATAGATTATGTGGTTAATAACGTGGAAACAAAAAGAGAAATCATAGAAATGAACGTGGGGGAGGAAGTGGATTCAGACCACTTGCCGTTAATATTGACGATAAAAGGGGAAGGAGGAAAGAGGAGAAGTTGTAAGTATGGAAAGAAAAAGAGTACGAGACTAGACTGGAGTGAGGAGAAGAGGAAAATATTCAGGGAAAAGTATGAAGAAAGAAGGGAAAGAGAAGATAAAATGGAGGAAAATTGGAAAAGTTTTAGTAAGGAATTAAAAAAAAACAAAGAAATTAGTAAAAAGAGAAATAAAAAAGGAGGTGGGGGAAAAACCCAAAGAAAGATGGTGGGATGAAGAATGTAGAAGAAAGAAATGTAAAGCTAAGGAAGAATTGCAAAAATGGAGAAAGGGGAAAGGGAGCGGGAAAAACTATAAAAAGGTGAAAGAAGAATATAAGAGGCTATGTGAGAAGAAAAAATTGCAAGAAAGGGTGAGGTGGGAGAAGGAAATAGAAAAGATTAGAACAGAGGAAGAAGTGTGGAAAATTGTAAACAAGGGCAGAAAAAGAGGAAGGAAATAGAAAAAAAAATAAAGATTGAAGAATGGGATGAATACTTTAGAGAGATTCTAGGTGGAGTGGAATGGAGAGTTGGAGGGGAATTGGGTAGAGAGAGAAAGGGGGATGTGGAAGAAGACATAGATAGAGAAGAATTTGAGAAAGTAATAAGAAAATTGAAAAAAGGAAAAGCAGCAGAGAGTGATGGAATTGAAAATGAGATCTGGAAATGGGGAGGGGGAGAAGTGTTACGTCAGGAGAATTATATTTTTATTAGATGGTTATTTGAAGGAAATCCTCAGGAAAGGAGGTATTCGTGGGTAAGGTAGGGAGTTGACGCACCACCGAATTTTGCGTGGGATTCGAGATTCGAATCCACGCTATTTTACACGCAGATTAAATATTCAAGAATTTCGGATTAAGATTGAGCGCGTAGTTGGTTTTTTTTTTAGAGAAAGGAGGTGAATCCTTATTCTCTGGGATAGAACCAGGCGTGATTATTTGCTTATGGAGGATAATGAGGGTAATTATTAAATGATTAACTCAGAATTTTCAAAACAAAATTAACAAATTTAATACTAATCATTACGTTTAAAATTATAAAAAAGATTGATTGTTTTGGCAGGCAGAATTTACAATTTTAACATTAGTTGTTTCGATTTAAAATATAAAAATAAATTCAACGTTCTGGCAGAAAAAATTAAGAAATAAGAAAATGATTTAAATCTAATTAATAAGTATAAGTTTAACATTGTAATAAAAACCGAGTGTATTTACAGAAATGACTGTGTGTGTGTATGTGTATATGTATAAATGTCTTTTAACAAAATATGACGGAGAATCAATCCAGCGTGATCTCCTCGATTTCCATCACCCTCGCTGTAGTTCTCGGGAAAACGAGATCGACTAGGCGCATCGGGGCCAGGAAAGGAACTTCCACCCCGGAGTAATGAATAAAAATATGAGAATCAGGAGCAGAACGTGCGCCTGTCTTCTGATCTCCTCGAGTTCAATATGGTCGGGGCTGATGGGGTAGGCCCTTTCCGAAACAGGATCTGTCCACGGAGTACAGACCCTGCGTAGGAGCTTCAGGAGAGGGTCTCTAACCTCTCTTGGTTCCGGATGCTCCTCGAGAACCTCAATACTCGGGACGTGAGATGGAGGTTGATCGGGGAAGTCTACTTCTGGGAGAGAGATGGATTCATCTTCGCCCAGAGAGTCAGCTTCCTCGGGTTCAAACGGAAAAGGACGCGTTGAGAGAGGAGAGGAACAGGCTCGTGGCTCACCTCCGGGAAAACGTGGTTCGAAGATGAGGATGAATTCGGAGTATACGATGGAGTCGTGGGGCGGAATTGTTCCGATCCCGGCTCCGTGGACTGGTTTGAGAGATTAAGATCGCCGGCCGATGTTTCGAGTTGGATGTTAGGACATTCCTCGGGCGGGATATATCCGAATAAAGGCTCCGAGTCTCCGTGGATAGGCGACGGTGGCGGAGGGCCTGGACGTGGAGACCACGGTCTCTCTTCGTTGCGCGCAGAAGAAACAAACACCTCCTCGCTTGGCGCCGCCGCGAGCAGATATTGAATAAAGAAACGGCAGACCAACTCCCTCAGATTCCGTATCTGTTTATTTCTTCGCGCCCGGCTCTTCTTAATCGTTTTCTTATTATTGGATTCCACTAAAATTTGTATTTTAATTTTATTTGAACAGAATTTTACGAGATTAACAAAGAAAGGGGCGAAGGAGACTCGTCACCGACGATTTCCAAAGCTTTTAACTCATCCATGAATGAATCTCCGTAGTTCATTTCTGGCGAGAATCGCTTGCCGATTCCTTAGCCGTGGATAGTCGCCAAACTTTCAGCAATATTCTGCGGCGTGAACCACCGTAAATTGCTGGTTATTCGACAGCGTATCTTATCCGATATTCGGAAGCAGATTTTCTCACACATTCGATTTACCACGGAATCCAACGGACAGAATCAAAACTCCGGAACTTCGACTCGGACATTCCTTCTCTCTTTGATTGAAATTAAAGAACACTTGATTAAAACAATACATTTAGTGGAATCAATTTTCGCGACAATACATAATGAATCGTTGAGACTTACTTTTAGGAGATCTTCTCGATGCTTCTTCTGCGATCTTGCACTGAGTGACACTCACGATAGTTTTACAGAAACTTATGCGGCTGTAACTGGGATGCAAGAGAGCATGCTCCGCCAAAACACAAGATTTTATATGCTTTGAAAAGGGGAGGACTATTCCCGAATTTTCACTTTTCTGAAACTCAAATCTTTTATTTGCTGAGCTTGTTCCTCCACTTTTCCTATCTTACAATTATTGGGCATTCGCACCCCATCTCTTCTCTATTTTCTTAAACTTCTAAGTTTTCGCCCGTAGTTTCTAGATTTTGGTGAGGAGTTCCCGAGATCCATTGGTTTTTAGGAATTAGATGTCTACAAGATACTTCCGCTTCAAGGAGTTATCTTTTTCGAGTTTTCCAGAATTTTATTATTATTTTTAAAGAGAGATGCTAAGGAAATTTCTACCATCCGTACGACGCATTGTTACCTGATTTTATTGCTTTGTCTGGACCACATACTCCGGTAATCACGGGCTTCTCACGCCCTTGGTTTTTCTAAGACTCAGGATTTATGTGCAATTACATTTTTAAGAAAAAGTTTTTTTTTTCCTGTGATGGACAGGCTATCAGAGTTGAAATATTTATGAGCTTTTAGGTTTTGATTTTTTTGTTATGTCTAGATAAATTCCTTTTGTCTGGTTTTCGTTGGTGCCCGTTTACAATTTGTTGCATGTTTTTTATGCTTTCACGCAACAACTTGTTTCGGAATATGTTAATGTTTTATGAATTGTCTTTCTGGAAGGTTCTGAAGTTTTCTTTTGTATTACAATGGACTACGGTCTACCTTCTCCTTAACTAAATTTTCTAATATATGTCGAAAAAAAGAGACGCGGAGTCGGAGACGTAACAATTATAACAAAAATTTTATTTCAGATTTACTAATGAAAATGTAATTGTCACAACATTGAGTAAAGTTAAAGCCGGAAGTGACTTTCAATTACAATCGATGTCTGCTCTTGTTAGTAAAATTTCTAGTCAGGCATTTTTTTTGCAAATACTTAAGATTATTGTGCAAATAAGAGAAGCTGTGCGCTTAGCAAGCACCAAAAAAACATGTATGCATAAATAACGTTATTATAATTTATTTCAGCAATATATTTTTTATATTTTACGATGTTTAGCATATTTACTAATTAAAAAAAAAATTTTTTTAAGCTAATCAAACAACGGAGGCAGCCATGGATATGAGCACAACAAGCAATGCATCAGAAACCAGTAACTTTTATACTTTTAAATTTATTTTTAATTAAATTTTTTTATATTTAATATTAATATATTTTGTTATAGCTGCCACCATTGCGGACACTGATGTTTCTATGAATACAACGCAAACAACAAGTACTTTAATTCTTGATAATGCAAAAACGTTGTTCTCTCGCAACGGTAAGTCGAGCACATTAATCATCATTATTATAATATATTTGTTCTTATATTTTAATTTTTGTTCTTTTTTTTTTTTTTTTTTTGAAGAGAAAGCCACACTTCCATTGTTAAGTGAGAGTTTAGTATTAGGTAACTTGTGGGAAACCCTTAGTGCTTGCTTACTTGAATTAGAATATACTCCTGATCATCATGCCGTTCTTGTTTTACAGGTAAATTAATTTAAATCTAAAATTTTAATTGAATTAAAAAAAATCGTTATTGAATCATTTTTAATTATTATATGTACGATATAAATACATGCTTTATAATATTACAGCATGCGGTGGAAGCGTTCTTCTTAGTGCACTCGTCTTGAAGTACGTCTTGAGATCGCGACAGTCGTCTGGGAGCGACTACCGAGAATCGAGAAGTGATATCAGACTTAGCACCAGTCTCTCCGATATATTTAGATAATGAAGGTACTTCTCAATCGGAAACATCTTCGATTCATGCTTCGTGGGACACGAATATTACACCAATTTCGCAGACAAAAATATTGCCACCGGATCAACTAAAGTTCCTCAAATTTGCTGGTATGTATTAATCTCGGTATTAATTAATAAATGAATATCAGTTGCTATTAAAAGTAAGCTAATTTAATGTAATAATGTGTTTTTTTCGTACAGAAACACACAAAACTGTGCTTAACCAAATTCTACGGCAAACTACACACTTACAATTAGTAAACGGGCCATTTTCTGTATTATTGGATCATACAAGGGTGTTAGACTTTGATGTGAAAAGACGTTACTTTAGAACGGAACTTGAACGAATAAACTTTTATATGTTAAAAAATAAATTTGAAATTTACGTTCGTAGAGGCCACGTTTTTGAGGTTTATTTATGAAGCTTCGTCGAAAAAATACTGATACATGGAAAAATTGTTTTTACATCGTTTTTGAAGGTAAAATTTGCTAATGTTAGTAGTAGGTAGGCATAGCCGCAGTTACACACGGTTAATCTATCTCCGGGTAGACACTAAAGCTCAAGATACAAGTCTTCTTCCATTGCGATTGCCATATTTTTAACTGGGAGCGCTCAGAGCATCGATTGTCGGTCCAATTATACTTTTTTTTTTATATTACTTTTTCTTTTTGTCGGGAAGAGCAGCGGAAATAATTGACGCGATAATCAACGAATCATCGCTCTTTTATATCCGTGTAATGACCAGGTGTTAATAAAATGTACCATGACAGAACGTTGAAAATTTTTTATACTGCACGTTTTTTTTTTGTTTTTTTTTCTTTTCTAGTGCATCTTCCGGTTAAAGATTGCAAAAATTAAATCCGGAATTTTTTTTTACTTGAGATTAATGTGTTTTAAGAGCGAATTAAATGGAAAAGGATATTTGTTTTTGTATTAATTCTGGAATATTTATTATTAATTATAATTAATTATACACTCTGGTTTTACACATTTTGTTAATAATTAATTTATTTATATTACACACCGCGATACTATTTTATTTGCTGCACTTAACTTTCGTGCATTTCTATGTTCCGGCCGGACGCTCAGCTTAACACTTCGCTCTGGAGCACACCCCCTTTTACGGCAGCAACTTTTCTTCTCGCGTTTTTATCATTAATTCTTTTTTATTTTGGATTTTTTTACGCTTTTATAAAATTATATAAATTTTATAAATACTTGAGTACTAAAATGTACTTTAAATTCTAAAAGGCGAAGGACAAGATGCAGGAGGATTGTTGCAAGAGTGGTACGTCATTATTTTGAGAGAGATCTTCAACCCAATGTATGCTTTGTTTACTGTCAATCCTGGCGATCGAGTAACATACATGATAAATTTATCATCGCATTGTAATCTTAACCATTTGTCTTATTATAAATTTGTGGGTCGAATAATTGGTGGGTTTTATTCTATCGTCACCAAAAACTTATTAGAGCCAGATGATTTCACTATGTATCTTGAAACTTTTTCTTTTTGTAGCTAAGGCTATTTATGATAATAAACTGTTAGAGTGTTACTTTACACATAATTTCTATAAACATATACTTGGCATACTTGTAAAACATACTGATATGGAAAGCGAAGATTATAGTTTTTACAAAGAATTAGTTTATTTAACAAAACATAATATTTCCGATTTGGGTTATGAACTAACATTCTCTACAGAGGTAAGAGAAAAGAACAATTATTTTTACGTAATTTTTTTTAAATTGTTTTTTAATTTCTAGTAGTAGTAGTAGTAGTAGATTTGTGGGTGTGACTGTGTGAGTTCCTTTTGGTCACTTAGATCCTTTTGGATCGTCTGTGACTCCCCACTGTTTCACCGAGGGTGTATCTTTGTCCTCAGCCCAGCATGATTTGCCAGGCTTATCAGACTGTTCACTCTCGCTTCTCTGAGCTGTCCCGGGTCTGTAAACATTTTTTTCCAGGATAGATATCGTTTTACCGCCAGTACTGGACAGTGACACAGTATGTGTATACTGTCCTCGTTTTCTTCCTTGCATAGCCTGCACTTATAATGCTCCACTATGCCTAGGTTATGCAGATGCGCCCTGAGGGTTCCGTGCTCTGTTAATAGACCGATCGCTATTCTCAGTTTTTGTCTGCTCATTACCAGGAGTTTTCTTGTCCTCTCTGGTTTGGGTTGTTCCATCAGGAGCTTTGCCTGCCGGCATCCCGGTTCGTTTTTCCACGACTCTCGGTGCCTTTTCTCAAGCAGCTTTCTGATTATCCTTTTTTCCATAACAAAAGGGACGTACACGTTCCGCCCTGCAGGTTCTATTAAAGTTCCCTGCTTGGCGAGCTCGTCAGCCACCTCGTTGCCATGTATGCCCTGATGTCCAGAAATCCATACTAGGGTGACTTTATTAGTCTCCCCCAGCTTGCTTAGTGTCCTCATGCAGCTCCAGACCGTCATCGAGTTTGTGCTTTGCTTTATTAAAGCATTAATTGCTGCTCTGCTATCTGAGCAGATGTATATTTTTTTGCTGCTGGTTTGATCAGCAATCTGTATTTGCGAGCACTCGGCGATTGCTTTTACCTCGGCTTGAAAGACCGTGGCGTATTCTTCTAGAGGCAGGCTGGATCTATGTTTCTTCGTGGGTTCATAAATTCTTGCCCCATGGCGGTTGTCTTTTCCCGAGCCGTCTGTAAACCATACATCAGGTCTTAGTCCGTTCAGAAAGTCTGCTTTCCTCCACTGTTCCCTGGAAGGTATGATTACCTCTGCGGTTCTCCCTTCCTGGTATTTCCTGGGGATTCTGTCCTGTTTATACATGAAAGGAGGGCTGTTTAGGAAGCCGAGCGTTGTATGGCCAGTCTCAGCATCCCATCCACTCTTTCTGACAGTGCAGTCTATATGCCGTTTGTCTGGCGTTGTGAATGATTAGCTGGTCCAGAGGGGAAATACATAGCGCTACTTGTAGCGCTGTCGTGGGTGTCGTTTTTTGAGTCCCTACTGCAGCCCTCAGGTAACTTCCCTGTAGGCTCTTCAGTAGGTTCTTCGTCTCCACTTTTCCCACTCTGGGCCACCATACCACTGCTGCGTATATAAGTCTGGGTAATAGCACGGCTTGGTACAGCCATAATGCCACCCTCGGCTTGAGGCCCCAGGATTTTCCTAGTGCCTTTCTACAGGCTCAAAAAGCCGTGTAAAAGTTTTTCCTTTTGTCCTCCAAATGGAGTTTCCAGCTCAGTTTCGTATCTAGTAAAACTCCCAGGTATTTCACCGAGGTTACGACGTTTAATTTTTTTCCCCTCAGTTTTAAAGGCTTGATGGGTTCCGGTTTGTATTTTCTGGTGAATATTATGGCTGAGGTCTTCTCGGGATTGACCGTCAGTCCCTTAGCCTGACACCAGTTTTGTGTGATCTTGAGTGTTCTTTCTATGAGCTTCCCAAGGATCGGTAGAAATTTTCCTCTTGCTATTATGGCTATGTCGTCTGCATAGTCATAGGTGAGGATTCCCGCTGCTTCTAGTTTGCTTAGCAGTTTGTTTACCACAATGCTCCACAGCAGTGGAGAAAGCACTCCTCCCTGTGGGCATTTTTTTGTGGGTGTTCCTTGGACTGATATTTCCCCATGCTCAACGTTCAGTCTCCTGTTCGCAAGCATACTCTGGGTCCAGTCAATTAGTGCCTCTGATATTCCATGTTTGGTCAGTGCTTTTTGTATCACTTTATATGAGGTGCTGTCGAAAGCTCTCTCAATGTCCAAGAAGACTCCCAATGCGTAGCCCCAGCTGTTCCTCCATCCGTCCCACTAGTCGGTGCAGTGCCGTTTCCGTCGACCTGCCCTCCCTGTAGGCGTATTGACAGGGGGCCAGCGGGTTTGGATCAATGGCCCTCTTTTCAGATATCCATCAATCAGTCTCTCCAGTGTTATTAAAACAAAGGAGGTCAAGCTGATGGGTCTGTAATCTTTGGCTACTATGTGCCCGTTTCTCCCCGGCTTGAGTATGAAAACTACTCTAGTTCCTCCCCAAGCTTTTGGAACGTATCTCAGGGCTATACTAGCCCTGAGTATTTTTGTCAGTGGTCCCATCAGCACCCCCAGACCCTTTTGTAGTAGGGCCGGAAATATGCCGTCTGGTCCCGCTGCTTTATAAAAACCGAATAAATTTATTGCCCATTCTATTCCCTTAGGGTATACGATCTTGGCTGCCAGTGACTATTCCCTGGGTTTGTGGATGTCCCTAGGCTTTTCTTTTGTGCAGCCTGTCTTATTTTGACTCGTTTGGAAACCCGGAAAGTGAACTTTTATTAAGTGTGTTAATGTGCTTTGCACATTATCCGTGAATTCGTTATTTGGTAGCTTTATACAGTCCAAATGCGATTTTTTATTCGTGCTGAGGATTTTGCTTAGTCTCGAGGCCTCTACTGTTTTTTCGATACTTTAACAATATTCCTTCCAGCTTTTGCGTTTGGCTTTGATAATGGCTTTGCTGTATTTCCTTTGGGCTTGCCTAAAGCTCTCCCAGTGGGCAGCTCGTCCAGTGCTTTTTGCCTTATTGAAGAGACGTCTTGTGGTCGACCTGAGCTCTTCCAGCTTTTGGTTCCATGGGACTTTGGTCTTACCATTCCTTTGTTTCTCCGGGCAGTTGTTCTCATAAGCCTTGGTTATTACCTCCTCAAGGCTCTGTGCTGCTTTGTTTAAATTATTTTTAGTCTGGAATCTGGTTGGGATCCTGGTTACTTGGGCAGTTAATTCCGCCCTGTAGTTCTTTCACCTGGTTTGCCTCGGGTTCTTTTCCCATGTTATCTCCGTTTTCGCTTGCAGGGTGTAGCGTATGCTTCGGTGGTCCAATTCCGAAGGTTTATTTAAGACCCTCCAGTCTCTCACCAAGCTCGCCAGATCACCCGTGCAAAGCGTAATATCAATAACTTTTTGTCTCCTTCAGTCCATGAATGTAAAGTCATTGCCTCGGTTGAAAATGATCAGCTCTGACCGAACAATGAATTCATGTAAGTTTTCTCCCCTTGGGTTGATATCCGTGCTTCCCCAACTTAAGTGATGGGAGTTTGCGTCTCAACCCAAGAGTATTTTACATTTTTCGGTCCTGGCCATTTCAACCAGTTTACTCATACTTTCCTGCGGCGGTGGTTCCGGGGAGTTGTAGGGCATGTAGACTGACCCAATGTACAATTCCTTGGTTTTCCCGTTGATGTTGCAAGGTCCGATCCGTATCACCGTCTGGTTTTTGTCGCTGACCTGTGGAACTAAAATCACATTAAGTTCTTTTATCAAAATACAAGTTCTAGGCTTGGTGCTTGAGCGGGCATAATATAATTTGCCACATTCTCCCAAGCCTTTTACAGCATTATTTATAAGCTAAGACTCTTGTATCAATGCTATATCTGTTTGCATTATAGCCATGCTCCTGGCTAAGATCGCCGAGGCGCCTTTGCTATGGTGCAAGTTGATTTGGGTTATTGGGAAGCCGAGCCCGGCCATTTCTAAGCCGGTCCAGCCTCCCCAATCGTCTTTCTCCTCTCGTCAGGACTCTCCTTGCGGTTTTTGTCAAGCAGCTTTACAACCGCTTGACCCGTCCCGCAGAAGGGCCTGAACCTGCAGACTTTCAGTGCCTCGAGGGATGTCCCCCCCACCAGGCAAGCGAAATGGGAGCCTGTTTCGTTTCCCCTCTCGCTCCCCCGGGTGACGAGCCACTTCACGGTTCTGAGATCCTTGTTCTGTCTGTTTAGGAGCCTCAAGGCTTCCTGGGCAGACAGCTTCGGTTTCTCTACGTGCACCACCAGGCGATGGCGCTTTGAAAGCTCCCCCACCGGCAGCACACGCAGAGGTCCCGCCTTCAACTTGAAGCTCAAGGCCTGGCTTTTCAGCCAGTTCCCGGTTTCCTCGTCGGTGCAAGCGAACACGAGGGCCCCGTCCCTCTCCCATGACCCGGAAAAGGTCGGGGCCCTCGTGCCCTCCGGAAGCTGGAGGATGCTCTCCCAGATCACTTTCCTGATCCGGGCGACCTCCTTAGCCCCCAACTTCTTGTCAGAATAGCCTTCTAATACGAAGGGTAACCTGACAATTCCCCTGGCTGCCTGGGCATGTAATCCCTGGTCAGTGACCTTAGATCTCTTGCCCCGGCAGTCATTGGGACTGGGAGTCGTGTGGTCCGACCTGGTCCATTTGCACGTCCTAGGCCGGGCTCCACCACCCCCCCCTTTTCCTGAGCAGCTGTGGTTGATCCAGGGGAGTCACTTACTGCTCCCCCTGCAGCTGCTTCTTCAAGCGGCGCCTCACAAGCCCCGCTTTTCTTATTTTTGGTTTTGAGACGGTCTTCCGAGGGTCCCGCCCCATCCCCAAAGTTATTCTCCGATTAAAGGCTCTCTTCCGAGGCCCCGCCCTGGAAGGTGTTATCTATATTTAAATTTTGTAATTCGTTCGGTTCCATATAGTTTCCACGAGTGACGCGGAAGCGCGGTATCACCCGGGCAGAGCCGCGTTGCCCGGGGCTTGGCTTCTTACTCGTGGATTTCGCCCGGTGTTCAGGAGTGACCGTTCAAGACGCAGCTCCCCCTGCGCCACGCAGCCCTCGGCACGGTCCGAACACCTTGGCTTGGGTGAGCCACTCCTTGGTCACCGGTAGCACAACCCGCCCCACGTCTTCACATTCATTTATACTCTCCTCGCGGAGAGTCCCATGCACCGAGGAGAGCCCGTTTATAGGGATCCTCTTCAGTCATATTCGGGGCGGACTAAGCCGATACAGCAGAGTACGCCCCGTTAGCTCTTTTATTCGCCGTGAGGCAGGCGACGGAATCCCGTCCGTCACCAAACTAGTTGATTTTTTCCGTTCTCCCGGCTAAGCCCACTCACCAACGGCAAGGTCTCGTGGCTCTCAGAGTGGGTTTTAATTTCTAAATATATTGTTTTTTTTGTTATATATGTTTTTAGGTTAACGAATCTGGCGTCAATGACGTGCGAGATTTAATACTAAATGGACGTAATATAGATGTTACAGAAGAGACCAAACTCGAATATATTAGGCTCGTATGTCAAATGAAAGCAATTTGTAAACAGTAAGTAAATTTAAAATTCTTTAATAAATTTATTACAATTCGCTCTGATCTAATCTATAATTTGCTTTAACGTAACCACTGTTTAATTGCATTCTTATTATTGTATTTTAAATCTCTCTTTACAGATTAAATGCATTCTTGGAAGGGTTTTATGATATTATACCTAAACGACTGATCTCTATATTTAATGAAAAAGAACTTGAACTATTGATCAGCGGCTTGCCTAATATAGATATCGAGGACCTTAAAGCAAACACCGAGTATCATAAATATACTGCTACATCTTTACAGGTACATTAAAAAAAATTTAATTTTGGAATTTTTGTTTATTTTTTTTCTATTTTATTTAAAAAAAATTTGAGTTATTTCATGTTTTACCATTCCTCCCCCCACTCTCTCAACAGATTCAATGATTCTGGCGTGCATTACGAGGTTTTGATCAAGCAGATTATGCAAAGTTCTTACAATTTGTTACTGGTACGTCCAAAGTGCCGTTACAAGATTTTGCTGCGTTAGAAGGCATGAACGGCGTACAAAAGTTCCAAATTCACAGAGAGGACAGATCAACAGACAGACTACCATCTGCCCGTACTTGGTAATTATATAAAGGAATTATATGCATTGTTTGAAACGTTTAAGTATAAATAAATTTTATTACGGCAAAATAATACAAAATTACATTAAAACTGTATTGTTTAATTAGTTTCAACCAGCTGAATCTGCCAGTGTACGAGACATGTGATAAACTACGTACAAATTTACTCAAGGCGATTCACGAATGCAGCGAAGGATTTGGATTTGCATAAGCTTGTTGGAACGCTGTTGTCACATATTGTAGCAGTTTATCATACATGTTTTGTCCTGCCTGTTCAGAGTAAACATTAAACGAGAACTCGCTCCTGTATAATTACGCGTTCATACGTTCATGCGTCCAATAGGAGAAATTAAACAATTAGATTGGCTCATTTTTTTATGATTCATTGTTGATTTTACTTTAACATTGTACAGTGTTACTTTAATACATTAATACATATATTGTTTAATAATTAATTTAACAAAAAAAATTGATTTATTGTCTTACTAAAATATTCGGACATTAAATTATAATAAAATAAAATTAATGTTTTTTATAAAAATAAAAATAAAATTAATATTTCGTTGGATAACCTTCTTGATCTAATACATATTTTAACCTTTTAGACATATTTAAACAAATTTTTTGCAAGTATTGCAAGTATCTCTTTCTTTTAAACAGAGCGCAGGATCAATCGCGAGGTGATTCTGGATAGTACTCAATAAGATCGAAAACGGGCGGACAACCGACCGGATGAGGAATCAGTGACGTTACGCCGGTCTCGCGGGCGAAGGAAATTTGCGGAGAAGCTTAAGAATATATGTTTTCACTGTTGCGTCACGCTTACCGAAGCGTTGCTTAATTATCTTCCCCAAGTAATGGCAGGATAATTCAATAGCGCCGTCTGATAATTATCGATTCCATTAGCTAAATGTACTATAAAAATCGTTTCTTCTGGCAGGGTTTAATCTGCGACACGGTCGCAAAAACACGCTAATTATGTATAAAGTTTTCTCGGTAACGGCATATGCGCGTAATAATATCGACTTTAATGTGACTAACGAAAAAATTCAGTTTTTAATTTAATCTGTCAAAGGATAAAAACAGCTCGTGGTTGTTTACATTTTCTGGCATTTATAAAAAATGTATTTTTCTTTTTATTATCTCCACAGATTATTTGAAACTATTAAAATAGATTCTTTGGATAACGTTTAGAAAATTATTTAATTCGTACAAAAAAAAAGAAAAAAAAACTTATCTTGTTAGTCAAAATTAACTTTGAATCTAATAATATTGTTACGCCCGGTATACGGAGCAGCGTGAAGCTGCCGGCTCGCTCCGAAGTCTCGGTTCCCCGTTGCCAGGGGAACGAAGATTATGATTATTTGTTAAATGACAGTTCTGCCCGTGCCTTGAATCGGTGCAGTCGCTGTATCTCTGCATGTTCTTATTAAACCGTTCGTTCTTTTTATAAATCGTCTCTTTCTTTCGCGGAGCTCCGGCGCCGCGAGTTAGTGTGTGTGAGTGTGTGAGAGACGCGAACGCGGAAACGTTCGCCGACCCGTTCCCGGCGTAACAATATGTTAACTGCTTTTTCGTTTTGCTGGGCACATTTAAAACGTACGATTCCGTGGAAATATTGAACGTAAGAAACACAGTTTTCAGAGTCTATTTACTTTGGAGTTTTGGTCCGCGCGAGCGAAGGACTCGGAGGAAACTTTTATTTCTCGAAAATCGGAATCGGAATCGCCGGCGACGAGCTGATGGCGGAACGAGAACGATCGCTTTAATATTCAACGTTCGTAATAGCCGGACATGAAGTTTAGGATTCGTTCAATTATTCAAATCACTGCCTCGTTAGGTCGGTCTAAATCGAGATCTCGGTTTTGTCCGGAGGTAGCTTGGGAGGAAATCTAAATTTGCTCGTCGTGCATTTAAATGTTACATACAAAAGCACAATTTATATATGTACCAACGAGGCGCGACCGCCGATACCTAATTGATAGCGAGCGCCACTTCGTAATCGATCAAAATTAAAGACAACATTAAAGACTCAGCGCCGATGGTTATTTCGGTCTTTCTCTGCTCTTCTTCCTTCCTCCCCGCCGTTTTTACGCCGTTGAGAGTATCGTTTTACTAAAAAAAAAATTTTTTAAGGAATTAGGAGGGAAGCTGGGAGATTCGTTCGCGCCGGCAGCGCAAAGCTTTCTTAGAGACTTTAACGCCCGTTGCCGAGCTTTAAATAATGCATGATCAGCCAGTCAAAAAATAAGCGACCGAGAGAGCCGGAAGGGAGTTCTTTCCTTTCTCCCGTCGATCGGTATGCCGGAAATGAGAACGTAGACAAGCAGACGCCATTCATTTCTGATTCAGACGGAACGTTTGCCGAGATATACAAGATCAGCTCGGCGAATCGCGTACGTGATCGCGTTTAATGTCGCAAATTGACGGAATTCGGCTCGAGCTTTTCAGGGAATGAACGGTGAAGAGAAAATTAATTATTCGAATATATTTCCAAGGCGAATTAGGCTCTAATTAGGCGTAAGAAAATTTAACACTGTTATACAACGTTAGGACGAGGGATACTCGGACACGAATTGGAAGTCTTGGTCATTTTCACGTAGGATTGCCTATTCGGTGCTTAATCGGCGCTTGATTAAAAATTACAGATTAAAGCTGCCCCGCGAAAGTTTTCGACCCGACTCGACTGACCAAACCGTAACTGAATTTTGTAAACGTCCTCGGACTACGCTAGCTAAATTCCTTGAGTAGATAATCACGAGGGTGGCATATACTTCTGTATCCTTCAAGTACAAGGAAGTACAAGTCCGGCCTTCTCGTCTCAAAATACTTCCGCTTAAAACCAGCATTACCGTGATTAATTTTAAATCATATGTTAACTGGCAGTTTTGTTATTATTTATTTAATTAATTATCTATTAAATTTTATAAGTAATTAAACTGGTATACAAAGGAAAACGGTAATTTTAATATGCGACAGCGGCCGATGGGGTTTTAAATGCGAAACACTTGCGGAAACGAAGAAAATTTCAAATATGAAAGACGACGTTTTTTTCTCTTAAAAGTCCGCGTGACGTGCACGTCGGGAGATGCATCTGGCCGAATTACATTGTTCATTTTGTAACACCCCCCTTTCTCCCCTCCGTGTGGCCGGACACGGTCAAGCGACTCGCCACGATATTCGGCGAGTCGTCGCGTGCGTTCAGGGCCGACCGGGGTGTCGCAGGAAGGAACGAAAGTACTTAGAGTCTCGTGTCTTTTCTTGTCGGATATTTACATTTATTTTTAGATCGTCTATTTACAATATGCTTATATACAGATGTTCCGCCGCGGTGCTTATCGTACGGGCGACGTAAACAGAGTCGCCGGCGGTCGCGCGAGTTTCGCTTTTCTCTACGTACGTTTTTATGACGCGGCGCCTATCGCACGGGTGACGCAAACGGAATCGTCGTCGGTCGCGTGAATTCGCGCGCGTTGGTACAATAATGTGCCCTCCCTATGAAGGACCGCGGTTTTCTCTAGGAACGGGAGCGCGGGGGGCAATCGCCAGACACTCAGCCGGGCGAAGTACTTTCTTTACCTCGGATTGCGCCGCGCTCGTTAGGAACCGCCGAAGCGGCTGGAAATGCTGCCCGGGTGTCGCCCACGGGATAAACCGAGAACATCCCGGCGGAGGCTGAAACGCGCTACCATTATCGCTGTGGCCGGCGACAGGAGCTTCGGAGGAAAGGAGGCGGTGTCGCGGCCAAGAACTCTTGGCGAAGGCCGAACGCTCGACCCTCGTGCTAGCGACTTCCTGGGTGAAACAGTTTGTCTATGAAGCTACCGAGCGGAGGCGCAAACGGAGCTCAGTGATCAGAACTGCTCTCGATCGCTCGGTACTCGACCTTTTTATTCGGTCTTTCGCGTGGCCCGGAGCTTCGGGTTCCCGGGGTTGGCGTCGCAGCGCTCGTCACCCCAGATCGTTAAAGAAAGTATTAATTTTTCGCGTTGCCAGGACGGTGGTACGCTACCGATAACGATGCGCGTTAAACTTTTACGGTGTATTAAAAAAGGGTCGGGGCGCACCGCTATTCATCGGACGATGTTCGGTCCGACGGGCCGGCCGGATGTTTTGCCGGGGCGAGGTAGGTGCCTACCTCGTTACAATTTTCTCACACGCGCGCCCGTGCGATTAATTGTCGGCGAAACTCCGAACCGTGGGCGCCGGCGAGTATTTAGCATAAAATGTAAAATAAGCCGCGACTCGGGTATAAATTGTATTTCCATTAGGAGGGTAGCAGGAACGCGGGTCGGGTGCATTTGAATACGTGCGGATTAAAAATCAAGAGGCACGGTAGTGCCTCGCGCCAAGTATAGGCGCAGCGAGGCACTGCCTCTTATACGCGAGACGACGTTTTGAGAATCCGTAGATTACCGGATCTCAATAACGGCTCAACCAATCGCTTTCTTAATAAGCTTATTGTATAGATTAGGGTCGACTTATATAATAAAAGTGTTCTTATTATTTCGCTGCGTTGTCTATAAATAAAGATATCGCGATGTTAAATTTGGTTACAAGAGTAAAATTATTTAAGATTTTCCGTCGTCATTTTTACGTCTCGAAAAATATCCCTTTCGTTTTTGCGTCACTAAATGGCGCGGATTGATTTATCGACAGTTTGATTGATTTATCGACTATGTTGATTGACGTGTGAGGTTAATGATCCGCAGTGATCCGTTAATTAAGATAAGTGTGACTAATATTATTTATTTAAATGTTTACGTCCCCTTTTAAGTTGTAAAAATAATAAAAATTTTTTTATTTTAATTAATTTACACATATTTGTATTTTTTAGCATGCTATTATGTTCGGAAAAAAGAAACATGTAGATGTGCAGTTTTATACCGAAGTCGGCGAAATTACTACAGATTTAGGTAAACACCAACACATGCATGATCGCGACAATCTCGCAGCTGAACAATCGGAACGAGAACTAAGACATAAATTAAAAACTGCTTTTAAAAGTTTTTGTGAAAAGGTATGTACAAATTTATTTTATTAACTTCATGTTATCGCATAATAATATATATTTGTGTTGCATTAAGGTTGAAGAAATGACGAAGCAAGAAATAATATTCGATAATATAAAAGAGGATTTTATTTCTTTTAATCTGTTTATTATTTTTTATCAAGAAGCAATAATTTAGAAAAGTCTGTCTCATAGTTTGCTGTGACATTAAAAAAAATGTATGAAAGATACTCAAATTTTTATCTGTAAGGAATATTGCTAAGAATGTTCATGTTTATTATTTGATTTTTCTGATTATCGTTAATACATGTATATTGTTTTACACAGGTTACTAAGACAAAAAATAAAGAAATAAAGGAAGTAAAACAAATTTCCTCCAAAAAAATTGAAGAAGAAACTGAACAAATAATGAAGCATGCTCAGAAACTGATCGATAAAGCTGAAACTGATAAACAAGGTGCACTAATAGCATTTCGTACCGAGAGTACAAAGCAGGTGAAAAAAATGATTATCGAATCTTTGTGAAAGTTTTTGAACATTCAAACACATTTCATACTTTTACAATATTAATTTATGTAATTTATTCTGTAGATATACAGGGTGTTCCAGATATAACGAAGGATACTGGGAGGATAGATAGAATTGATTGAGACAAATAGAAAAGTTCCGTACCATTTTCTCTACCGTTATTACTGAGAGAAAAAAATTAAAATGTATAAATTGTATAGGCGTAAGAGCGACAAGAAATACGCGTGAGGTGGGCGCAACAGACGAATGGCTAGGAATGGCGCCGTCGTCTGTCGCTCACTCAGCCCGCTTCCTCATCGCTCTTACGCGTACATAAATTAATTTTTTTCTTAAAACTATTGAGAATTTTTCAAATCAGTACAGGGCTTTTTCGTTTTAATTCGTTAAATCTACCTATCATTTCGGCATCATCCACTGATCTGGGACACCCTGGCAACATATATACAGGGTGTATCACCCCATGTGTCGAATCCGTTAGAATAGACAGAACTCGGGTAGACAAATAAAGTCCCACACACCATTTTTGCAAAATTCTCAATGGTTATTGAAAAAATTAAATTTGTCTAGCGCAAGAGCAACAAGGAAGCTGCAGGCAGTGAGCGTGACAGGCGAATGGCTAGGAATGGCGCCGTCGCCTGTCGCGCTCCACTCACGCGTGGCTTCCTTATCGCTCTTGCGCTAGACAAGTAATTTTTTTCTCAATAACCATTGAAGTGCAAATGGTGTGGGACACCCAGCCTTTATTCCTAACGGATTCGACCTTCAACATATATACAGGGTGTTCAGTTGATGTAAAGTTCTTAGTTGTAGGTTGGGCTTCGAGAAATAAGTAGAAAGTCCTATACGGTTTTGTAAGTTAGACGTTAATAACCGAGAAAATAACATGTAAAGATTTGACGCCCCCGTGCGGTAAAGAACGCGCCGCTGAAAGCTACCGAGACGCTGGAATACGGCCCATCCACGCGACTTTACAAAAATCATAGATTGGTCGGTTCGGTTCTTAGGCGAGTCGGAGGACGGCGCGCTTGGGTGAGGAAGCGACGACGCATGGTGAGGGAAGAGGTTTGGCCGTCCGAGAAAACACAGTTACGCTATTATCGCGTTAATGTATACTATCTATTCAAGCATCGAGCAATGCGCGAAGGGAGTGTAGGGTTTATTTTCTATTCGTGTTCGCGATTATTTACTTGCGTTAATGTCTTTATTATTATAACTTTAATAGATAAGCAACCTGATGAATAAAGTATTATTTTTTAATTGTTTCGACTATGGAAATTCTATTATTACGGTATGAAAACGCTATAGTTTCCACACCACCTCGCGAGGTAGATAGCTTGGCGCGTTTTTTTTTAGTGGTGTCCCCAACAGATTTAATCCACTGTTAAAAATTAGTGCACTAGCTGCTCAAAATGGTTGCCCTGTTGTTGAATGCATAATCGTGCTCTTTGAATAATTTGACGAGTAGCGCGATGTGCTACGTTCGGCGTAATTGTATTAAAGGCCACTATGATGTTTTTGCGTACCTCCTCTACATTTACGATCGCGCACATTTTCCACTTGATTTTTTATGTATCTCCACACAAAATAATCAAGGACGTTAAGATCTGGAGATTTTGCTGGCCACGAAATTGGACCATTTTGGCCTATCCACCGATCCGGAAAGTGTCGATCCAAGACCATTCGCGCGCGACGTGAATAGTGCGGTGGTGCTCCGTCGTGCTGGAAAATCATCGTTTGCCGCATTTGTAGAGGAAGCTCCTCTAACAAAATTGGAAGATGATTTTCCAAAAATCGCGCGTATCTCTTCCCACCGAGGCGCGGAGGCAAAAAGAATGGACCAATCTGCAAATTAATAATACAAATATTTAAAATTTGGTTTTTAATTATAATTTTTATGTAAAAAAAATACTTACTACTCTGTTGCCAATTATTCCTGCCCAGACGTTTAACTTCCATTTAAATTGAAAGGCACACTGACGGACGGCGTGTGGATTTTGGTGTTGCCACATTATGATATTGTTAGAATTAAAAATTCCATTTGGTGTAAAAATTGCCTTGTCGCTCCATAAAATATGGTCAGGAAACGTCTCATCTTGACGACATTGAGCTAGGAAGACTGTCAACATATTATTAATTATTATTAATTGAAGTAAATTAATTATAAGTATCAGTTATAACAAAGTATACATACATATGTACTCGTTAGACAAATGTATGTATACGCGTTCTCAACGTATTTAGAGTCAAGCAGGTCGACTAAATGTTGTCGCGTCGATTGTGTACGTACATAACGTTTACATTGATCTGCTTGTCTAACAAGATTAAATGTTTTTTTCAAATTAAATGAAAACGATCAACAAGTTGCTTGCAAGATTCACGATTCTGATAATAAAACAACGAATTGCTCGAATTAGATTTAACAAAAGAGTTTGCGCGTCGATCGTTTTATTCGCTTTTTCATGTATTTTGTCAAAACAATGAGTTTTAAGAAATGAAAAAATATAAATACCTTGACAAAAGATTGCGCGTTGCATCTGGTCCCGTGGGAGAAGATGTTGCACCCGTTGGTAGTGAAACGGATGCAATCCATCCTCTCGTATCACGCGGTGCACTAATTGTCTTGATACACCCACATTTTCAGCCACGCGCCACACTATTTATCGGATCATTTTTCGAACTCGTTTTAGAATGCTTCTTCATGATTAATGTTCCGACGAACACCGCGATCAAATTGCACTAACTGTTGTCTCTGCACACTGACAAAACCCGTATTTCGCGCACGCCGAATGCATCTTAAAATTGTCTCAACCGTTGGATGGGCTCGGTTGGGAAATCTTTCGCGATAAATACGGGCTGCTTCTAACGCGTTTTCGTGAGCCATCCCGTAACAGATTAACATATCTATGTACTCACTAGCCGTAAACCGCATTTTTCAATATAAAATTGAAAGCACTTAATGTCTCGCAACACGTTCGCACAAAGAAGCACTCGACTGTTAAAAGAAACAACAATTTAAAGTTATAAATATTGTTTGTGCTGCTTTTGTAACAAGGCGCCTAATATCATAACTAATAATTTTAATACCGTTCGTAAATACATTCATGCTTTTGCGAGTGGTCAATTTTATTCGAAAAAATAAAAACTAAACAAAAATTATACAAAAAAACGAAATAAATTTTTATTGTAGAATTAACACACCAAAAAGTTGAATGTATTAACCGATAATAGAACTTCCATAAATCAAAATAATTAAAAAATAATACTTTATTCATCAGGTTGCTTATCTATTAAAGTTATAATAATAAAGACATTAACGCAAGTAAATAATCGCGAACACGAATAGAAAATAAACCCTACAATTTCCTTCGCGCATTGCTCGATGCTTGAATAGATAGTATACATTAACGCGATAATAGCGTAAACTGTGTTTTCGGACGGCCAAACCTCTTCCCTCACCATGCGTCGTCGCTTCCCTTACCCGCGCGCCGTCCTCCGACTCGCTTAAGAACCGAACCGACCAATCTATGATTTTTGTAAAGTCGCGTGGGATGGGCCGTACTTCCAGCGTCTCGGTAGCTTTCAGCGGCGCGTTCTTACTCGCACGGGGGGCGTCAAATCTTTACATGTTATTTTCTCGGTTATTGACGCCTAACTTACAAAACCGTATAGGACTTTTCTACTTATTTTCGAAGCCCAACCTACAACTGAGAACACTTTATATCAACTGGGACACCCTGTATATATACAGGGTGTCCGGTTCATTTGTCACTTCCGAATTTTGGGGTAGACAAGAGTATTTCAGGGCAAGAGTCCGATACAATTATGCATAATTCGTCACCGTTGATTTTATAAAAATTATAACGTCTCGGCAAATGAACGCTAAGAAATCTATGGGCTGGGCGCGGCGATGGCATTGTTTCGTTTTCTGCGAAAATAACGAATCGAATAATAATGATTGGCGAGGCAGGTTCGGCGGGCCGATAAGCCTTTAAGGGCCGGCCGCGGCGGCGATGAAGGGTGTTTTATAAACTTGCGGCAATCATGAAAAACGAATGCGCTCGCGATTGTCTTTTTGAGTTGACTCCAGATAACATCTTTATAAACACCGTCGTAGCCCTAAGTTGCTTAGAGCTCATTCGCCGAACCCGCTCGCCAATCATTATTATTCGATTCGGTTACTTTCTGCAGAAAACGAAACAATGCCATCGCCACGCCCAGCTCATAGATTTCTTAGCGTTCATTCGCCGAGACATTATAATTTTTATAAAATCAACGATATTTTAATACCTCAGTATTAGACTTTCGTCTTGAAAAGTATTCTTGTCTACCCAAATTTCGGGAAGTAAGTAGCTGTATACAGGGTGTTTCGGATCAATGGACTTTTCCGAATATGGTAGGTAGGTCTCATCCAAGACAAATCGAAAAGTCCAATACCATTACAATTTTCGCAATAACAGATATGAGTATATCTTATCTGCCGATTTCAGGCGGGTATCGGTGCCCCTCTCCCCACTCGACGCATAGATTGGGCTAGAGGCGTAGCTTCAGTGTACGCGAGCGAGGCGAGGCGACGACGCGCGATCGAGGCGAGACAACGATGTACGCGAGCGAGGCGAGGCGACGACGCGCGACCGAGGCGAGACAACGATATACGCGATCGAGGAGCGAGACAACGATGTACGCGGCGAGGCGAGGCAACGATGTACGCGAGCGAGGCGAGGCGGCGATGTACGCAGGCGAGACGAGGCGACGACGAGCGAGCGAGGCGAAGGCGACTATGTACGCGAGCGAGGTGTAATGAATACGCGCGAACAGGCAATTACGATTTCTTGTTTAATTATTTGATAATTTCGGTAGAAATGCTATCGTTTCTACTACGTTTGAAGTAGGTAGCTCAGTGCGTTTTAATGTGGTCTCCCCAGTAAGGCCTAATCCGCGGAAAGCTCAACGCAAAAATTACCGAAGTGCCTCCCCTTGTGCTTGTAGGCACAGTTCGGCTCTCCGAACAATTTGTTGCGTTGCTCTTTCCGCTATGTCAGGCGTGATCGTATGGAAGGCCGCTATAATTGCATTGCGGACCTCCTCAACTGTACGATCACGCATATGTTCTATTTTTGCCTTAATGTGGCCCCAAACAAAATAGTCCAGCACGTTCATGTCCGGGGAACGTGCTGGCCTATGGCCCCTCGCCCCATCCACCTATCAGGAAAATTATTATTTAATACATTTCTCGCGCGACGGGAAAAGTGAGGCGGAGCGCCGTCTTGTTGCAGGATCATTTTATTCTTAAAATCTAATGGAATGTCTTCCATAAGTATTGGCAGAGTATTTTGCAAAGTCTGTATATAACTCGCCATTAAGCCGTGGAGGGAGAAAGAACGGCCCGATCTGAAATATGTCAATACTTTGCAAATTTAATTATAAAATAAATTTTACGCATTAAAAGTACTTACAACTAGACTTCCTATTACTCCTGCCCATACATTTAGTGCCACCGGACTTGGAGGCGCCCTGGCGAATGGACGCAGATTTAACGTGATCCCACAAAACGAAATTTTGGAATTAAATATTCCGTTTGGGGTGAACAACTTCATCCGTCCATAATATTTCTCCTGAAATAGTTCGTTTCGCCGGCACTAGACAGAAATCCTACAAGTATTTAATATATATATAAGGTGTTTATTTCTCCTCAGAGGTACACCGGGACTTTCACTTCCCCAATTTTCTGTTTACAATTTCATAAAATATATTTTCAAACTTCATTCTTATCTCTAGACTATTTCTACTTTTATAATCTTCTTTCTTCTCACAATATTCCTGTAAGAAAGTAAAAACTTATATCTACGCCTTTTTCCTATTCTATTGCCTACGCGTCGAGAGAGAGATCCACACTTCCATTCATACTTTACATTGTTTGCCTTAATTTTACCTTAAATTCTATCTTTGGACCCCCGCTTCCGACGCTTTTCTTTCATGTACTTTCAGTCACTCTATTTTTTTCCCTTGTTCTTTCCAAATTTTCCAACCAATCTATCCCCTTCCTTCCCCTCCCAGAATTTCCTCCACCATTTCCTCCCAACTAATCTCGTTCCCAATCTATACACTCCTCCCATATATGTTCCCGTTTCTTCCTTCTCCAAACACTATTCTACATTTTCTTTTCTCCTCTTCCTCCCAATATTTATTTCCTCTCATTTCCTCCCTAATCTGAATTTTGCCATTCTTTGCCATTTTTCTTCTTTCCATCCCAATTTCAAATATCCTGGTATCCCTTCCTCTTTCACTTTTTTATAATCCCAGTAAATCTTGACTCTCTTATTTTTTCCATCTTTCCTCTCTTTATATATTTTATCCTTTTTCACCAAATATTCCCCCTTATTTCCCTCTTTCTCTTAAATCTTCCACCTCTTTTCCCGACCACCAAAATTTTCAAAAAATTCCTCTCTTTCTCTTTCCCATTTTCCCTTGCTTCTTCCCTCCCTTGCTCTTTCCTTCATTTCTTCCCAGCACCATTTTGCTAAAACACCTCCTTTCCCTTCTTTTCTTTTTTCATATTTCCATGTGCTCTCATCCCTGCTCTACCTTTCAATTTTATCCCTCTGTAGTTCTTCTCTCACCATATATCCTGGTACATATCTTCTTACTCCAGTACCCATCTCAGGTATTTTTCCTGTAATATCTCCCTCTTCTGTTTCTTCCATCCCCATATTTCCACGCCGTAATTAATAACCGACCATACCAGTTTATCAAATAGCCATATTCTTTTACTCCAATCTTTTCCGAATTTTCTTTACCTATACTCCACACCTGCCCCATTATTCTTGCTGCTCTTCTTACTTTGTCCACTTTATGCTCTTTCTTAACTCCATTTCTCATAATTGTGTATCCCAAATACTTGAAACTTTACTTCCTCTATTTCTTCCCCTTTCCACTTTCCATTTAGTTTTCCATCTTCCTCCCCCTTTCTACACCTCATTATCTTTGTTTTCTTTACATTCACTTCCAATCCCTTTTCCTTTACATATTCTTCCATACTTTTAATCATTCCTTTCATGCCTGCCTCATTTTCTGCCAGTAGCGCAATGTCATCCGCATACGCCAGCGAGTAAACTCTCCTGTCTTTTATTCTTATACCCCCCCATCCTCCTTTTTCTAATTCTTCATCTATGTCTGCCAACAAGAGCGCGAACAAGCTAGGACTAAGCGGACAACCCTGTCTTACTCCTTTTGTTGTCCAGAAACTTTTACTTTAATATTCACCTTTACTTTATTCACCGTTTCCTCTAATATTTCTTTCACACCTTCTTATCAATCCCACTCCCGCTTACCCCTCTTCTTCCATTCAACACCACGCAATTTTCTCCTGTCTACAGAGTCAAAGCCGCTTTTCCATATCTATAAAACTGCAATTACCATTTTACCTTCCTTCTTCTATCTTCTTATTTGTGATAATTTAACACATATATTTGATCCACTGTCCCCATGTCTTCTAAAACCGGCTTGACTCTGCAGTGAAATTTTCTTTTTCTTCTATTTCCTTTCTTAGTCTTTCTGCTAACATAGTGCACCCCTTTTCCTTTTTTAAGCACCGGAACTATCACACCTTCTCTCCATTCCTCCGGCATCCCCTCCCCCCTCCATACCCTTTTGCACGTTTCCCATAATTTCTCTTTTACTTTCCCCCCTCCCCATTTCCATATTTCATTTTCTAACCCATCACTTCCTGCAGCTTTTCCTTTTTTCAACTTTCTTATTACATTTTCAAATTCCTCTCTATTTATATCTTCCTCATTGTCTTCTATTCTCTTTCCTCCTAATTCTTCTCTTACTCTCCATTCCCTCCTCCTAACATTTCCTTAAAATATCCGTCCTCTTCAATCTTTATTTTTCCTCCACTTCCTTCCTTTTTTCTTCAGCACTACTTTCCATACTTCTCCCTGTTCTAATCTTTCTATTTCTTTCTCCCATCTCACCTTTCTTGCAATTTTTCTCCTCCACATAGTTTTTATACTCTCTTTTCTTCTTTTTGTAATTCTCCTCCACTCCTTCCCCCTTCCTCCAATTTAACATTTCTTCTTTTACTTCACCTTTTTTCTTTTGCAATCTTCATTCACCATCTTTCTTTTGGTTTTTCCCCCTCCTCTTTTTTCATTTTCTTTTTAACTACTTTCTTTGTTTCTCCAGTTCCTTACTAAAAAAACTTCTCAATTTTCCTCCGTATTGTTTTTCTTTCTCTCTTTTTCTTTATATTTTTCCCTGAACATTTTCCTCCTTCTCACCCCAAGCCAGTCTCGTGTCTTTTTTATACCATATTGCATCTTCTCCTCTTTCTCCTCCTTTTTGATCGTCACTATTAACGGTAAGTGGTCTGAGTCCACTTCTTCCCCCACCTTCATTTCTACTATTTCTCCTTTTGATTCCACATTACTGATCACATAATCTATTACTGTTTTTCCTCTTCCCCCTACATATGTCCATTCACCCTCTTCATCTCCTCTTGTACAACCATTAACTATTCCCCATCCTGCTTCTTCCAGAACTTTACAGAATTTTTCCTTTTCCTGTAATTTTTTTATCTTTTGTTCTCCCTTTTTCTCTCTTCCTTGTCTTCTTCTTCTTTTTCTTCATCCATAGCCCGCCCTCTCCCGTCCTCACATTAAAGTCTCCTCCTATCAGATATCTCGTTCCTTCTCTTTTTCACATCCATCCAGTTTCTGTTCTCTGTTATGTCTTCTAGATCTCATTTACGTATACCCCTGCTATTTTCCACCATACCTTTCCACTTTTATCTTTATTCCTATCATTCCTTTTCTATCTTTAAATTCCAATTCTTCTTCTCTAATTCCTCCCTCCATCCATCTGCATTCCCCCATTGCCCTCCTTCTTATTTTTCTTTTCTGCCCCTTATTTATCCATTTATAGCCCTTTGGCAATTTACTTCTTATCCCCTTCCATTTTTTTCTTCCAACCAAGTTTCACACATATATATCACCTCCCATTTTTCCATGTTCTTCCAAAAATCTTCATCCTTGTTTTCTATTCCTGCCACATTCCAAAACACTATTCTCACGTTTCTGTCTTTTACCTCCGCCTTTTCCTTTCCTTTCTCCTTTTTCTCCCTTTCTTTTTCTTTTTGTCTTTTATCTTTCCTTTTTCTATTTTTTTTTCTTCATCCTTTTCTTTTCCCCTTCCTCCTCTTTTCTCTCCACTCTTCCCAGCTCATTTCGTTCTCTTCTTCCGCCTCTTTTTAAAAACTTGCATTTAATCTACCTGTCTGCTATCACCTTCTTTCTTTTATTCCCTTCTTTTTCAAATTCTTTCGCACCATCCATTTTCTCAATTCTTCCTTCAAGTCATCCCATATCCACATTCTTTATTTACCCATATCTTTTTGTACCCTATTTTTACCTGTTTTCCTTCTCTTTTCGAATTTATCACTTCTCTCTTTATAAGCCATTCCACTTTCCTTTCGTATTCTGTCAGATCGTCTCTATCCATTCCGTCCTGTCCTTTAATTTTCCCTTACATCCTTAATATTTCCAATTTTTCTTTGAAACTTTCCATCTTTACCCACACACCATGCCAACCTCCTTTGTTTACCCTCCCTATCTTATTTACATCCTCTGTCTTTGCTTTCACTCCTGTTGCTTCTGTATTTCTCCCACTTGTTCTTTCAGCGCCTTTTTTTTCCTCACTTTTTATCTTTATACCTCTTATTATTAAATTGTTTTTCCTCCATTCTTTCTTTTCTCTTTCTTTTGCCATTTCCAGCATTCTCGTTCTTTCTTCTAGACTCAAAACCTTTCCCTGTATTTCTTCTGGTATTTCAGTTTACCTCCCTCATATTTTTCCTTTATTCTTTTCCATCTCGTCCATTCTTTTCTCTAAGTCTATCTTCTCTTTCCATATTATCTTCAATTCTTCTATTTCCTTTCTTATTTGTACCTTTATTTCCTTGCTTCCTCCATCTGCCTTGAATCCTTGCAAATCCGCCTCATTTCCTTTATTACACCTCTTCAAAACCTTCCTTGCTTATTCCCCCTCACCTCCCTCTCCTGTTGCTTTCACCGGTGATCTGTACACTTTCACACTTTTCTAAATCTTCCAAGCCCTCTGGCTCACTTTTTTTCTTCCTGCCTTTCCTTCCTTTTCTCTCCTTGCTTCCACGCTTCCAGAATTGGCATACTGTTGGCCTTTCTCTTTTAACATCTCTACCTTTGCAGGCCTTCCCATTTCTTTTTTGTTTTCTCTTCTCCTTTTCCTCTTTTCTTTCCTCGGCCCTCTCCACATTTCCTTTTCCTGTTCGCTCATTTTTCAATTTTCCTTATCTCTCTTTTCCCTTTGTCTTTTATACCTCTACCTCTCTCCTTCCCTTGCCTTCCTCTTTCTTTGTCTTACCCTCGGTTTTTTCCCCTGTGCCTCAACTAACCTCAAAATGAACTCCTCTTTTGCTTCCCGATTTTCCTTTTATTCTTACCTTTGCTCTTTCCCTTCACTTGCCCTCCTTAAAAACCCTTCCCTTTTCCCTCAGACCAACCCTTTACCTCTGAAAAACTATTTTACTCCCAGGCAACTTTTCTACAAGCACTCGCTCAGACACACAACCGTTCGCGCTGCTGTCGGAAACGAAAGTCTACAAGTATTTAATATTATTTGTAATTAATTTTTTTATAAATCTCATGCTTTGAAAGAAAAAAGGTAATACCTTGACAAAAGATGACGCGTTCTTTTTCGTCGCGTGGTAGAAGCTGGTGCACCCGTTGTAAATGAAACGGATGCAATCCGTCTTCTTTTACCACCTTATGCACAAACGAAGGCGAAACACCGAAGATTTCGGCTACGCGGCGGATAGAATTTGTCGGGTCTTCATAAAATAATTCTAAATTTCATCGGCGCGATTAAAAAGTTTCGCCGTACACCACGATCGACTTGCAGCGATTTTCTCTATTGAAATACAGTATCCCGTCTCTCTAGCACGACGAAGGCGGCGTAAATAGTTCTGGAAGACGGTCGCGCTCGGTGCGGATATCTTTCCGCGTATACACGCACTGCCTGATTGGCATTTCCACTACACCATAACAATTAACATGTCTCTTAACTCGGCCGTTGAAAACTCCATCGTTAAGCGATACGATACACCGTAAGACACTGTGTCGACAGGCCGAAGCACATGGCACGCCACGAAAAACAATTGAAAATCGAGAACATTGTGCTGCTACGGAACGAAACGCTCGATATCGTAATCAGTTACTTTAGAGCATTTCCGTATGTGTCGATAAATAAGCAAAGTAATTGCAAGTTTTAAATTTTTGTTGATTATTACTAAAATAATTTTATAATTTTATTTTTCTGGATTGCCATGTTCTAACAACGTGTCGGCGCATTGCGACCGTTAATCTTTATGGATTTTACAGCAGCCGAATGTACTGATATGCTAATTTGTTGGCCTACGATGAAATTTACAGAAATGCCCTTTTATGAAGACCGACAAATAGTATCCGCCACGCGTAGTCGATATCGTAGATGTTTCGTCTTCCTTACATTTCATTTACATTTTTTTAATTTACAACAAGTGCACCAACTTCTACTACGCGACGAAATACAAAGTACGAGATTTTTTTATAATAATTATTTACAAAAAAATACTTGTACAGTTTCTTGTCCAATGCCGGAAACAGGTTATTTCTAGGAAATACATTTTATGGACGGACAAAGCATTGTTCAGGAAGTAGTTGTAAGTATTAGTAAAAATTTAATAAATATTCCATATAAATTTTATTAAAAATTTTATTGGCATGTTTCATTGTCAGATCAGACCGTTCTTTCATCCTCCATGCCTTAATAGCGAGACAAACCATTTTCCGGCAAGACGGCGCTCCGTCTTATTTTTCCCGCCACGCGCGTCTTAAACAATAATTTTCCGGATAGATGGATGGGACGAACAGGGGGGAGGGGCAGGCAAATGCGTGGCCAGCACGTTCGTCGGACATGAATAGTGTGGAAACGATAGCGTCTCTACCGTGAAAATGTTAAATTCGGAAGTTGTTCTCGTTCGCGTGTAGTCATTTCACTTCGCTTGCGTACATTGTCATCTCGTGTCGCTCACGCGTCGCCTCGCCTCTCTCGCGTACATCGTCGTCTCGTGTCGCTCACGCGTCGTACTCGTCTCGCTCGCGTACATCGTTGTCTCGCCTCGCTCGCGCGTCGTCGCCTCGCCTCGCTCGCGTACACTGAGGCTACGCCTCTAGCCCAATCTGTGCGTCGAGTGGGAAGGCACCGATGCTCCGCCCGAAATCGGTAATAAGATACATACTCTATATCTCAGTTATTATTGCGAAAATTGTAAAATGGTATTGGACTTTTCGATTTGTCTTGATGAGATACCACCTACCATATTCAGGAAAGTCCATTGATCCAGGAAACACCCTGTATATATATACAGGGTGTCCCACTCCCCTCATGACCCACCCGGGAGATATGGGTAGTTCTAATTATTTCGAACAAAAAAGTCCTATACCCAATTTGAGCGTTTATTTACGAAATCAACGTTTGAAAATTTATTATATCTGACCGAGAGCGAGACGATGCGACGACGCGCGAGCAGCGGTGCCAACGATACGCGAGCGTGGTTAAAACATCATACGAGCGAGACGATGCGACGACGCGCGAGTGACACGATGCGAAGACGTGCGAGCGAATTTAACTACAATCGCATCGTGTCACTCGCGCGTCGTCGCATCGTCTCGCTCGCATGATGTCTTTAACCACGCCTCGCATATCGCCGCACTGCTCGCTCGCGCTTCGTCGCATCGTCTCGCTCTCGGTCGGATATAATAATTTTTCAAACGTTGATTTCTCGTAAATAAACGCCCAAATTAAAAAATGGTATGGGACTTTTTTGTTCGAAATAATTAAAACTACCTATGTCTCCCGGGTGGGTCATGAGGTATGGGACACCCTGTATATATATATATATACAGGGTGTCTGAAATATGATGTCCAATCTTAAATTTGTGGGTAGGGACATAAAAACGGTGACGAAAAGTCCTGAACAATTTTTCAAAATTCTTTATCATTTTCGAGAAAAAAATTAAAATATAATACACGTAAGTACACGTAAGAGTGATAAGGAAGACACGATTTGAGCGAGTGCGACAGACGACTGACGCGAATAATAAACAAAATAGGCAGAATCAACGCGTGACGATAAGCGAGCGGTGGTAGCGGCGAGCAGAAGAATCATCTGAACACGGCGAAAAATAAGCGAAGGCTCTCGCGATCAATATTATATCCGGTAAGAAAAAAATTGTTTGAGCTCAACAAGCGCGCAATTAGCACAAATGAGACCAGAATAGCATAATTACGGCTTAGTGCTAATGGCGCGCTTTTCAATGGGCTAATACAATTTAATTTTTGGCGAGTATAATATGATCGCGGGCACGTCGTCTATTTTTCATGTGCTATCGTTTTCACACTACCTTGCGGTAGATAGCATAGCGCGTTTTTTAAAGTGGTGTCCCCAGTGACTAATCCACTTTCACATTCGCGATCATTATAATTCAAAGTGGCCTCCTTTGCTGTAGCATAGTTCGGCATCTCACTTTATATGTCACGCGTGGCACGACGCACCATGTCCCGATCTATTTCTTAAAATGCCGTAATAATTGCTTCGCGCACTTCATTTTCTGTTTTATTCCTAGAATTTTCGACTAGGTTTTACGTGTCCCCAAATAAAATAATCGAGGTGGTTAAGTCCGGTGACCGTGCTGGCCAAGCGATCGGGCCACCACGACCTATCCAACGGTCCGGAAATTTTCTATTTAAAATCTCGCGTACTGCCCGAGACGAGTGTGCCGGTGCTCCATCGTGTTGATAAATTGCTTGCTGCCTTATCGCAAGCGGCACGTCGTCTAATAAGATTGGTAGTTCACTTTCGATGAACCGTCTGTAAATGGGTCCTGTTAGACGTGGAGCAGTGTAATTCCCGATCTACAAATAATAAAATATTTTAATAATAATATAAAAATGTTCTTTTTTTAAATTTTTACTTACTATTTGATTTCCAATAACTCCTGCCCATACGTTAATAGACCATCGATATTGGAAGACCCCTTGTCTAACTACGTGCGGGTTCTCGTCCGACCAATATACGTGGTTTCTTAAATTAAACATGCCGTTTTGCGTAAACGTGCATTCGTCTGTCCATGAATAATGTCCGGGAGCAATGGCATCTCGCCGATATTGCGCGAGGAATCCTGGAAAAAATTGTGTTTATTAATTTATGGCCTTACAATTGAAATTATCCCGAATATAGACAATACTAATACCAAACCTTGACAAAATAAATCCGTTGTAAATCTCGGGGTAAGTTGTTGCACCCGCTGGTAATGGTACGGATGCAACAGATTATTTCGTAAAGTGCAATGCACTTCATATCGCGACATGTTTAATTCGTGCGCCGCACGACGAATACTTGTGTTCGGTTCATTATCAAACAATTCTAAAATTTCGGCTCTTCGTTGCGAACTTGACGGCGATGCAGGTATATCTTTCTTTAAATGAACAAGGCAGCCTGTTTCACGTAATTTATTTACAACTCGTTGAATCGTGCGTCTCGACGGACGACGTCCTGGATGATAACTCGCGTAAATTTCTTCTGCATGTGCTGTTCACCCGCTAATCCATACGCTATCACCATATCGGTGTAATCTTGCGGCGTGTACTGCATTGTCGCAATTTATCTCAATGCCAAGACGATGCTGATGATCGACTATCCTTGAAAATATCGTCAGAAAACTGCAAACTCTCAATAAAAAAAATTGACTGTTAATGTTTTTAATATCAACTTTTTTATTCGTCTCTTTTTAACAGTCAATTTTTTATTGAGTTGCAAGCACGATATTTTCAAGGATAGTCGATCATCGCTTCCATCGTCTTGGCGTGAAGATGGCTGCGACAATGCAACTCATACAAATACGATGCTGACCAGCTATGAATTAGCGAGTGAATGTGCGACCATTAAACACGCGGAAGAGACGTCGTCGTCGTCGGAATTTTTGGTGTAAATAAGTACGTGAAACAACTATGACTGGGTACGTCGTCAGATTAACAACGGCTTAATTTTAAATTGTTTGATAATGAACCGAACCTGAAAGTATAATTGCGACACAGGCACAGTGATAGCTATGGTGCGTGCGCACACGAATGTCTGTTGTATTACCGGTGCAACTTTGTTGCTGAGCGGCTGAATTTATTTTGTCAGGTCATTAATGTGGCTTTTTATATTCGGGACAATTTGGTGGCAGGCCATAATTAATGAAACACAATTTTCAGGATTCACTGCCTCGGCGGGTAATCTTCCCGAACATTATTCTATGTTTCAAATAAAAACAGCCGAACATTATTGCAGAAACCGACGTAATGATCGGATTGAACGAAGTCTGTATCGTGGTCTATTAACACGTATGGGCAGAGAGTATTGAAATCAAATAGTAGTAAAATTTAAAGAACGACACCTGCCCGATGACAAAATATTTATTGACCGTTAGATCGGACCTGCTCCCATCAACGTTCGACCTGGTTCATCGAAGTGAACTGCCAATCTTGAACGACGCCAGCTGCGATAAGGCGGCTGGCTATTATCAACATTTCGGCCCCTAAATGCTCGAGCGTACGCGAATTTTAAATGGCGGACCATTGGCGTCGTGATTGTTATCGGCAACGACAGCTGCGTCGCCGGATTGCTGGACCTCATTGTTTTGTTGGGGGACACGTAAGTAGTCAGAAATTCACAGAGAATAAAGCGAGAAATGAGTGCGCAGTATTACGACATTTTAAATAGATCGGGACATGGTAACGTGGGTACCACGCGTCCCGCGTGGGGGGGCTTCACGGCGAGGCCACGCTTGAACAATTATAATGATCTGGCTGTGGATTAGATACCGAGACACCAGCATATATCTACCGATGACACATGAAAAAAATAGACGAATGCGCCCGCGATCATGTTATGCTCGCCAAGAACAAATTGTTAGACCCATTCGAAAAAGCGCTATTAGCGCTAATGTATTATGCTATTCTTATTTCATTTGGTATACGCGCTGTGGCTCAACGGTACAATACCCGTACTAATATTGAAGCCGCCAAGTGGTCAAATGGTCTCCCGCTGCCTTACCGCTAACTGGAGTCGCGTTGTCCACTATTTTGTTTGTATTATTCGCGCCCAGAGTCTTCGCTCAAATCGCGATATTTCATATCATGCCTGCTGCGTGTATTATGTTACAATTTTTTTCTCGAAAATGATAAGAGGCTTTTGAAAATTGTTCAGAACAGTATCTGCCGTCTACCCTGGGGCGAATTGAACATCTGTTCGGAGCACCCTGTATATATATATATATATATATATATATATATATATATATATATATATATATATATATATATATATATATTTTGTCGTTTGATGAAATACCAGTACCTTTTCGGAGACTTAACGGTACATATCAGGACATTTGGTTCTTACTAGGACCGACCCGGTATTTCTCACACATATAAAGTAACATGTGGGGTCCGGTACCCGTATATCTAAATACATGCAATGTATAATACCAGAACCGAAATTAAGTACATAGTGTGTATAATAAAAAGACCGGTACCAACATAAATAATATATGTAAAGTATAAAATAGGGACCGACATTAAATTTTAGTAAACTAAAGAGTTATTGAACTAGTTTTACTATAAATAAAATTTTTGACCGGTCCAGTCAGATAAAATATTATGACCATACCACTCTTATAATGCAAAATACAAATAATGACGACACTCTCAACTAATATATCTATTCAGAAAAACATTTTAGCGTCAATATTACAAACTCATTTGCTTACACTACGTTTTTAATTAAAACGACACCTCGAATGGTTTGGCAAGTTAATTCTTTAATCACGAATACGAAACTAGCGTAGATGTTAACTTGTGCAGATCCAACTACGTGCTCATTCAAAGCATTGAAATTCCTGAAAGAAATATTTCAAGTTCTGTTTTCTGATATTAAATTCTACCAATACGACGCAGACAATAAACTTCGTAAATTACATTACGATACAGTTTATAAGTTTTAAACGATGTAACGTCACAAACAAGGTCCATTATCTGCGACGAATTAGTAGAAATCAAAACCGGAAAACTAATCTTAACTAATCGGCTTTTTGAGTAATATCAACGCTGTAAATAAGCACGTAGTTCGAATTACACGTATTAAAGCACATATTAGATTCGTATTCGCGACTAAAGAATTAACTTGTCAAATGTTTCGAGATGTCATTTTGATTGTAAACGTAGTGTAACCGTATGAGCATGTAGTGTTGAAGCTAAAATGATTTCATAAAACGTTATATATGTTGAAAAGCTTGTGGCGATTTTAATTTTACATAGTAAAAATGATGTAGCCATGCAAGTCGCATATTTTTAAAATAATTGGAAAATATTTGTAAAATATTCAAAATCATATTTAACCGGTACCGATATTTGTCGTTACATCTAAGTACAGAGTCCCAGTATGTGACGTTAGCACACAGTTTATAAATTAAATCATCAAGGTAACGTCACATTCTGGGACACGTTACTTAGATGTAACGACAAATGTCGGTACCGGTCAAACGTGACTTTAATGCTCTCAGATCTTGTAAAAATATACGATCTGCGTGACTACAACATTTTCATTATGTAAATCTCAAGCTGTCACGAGCTATTCGGCATACATAATGTTTAATAAAAACATTTTACCGTCAACTCTACATGAACATACTGTTACACTTTGATTCAATCAAAATGACAACTCGAAACGATTGGAAATTAAAATTTTTTTAACCGAAACAAAACTAGTGTATGCGTTAATTTGTGCACTCGTATCTACGTGCTCATTTACAGCATCGAGATTCCTGAAAAGGATATTTCAAGTTTTGTTTTCCGGTCTTGATTTCTACCAATACGTCGCAGACAACGGACTTCGCATGTGACGTTACGACACAGTTTATAAGTTTTAAAACGATGTAACGTCACATGCGAGTTCCGTTATCTGCGACGTATTGATAGAAATCAGGACCGGAAAACTAATCTTATTTAATCGGCTTTTTGAGTACTATCAACGCTGTAAATAAGTACGTAGTTCGAATTACACGTATTAAGGCACACACTAGATTCGTATTCGCGACTAAAGAATTAACTTGTCAAATGTTTCGAAATGTCATTTTGTTTGTAAACGTAGTGTAACCGTATGAGCATGTAGTGTTGAATCTAAAATGGTTCTATAAAACGTTGTATATGCTGAAAAGCTTGTGGCAATTTTAATTTCACATAGTGAGAATGATGTAGTCATGCAAGTCGCATTCTTTAATAAAAATCGGAAAATATTTGTAAAATATTTAAGTCATATTTATCCTGTACCGATATTTCTCGTTACATTTAAGTAAAGAGTCCCAATATGTGACATTAGCACACAGTTTATAAATTAAATCATCAAGGTAACGTCACATTCTGGAACACGTTACTTAGATGTAACGACAAATGTCGGTACCGGTCAAACGTGACTTGAATGCTCTCAGATCTTGTAAAAATATACGATCTGCGTGATTACAACATTTTCATTATGTAAATCTCAAGCCGTCACGAGCTATTCGACATACATAATGTTTAATAAAAACATTTTACCGTCAACTCTACATGAACATACTGTTACACTTTGTTTCAATCAAAATGACAACACAAAACGATTGGAAATTAAAATCTTTAGGACCGAAACAAAACTAGTGTATGCGATAATTTGTGCACTCGCAACTACGTGTTTATTTACAGCATCGAGAATCCTGAAAAAGAAATTTAAAGTTTTGTTTTCCGGTCTTGATTTCTACCAATACGTCGCAGACAACGGACTTCGCATGTGACGTTACGACACAGTTTATAAGTTTTAAAACGATGTAACGTCACATGCGAGTTCCGTTATCTGCGACGTATTGATAGAAATCAGGACCGGAAAACTAATCTTAATTAATCGGCTTTTTGAGTAATATCAACGCTGTAAATAAGTACGTAGTTCGAATTACACGTATTAAGGCACATATTAGATTCATATTCGTGACTAAAGAATTTACTTGTCAAACGTTTCGAGATGTCAATTTGATTGAAAACGTAGTGTAACCGTATGAGCATGTAGTGTTGAATCTAAATTGATTCTATAAAACGTTATATATGCTGAAAAGCTTGTGGCGATTTTAATTTTACATAGTGAAAATGATGTAGTCATGCAAATCGCATATTTTTAAAATAATCGGAAAATATTTGTAAAATTTTTAAGTCATATTTAACCGGTACCGATATTTCTCGTTACATCTAACTAAAGAGTCCCAATATGTGACATTAACACACAGTTTATAAATTAAATCATCAACGTATAGTCACATTCTGGGACACGTTACTTAGATGTAACGACAAATATCGGTACCGGTCAAATGTGACTTAAATGCTCTCAGATCTTGTAAAAATATACGATCTGCTTGACTACAACATTTTCATTATGTAAATCTCAAGCTGTCACGAGCTATTCGGCATACATAATGTTTAATAAAAACATTTTACCGTCAACTCTACATGAACATACTGTTACACTTTGATTCAATCAAAATGACAACTCGAAACGATTGGAAATTAAAATTTTTTTAACCGAAACTAAATTAGTGTATGCGTTAATTTGTGCACTTGCAACTACGTGCTCATTTACAACATCGAGATTTTTGAAAAAGGGATTTCAAGTTTTGTTTTCTTGATTTCTACCAATACGTCGCAGACAACGGACTTCGCATGTGACGTTACGAGACAGTTTATAATTTTTAATACGATATAACGTCACATGCGAGTTCCGTTATTTGCGACGTATTGGTATAAATTGGGACCGGAAAATTAATTTTAAGTTTACGGTTTAATAAATATTTTGATTTTAAAAATAAATTTTTGCCCAAATTTACGCTATGAATCGATTTCATTTTTATTTAATGAGTATGATTATGTCCTTTACATATTAAAACAATATAATAAATATTTAAAATGTATTTTAGTCCCATTAAGTTACAATGTATAAAAATTTTTTTTTTTTAATATAATTTTGAATATATTATGTACAAATTATAACTAATTATAAAATATAATGGTTATGGTCGTTTTAAATCTATGTATACTGCGTTTTACTACATGTATACGATGTTTGACGAGTTTTAATACATTTTTAATGGTACTCATAAGTAACACTAGATAAAAAAAACAAAATTTGTACATATAATTGTATTTTGATTATACATATAAAAAATTATTTAAAAACTTTTGTCTAGAAGTCGATGTATATCAATGTATATCAACGTATACAATATGTATACCGGTCCCGTTATGTACCAAACGACAAAAATATATATATATATATATATATATATATCTATATATTTTAAATCTATATTGCCTATTACTTTTTTCTATACGTTTCTAATTTAATTCAACTTATACGTATTCTTTGTGATACTTGAAAAAATTTTGGGTCCAAAAAAATATAAATGATATGTTAGAATAAAATGTGTTTCAGGTCAACGCTGTAGTCGAAGAAGCGCGAAATACCGTGAAAGAGGAGATACGGCTTGCTAACGACAGATATAAAACGTGTTTGGTTCGTATGGAGGTAGAGCGGGCTGCATTAGATGAAAAGCTTGCACAAAGAGATGCTGAAATCACTAAACTTTCCATGACACTTGAGGAGTTAAGGTCCTTTGTAGAAACTCAAGTAACTGTCATAATGTTAATATTAACGACTCAATGCATAATATAATTATTATCATGTTATAATTTGTGACTTTCAGACGAGTTTTAGTCAAAGTTTACAACTCGAATTGGATAAAGTAGAAAGCGAATTAGCGGAAAAGAAACAAGAATTGAGATTATTTTTATCTAATTTATCTTGCTGAACAATTATTTTTAATTTTTAGATTTGAGTTGATTATGACTGAAAATCAGGCATCTGTTGCTGCGCTCACTAATCGGCTGGTTCAAAGTAACGCTGAAGTAGAAAGATTACAATATGAGGTAAAACGTGGCGAAGATTGCATACGCGAACACAAAGAATTGCTTAGTGCAATGCGTGTTAATTCACAAATGGTACATGAACAAGTTTATTCTTATTTCACGAATGGAACTAGCAAATAATAAGCTTTTGGAGGAATTAAGAAATCGTAATAAAGCATTAGAAGAAAATAAACGATTACTTCAAGATCAAGCAATGCAACATAAGGTTCTTCTAGATGACGTAAGTTTAAATATAAATAATATTGAAATTAAGTGCAATAAATTGTTCACCAATTTGTGCATTAGTAACATATATGGCATCATTTTTATAGGCAAATTCTCAATTAAAAATCATTCTGAAAAAATTAAGCAATTCGAAGAAACGGATAAAACTGCAAAGGTTACAATTTATTGTTATATTAAGATTGTAAAAAAATGTGACAAATAAAAATACTTTATTCCAGAATTCCACTTTCTTATTATTAAAATAATTCTTTAGAGTGGTCGCTAAGTATGTAGTATTGAATGACGATTTTAAAAAGAATTATGCGGACATTATTGAACAGTACGCTGATGTAATTGGTCATCATAATCCTAAGCAAAGGATCAAGCACGTTATTTGGTTAATAGACAAGAACTACGAATTGGAACAGGTGTGTGGTATAACAGCTTTAGCAATTTGTTTTTTTTCTGTACTTCATGAGTAGATATTTTTATTGAAATTACCGCTACGATATTGTTAAAAGTATATAAAAGTATTTGAACATAATTTCATAATTTGCTCAGGCAGGCCTGATAAATAATCGTGATTGTTGTGGAATTGTAACAGAGAATTTTAATTTATGTATAATTTATTTGATTATCTAATTGTTGTGTAAATAATGTTTGCTCTCTCCGTTTCGTAAAGCTCTAGCTTTATTTTATGCATCGGTTGTAATCTCGCAAAATTAGTGTTTTTCTTTTACATTTTTCTCTTATTATTATCATATTTGCACAGTGACTATATCGTGATAAGATAAAACAAAGCGAGAAAATAAACTTATTTCATACATAAGAAAAATATACTTAATAATAACTTAACGCATATTTTATGGTTATGACAAATAATAATCTCAATTATATTAACAGTTAAAAAAAAAAAATTAATAAAACAAAGCGAGAAAATAAACTTATTTTATACATAATTAATAATAACTTCACGCATATTTTATGGTTATGATAAATAATAATCTTAATTATATTAACAGTTAAAAAAAAAAATTAATAAAAATATAAATTTTGATTGTGATTCGTGGCGCCGGCACCGTGGCCATGTCCACGGCCATGTCCGCGACCACGGCCCCGGCCCCTATTCCTTCTTCCTTTTTGCCATCGTGGTGCTGAAAAGTAAAATAAAATATTAATGAAATATTAATGAAAAATAAAATAAAATATTAATTATTAATATATTGCTCACTTTTGTTGTAGATACTTACGTTTCTTTATTAGTTCTTTTAATTCTTTAATTCTTTTTAATAAATCATCTTTTGATGGTTCGGCGGCTGGTATGGCGGGCTCTTGGAGCACAGTATGGTGCCCAGTTTCATCTCTTCGTATATTTAGTATTAATTTTGGTTGAGATCCCCGAGAAGAATAAGCCGTCTCCTTGAGACGAGGAGGCGGCTGCTGTTGGGCAGCCGTCTCCTTGGGACGAGAAGGGGGCTGCTGTTGGGCAGCCGTCTCCTTGTCGCAAGGAGACGACTGACGCTCGTTTTCAATTTCCATAATACTAAAATAAAAAAAAATTGTGCGTGCGTGCGTGCGTGCGTGCGTGCGTGCGTGCGTGCGTGCGTGCGTGCGTGCGTGCGTGCGTGCGTGCGTGCGTGCGTGCGTGCGTGCGTGCGTGCGTGCGTGCGTGCGTGCGTGCGTGCGTGCGTGCGTGCGTGCGTGCGTGCGTGCGTGCGTGCGTGCGTGCGTGCGTGCGTGCGTGCGTGCGTGCGTGCGTGCGTGCGTGCGTGCGTGCGTGCGTGCGTGCGTGCGTGCGTGCGTGCGTGCGTGCGTGCGTGCGTGCGTGCGTGCGTGCGTGCGTGCGTGCGTGCGTGCGTGCGTGCGTGCGTGCGTGCGTGCGTGCGTGCGTGCGTGCGTGCGTGCGTGCGTGCGTGCGTGCGTGCGTGCGTGCGTGCGTGCGTGCGTGCGTGCGTGCGTGCGTGCGTGCGTGCGTGCGTGCGTGCGTGCGTGCGTGCGTGCGTGCGTGCGTGCGTGCGTGCGTGCGTGCGTGCGTGCGTGCGTGCGTGCGTGCGTGCGTGCGTGCGTGCGTGCGTGCGTGCGTGCGTGCGTGCGTGCGTGCGTGCGTGCGTGCGTGCGTGCGTGCGTGCGTGCGTGCGTGCGTGCGTGCGTGCGTGCGTGCGTGCGTGCGTGCGTGCGTGCGTGCGTGCGTGCGTGCGTGCGTGCGTGCGTGCGTGCGTGCGTGCGTGCGTGCGTGCGTGCGTGCGTGCGTGCGTGCGTGCGTGCGTGCGTGCGTGCGTGCGTGCGTGCGTGCGTGCGTGCGTGCGTGCGTGCGTGCGTGCGTGCGTGCGTGCGTGCGTGCGTGCGTGCGTGCGTGCGTGCGTGCGTGCGTGCGTGCGTGCGTGCGTGCGTGCGTGCGTGCGTGCGTGCGTGCGTGCGTGCGTGCGTGCGTGCGTGCGTGCGTGCGTGCGTGCGTGCGTGCGTGCGTGCGTGCGTGCGTGCGTGCGTGCGTGCGTGCGTGCGTGCGTGCGTGCGTGCGTGCGTGCGTGCGTGCGTGCGTGCGTGCGTGCGTGCGTGCGTGCGTGCGTGCGTGCGTGCGTGCGTGCGTGCGTGCGTGCGTGCGTGCGTGCGTGCGTGCGTGCGTGCGTTTATAAGTTGTAAT
Source organism: Cardiocondyla obscurior (assembly GCF_019399895.1). NCBI lineage: Eukaryota > Metazoa > Arthropoda > Insecta > Hymenoptera > Formicidae > Cardiocondyla > Cardiocondyla obscurior. Next base: position 2,589,071 of record NC_091888.1, on the reverse strand, counting down.
TTACTTACTTGTCGAATATGTTGTCATATTGCGTTATGTGGATTTGGAGGGAAGGATAAAAGCCGATCGCGATTTTAGTACAAGTTTTTAATAATTGCGTTAAAATGCGTTTGTAGCATTTCTAGTAATTACGGTGAGTTTCGTAACGTATATTTACATAGTTTGTGACGGCTGACACTACAGCGAGAGTGAAATATTGTTCGTGTTTTTGTGAGTTTGTGAGATAGATTGCGTATAATTTACATTGACAGCGCAGATTGGGTTTAGGACTGTTCGTCGTGCAAGGACTGTTCGTCGTGCATACAGTGATAACAGGGGTAAGATACGTTTTCGCTTTTTCTTGCAATCGTCGCTTATTTTCTCGCTATGACTGTTATCTATTCTTTGTCGCTTTCTTGTACTTCTCTCGGTTCTGCTTGGTTAAATCAGCCAAAAAACGCGGTTGTAGCATTTCGATTTAAATTTACGCAATTAATGATTATTCTCTTTCGCTTTTATGCGCCCTGTTTTCTCCGCGCTATTCGTTCTGTCTGTACACTTCGTTTTAATTATTTTTTTCGCTTTCTTGTACTTTTCTTGCTTCTGATTAGCTGAATCGCTTTTGATTGGCTGAATTAACCAAAAAACGCGCTTGTAGCATTTCAATTGTAAATTTTTGCAAATAATGACTATTAATTATTCTCTTTCGGTTTCATTATTCTTTACATTTTACCATGTTATATCATATCGGGGCGAACCTAGGTTTACGTTTTACGGTTCCACATGGGTTTATAATGTTAATTTCGTTTTATCATTGGGGCGAACCTAGGTCTACGTTTTACGGTTTTACATGGGTTTGTAATGTTAATAATGTTAATTACGTTTTATCATCGGGGCGAACCTAGGTTTACGTTTTACGGTTCCACATGGGTTTGTAATGTTTAAAATTTTCTAGCTCCTTCAGGTTCTTGGCGCTATTATTTGATCTTATTTTTATAAAGAATATTTGATATTAATTGATGTTGGTTTTTTTTGGGGGGAGTCTTAGTTTTGCTTAAATATAATTTTTTCTTTCTTTACATTACCATGTTATATCATATCGGGGCGAACCTAGATCTACGTTTGTACTGTTCCACATGGATTTGTAATGTTATCGTTTTATTATCGGGGCGAACCTAGGTCTACGTGTGTACGGTTCTACATGGGTTTATAACGTTTAAAATTTTCTAGCTCCTTTAGGTTCTTAGCGCTATTATTTGATCTTATTATTTTTATAAAGAGTATTTTATATTAAAGTACACATTTTATGTTCTATTTTTGGGGAGTCTTTTTTCGGTGGAGTCTTGGTTTTGAGAGTCTTTTTTTTTTGAGAAGTCTTGGTTTTGCTGAAATATAATTTTCTCTTTTCTTTAGGTTCTTGGCGCAATTATTTGATCTCATTATTTTTATAGAGAGTATTTGATATTAATGTACACATTTTATGTTCTATTTTGGAGGAGTCTTTTTTTTGTAGTTTTTTTGTAGGAGTTTTTATTGAGAATTATTTTTTTGAAGAAGTCTTTTTTTGAGAGGAGTTTTGGTTTTCGGGGTTTTTTTTTTAGGGGGGAGGGAGTTCTTTTTTTGGGAAATCTTTGTTTGTGGGAATCTTGGTTTTGGAGGAGTCTTTTTATGGAAGAGTCTCGATTTTACTTAAAAAGTTTGTCGAGAATGCTTTTTGCGCGCTTATACTTGTCTCTTTTTTATACCTTTTTCTTAAAAAAGGTAATTTTGGGGAGATTTCATTCATTTTGTAGTTTATAATCAACAATATTAATGTACACATTTTACGTTCTATTTTGAGGAAATCTTTTTTTACAGTTATTTTGTAGTTTTTTTGAGGAAATTTTTTGGGAACAATTTTTTTTTGGAGAAATTTTTTTTGGGGGGAGTTTTGTTTCCGGTTAAAATACACATTCTGTTTTATTTTGGGAAGAGTAATATTGAGGGGTTATATCAATCTAGAGACACGTTAGTATTTTGCGTTTTACATATAACATGCAGTAAAACTAACCATGTTATTACACTATATGTCATTTATTCTTAGCTATCTTGAGATTTTCGGATTTTAACAACAGTCCAACCAATCGCTTTCTAAATTGGTTCCGTTAAAAGCTTGTGTGATGTCTCGGCTTATGGATTTAGGGATTTCTAGGGAAAATAGTGAAAAGGACCAGAGCGTCGATATTTATTTCTCCACTTTAGGTATCCTAAGGTCTAGGTTGGAGTTGCTCTTCTTTAGTTTAAGGGGCAATCTGCATGCACCGATTATACCCCGGGATGGCAAGAGCCGTTTCTGCCTTATCGTGGAAAGTTAAAAGAATAAATCTTTTTTATCTTAACCTTTATTTTCTTTAGATGTACAATTACTAATAATTTTATTGAATAAACGATCTATGGTTTTAGGGGGGTTTTCGCCCAAGACTTCCACTTCGGTATCTGAAGTGGTGAGATCTATCGTTTCTATTATTTGGGGAGGACGGTGGACTCTAATGAAATAGCCCTTTTGAATACTAAATATTCTAGGGCCTCTGGGCTTAGATGGCCCAGGCTGCGGGTCTTTCAGGGCGGTCTTCTCGGGTGCCCCGAACGAACTGAGAGGGGGAGAACTCGGAGGTTGGTTGGCGGCCTCCTTCTCTGCGGCGATGAGATCCCTCAAACGCCGATAGATTTCCGCTCTTTCGCGCCTTTTCTTCCCGCCTCTATATTTTTTCCTCCATATTATCTAGAATCATAATGCGTAAATGCAGACGATTTTCATCGAGCTTGCACTATTAGGCAAATGATTTTATGGAATAAGAAAGGGAAATTGTAATGCGGAAGGTATGCCTATTGTTTTTGAATTGTATGGATCGCAGACGACCGTTCAGATCGTGGTGCGGCTATGCGTCAAAATATCAATTAAGCACATTACTCGCAGACAATTGGAGAGAAAGGAAATTGTAATGCAGAAGTATGCAGATCGAGGTTGAGTTGCACGTATTTGCAGACAATCCTTCAGATCGTAATGCAATTGTGCACCTACGTTTCGATTATGCACATGCTTGCGGACAATTTTAGGGAGAAAGGGGAATCGTGGTACATTAAGATACAGACGATTGTGAAGGGAAAGAAATTAAATTGCGAAATGCCAGGATTCGTATTTAAGATGGCGAGTATTGCAGACGACCCTCCGGTCGTGATGCACTGTTCGTAGCGAAAATCGAACCTGCACTGTTGAGCAATTAATGGTTGAAATAGGAAAGGCTTGATTTGCGAAAAGTTAAGATTTATTAATTAAGATGGCGAGTAATTTCAGACAACCCTCAGGTCGTAATGCACATTTCGCAGCGAAATAACAAATCTGTACTATTAAGCAATTATTGAGGAGTGAAAGGGATCTGATTTGCAAAATGCGAGGATTTGTATTTTGAGATGGCGAGTACTGCAGACAACCCTCAGGTCGTAGTGCAAGCTTCGCAGCGGAAAAACAAATCTGCACTTTTGAGCAATCGGTTTGATAATTTATTTGGGAATAAAGGTAGGTTTAATACAGAGGAGGAAGAGAAGAACGACTTAGCGGCCAATATTAACTTTTACGCTTTAATCATACTCTTTAAGCTCCTAGGGCTTGTAGATGTACCAATAACTAGTTACATCGATTTTTCTTAATGCTAAAAGGATCAAGTTTAAAAATGGGAAGAATTGTTTCAAAATTTTAATCAACTTACTTTAAATTTATTAATGAGTAGACGCAGCGCCTTTACAAGTCAGATGGTTGGTTGGTCCAGGCAGACGCAGCGTGATTATATTACAGTTGTCGAGTGGAAACGGCTTCGTGACCCTTGGGTGGCTTCCGAATTTACACAAGTTGACGTTCGTAGATTTTTTAAAAAAGACTGAACGCTTGCTCGGGCCGCGGGCCCGCTTATATAGGTCTAGCATCCCTTGCTTTAGACGACAGGGAAGGGCGCCTTTTGCGTCTTAGATTTTCGGTATGACGCGGCTAGCGGCGGAGAAATAGTATGAAATTCTTCGTACATGTACTGTTTATTAATTTGGGGGGTTTCGGTCCCCCTAGCGCTGATAGCAATGCGATTGAAACCTGTAGCTCTGAATGTTATTGTTAGATATCGCGAAACTATGCGTTCCTAGAATTGGCGACTAATCTAATGCCGTGTGAAAGTTCATTCCCACGCGATTTAAGTTTTAAGCATTCAGAGTCACAGATAAATCTTGCGGGTGTATTAAAATAATTATTTATAAAAATTATGCAGGTACATATGAGAGTAGACACGTTAATATTTTTAAATTCAATTTTGCAAAAAGAAAAAGATATATGCGCTCATATGTACGTGCATTTACAATGGACGAGATATAATTGGGACAAGTAATTTTAACAATAATTATCGGCGCGCTTATGATTATCGCAACGCTGCGCCTGTGGAATGGCAGCTCGGCAGACAAGCATGGTTGCCAGTTAGCCATTCGGAAGGCGCTGAATACATGTACTGGGGTGCTCTCATATGGTAACATGGGTGGTCTCTTTTCTTAAAAGTAATTTAGTATTTAAGTAAAATATCTTTAAATAGGATCGTTCGGTATCACTAAAAGTATTAAATTTGGTAAACTCTAAGAAAAGGTGGCAGTGCAGGCGAAAGTGATACAGATTTAATATTACAAAATTCAGTAAGTGATTGTTAATTTCTACAATCATTAAATTATTAAATTATTGAATTTAGTTTATTCCACGTGTTCTTAGAGTTTTAACAATAGAACTTTTTCTTTTGGCATTCAATAGTCAGCCAGAGACATCGGGTTAGCCGTAATGTTTATCATATGTCAGCAGGTAGAGCGTGGCGCCTCCATTTTGTATATCTCATAAATTAAGCAATTAGGGACCGCGTGTGCGACTCGAGGATCCGATATCTCGGGCTGTTTATTGTTCGCGCTTTTGGCTTTTGGCGCCTTCTTGGCTGGCCCTTTGTTCAAAGGAAAAATACTTATTCTAATAATCTATGATTATTTGGCGGAACGCATTGCATTTTATCAATTTAATATAGAACAGGGTTTTTGAAAGCGCGAGAGTATACGGCGGTGTAAGAGAATGAGTCGCGCAGCGGCTCATGAATTGTTAACACACACACATATATATATATATATATATATATATATATATATATATATATATATATATATATATGTATATATATATATATATATATATGTATATATTGTCACGATATCTTTTATTAGTCTCTCCTCCCGGAGGAGAGAGTCGTGAGCAAAAAGGGACGACCGAGCACGGACGAAAAATCCGTGCACCGACGTGCCACGAGGGGTAGGGAGGGAGGAGGGGTCGCGGTACCTCGGCCGTATTCCGGCGCGGGACGGCGGAATCTCGCGTAAACACGATTTTTGGGCGCCAGGCACGGGCTCTGCCGTGCCGATTTTTATCTCGGACTAGTTATCCGGTCCTCGACAATTCCTACCGAATTCGAATCGCCGTCACGCGCGGGGGCTAGCCCATTCGAACGGAGAGGGGCGGGGTATAGCGCGCGGAATTCTCGGACAAACGGGAACGACGACACAAAATAAGGCGTACGCGAACACGACCATAAACAGAGGATCCGTTTATTATGTTCAACGGAACAAACAAATATATAAAAAAATTAACAAAAATTAAAATAAGCGTACGAGAGCTAGATCTTCTCGCGTCGGCCCTGGATGTTGTGGTGCCGGCCACGCGTCTCCCCTGCACGCGACGTGCCTCCACGGGACACCGCGACACGCAAGACTCTACGCGAAAACTCGCCTGTCGTCCGCGAGCTCGCTGGGTTTCAGTTCCCGACCTCGGCCGCTGCCGAGGGCTCTCCGTGTGGACGCGGGGTACGACAGTCTCTCAAATTAGTACAATGTTTCGCGCAAATAAATCGGGTCGGTGTCTCCCGCGGGGTCCCGCCACCGGCCTTCAGACGCCCGTAGACTGCCACTCTCTAACGTTAACTCTAGCCTCACGACAACGATCTACCGAAGAAAATTACCAGGCCCGCGTGCCCGTTCTATGTGGCCGGGTGTCGTCTAAAGCCGCGTCGGTCTCCCCGGGAGGCGGAGGGCCGTACAAGATAACAATTCCGCAGTGCGGGTGGAGGATCTCACCGAAATGTGCGTCCCGGCTCCTGCGTCGTCCTCGCTCTCTCGCTCCTCTCGTCTCCCCGATCTCGATCTCGCTTCCGCTCGCTCGCTCCTATCACTAGTGCCCTCACTAACGCTTATTCTATCGCCCGCCTTGGTCGCCGGTCCGCACGGAAGAGAGCGAGGACCGCGCGAATTTTCGGCACGAGGCCCGGCGTATCCCCACTCTCGCGCGTCGCGGATTTTTCCGCGCTACGTTGCCGATTTCCCGCGTAAGCCGCTGCCCTCACAGAGCCCTATCGGCACTAGCCGGTTGGCGCGGGTTTCGGATCGTCCGTTGTCGCAACAATTCTCCCGCAGGTGGGTTTCGGCGTGGAAATCTGCAGGCGACAAGCCTCCTCCACGGTTCTCGGGATGGGTGGCCTCCCATCCTGGGCCCGTATCCGGTCACCCCTTTCTTCCGGAAGTTGGCGCCCCCGCCTATGGCCCGCTCCTCTCGGCGAGGGTAGTCGACATCTCGGCAACATACGGTAACAACATGATCCAAAAATCGCGATCATTACTCTCGGTCTCGCCACTAACCAAAAAGAAAACCCCTGGAGGCTTCCGCGACCCCTCCCCGCTCTCGTCTCTCCCGCGACTTCCTTAGCGCCACTGCGCTTTTGTGACGGCCGCGGGGAGCTGCACCGAAGCAGCTAAAGCCGCCACGTCACAATATATACAGGGTGTCCCAGACCAACGTCACTTTTTTTAATGGTAGGTAGAACTCATCGAAATAAGACGAAAAGTCTTATATCATTTTTCAAAATTTGCAACCGTTAACGAGATATCAATTAAAATGTAAACGTGTGCGAGCAACAAGGAACCGCAGACTAAGCGAGCGCGCGATAGACGGCGGCGAGTATCGCTTAAAGAGAATAAGCGGAACTAGCGCGTAGCGAGCGAGACAAAGAGTCAACGCGCGTTGTCGCTTTATTTTGCTTGCGTGTCGTCACATTGTCTCGCTCGCGCGTTATCTCCTTGTCTCGCTCGCTACGCGCTAGTTCCGCCCATTTTCTTTAAGCGATACTCGCCGCTGTCTATCGCGTGCTCGCTCAGTCTGCGGTTCCTTGTCGCTTGCACACGTTTACATTTTAATTGATATCTCGTTAACGGTTGCAAATTTTGAAAAATGATATAAGACTTTTCGTTTTATTTCGACGAGTTCTACCTACCATTAAAAAAAAGTGACGTTGGTCTGAGACACCCTGTATATATATATATATATATATACAGGGTGTCCGAAATATTATTAGCAATATTAAAACTGTGGGTAGAAAGTTAGATTTGGAGACGAAAAGTCCTTTACGAATTTGTAAAATTCATAACCATTATTGAAAAAAAAATTAATTTGTCTAGCACAAGAGCGACAAGGAAACTGCGCGTGAGTGAGCGCGACAGGCGAATGGTTAGGAATGGCGCCGTCGCCTGTCGCGCTCACTCACACGTGGCTTCCTTGTCGCTCTTGCGCTAGACAAATTAATTTTTTTTTCAATAATGGTTACGAATTTTACAAATTCGTAAAGGACTTTTCGTCTCCAAATCTAACTTTCTACCCACAGTTTTAATATTGCTAATAATATTTCGGACACCCTGTATATATATATATATATACAGGTGTTCACCCATGTCGAATCCGTTAGAATAGACAGAACTGGGTAGACAAATAAGAAAGTCCCACACCATTTTGCAAAATTCTCAATGGTTATTGAGAAAAAAATTAATTTATCTAGCGCAAGAGCAACAAGGAAGCTGCGGGCGAGTGAGCGTGACAGGCGAATGGCTAGGAATGGCGCCGTCGCCTGTCGCACTCACTCACGCGTGGCTTCCTTATCGCTCTTGCGCTAGACAAATTAATTTTTTTCTCAATAACCATTGAGAATTTTGCAAAATGGTGTGGGACTTTCTTATTTGTCTACCCGAGTTCTGTCTATTCCTAACGGATTCGACACATGGGGTGAGACACCCTGTATATACAGGGTGTCCCTGACATAACGAAGGATACTTGGTGGGTGGGTAGATCTCCTAAAGACAAGTATAAAAGTCCCATGTAATTTTGCATTATTTGCACGAATGACGGAGATAGGAATTTTTAAAAATTAAACTTGTAGGGCAAATAGGAGCGCACGGTCAGAAGCGGCTTCGCCTCAAAAGTATAAGTCCTTCCCACTCGACTCAAGGATTGGGCAATGTACGAGCGAGACAATGCGACAACGCGCGAGCGAAACGATGCGACAACGCGTGCGGAGAGGCGACCGATGACGCGCGAGCGAGACGATGCGACGACGCGCGAGCGAAACGATGCGACAACGCGCGCGAAGAGGCGATCGACATCACGCGAGCGAGACGATGCGACGACGCGCGAGCGAAACGATGCGACAACGCGCGCGAAGAGGCGATCGACAACACGCGAGCGAGACGATGCGACGACGCGCGAGCGAAACGATGCGACAACGCGCGCGAAGAGGCGATCGATAACACGCGAGCGAGACGATGCGACAACACGCGAGCGAGACGATGCGACGACGCGCGAGTGAGGCTAAGTTCCAAATGTAAAATTATTATGTGTAAAATGCAATCATTTCCGCACCACCTTTGAGGTAGATTGCTTGGTGCGTTTTTTTTAACGTGGTATCCCCAGTAGGCCTAATCCACCGGCATCAGTTCAATGCAACAATTGTTCGAAGTGCCGTCCTTGTTGTTGTAAACAAAGTTCGGCTCTTCGAACAATTTGTTGCGTTGCCCTGTATGCCATATCGGGCGTAATCGTGCCAAAGGCCGCTATGATTGCGTCGCGAACCTCCTCAACGGTACGATCTCGCACATTTTCTATGTGGGCTTTAATGTGGCCCCAAACAAAATAATCCAGCACGTTCATATCCGGGGAACGTGCTGGCCACTCAATCGGACCCCCCCGCCCCATCCATCTATCTACAAATAAATTATTTAAAGTATCCCGCGCGCGCCGAGAAAAATGTGGCGGTGCACCGTCTTGTTGGAAAATTAAGGCTTGACGAATGTTAAGCGGAACATCTTCCAACAAGACGGGCAACTGATTTTTTAAAAAATTTGTATAAATTTCTCCGTTTAAATTCGGAGGGAGAAAGTACGGTCCTATCTGAAATTTAACAATAATGATATTACAAATTTTATTTTGCTTCTTATGAAATGAGTTATTATGTAATAAGAATACTTACTATTAAGTTTCCGACAATTCCGGCCCACACATTTATTTTCCACCTGTACTGAAACGCACAAGTTCGAACTGCTCGCGGGTTATTGTGCTTCCAAAGTATAAAATTCTTAGAATTAAATACGCCATTTGGCGTAAAGATCGCTTCGTCGGTCCATAATATGTGGTCGGGAAATGTATTATCTCGCCGACATTGCGCGAGAAAGCCTATGGGTGTTTTAATAATAATTACTTAAAGTAAATTTTTTATTTTAAAGAAATAACAGAATGGAAAATACGTACCTTGGCAGAAAATTGTACGCTGAATTTTGTCACGCGGTAAAAGTTGTTGCACGCGTTGCAAATGATAGCCGTGCAACCCATCTTGTTTGAGAATTTTTTGCACTGTGCTTCTCGGGATACCAACAGCGTTTGCAACTCTGCGTATACTGGTTGATGCATTATTTTCAAACGCGCGTAAAACTGCTTCTTCCCGTCTTACGTTGCGACGCACTCCACAATCATAATTTAATCTATTTAGACGATCCCGACCTAAACATCCCGATCGTCTCGCACGTTGGATGCACCTTAAAATCACATTTGCCGTGGGCCGATTACGATTAGGAAATCGTTGGGAATATACTCGCACCGCACGATCTGCAGATTCCCCCGCGATACCGTAACAAATAATCATATCGAGGTATTCGGAATTTGTATACTTCATTTTGCCGTATAACAAATATCACAGTGCGTATTACTCTGCCACTAATAGCACAGTGCGACGACACGCTGAGGCAGAGAACAGTCCTCGAAAAACAATTGAAAATCAGAAAGACGTTTCGTTCTGACAACAAGACGATCTATATTCAATTGTTTTTCGAGGTGCACCGCCACATTTTTCTCGGCGCGCGCGGGATACTTTAAATAATTTATTTGTAGATAGATGGATGGGGCGGGGGGGTCCGATTGAGTGGCCAGCACGTTCCCCGGATATGAACGTGCTGGATTATTTTGTTTGGGGCCACATTAAAGCCCACATAGAAAATGTGCGAGATCGTACCGTTGAGGAGGTTCGCGACGCAATCATAGCGGCCTTTGGCACGATTACGCCCGATATGGCATACAGGGCAACGCAACAAATTGTTCGAAGAGCCGAACTTTGTTTACAACAACAAGGACGGCACTTCGAACAATTGTTGCATTGAACTGATGCCGGTGGATTAGGCCTACTGGGGATACCACGTTAAAAAAAACGCACCAAGCAATCTACCTCAAAGGTGGTGCGGAAATGATTGCATTTTACACATAATAATTTTACATTTGGAACTTAGCCTCACTCGCGCGTCGTCGCATCGTCTCGCTCGCGTGTTGTCGCATCGTCTCGCTCGCGTGTTATCGATCGCCTCTTCGCGCGCGTTGTCGCATCGTTTCGCTCGCGCGTCGTCGCATCGTCTCGCTCGCGTGATGTCGATCGCCTCTTCGCGCGCGTTGTCGCATCGTTTCGCTCGCGCGTCGTCGCATCGTCTCGCTCGCGCGTCATCGGTCGCCTCTCCGCGCGCGTTGTCGCATCGTTTCGCTCGCGCGTCGTCGCATCGTCTCGCTCGCGCGTTATCGGCCGCCTCTCCGCACGCGTTGTCGCATCGTTTCGCTCGCGCGTTGTCGCATTGTCTCGCTCGTACATTGCCCAATCCTTGAGTCGAGTGGGAAGGACTTATACTTTTGAGGCGAAGCCGCTTCTGACCGTGCGCTCCTATTTGCCCTACAAGTTTAATTTTTAAAAATTCCTATCTCCGTCATTCGTGCAAATAATGCAAAATTACATGGGACTTTTATACTTGTCTTTAGGAGATCTACCCACCCACCAAGTATCCTTCGTTATGTCAGGGACACCCTGTATATACAGGGTGTCTCACCCCATGTGTCGAATATTACGCGAGTAGGTAGGTCTTGGGAAAAGAAATCGAAAAGTCCTATACGGTTTTGCTTAATTTTTATTCGTAAGCGAAATAAAAATTTATGAAATATTCCGCGAGTGGGAGCGTACCTTTAAGGAGGAGTTAACGTTGCGAGTATAAGCCCGACCCAGGCTGTTTGAAAGACAAGAAGAAACGCGCGAGCAACACGAGGCGACGACGCGTAAGGCGGTGACAAGAACGACGCGCGAGCGATACGAGGCGACAATGCGCGCGAGGCGAGCCGACAATGTGCGACGAAGCGAGGCGAACGACGACGCGCGAGCAAAACGAGGCGACAACGCGTAAGGCGGCAGCAAGAACGACGCGCGAGCGAGACGAGGCGACAATGCGCGCGTGAGGCGAGCCGACGATGTGTGACGAAGCGAGGCGAACGACGACGCGCGAGCGAGAGAATATACCAATTTTAACGATATTTATAACGTTACAAATTTAAAATTAAATAATTACACGGAGTAAATATAACTATCTTTTCCTCACCACCTATCGAGGTAGATAGTACGGCGCGTTTTTTTTAGAGTGGTTTCCCCGGTAGGCCTAATCCACTGCAACAACTCAATGCAACAATTGTTCGAAGTGCCTTCCTTGTACCTGTAGGCAAAGTTCGGCTCTCCGAACAATTTGTTGCGTTGCACGTTGTGCCATATCGGGCGTCACTGTATCGAAGGCCGCTATAATTGCAGCACGAACCTCCTCCACAGTACCTTCACGCACGGGTTCTACTTGAGCTTTTATATGGCCCCAAACAAAATAATCCAGCACGTTCAGATCCGGTGAACGTGCTGGCCAGGTAATGGGACCACCGCGACCCATCCAACGCCCCGCGAAACGATTATTCAATACCTGTTGTGCGTTGCGCGAAAAATGCGGCGGAGCACCGTCCTGCTGGTAAATTAATCTTAGCCGAACGTTAAGCGGCAGGTTCTCCAAAAGCAGCGGAAGGTCGTTTTCTAAAAAATATGCATACCGCTCTCCATTTAAACGAGGAGGTAAAAAATACGGCCCAATCTAAAAGTAACAAATAACAATATTATAAGATTTAATTGCATATAAATAAATTACATTTTTTTTAAAACTATTTACAATTTGATTTCCAATTATACCCGCCCACACATGTAGCTGCCACCGATACTGGAAAGCAGTGCGCCTAATTGCATGCGGATTTTCTTCACTCCAAAGGACGAAATTTTTGGAATTAAAAATTCCATTTGGAGTAAATAACGCTTCGTCCGTCCATAATATGAAATTCGGAAATGACTCATTTCGTCTGCATTGAGCCAAAAATCCTACACGTATTTTTAATTATTATTTTACATTATTTGCGTACTTCGAAAATATACGTAACGGAAAAAATAATACCTTGGCAGAATATAGCGCGCTGTTCTTCATCCCGAGGAAGAAGCTGTTGCACCCGTTGGTAATGATACGGGTGCAACCCTTCTTCTCGGACAACGCGGTGTACCAAAGCGTTTGGTAAACCGAGCACTCGCGCTACACGACGAATACTGCTTCTGGGATCGTCTTCAAATCTGCGAAGTATTTCTTCTTCGTCTTCAACGTTTCGAAGTACGGCACGTTCAACGCTACGTTGTCGAGGAACCACGGATCCCGTGTCTCTTGTTCGTTGCACGCACCTAATAATTGTGCGATACGATGGATGTTCGCGATCCGGATATTTTTCCGCGTAAAGTTCCGCTGCGGCTAATGCACTTTCACCCGCGGCACCATAGCAAATTATCATATCCGTGTATTCACTCGCTGTGTAACTCATGTTGGCACGGTAGATACACAATAAGTATTAACGTTATCGAGGCACATGGCAATCGAGAAAAACAAGTAAAAATTGAAAACATCTTCGGCGCTGCTCTAACAAATTGCCCGACCGATATTTAAATAATAATAAAAATACCGTATATTTTCGAAGTACGCAAATAATGTAAAATAATAATTAAAAATACGTGTAGGATTTTTGGCTCAATGCAGACGAAATGAGTCATTTCCGAATTTCATATTATGGACGGACGAAGCGTTATTTACTCCAAATGGAATTTTTAATTCCAAAAATTTCGTCCTTTGGAGTGAAGAAAATCCGCATGCAATTAGGCGCACTGCTTTCCAGTATCGGTGGCAGCTACATGTGTGGGCGGGTATAATTGGAAATCAAATTGTAAATAGTTTTAAAAAAAATGTAATTTATTTATATGCAATTAAATCTTATAATATTGTTATTTGTTACTTTTAGATTGGGCCGTATTTTTTACCTCCTCGTTTAAATGGAGAGCGGTATGCATATTTTTTAGAAAACGACCTTCCGCTGCTTTTGGAGAACCTGCCGCTTAACGTTCGGCTAAGATTAATTTACCAGCAGGACGGTGCTCCGCCGCATTTTTCGCGCAACGCACAACAGGTATTGAATAATCGTTTCGCGGGGCGTTGGATGGGTCGCGGTGGTCCCATTACCTGGCCAGCACGTTCACCGGATCTGAACGTGCTGGATTATTTTGTTTGGGGCCATATAAAAGCTCAAGTAGAACCCGTGCGTGAAGGTACTGTGGAGGAGGTTCGTGCTGCAATTATAGCGGCCTTCGATACAGTGACGCCCGATATGGCACAACGTGCAACGCAACAAATTGTTCGGAGAGCCGAACTTTGCCTACAGGTACAAGGAAGGCACTTCGAACAATTGTTGCATTGAGTTGTTGCAGTGGATTAGGCCTACCGGGGAAACCACTCTAAAAAAAACGCGCCGTACTATCTACCTCGATAGGTGGTGAGGAAAAGATAGTTATATTTACTCCGTGTAATTATTTAATTTTAAATTTGTAACGTTATAAATATCGTTAAAATTGGTATATTCTCTCGCTCGCGCGTCGTCGTTCGCCTCGCTTCGTCACACATCGTCGGCTCGCCTCACGCGCGCATTGTCGCCTCGTCTCGCTCGCGCGTCGTTCTTGCTGCCGCCTTACGCGTTGTCGCCTCGTTTTGCTCGCGCGTCGTCGTTCGCCTCGCTTCGTCGCACATTGTCGGCTCGCCTCGCGCGCATTGTCGCCTCGTATCGCTCGCGCGTCGTTCTTGTCACCGCCTTACGCGTCGTCGCCTCGTGTTGCTCGCGCGTTTCTTCTTGTCTTTCAAACAGCCTGGGTCGGGCTTATACTCGCAACGTTAACTCCTCCTTAAAGGTACGCTCCCACTCGCGGAATATTTCATAAATTTTTATTTCGCTTACGAATAAAAATTAAGCAAAACCGTATAGGACTTTTCGATTTCTTTTCCCAAGACCTACCTACTCGCGTAATATTCGACACATGGGTGAGACACCTGTATATACAGTGTCCGGTTCGTCACTCCCGAAATTTTGGGGTAGACAAGAATATTTTAAGACGAAAAGTCCTATACAATTATGCAAAATTCGTAACCGTTGATTTTATAAAAATTATTATGTCTCGGCGAATGAACGCTAAGAAATCTATGGGCTGGGCGCGGCGATGGCATTGTTTCGTTTTCTGCAGAAAGTAGCCGAGTCGAATAATACTGATTGGCGAGCGGGTTCGGCGAATGAGCTTCCGGCCGGGCGGCGACGGTGTTTTTAAAGATATAATCTGAGTCAACTCAGAAAGAAACAATCACGTATTGAAGTCTTTGCGGCAAAGATGAAACGAATGCGCTCGCGATCATATGATACCGTGCCGACAAACAATTAAATGTTTCCGCGCTTCCGAAAGCACGATATTAACATTAACATATTATGCTGTCTTTAGGATTTCAGACATCAAATAAAACGTATTTTTAATATTAGGAAATTATTAATATTAAGATGTGCTATCATTTCTCACTAGCGGTAGATAGCATAGTGCGTTTTTTTATCGTGGTATCCCCGGTAGGCCTAATCCACATAGTTTAATTTAAAATTGTTCAAAGTGCCCTCTCTTTGTTGCAGCAGTCGGGCTCTTCGAACAACGTCTTGCGTCGCTTGATAGACCATATGCGGCGTAATGGTAGCGAAGGCCGCAACGATGGCCGCGCGTACAGTGCCGTTTCTCTGGGGCTCGACTAAGTTTTTATGTGTCCCCATAAAAATAGTCCAGCGGAGTCAAATCTGGCGAGGCCAAATAATTGGACCACCACGACCGATCCACCTGTCGCGAAAGCGTGCGTCTAAAAGTCGGCGTACTCCTCGACTCCAATGAGCCGGTGCCCCGTCGTGCTGGTAAATCATGTTTCTCCTTGTTGCCAGCGGAATATTTTCAAGAAGACCAGGGAGCTCGGTGTCCAAAAAATATTCATAAAATTCGCCGGTTAAACGTGGCGGAAGAAAATATGGACCAATCTAATACAAAAAAAAAAAATTTTTGTTACAGAGTATTTAATAAAATAATTGTTTTTTTCCGTTTGTACTTGCCACATGATTATCGATGAGTCCCGCCCATACATTTATGGACCATCGATATTGAAAAGCTCCCTGTCTAATAACATGTGGATTTTCATCCGACCAGTAAAGGCGGTTCCTTAAATTAATTACGCCGTTTGGCGTAAACGTCGACTCGTCAGTCCAGAGGATAGAGTCTGGAAAAGATGCGTCTCTCCTGCTCTGTGCGAGGAACCCTGCAGTACGAACATTTTTGATAATTATTATTCCTCAAATTATCACGAATATAACAGTTAATAAAAATACCTTCACAGAAATACACCCGTGGTTCGAAATCTCTCGGTAAAAGTTGTTGCACACGCTGGTAATGAAACGGGTGCAACGCATTTTGCCGAAGAGTATGGTGTATCCTGTATCTCGACAAGTTTAGTTGATACGACGCGCGACGAATACTCATGTCCGGCTGATCTTCGAATAAATGAAGTATTCGTTCTTGATTTTCAACCGGAACACGTGCAGGTGCATTATTTATGTTATGCACAAAACATCCCGTTTGCCGTAATCTTTGTACAACCCGTAAAATTGTACGATTACACGGGTAATGTGCACGCCCGGGAAATTGTTCGGCGTAAATTTCGGCAGCACGATTCGCGTTTTCGCCGGCTCGTCCATACGCTATTATCATTTCCGTCAATTCTTCCGAGGAATAATAGCGAGGCATCCTTTCGTTTGACACACAAATTTACACTCAGTAAAAGCTTAGGCATTTAAATTTAATATGTAGTTTAATAAGTAATTAAATAAAATAGGTTCAACACTTGTGACTTACTTGATAAATTGACAGATGTCGAAAAAGCCAGTTTAAGTTACAAAGATCGTAAACAGACTAAACATTTTATCTTTTGTCAAATTTATGTATAATACATTATCGACAATATTTACAATATTTTTTAACAATTGATAATAATAAAGGATACTGAAAATGACTTTCAAAACAAAACAATACTGAGTGTAAATAGTGTGATAAACGATCTACGGTTCTATTTCTGTGAAGGTATTTTTATTAACTGTTATATTCGTGATATTTTGAGGGAATAATAATTATCAAAAAATGTTCGTACTGCAGGGTTTCTCGCACAGAGCAGGAGAGACGCATCTTTTCCAGACTCTATCCTCTGGACTGACGAGTCGACGTTTACGCCAAACGGCGTAATTAATTTAAGGAACCGCCTTTACTGGTCGGATAAAAATCCTCATGTTATTAGACAGGGAGCTTTTCAATATCGATGGTCCATAAATGTATGGGCGGGACTCATCGATAATCATGTGGCAAGTACAAACAGAAAAAAACAATTATTTTATTAAATACTGTGTAACCAAAATTTTCTTTTATTTGTATTAGATTGGTCCATATTTTCTTCCGCCAGATTTAACCGGCGAATTTTATAAATATTTTTTGAACATCGAGCTCCCTGTTCTTCTTAAAAATATTCCGCTGGCAACAAGGAGAAACATGATTTACCAGCACGATGGGGCACCGGCTCATTGGAGTCGGGGAGTACGCCGACTTTTAGACGCACGCTTTTGCGACAGGTGGATCGGTCGTGGTGATCCAATTATTTGGCCACCACAATCGCCAGATTTGACTCTATTGGACTATTTTTTATGGGGACACATAAAAAACTTAGTCGAGCCCCAGAGAAACGGCACTGTAAACGAGGTACGCGAGGCCATCGTTGCGGCCTTCGCTACCATTACGCCGCATATGGTCCATCAAGCGACGCAAGACGTTGTTCGAAGGGCCCGACTCTGTGTGCAACAAAGAGGAGGGCACTTTGAACAATTTTTAAATTAAACTATGACAGTGGATTAGGCCTACCGGGGATACCACGATAAAAAAAACGCACTATGCTATCTACCGCTAGGTAGTGAGGAAATGATAGCACATCTTAATATTAATAATTTCCTAATATTAAAAATACGTTTTATTTGATGTCTGAAATCCTAAAGACAGCATAATATGTTAATGTTAATATCGTGCTTTCGGAAGCGCGGAAACATTTAATTGTTTGTCGGCACGGTATCATATGATCGCGAGCGCATTCGTTTCATCTTTGCCGCAAAGACTTCAATACGTGATTGTTTCTTTCTGAGTTGACTCAGATTATATCTTTAAAAACACCGTCGCCGCCGCGGCCGCGGCCGGCCCCTAAGTTGCTTAGAGCTCATTCGCCGAACCCGCTCGCCAATCAGTATTATTCGACTCGGCTACTTTCTGCAGAAAACGAAACAATGCCATCGCCGCGCCCAGCCCATAGATTTCTTAGCGTTCATTCGCCGAGACATAATAATTTTTATAAAATCAACGGTTACGAATTTTGCATAATTGTATAGGACTTTTCGTCTTAAAATATTCTTGTCTACCCCAAAATTTCGGGAGTGACAAAACGAACCGATATGTATGAGGGATGATAG
Source organism: Cardiocondyla obscurior (assembly GCF_019399895.1). Lineage (NCBI taxonomy): Eukaryota > Metazoa > Arthropoda > Insecta > Hymenoptera > Formicidae > Cardiocondyla > Cardiocondyla obscurior. The sequence continues at coordinate 2,570,917 of NC_091888.1, read as the reverse complement.
ATTGACACCGTACCATTTGCAAAATTCTCAAGTTATTGAGAAAAATAAAATTGTATAGGCGTAAGAGCGACAAGGATGCTGCGCGTGAGTGAGTGCGACAGACGACGGCGCCATTTCTAGCGATTCGCCTGTCGCGCTCACTCACGCGCAGCATCCTTGCCGCTCTAACGCCTATACAATTTATACATTTTAATTTTTTTCTCAATAACGGTTGAGAATTTTGCAAAATAGTACGAGACTTTTCTACTTGTCTCAATCAATTCTATCTATCCTCCCAGTATCCTTCGTTATGTCTGGGACACCCTGTATATATATATATAGCTTCCTTGTCGCTCTTGCGCTAGACAAATTAATTATTTTCTCAATAACTATTAAGAATTTTGCAAAATGGCACAGGACTTATTAACTTGTATCCACGAGACCTATCTAACTCTGACAGTTTGTCAATATGAAATGATACACCCTGTATATATTAGTATTTTTTTAAATTATTTTTACAGATGTCAACTGATCAAGTAAGATGGAAAATGAACTCTCTACACAAAAAGTACAAAGAGTGTTGTGACAACAACAATAAATCGGGAAGAGGCGTGATAAATTTTAAATGGTATAATCAAATGGATGAAATATTTGGCAAAGATAAAGACGCTATTGCTGCTCACACTGTATCGAGTAATATAATACTACCAGAAGTTAATAGGACAAGACATAAGGAAAATATACATGTCCCTACAAGTCCTGTAGCAGGCACTTCACAAGTGTTACAAATTAACAAAAATAAGGAGTGTACATCTCAAACTCAACGACATGGAACAGGAACAAATTTGGCAAAAAAAAAATTAAATATTGAAAAACAATGGCTACAGTTTTTAGAAAATAAAGAAGTAAGAGATGCTGCAAGAGATAAAAGACATGAACAATCTCAAGAAAGAGCAACTGAAGACTTTGCATTAAAAAAGCAAATAATAACTTTAAAAAGAAAACAATTAGAACAAAAAAAAAGAAATAGCATTAAAAAAATTAAAAGATAAAGAAAATAGACATTCCGAAATTATGGAAATCGAAAAAACCAAATGTAATTTATTAAAAAAATTATTACAACAATCTAATGTTAAAAATAATTCTGAGTTTGATGAGTAGTAAACATTATAAAAACATTATTTAATTTTTACGTTATGCAATTACTAAGTGAGAATTTTATTTTTATTATTATTTGTACGAATATTATTTTTTTGTAAGAACTATATGTTTGTTCAACAATATTATTAATATAAATTGAGTTAAATGTTTAAATAAAGTTTAATATAATATTTGAATTCTGTTATTGTTTATTCCTGTCCAAATAATTCGTTACATAATTCCCTTCTTCGATCTACACGTTGATTAATATTTTCACATTGATTAATGTTTTCATTACATTCATTTATATTAATATAATCATCATTTATTTCATTTAAATCATAATCAAAGTTATTATCATTATTATCCAAACAAATATTGTGTAAAATACACGCAGCTACAATTGTATTTGAAATAAATGGCATATCTCGATATTCCGAAAAAAATTTTATTCGTCGGAAACGTCCTTTTAAATATCCAAATGCTTTTTCTACAACCATACGGGTTGAAGAATGAATAAAATTAAACTCAGTTTGTAAAGGAGTAAGGTGACCATTATTACGAAAAGGAGGAACGAGCCATTCTAGTAATGGATATGCAGAGTCTCCGATAATAAATTTGCCTTTCGGAAAAATTACTTCTTTATATTCATTAGCTAAAATGTATATTGAAGATTTGTTAAGTACTCTTGCATCGTGAAAAGAACCTGGCTGACCACAATATATATTTGTGAATTTCATATTTGCATCTACGATAGCTTGAAGGTTTACAGAGAAATATTTTTTCCGATTACAATAATCTCTTACATTTTGTGCATTAGGTTTTTGTATTCTTATGTGACAACAATCGATAGCTCCTATTACATTTGGAATGCCTTTCTTAACATAAAACTGATGACAAACATGAGTAATACGTTCTCCTTGAGGCCATTTAATAACGTCATCCAATTTAGTTAAAATCCAAGTAGTTACACGACGAATTACTCGAAAGACGGATGAAATCGAGACATCAAATCTATCTGATATTGTTCGTAAAGGTTCTGTATTTGATAAGTGCCATAAAAATATTAAAAAACTGAGTTTTGCTCCAATTGGCTTCACTCCAAATGAATGTAATGGAATAAATCCACTTTCCTGCAAATCATCTAGAAATTGAAAAAAAGTATGATTATTTTTATACATAACATGTGTAATAATATAAAAAGTAGTATGATAAATGTATGTATAAATGAATATACTTAACTAATAATTTTATGTATAATACTATTATTCTTAATATAATAAAAATAATAATAAAACCATGTAAAAATAAAATTTATATACAAGAAAATGATTAAAAGTAACCTATTAATTTATTTGCTGTGGTTCGTTCAATGCGTAAATGTTCCTTAAATTCAAGATCTGTTCAACTATCCACAATATCAAGATAGTTTTTAACTCGATGTCTCTTACATCCACTGATTAAATATTTTAATATAGAAAATAACAATATACACTCATTGTCTTCTTCACTACTAGAAGATGTATTAATAAATGATAGAGATAAATCATTTTGCTCACTAGAACTGTCTGTACTTGTAGTACTACTGTCATTGACAGTTTCCATCAAATAATTTATTTTAACTTTTTTGTGTGCATTCATCTGTAAATATTAATAAAAAATTTTTTTAATTCTGATAATACTCTAGAAACCAACTTCACCAACCGGTTTTTCACTACTGTAGCGCATTATGGCAAAATAAAGAACTAAAATGTGTTCCAACTATAAGTCGACACTGTGTAACACACAGGCACACTGTGTCGACACTGTGTCTCTTAGCTGGAACGCACCCTTTATCGTTTTTTAACGAAAATATTGCAAAATGAATAATAATTATATCTTTAGTACACTATTTCCTGTACAATTATCACAAAACCCGTTATCAGTTTGATACCAATGAGAGTATGTAACATTAAATAAATCTTGTAGATTATAGCTCTGTTTATTAAAATTAATAATAGGTATCGAAATAAATAAATTATTAGAACTAATTGTTTTTGTATATTGACACGTAACACACCGAATAGTAAAAGTTATTTCATGCTCTACTGACTCTCTTATACACTCGTACCTTGTACACAAAGTTGTTAAAAACTTGATTCCGTCTAGTTTTATATTCATCGTAAACGATTCTCCTAAATTTTGTCGAACATCATATGTATTTAAATTACTCATTCCATATTCATACCGATGCATTAACATACGTAGAATATTTGATTTATCACAATTTAGCAGTTGCTTTCTAATAGGACTTAAATGAAATAGACATTGTATAACCGTATTAGCATAACATACAACAATTTCTGTATTTTCAAAACCACGTAGAACCCAAGTAGTATTTATTTGTAACGTTTGATTTTGCTGACCATTTTCTTGAACTGCTTCGACTAGTTTAGATTGTATCCATAGAATATCTTTCACTTTGATACGACGTTCCTTTTGCATAGTAATTATTTCTGCCTCTGGTTTGTACTTATACCTTATAGTCGATTGTATTCGTCAATAGCTTTTTCGTCAGCTGTCACTTTGGAAGGATCAAAGTTAATCAAATTCAATCCTTCCACAGTTGTTACTCGAGACAATGCAACGTAAGATTGACCATAATTAAATATAGAATTTCCTATATCAATAACAGCAGTCTGTAAACTCAATCCTTGACTTTTATGAATAGTTATTTCATAACTCAGACACAGTGGAAATTGTTTTCTTACAACAAATGCTTTATCCACCACTTCAAATTTAACGTTTACTCTTTCTATCAAATATTCTAATCCTGAAGGTAAAAGCAATTTAATTTTTTCCACACAATCAGTAGATATATCTTGTACAACTGAAACTACTGTAGCTATTGTACCGTTCACCAGACCCAAAGTAGCATCGATATTACGCCTTATCATAACTTTTGCTCCAATTTTAATTACAATTATTTTTGAAAGTCCAGCAGTTTTAGAATTATCATCGTCATTATTTGATAATACTTTTAATACTTTTTTTTTTAAATATAAAGTACAGTCAATTGTATCTTTAGCAATTAGTAATATCTCTTTCGAATCAATGCGACTTAACATAGCTGTATTGAGAGCGTCACACATATGACGTGCAGGTAGTAGACAAACAGCGTCCGATGAACAATTATTAATAAAATCGCATAATTCCTTTAATCTGGATTCCAAAGAATCACCTTTAAAAATTATTTTTCTATTTTCAAGTACGACACGATCAGTCGTTGTCAATGTACCAATACGAATTCTCGACAACAATTGCCTATATGTATCGTCTTCTCGCTGACGCATATTAATCGTCAATTTATCGTAATGAAATAACGTAGACCACAAATTAATAGCAGTTAAAGAACCAATGCATTTGCTAATATTATCATTTGATAATTGCGCAAAAATACAATCTTCACGTACAGGAGGCAATTGAAGTAAATCGCCAAATAAAAGAATGTGTTTTTTATTGAACCAACCATCTTCAACGTCATTTGTATCAAATATTTCTGTCAATCGAAAATGTATATACATTAAAACCAAATTTGATATTATTGACACTTCATCAATTACAAAGAGAACAACTTCTTTAAGTTCAGTTCGTAAAACGTTTAATACATGATTAGACAATGGTTTATACTTTGAAGTCTGACCATGTTCAACAGGTAATTGAAGTAATTGAAGAACAGTCAAACCATCAATGTTAAACGCTGCTATATCAGTAGGTGCTGCTAAAGCGGTATCTTTGTTGAGATTATGTTTAATCCAACATTTAATCGTTTTAATTAAGAAACTTTTTCCAGTTCCACCTTCTCCACTAACATATAAACGTAATATCGAATCTTTCGACCTTACCGTATCAATGACTCTATCAAATACTCTTAGTTGATCCGCATTTAATTTTGCTATTATTTCTGAAACATCGATATTATCTATTTTCTCACCAAGATCTCTAAAATCTTGCATCGCTTCACCAGCTTCTATATTTTGAATACCAATCTTTTGTTGTAATTCTTCATCAACTTGCTGAACCAACTGTTTTGCATTTTCAAATACTTTTTGCAATTCTTGTACTTTTTCATGATATTGCAATGCCTCTGTAAGATGTAATTTTGCTTTTTCATATGCTTCTGCATAAGTGTCACAATTATCTTTAAGATCGTCTAAATTTCGCCAAGGTTTAAACATAAGCAGTAAAGAAAAGAAGTTATCTTCGGGCTGTGTTTCAACATTGTATTTATAATGATTAATAAGACATGCACATCGTCGTCGTTTAAGAAAATGTTTACTATCTATTTTATAATATTCAATTCAATTATTCTTTGGCTCAATTGTCGTGACATCATACCACTTTGCGAACTCATAAAGAGACACTGATTCCAATTTTTCCACTCTATTTGGATAATAATCATTTACTAAAGCCGGACAAAATAAATCTGTGGATTCTTCATCTAGAGCTTCAATCTCTTTACGACTTTTTAATTTTTTCTGTCGTATACGATTAACGTTCAACCATTTAATAGTTGTATTACGATCAGTTCCATCTAAAGGAATACTTATTAATGTATCTGCAGCTTCAAGAGCTCCACATTCCTTATTAGTTATAGATCGTAAACTATAATTCCAGAAAACACTGGCCAATGTTTTATTTTTATTATTTTTAAAACTCTCAAGATCAAAGTTAGATAACTCACTTTTACTCGCTTTATTTACATACTTAGTAACATACCATGTAAGCAAGGTCGACTTTTCACCAATAAATTGTATATCCATATTTCCTTCCCATGCAGTAAGAAGCACGGGATTATAATCATTAATATCAACTTCATCTTCTGTTCTAGGAAGATCATACAATCTACTTTTATGTTTCAATTGCTTTCTACCTGTTATTGCAGTTGCTACATCTCTCATATACAATGTTTCAGTAACAGGTCGTGGAAATCCAAAACGATACCTACGAATAACTTTTCGTCCTACTTTACCGAATGGATATAAATCTGGAAAACACATCAAATCCAAATTCTTTTCACGATTATCCAAAGGTACATCTTAAATTTTTAACATTTGATACAAAGCAGTTGCAGTTTTATTTTCTTTTTTTTCATATAATGGATATATAGTATATTGCTCGTAGTAACTCTCATTGTCATCTTTTTGAGTCAACATAGCCTTGCGCTGATGTAATTGAACTTCATCATCTGTCATCTTTTGCGTTTGCAAATTGGAATTATTTAAATAATTTTTTTCATTAATTGGAGCTTCTGCATCATTTTTTGTTTCTTGTGCCTGAAATTCTTTGTTATTAAGACTTTCTAAATTTAATTGAACATGTGTTATGGGCAGTACAATGCCAGAATATAAAAAGTTACGAACTTTCAACCATTTTAAAGCTTGATATATTTTTTTAAAATCCACTAAATCTTCCCAAATAATTTTTGATTTAGTTGGAATATTTCTAACTAAGATACATAATTTGTGATTTAAATTTATTGGATCAATTTTTGAACATAATTTATCAAAAGTTTCTTCTAAAGGAATTGGTAAATGAAAAGTTGAACCTTTAACTTTTTGTATTTTTTGTCTTTATGAAATTACCTTATGAAAAACTGTTCCCATTTTAACCACAGTCTGAAAAGCTTTAGCTCTCTGTATAAATATTTTCTCAAATTCGTTAAGAGAAGATATACACTCCGGTACATCATTTACGAATAAATTATTTAGAATACAATAAGCAGGTAACAGTCCGCTACGAAATTTTTTATCACAATAATGACATATGTATTCAGGATTAATTTTTTGTTGATTTACATATGCCATTAAATCGTTTCAAATTGGATTACTTCTACGTGTTTGAACTTTATTATTATTAACTTTAGAAATATTTTTCTTTAACTAAGTCTTTCACACGATATACAAATAAATCGTGGTGTATCAAGAGAACGTTTCTTCAAAGCTTTAAACGCATTTTGATATTTAGAAATAATATCATCATCGCTCATAATTGTATCACTTTGCTGATGCTTGTATATATCCGCTAATTCTTGTGCTGAACGTATAATTTCCTGTAATTTATCAACTTCACCACAAGTTAATGCTTCGTCCAACTGTAACATTTTTTGATAAGAGCTATAAAGTTGGTAAAGCAAACGTCTAATATATCTCACTTTTGGGAAATGCGGTGATAATAATTGAACTGGAATAAACATAGCTTTACAAAGATTTAAATTAATGTAACAGCTATGTGCGTGACCCTTTTTAGCATTTTCTAAATTTTTGTCAAAAATTGTTACAGTGCAATCGTGAATTCTTTGCATTAGTTCCGGAATTTTCCTCAAAGTACACTTATTTATAGCTTCTAACAATTTTTGATATCGTTCGATTAGAAGCGGATCATTGACTTTACATAAAGTACCGTATAATCACGATTTTTTTGCTCGAGCTTCTACCAAAGGTAACGTATTAACAATTTGTCCTCTCGTATTTAACATTAAAGGTTCCGTTACATTAACTTTGGATGAATTAATATCACAATACGTCGAATCAACGAAATAATTTTCAGACGAAGCTGTATATCTAGATATACCACAAAATGCACTTGATTTGTCATCAACTGTAATACATTCTGCAGCAATAGATAAACATGTTTCAGATCTATTTTTGAGTTTAGCTAATATTTTATACTTATTACGAACAAAAGTATCTCTAATATTGAAACACCACCGAACAATTTGTTCTGCTTTCAATCTTTTTTCAATATAAATTTTATTACTATTAGTAATACCTTGTTTGTATAAAATATGTATCACATATGTCTCAAAAAAATTATGAGTTCTTAAATAATTTGTGGATCTAAATTTTGCATATTTTTTAAAAATATTTTTGACAGAATTACTCTTTTCAACTGCAACTGTGTACTCTAATATTTGTTTCTGGTAGTATTTCTTATTATAAAGCCACTTACGCTCCGAGTGCAACCTGTATGTTGCACCGCGGGGGTGCCGTGGGATTTGTTCTCCAGAGAGAACTGTAGCTTTTGGAATAAAGTCGCCTTTTTTGTTAAATTGATTAACTTCTTTTATTTCCTTCTTCCTTTTTATAAAGTTACATTTGCACTTATTATTCGAGTATAGATTCCACGCGAGATACTTGTTAGCGACTAACTGTCCGGGCCACGGCTGCCCCTATATATCTCCTACTGTTGCTATGCCAAAAATCATAGCAATTAGCGGAATCGCGGGTGGCAACCGCGACTGTCCTCGGACTTCGCGTCCCGGCCGGAAATGCCGGGTTACCTTGATCGGCGGTATTCTGCCGATCAAGCTAAATGGTCGCGCGCGTGCGACATTCCGGCGTTATTCCCGAGCCTCTGTTGCTAAGGGCTCGGGATATAACATCCATCCCCCCTAGGGAGAAGAAAAAGGGTTGAATGTTTCATTTTTTGTTCAAGCCTTTTTCTTTTACAAGTTCCCTTTCCCTCGGGGAGAAAAGAAAAGACGTTGAGTTTGTGATACGTCTTTTTTTTTTTTTTTTTTTTTTTTTTGTGGTTAATTATAGTTTATTTTTATTACAATATTTTTTTCTTATTATAGTAATAGTTATAATAATGGCAGTAAATACGGTTAATGTTGTACTTAATCCTACGGAATATATTATTATTGTTTTTGTTCTTGCCGCAACATTATTATTATCTAGTTCGGAACGCATTTTGTTTAAATCTAAGCTTAGTTGTAGTAGTTCATTTTTATTTCGTACAATTGGTTCCCTTTGTATGTTTTTTAATTGTGACGTAATTTTAGCAATGTTGGTTCTATCTTTGATTGGTATCATAGTGATATTATATGTTGGTATACAAATATTGATGTCGCTTTCTCCTAGAAGAGTTTTCGATTGTATTGTGAGGTCGTTTGTACTTAATTGGCACGCGTCTCTTAGTATTATTTTACCTGATTTGATTATATTTATTTTTTTACTTGGCTTATGTTTACATCGTAGTTTAATGGTCTGTGACGCGGTCGAGTATAACCACGCTTGGGGCTCGTTTAGTGCCGTCCATATGCTAACATTAGATATGATATGGCGGGTTTCGCATTTCTCGGGTTGATGTCCCGGCTCGGTGAGTGCTAAGACTTCGCAAGGTGCGTTATCTGATATGTGGTACGTCGCGAAATTGTTTTTGCATATAAGTTTTTTACTTCCGCGGATACAATTATTAATTTTATCGCGGGTTAAGGTTATGTATTTGTTGTTTTCTTTGTCTAACGCGATATATTCGTGCGCGGTTTTAATTGTTTTGAAAATGTTAGCGTGGTCATAAACGGGAAACGGTATGACCGCTTTTAATTCGTATGTCGTATCGGTGACGACTGGAAATTTAATAATTATCATCAGAGCGTTGTGATCGCGGTAATGCGCTGTAATCGATATATATTTTTTGATTTAATTCCAGTTCTTAGGATTGGTATCGAACGGGAATTGTGATCCTTCGGGTAATTGAATCGTTGCATGTAGTAGCTCTGTTATGATCTTGTCAATCGGTAATAGCCGTGTGTTAATGATGCCTTTTTTAGTCCAGGAGATAAAGTCGATGGTGTCTTGTATGTCAGTCAGTAGGTCAGTCACGAGTATTCTTAGTGTGTTAAGATGTTCCGTCATCTCCATTTGTCGCGTTACTCTATCTATCTGCTGACTTAGGAGGATGGTCGCATTCGTTAAGACGCGGTCGTGTTGCTTGAGTTTAATCTCTAATTCTTGTATATGGCTTAGTGTACCGTTTAATATTTTAAGTTGATTTTTCGCTACGTGTTGAGTCGTTTGCTGGCTTGCAATTAGCAGTTGTAACTGCTCTTGAATAATTTTTTCGTCGTTGGCGTCCATTATGCCGAATAAAGTTTTCCCTACTGTGCCTACTAAGTCTATGAGACCTCTTTTAACGTGTTGGACTTCATAGGTCGCGGTTAATCTATCTAATGCGGTTATTAGTTTATTATTTTGCATTGTAACCAACATTGCTAAATTATGACATTTTTCTTTTAATAATTCGCCGTTATATGCTTCATGTAGTTTATTACAGGCATTTTCCGCGTCGTCGACTTGGTTTTGTAATTTCTTAAATCTGATTTCAAAGTCGGCGATGTTTATTATTAGTACTAATTTCCATGTAGTGTCGGATAGATGGAGAAGTCCGTAGTCCTCATAATATAATCCGGGTTCGTGGATGAATTGTGTAATTGTATAAGGTGCGGTTTCGATTGCGCTCTTCGCGGTGGTGAGTGTTAATCTGAAATGTTCACTGGTTAAGTATGTGTGTGTAAGGTGTTAGCATATCGTGTTGGAAGGTGTGTGAGTTTCGCGGGTCGTCTTCATCGTGGGAATGAAGATGCAGCGTCGACTAAAGGTACGTACTTTTTATCTTTGGTATAGGGTTTTATGCACGGATAACAATTACTTTCTCGGAGCTTCGGTTTATCAAAATTCGTTCTCGGCTTCAACGTTAAGGTTTTTCGTTCGTCTCATTAGTAAGACGCTAACTGTCGTTGTAGTAACATCGTAATATTGTTTGAAAAAGTAGAAAAGAGAAAAAAAAAGAAAGAGAAAAGTAATTGTTATTTCGTGTGTAGTTGTAGATATGTATGTGTGTGCGTTCGCGTGATTTATTGTTATTTTTGTGTTTTTTGTTTTTAGTGGAATCGCAATCCTTTTATTACGTCTGCGAGGAATGTTATTTAGCCTTTAGGCCTCGCGTATGTTCTGAATGCGTGGGGTTGAGGAGCCGCCACCGAGTTCAATACTTGTGGCACAAATTGGAGCCGAGTTTGCGAATGCAAACAACGAGGGACCTGGAGTGTCGCAGGGTAGCTGTTGTCCCTGGTGACTACATTGGTGAGTCGAATTATTTTGTTTTATTATACTGTACATGGTTTTTGTTGTTGCTATATGTATATTTTTTTTTTTTTTTTTTGCTTACTGACTAATTTGTTTTTGCTTATGCTTAATGCTCTATGAACGCTTTTAGTCTATTTGCATGCACTTCTATTATTTTTCTGCCTTTTCTTATGCTAAAGTTAACATCGCTATGCTTTTGTACTACTATGTACGGTCCTATCCACAGCGCATCTAATTTCTTGGACCGGCCGCGTCGAACCGTTTCGTCGTAAAGAAGAACGGAATCTCCGACTCTGAATTCGCGTTTTCGGGAATCTTTGTCGTAATTTTCTTTCGCCTTTTCTTTCTCGGTTTTCGCGTGATCGTGTGCGAGAGAGTTGGAGGCCCGTAATCGTTCGCGTAATTCATTCGCATAGTCGTCATATGAATACGTTTCTTTCGGCGCGGTCTTCAGTGCTGTCGGTAATGTAGCACGATGTCCGTAGATAAGTTCGAAGGGGGTTAATCCGGTTGCCGTATGCGGGGTTGTGTTATATGTAAACATTGCATATGGCAACCATTCATCCCAATCAGATTGATCTTCGTCGATGTAATGTCGTAGGTACTCGGCCAGTGTTCGATGCGATCGTTCGAGTGCGCCGTTAGTTTGCGGATGATATGCAGTTGTTTGTATTTTTTCCATCCGTAGTAGTTTACAAATGTTTTTGAAAATATTGCTCGTAAAATTCGTTCCTTGATCGGAAAGAACGTATTCCGGTATCCCGTGTTCAAAAATTATTTGAGTCACGAACGCTTTTGCTACGGTCGCGGCTTCTTGGTTCGGGATAGGAATCGCTTTACTAAATTTCGTGAGATTATCTTGAAACGTTAGAATGTATTTATTATTATTGTTCGTTATCGGTAGCGGTTCTACTATGTCTAGGGCGCATTTTTCGAACGGTCTAGTCGGCGTGTCTGTGATTATTAGCGGCATTTTTGTCTTCCTTGATAACTTATTCTTCTGGCACTGTTCGCATTTCTTTATGTATTCCTCTATGTCTCTTCGCATGCCTGGCCACTCATGCTGTAATCTGATGCGGTGTAGTGTACGTGTGATGCCTTGGTGTCCGCCTATTGGTGTGTCGTGGTATTCATGTAAAAGCTTCGCTTTTTCTTCTGTTGAATATGTGTTCTTTTCTTTTAGTACGTATATTGGGAGCTTTTCTTCTTGCTGCGGGAGGTTTCTGCTAAGCGCGTCCGCGTTCGTGTTCTTCTTTCCGTCTTTATGGACTATTTTGTAATTATACTCTTCGAGTTTCAATCTCCACCTTATCAGGCGGGACCCAGGATCATTTACGTTTGTTTGCACTAAGATGAAGGTTCGGACGAAAAACTTGAATACAGGTTGCACTTTATAAATTTTATTTTCTTTTGCACTGATTAACACTTAGCCACTGCTGGGCTCGAAAGGATAGAAATTATTACAATGTTTTAAATTTAGCAAGAATGGCTCTGCTGGCCGCGAAAGAATTAGCGAGAGATGCGTTCTTAATGCGTTCAAGAAGGCGACTGACTTGAGAGGCATTGCTTCAAAGAGAGCAGAGCAGTTTTCTATTGTAACAAAGAGCATCTTAGGTTTCGTTCGGGACCGTCCCGTCTTAAGTGAGATAAGGCACGGAAAATTTTGAATAGTTTCTTTCGAGTAGATTCTTATGGTGACAGAGAAATAATATCATTTGAAACAAAGCCTCTCATATAACCAGACTGGCGTCGCTCTGACGGCATTCGATAGTCTGGCGTTTAAAACGTTCGAATAGCATCATCTAATGATCTTAAACATTTCCGCCCGCCTCGTCAAAAGCTGACGAATTTTTTGCAAAGGTAGTATCTTGTACAGGCAAAGGAACAATTTTAACGGCGGGTCGCGTAAATGTGGATGATGCAGTGCGTACTGTTATCACCCTAACTTGCCCATCAGAACCCGGATGAGTTCCTATAATTCGTGCAAGAGGCCATTTACCTGGCGACGTTGTTTCACCTTTGATTAGGCAGAGCATGCCTACTTGCAAATTTGGCTGAGTTGTTCGCCATTTAGAGCGTATATTTAGCGTGGGCAAGTATTCGGCTGACCAACGCCGCCAGAAATGGTCACGCATTTTTTGCACGAGTTCCCAGCGGGAAAGTCTATTGTCGGATACATTAGCTAAGCATGGCTCGGGCACAGCATTTAACGCATTTCCTATCAGGAAGTGTCCTGGAGTTAGTGCTTCTAGATCCTCGGGATCATCGGAGAGTGGTATCAAAGGCCTAGAATTTAAACACGCTTCAATTTGCGTTAATAAAGTGTACATTTCTTCAAACGTTAGAGTAGCCTCTCCGATGACCCGTCGGATATGATGTTTCGTAGCTTTAACAGCAGCCTCCCAAATTCCGCCGAAATGAGGTGCAGATGGAGGATTAAATTTCCATTTAATTGCTTGATTTGCAATGGTTTGAGTAAATTCCTTACTCTTTATACTTTCAGCAAAGAATTTTCGTAATTCTTTGTCTGCTCCGACAAAATTAGTCCCTCGATCGCTTGAAATCGTGGAACAAATTCCTCTCCTAGAAATAAAACGCCGGAGGGCTGCTAAAAAGGCTGCTGTTGTATAATCTGAGACCAATTCAATATGTATTGCGCGCGTGGCAAAACATATAAAAATGGCCAAGAATGCTTTATGGGCTCGTTGCCCTCGACCCTTGCTTGTTTTGACCATTAAAGGTCCAGCGTAATCTACTCCGGTATTTAAAAATGGACGATTTACCGTAACCCGAGCTTGCGGTAAATCGCTCATTTGAGGATGCGGAGATGTGCCTCTCCAACGAACACATGGTACGCAGTTTTTAATGTGCTCCTTTACTGATGCTCTGCCTCCCATAAGCCAATAGCGTTGCCTTATGGTTGACAGTGTCAGTTGCGGTCCCCCATGCAGGGTCTTTTTATGGTAATGATCTATGATTAAAAAAGTTAAGTTTGAGCGCTTGGGTAATATTATCGGGTGCTGCTGATCCCGTGACAATGACGCATTTCGTAATCGACCGCCGATTCTTAAAATTCCGATCTCGCTTATAATAGGAGACAGAGAAGATAATGCATTATTTCGAGAAAGCGATTTTCCCTCAGTCAATAATTTAATTTCTTCCGAGAACCAAAGTCGCTGTGTTGTTAGGATCCAGAAGTTAAGTGATTTATTTATTTCAGACCAAGATAATGGTCCCTTTGAGCTTCCCTTTAGCCAGCGTCGGCATAATGCAGTGACTCTTAATAATTTAAGTAATGTTGAGAATTTTAATAATAATTCATTCTCTTTTGGTAACGTGGTTATAGTAAATACGTGAGACCTTTGCTCGTTTTTAACAGCAATTAATTCTTCAGAATTAATTTCAAAATTACTTAGATTTGGTTGTTCAATATTATTTTGCCTGAGCCATTTCGGGCCTAACCACCAGAGCGGGTGATTTTGTAGTTCGCTTGGCAAGAGACCGCGAGAAGCGCAGTCGGCAGGATTTTCATGACCTGGAATATGGTTCCAGTAAGCAGATGGTAATGCTTGCTGGATTTCCGATACGCGGTTCGCTACATAGGTGGTCCATTTTGAGGGGTGACCCTTGAGCCAGGCAAGAGTTACGGTAGAATCAGACCATAGATTAATGCTATTAAATTTTAATTTTATAGTAGCTTGAACGTGAACAACTAATCGAGTTAAAAGAGTGGCGGCGCACAATTCTAATCGAGGTAAAGATATTTTTTTTAGCGGTGCTACGCGAGTTTTGGCTTGTAATAATGATATTTTAAATTCATTATTCTGACTAATTTTAACAAAAATTACTGCAGCGTAGGCTCGCTCGGAGGCATCTGCGAAGCCATGTAATTCTATTAAAGATGTTGTTTCCGTGGTCATAAGCCATCGCGGTATTTTAATTTCCGACAATTTTATTAATTCATTGCGAAATTGTTGCCATAAATTGAAATCATCTTTATCTAACGGATGATCCCAATCATTTCCCTTAAGCCAGAGCGTTTGGATTAAGATTTTTGCTTTAATAATAACCGGCGCAAGCCAGCCGAGAGGATCGAAAAGCCGAGCTGTTTCGGACAGCACTATTCTTTTTGTAGGTACTTGGTTTTCTATTGGTGTTACATGAAAATAAAAGAAATCCTCTGTAGGATTCCAGCGAAGGCCTAAAATAGTATGCGTAATGTCACTGTGAAAATCTACTGGACCCTTGCTTGGTTCAGGTGTCGGAATTATTTTGCTTAGTTCACTGCTATTGAACGACCATTTGGCTAAGGGGAAGCCGCCCGCCGTGCAAATATTAATTAATTGCGTAATTAAGACCTTTGCGGATGATACTGAGTCTGCGCCAGTCAAAATATCGTCCATGTATATTTCATGACGGAGAACCGATGCACCTAAGGGAAAATTGTTCGCTTCATCGAGAGCTAATTGCTTAATTACTCTGTTAGCTAAATATGGCGCAGAACATAATCCGTAAGTAATAGTATTTAATTTATAATCAAAATATTCATAAAGAGAACTCGGACGCCAAATTATCCGCTGGTATTCTCGATCCTCTGGGTGAATTTCAATCTGCCGATACATTTTTTCAATGTCTGTGGTTATAGCTATCTGATACCGTCGCCAATTAGAAATTATATCAGAAAGTGCAGGAAGTAGGTTAGGACCGTTATGCAATACATCATTAAGGGACTCTGAATTTTTAAAGCGTGCAGAGGCATTGAAAACTACTCGTATTCTTGAATTAGGGTCATTGCTCTTAAATACCCCATGATGAGGCAGGTAATAATGCTTGTCAGATGTCGGAGGCGTTGTTTTGGACATGTGTCCTAACATTTCGTACTCGTGTAAAAAATAATTGTATTGAAATTGTAATTGTGGTTGTGAGTCAAGGCGTTTTTCTAACTTAGAAAAAATATTAATTGATGATGGTCGAGAGTTTGCAAATTCCGGACCTTGCTTAGCGAACGGTAGTCTGACCATATAGCGGCCTGATGGCAATCGTTGAGTGGTTTCAATAAAGAATTCCTCGCACTTTCGATCTGCGTCGGTAAGAGGAATTGGTTTTAACGGTAATTCTTCCTGTTGCCAGAAACGTGATACCAGTTCTACTATATTTTCTTGAGTTTGGCAATGATTTATTGAGACAAAAGAAGCAGACTGAATTTCACCCGTAGATCCGGATAAAATCCATCCTAATGCTGTTTTTAAAGCTATGGGCATTTTAGCTGTGCCCTTTCGCAAACCATTTTCTATTATAATGGCGTGAACTTCCGCTCCTAAAATTAAATCTATCGGATCGTTAGAGGAAAATTCAGGATCAGCAAGCACTAGGCCTTGCAAATGTGGCCATGATTCGTTATTGTTAATAATACGCTGCGTATTAACGGTAACACGGGGTAAAATTAATGCCGAAATCGTTACACAAAAGTCCTGATTTACGCAAGATTTTAAATTGAAGTTTACACGACCGCGCGCGTAACAAGTTTTATCGCCACCAATGCCGAAAATTGTGGTGGTGTCGGATTTTCGGGGTAAACGTAGTTTTTCTACGAGAGCTTCCGAAATAATTGATACCTCCGAACCCGGGTCGATGAGCGCTCGCACTATTATTTTTTTGTTATACTTATCGGTAATTATAACCCTTGCTGTGGCCAATAAAACCGAGACTCGTCCAGTTACATAATTACGCAAATGGAGAGACGTGACTGAGGCGCTTTGCGTGGCGGGACGCTCTTCCGGCTTTTGCGACGAGTTGGTTGACGGACCTGTTGAAGTTGAACCTGCTGGCAATGAACCTGCTGGTTGAGTTGTTCTGTGCATGATTGCTGGGCTTCGCAGGAAGGTTTCGTGAATGGTTGAGTGGTGCCGTCTTCCGCAGGAGACACAACTTTTCTTTGAAGGACACTGGCTAACGGCATGCTTTCCAAAGCAATTGATGCACAAACTATTTTCGGCGGCATAGTCTCGGCGCGCTGCAGGTCCTTTCCTGGAGAACTCACTACATGCAAGGATATAATGGTCTCCCTTGCATAAAAAGCATGAGGAGGGCTTACCTCCCGTGGTAAATGACGCGGTGTGCGTAACCAAAGCTCGGGCTGGCTTGGAAACAGTCGTTGTTTTTGTCGAGGTGTCATGTCCCGCAGGGTATAGAGCTTCTAAAGCCCGCAATCGATTTTCCAAAAAGTTTTTTAACTCTTCAAAGGTGGGTGGTTCGGTAGTGCCACCGATCGTTGTTTCCCACTCGCGGCGTGAACGAGAATCTAATAGTTCGATCACTAAATGAATAAAGAGATCGTTGTCAGTAATGGGGCGGCGAATTCCTTCCATTGTTCCGGCAGTCTGAAGTACATTATGGAAGAGTCGTCTTAGTTCTTGGACAGACTCCGTCCGCATCTTTGGCAATGAGGTAAATGTTGAAAAGCAGGATCGCACAAGCATACGTTTATTAGCATAATATTCTTTCAACATAGTCCAAACTCGTTCATAGTTATCGGCGGTGGTAGGAATATTTTTTACTAACTGCTCTGCCTCACCCTTGAGACAGCAGCGTAAATAATGGAGTTTTTCTACCTCCATTAATGATGAATCTCGGGCAATCATTGATTGGAAAAGATCCTTGAATGCGGGCCAGTCCTCAAATTTTCCAGAAAAAGTAGGCAGTTGAATGCGAGGAAGCTGGCGTCGAGAGGAAACTTCGCTCTCGCGCAGGGAGAGCTCGGGTTTTTCCTCCGTTTTGCGATGTTCTTCGGCGAGATCCATCAAGATCGCCCGCTGCGAGACGTAGGCTTCTTCGACCATGCTATAGGCATCGGCCTTAACATAATCATGCTCGGCAAGTTCCGTCCAAAAACTCGTATGAAGAGTTTCATGACCCTTTTCGAATTTGCTCCAGTAATTATCGAGAAGTCTCAAGCGAGTCTCGATGGAGCCGGGAGTGATTTTAGCCGCACCTCCCTTCTTTAAATTTTCCACCGAGCGTGAAATACGCCCGTACAAATCCGTCTGGCTACGGATTAATGAATCCATGCTTTGACTCATGTCGATTTAGACTTTTGCACAACACTGCACTGTAACAAGTTTTTCGAAAGGCAAGGATATGCGTATCCGGCTCGAAGGACCAAAAAATGTTTGCACTAAGATGAAGGTTCGGACGAAAAACTTGAATACAGGTTGCACTTTATAAATTTTATTTTCTTTTGCACTGATTAACACTTAGCCACTGCTGGGCTCGAAAGGATAGAAATTATTACAATGTTTTAAATTTAGCAAGAATGGCTCTGCTGGCCGCGAAAGAATTAGCGAGAGATGCGTTCTTAATGCGTTCAAGAAGGCGACTGACTTGAGAGGCATTGCTTCAAAGAGAGCAGAGCAGTTTTCTATTGTAACAAAGAGCATCTTAGGTTTCGTTCGGGACCGTCCCGTCTTAAGTGAGATAAGGCACGGAAAATTTTGAATAGTTTCTTTCGAGTAGATTCTTATGGTGACAGAGAAATAATATCATTTGAAACAAAGCCTCTCATATAACCAGACTGGCGTCGCTCTGACGGCATTCGATAGTCTGGCGTTTAAAACGTTCGAATAGCATCATCTAATGATCTTAAACAACGTTGAACAGCCAGATCAATGGTTTGTGGTCTGTTACAATCGTAAATGTTGTTCCATAGATATAGGGTCGGAAATGTTTCACCGCCCATACTATCGCGAGTAGCTCCTTCTCTGTCATGCTGTAGTTTCTTTCGGCCTTGTTTAATATACGGCTTGCATATGCAGTCGGATGATCCCTTCCTATCTCCCCTTGCGAGAGGATGGCTCCGATTGCATGATCCGAGGCGTCCGTTGTGACGATAAACGGGCGCGTGAAATCGGGGTATTTAAGTATCGGTGCGGTGGTTAAATTCTCCTTTAATATTTCGAACGCGTTCTGTTGGTCCATTTCCCATCGAAATTTTTCGTCCTTTTTCGTGAGCGTCGTCAATGGTTTCGCGATTTTCGAGAAGTCTTTTATAAATTTCCGATAGTATCCGGCTAGTCCGATAAATGATTGTACGTCTTTTAACTTTTTTGGTACCGGAAAATTTTTTACCGCGAAAATTTTGGAAGGATCGGGTCGAATTCCATTTTCGGTTATCAGATGTCCGAGATATAGTACTTCTTTTCGTAAAAACTCGCACTTGTCCGGTTGCAATTTTAAATTATTTTCTCGTAAACGTTTGAAGACGGCTTCGAGTCTCTTATTGTGTTCCTTTAATGTTGATCCGTAGATGACTATATCGTCTAGATACACGAGACACTTGATACCGTGTAGACCCGATAAGACCGAGTTCATCATGCGCTGAAATGTTGCCGGTGCATTTTTAAGTCCGAAAGGCATCCTATTGAATTCATAATGTCCCTCGGGTGTAGAAAATGCGGTTTTCTGTTTATGCTCTTCCTTCATTTGGATTTGGTGGTATCCTGATGCCAAATCCAGGGTCGTAAAATACTTCGCGTGCCCGAGTTGATCGAGTATATCGGTCATATTTGGAATAGGGAAAGAATCGCCTATTGTAATATCGTTTAGCTTTCTAAAATCGACGACTATTCTTAGTTTCGATTTTCCGGATGCGTCGGCTTTTTTGGGGACCACTAGTATAGGTGCGTTCCATTGGCTTGCGCTGGTTCTTATAATTCCTTCGTCGAGCATCTTCTTTACCTGCTCCCGTACTTCTACCTTATGTTTCTCGGGCAGTCGGTAAGGGCGGCAGCTAATTGGCCTACTTTCCTTTTCCGTGACAATTTCGTGCGCGACAGAGTCAGTAAAGGAAAGCGGGTCGCCTTGCAACTGGAAAATGTCGCAAAAGCTTTCGCAGATTTTTGTCAATTCACCTTTTTCTTCTTTATTCAAGTGTTGGATTCTAAGCTGTTTTTTAACGTGCTCTTTTCGCTGCTGCACTGCGGCTATATTTGGCTTATCTTGTAACGCGAGCGCGCTGACCGTGCACAATTGCGGCTCCGCTTCTATGTGTACTGCGGGTGTATGAAATGGCACGGCTGTGTCTCGTGTGTTTAAAATGCTTATGGCACAAGTATTATTTTCAGGGGCTACTAGACAATTGTCTATGAACACGCCGGGTTTAAGTTCATCGGCATATATTATTCCGATCTGGTTGCTGTCGGTGACGGCTTGTATTATCGTTTCGCTTCTCGGTGGTAGCGTCGTGCGTACGTACGGTTGTAGCGGGATCGCGGCGCGGTTAATTATCAAAAGTCCGTTCTCGACGTCGTATACGGTGCGTTGCGCTTTAAGAAAATCCATCCCGAGTATCCCGTCGTACGCAATGGGAAATTCGTCGGGCACTACGTGCATAATGTGCGAGATCGTACTGTCTCGCAAGTAAATTAACACGCGGGTTGTTTCTATTGTTTGCGCCTTATGTCCGGTCACACCAGTTAGAGCCATCGATTCAGTGTAAATCGGTGTATCGCCCTTCAGCTTCCCCACCTTGACGAGGGTGATAGCAGCACCGGTGTCCAGCAAGAACGTCATTTTCCCGCCCGTGGCTTGTAACACGGGCAGGGTGACGAGATCCAAGTGACGATTCTTGTTGTCGTCTGAGATGTGTGACACTTGATAATCTCGCGCGGGCCGTGTCTCGTAACGTGCCTCGTTATCTCCGCGCGTGTCGTCGTGTGTCGGTTGTCTCGTAGGCGCTCTCGCTCTCTCCTCCGGTAAGGTTGAATGCACCGTGGTCATCCGTCGGGGTGTTCGCGGGGGAGCTCGGTTATCGCGTCGTGCTCCTTGCGGTGTCTCGCTGTCCCTTTTTAACTTACGGCATTCTTCGCGCGTGTGATATGGCTTGTTGCAGTAATTGCAAAATTTGTCCGTGGTACTAACGCGCGGTATATTTTCGGCTCTGGGCAAGCCGTACCTGGGCGCGTACCTGCCGGTACGGCACAGAAATCCCGGGTGCCCCTGCCTCCCGCATCTGTTGCATGTTGGCACGGGGGGGCGGTTTGCCGGGGTGCGCGGGAAGTTTCGCTCGATGTACGCTCGCTCGTTGTATGTGCGTACGGGTGCGCTACGCTGTCTTTCTTCCGCTGCAGCTCCTGCTACCGCTTCTTGTAGCGTCCTGTAGTTCCGCGACCGGACGATTGTCTGTAGATGCGGCAACAGACCCGTCTGATAATTGTTCAACACTTGTTTCTGGAGCGAGTTCCATATCCCGCGTTTTTCGTCCGCCGTGTAGTTGGAGTCTTCGCTCAACGCGTCATATAGCTCGGTTACTAACGTGTCGGCTCGGGTTCCGTATGTTTGCGCGGTTTCTCCCGTGCGCTGACGTAGCTGGTTGAATTCCAGCTGGAGGTGTGCTGTACCTCGTCGCTGCACGTAACCCTCTTCGATTTCGCGTATGAATTGCGCGAAGTTTAGAATTTGTTTTGATTCAAATCGCGAGAGTGCTCGTCCCGTAAGTTTTGTGTAGAGTATAGCCGCCAATAACTCATCCACGTCTTCCGGGTCTACTTTTCGCGCTGCATATTCGCATGCCTTAACGAACTTTTTCACGTTGTTTTCGCTTCCGTCGAATGAGGGTATAAATCCGATTGCGTTTTGCAGCGTTAAGTATTGCCGCGGGTTGTTGAGAGAATGCCGTACATCTCTTTGGGGCCGTCTCGGGGGTGGCACGGGGTGCTGCAAGGAGTCCGCCGTCCTGTTGAGCCTGGCGCCGTATCTTTGCGCGAGATATTCGTTCTCTAATCTTTCTACTCTCGTTGCGGTCAGTGATATCGCGTCGAGTATCGTGAGCATCGCGTCGTCGCGCGTTGTGCCGCCTGGTCGCGAGATTGGTGAGGAGTGTCGACACTGCGGTTGTGTTGTGTTTGTGTTAGCGCTGGGTTCCGTGTTGATGATAGAGTTTTCGCCGTGTGAGGTCCGCGCTCTCGCGCCTTCCCCGCCTGTAAGCGAGGGCTCGTTCTTTTCGCCGTTATCGGTCATCATGAATATAAATCGCTGGTCTTCGGGTGCAAATATTTCGCTCACTAGCGATCCTATTGACGATCGGCGACTTTGATTACCGGATTCTTCGGCTTCTCGGTAATTCACGAAATTTGCGTTACCCGAATACATGGGTACAGGGAGGGAGATTCCGTTTGTAAATTCGTAAATCGCGCTATCGCGGTCCAAGATTTCGCGGCCTACCGTTATTTCGCGGATAAAACTTCGCGTCTGATTCGTTAGCCTGCACGGAATTCTTTTAAAGATAGGTTGTAGGTTTTCGGGCTCGGTAATGCCGTTCAACCACGATAGGCGCGACGTGTGACAGTGTAGTAGGAATTCGCCGCGGTACATATAATCTTATTCGCTTTTTCGCCCTGTATATATATATATATATATATATATATATATATATATATATATATATAACTAACTTACAATAGCGCCGGTAACAGCATGCTGCTTGATAGCTGATGAGTCGCGATGTTCTCAGCTTGGCTGCTCGTACGCTTCTCTATCTCGTATTCGGTCTGCTTGGCTGCTTATCTGCGTGGCTGCTTATCTGCGTGGCTGCTGCTCGTAGTTACGCTGGTCAGGGGATGCTCAGGTTGCACGTCCGGCTCTCCCTTGCTTATGGTCTTCTTCTATCTTCTCATTCATAAAATGAGTTCTCACAAATTTTTTATTTGTTTGTTGCAGAGGTCCCGCACTATCAGTCGAACGCCCAATAGGAGGAAGGGCGACGACACGAGGGCGACTAAACTCCGGGGGGCGAATCCCACCGTTGCCACCAATGTTGCACCGCGAAGGTGCCGTGGGATTCGTTCTCCGGAGAGACTTGTAATTTTGGAAATAAAGTCGCCTTTTCGTTAATCTGATTCACTTCTTTATTTCTTTCTTCTTTTTTTTACAGAGTTACACTTACACTTGTTATTCAATTAAAGATTCCACGCGAGATACTTGTTAGCGACTAACTGTCCGGGCCGCGGCTGCCCCTATATATCTCCTACTGTTGCTATGCCAAAAATCATAGCAATCAGCGGAATCGCGGGTGGCAACCGCGACTGTCCTCGGACTTCGCGTCCCGGCCGGAAATGCCGGGTTACCTTGATCGGCGGTATTCTGCCGATCAAGCTAAATGGTCGCGCGCGTGCGACAATCCGGCGTTGTTCCCGAGCCTCTGTTGCTAAGGGCTCGGGATATAACAATTTTAATTCTTGGAAAAACGTGGTTCCACCTTGTCAATGATCTTACACGTTTCTGATCAAGAATCTCTTAAGCTATTTCAATTGTATAATATGAATGACTTCTATGGTTTTAATTTACACTTTCAATCTTATTGTGATCGCGAATGTTTTATTTTGAATTCATTGCCACCTCATTGAAGATCTTATTACGATCGTCGATGTTATATTTTTCAGCGAATGCATAATTAACATTTTTTTTATATGCCTCAATGTGGATAACACGATATACTTTTCTATGATATCCTAGATTTTAAATAAAATTTTAAATTTTTATGCATTATTATATAATGACTCTACGCAAAAATTATTAAAATGTACCGCATTTTTCACACGTATCTTCAAGTACAAATTTTTCTTTTCTCATAAATATAGTATTAAAATTATATTTTATCTTTGTGGAATATATTTGTTACGTCCGAAAGCTGGAAATCGGAAAGCTAACGATGCAACGGGGCAAAATCTTTTATTTGCCGCTAAAAGAAGGGACGATACCGCTGCGGCAGAGGCGCACGAGCTGAGGTTTTGAGTCGGGGGTCAACGCCTTTAATAGACGCTATGACACTCCTTTCGAAACGCGTGCGGCCTATGGCCCCTTTTTAATAAAAGAATCTAATTTTATTTATAGGGACAGGGCCGCGCTAGTCTTAAGCGAATAAAAACCAGAGCATGATTGTGTTGAAAATGGTATTGGTTTTATTAAAAACGGTTTTACAATTTCACGGTAACTATTGCTTAGATAATTGTTACAATTAAATTCGTCCTTTGTTTTAAATTAATTATTGCAAGTGTTTGTGAATGTTCGCGGGTGTACAATTTTTCGGTATGTGAGTATCTTTACATATGGTTCTCTTGATGAATGTGTGAATGGCAGTGTGCGTGAGAGTGTCGGCAGGGCGGGGAAAAATGGGAATAATGGGAAGTTCTAGGAAAGAAGGGCGGAGGATGTGTTGACCCGAAGGGACAATTGGTTATCTCTGCTCTGTTATAATGAAAATGGTGAGAGCCTGGCCAAAGACAATTTCTTTCAGGCTGCTTGATTGGAAATGAGCATGGCGAGCAAGGAATTGATGGACGAAATTCGGAATTTCTTGCGCTTTGATAACCACACATATGATAGCCACAGCGTGGTAAATGAGATTCGCAATTGTAAAATTTTCGGTTGGAGGGATATTGGTAGTTTTCAGATTCGCAAAAACGGGAAGATGGTGGATTATTATCCGGAGCGTAGGAAGCAGAGTTTTTTTCAGGGTGAGGAATAACGGTAGGTGGACGGCCTATTGAAGTAGGAAAATCTAAATCTGAGAACGGATGGTATGTTTCGGGCTTTGAAGGAGGTTGGGAATTCGAAGGGAATAGATGCGAATCTATTTCAAACTGAGGGTAAATTAGCGTTCTTTCGCTGGATTGAGAAGGTAGAGGAACGGATTCACATCGGGATGCCGATTGAGTGATATCTGGTATAGTATAAGTCATAGAATTTGTTAATAGACGCGAAGGGGTTGAATTAAGATGTGTTGATGTCCCGGATGGAGGAGGTCGCAGGATCTCAGCGGTTTGCTGTCGCGTCAGATTCATGGGATACGACACTATAATTTACGGTCTGTTAAATGTTTTCGATCTTTAAAATCTAATCTTCAACTCACTTCTGCTGGTTGCAAGTTGCAGTCTAGTGGTTTTTGTTGCTGCTTCCTCGGGAGTGAGCGGTGTAGGCTTGACAATGGCTTCGTATTTTCGGTTTGAATAGGTTAGTGAGGGCGTCGAGTCCCTGATCCAGACGTTTTGCATGGACCACTTGTTCGTTTGCGAGAAAATCGGGCAGGGTAACGATATGTATACGTTGGGTCTTAATTCGGTAGTGTCTTTGCCCTAAAATCGCGGGCCTTATATAGCAGGAAAGTTGAAGGGTGGGAGTATTGTCTCATCTCCCTATTTCCTGATTATGCTCCAATTCTGAGTCATTCTTCGAAGTTTTTTATTACACCGATTGCCTTGAAGCTCCTTAGCTGTTGCCAGGCGCGATTATACATATTATTTCCTTTGATGATCGTTGCGAAACGCTTGTTTGTTTCGGCGCATCTGCCCATCGTACATCTTAATATTTTCTATTATAGAGTCGGCGTTTCTATTTTATCTAGGTAATAAAACTGAAAACGGAGGTCATAGTGTTTGTATCCTTATTATCCAGGGAGGGTTTTTCTAAATGTCAACGGCTGCGGGAGTCTTTGTCTTGTTTTACGACTTTCCGTTGATTAGTCAAAACCGTACTGCTCTAGGCGATATCATGGTAAGACCAATTTAGGTTTTACGACTGTATTATTGGCCGAAATGAGCTGTACGTTTCCGGCTACCGTACGGGTTATCTCACGGGGTATGGGAATAGATTTTCTTCCCCCCAATTTTTTGATTGGTGACGCCTTCGCTGACTAATTGTCTCCGTGCACGTAAACCTTAGTTTCTGGTCAGAGTTATTAAAACTGCTTACTGAGAGAACGACCATACAAGAAACGGCTCCAGACGTAACATATTGTTAATTGATAAATGAGTGATATTAAAACAATTTTATTTCATTATCTCTGTTGAATATATGCGCCACTGTTCTTAATAAAATAAGATTTCTACCGTTTCTAGATCTTGCTACGTTTGCGAGTTTGTATTTTAATTGCTCGGTATATGGTTTCGTCACCTTTGCATTTTAATTTCTTGGTATATGGTCTCGTTACCTGAGTGTAGTCTCACCATCGAATGGTCATTGTAAAAATGCATTCTTTTTTGCATAAGTATTTTTTGTGCATCGCGATTATGCGACAAACTCGTAGCTGCCAGTCGTGAACGAAATGTGTCGCGCAATGGATAAATGTAATTCGGTTATAAATCATATCTTTAATCGTGAAATAGGGCTAAAAATGCATTTAGTACGGATAGTGTTTAGTGCAACGTGCATAAAAAAAACAATATTGCACTGTTAAACGTTTACCAAGGTGATCGTTTGCACGATTACGTGCGAAAAAAATAGACGAGGCCTACATCGTCGACAAGGAAGATGCGGGTGAGTGAGCGCGACAGACGACGGTGCCATTTTTAGCTATTCGCCTGTCGCGCTCACTCACTCGCAGCTTCCTTGTCGCTCATGCGCTATACAAATTAATTTTTTTTTCAATAATGGTTACGAATTTTACAAATTCGTAAAGGACTTTTCGTCTCCAAATCTGATTCCCTACCCACAGTTTTAATATTGCTAATAATATTTCGGACACTCTGTATAACCCGCGACCGGTCGACGTCCGCGGGTTAGTCGCAATATCATAATCGACGTGTCACGCCGCCCGTCGCACGCCTGATTTAAACTATGTGTGGTGAAAATAAAGGAAGAGTTTAACTTATAAAATAGTCTCTTTATTCGGGATTCCCGTACACCTACGCGGATATTTCTTACAGTCCGGGAGGACGGACTTCTTGCACCGACCATGGTGTAACAGTACGTTACAGATCTCCGTCATATTAATACCAGTGTATTTGTATTGTAAAATTACGGCAGAAAGTGAATAATATTGCTGTTTAACAAATAAAGAGTTCTGAAAATTAAGCTACATAATTTACTTACATCTCCACGGATTTACAACCCGTGTAAATCGGCCCTCGGTACTTCAATTTCGTACATGTGCGAATGTCAAGCGTTAACACCGTTCATTTTTTCTTACATACGTTCAAATATTTTTTATTTGTACTTAAAGAGAATAGAAGGAAAAAAAGAGATTAAACAGATTCTGGTAGGGAAAATGAGAACACTTACGGGGTAATACCTAGTAGTAAAATTTATCTTGATCTTTTTTTTATTGGCTTAAATGACGTAAGAACATGTTAAGAATGATGTTTGACATGGTATATTGTTGAAACAATTTTATAAGTACTCGAAAAAGTCAAATTTTTGAAGCTATTCTTAGCACGTCTAAATAACATTGTCAAACTTTAAACGCGTTTCTCTCGAAACCACGTTTTCAAACACGGCTAGTAGTAGAACTCGAGTAATTTTTATTCAATTAATTTGAAATTTACACTGTAACTTTTTAGATAGATTATCTAATGAAGTACACACGATTTTTAAAATTGATAAACAATTGCAATTTTTATAAACAAATAAAAACCGATTTTTTAGTTGAAAAATTTTTACTTAATATTAATGCGTATTTGACTAGCTATACTCTTCTAGATTATAAAACAAATTTACTGTTTTAAGTCCATTCGTTAGGGACTTATACTGCTAGCCGCAAAGCGCCTACAAAAATATCGACTTTTCTTCCGCGCGCTGTTGAGCCGCCATTTTGTAATAAAAAAAAAAAATTTTACACCTAAAGACAAGTTTATATAGTTCCCAAAATTCTACATTGATCGATTTATTAACAAAGTCATAAAAAATTCACAAAAACGAACTAGGATTTTGGTCTTTTTACTAGGTATTACCCCTCAATGCATAAATGCTTAAGTAAGTAATGCTTTTGTATTGTTTTCGGTTTTAGATTTTCTAATTTGTTTCCACAAAATCTATTTATTCCCAAAATATTTGTCTTTTGGTATGACACACCTTGTGTGTGACTCACCAACTTATTTCTTTGAAGGCTTAATATTTTCCAGTTAAGAAACGTACGAGTACAAAAAATTATGAAACACGTATTATAGTCTGTATTGTAGTGATAGTATCGTGATCACCTTTACTTGATACTTACGATAACTTTTGACAGATATTCGAAAGTTACATACACAAACGATATCATACTATTTTTTTTTTCGGCTACAATGTTTTTGAGTATTCATGACCGATGTATAGAATTCTATAAAATATGCAACATAGTTTCGATGTAAAAAGCGTACATAATGAAACAATTCCAAGTATAAAAAAGAACTTCATACGAACGCTTAACAAACCTATAATATACTTGAGTGAAATATTTTCTATTTTGTACTAGATCAGTGGTAAACTTATTTTACCCTTTATTGTACTCATGTGAAGTTTTATTGCGTTAGCTATAGTTATAATCAACTCGAAATAGTATGTTTAATATTTAATGCAGTATTGGACGAAGTTGCTAGGTTTTTGCACTTATAGAAGGCTTGCGTAATCGTTGTTTTGAGTTACATGTTGGAAAAAAAAACAATTATCTTCATACCAGTTTTCAATATGGACATTACTGAATCTTTGGGTTACAGAGGTACTAACTTTGTATAACATAATTTCTGTAAATTATACGATTTTCATCTGTAATAAATATATTAGTTTGATTTAATTTTTCAAACTTGTCTTTCTAAAAAATATTTTATTATTGTAAAAATTTCTTAGATTTTGTATGGGCAATTGAACTTCATCGCTTAGGTTTGGAAGTGATTGGGTTGTGGCCTAATACCGAAAATCTTACTAAAAAAAGTCTATGGTCAGATTTTCGAGTCGGTATCATTTTAATTTTATTAATGTTTATTTTTATTCCAACAATATGTATGATTATACACGTTTGGGGCAATATGGTATTAGTAATAGATAGTTTACATATTATATTTCCTATGATGGCAGTGATAATGAAATATATTATTATGCGATGCAAACGAACAGGTATGCACGTACGTAACTATTAAATAACAGAGATATTCAAGATGGACAAAGTTATTGCTTCACACACACACACACAGAAAATATTCCACGGTTTTTCTAACATTTTTTACGAGGTGGTAGAACTTACTAAAATAAATAAAAAAGATCTTATAGTTTTGTGAAATTTGTAATAAAAATCAAGATATTAATTATTACAACTTAGCAATAAGCGTATATCAAGAAAAGCACTCGATTTATCCGAGCAGCAAAATAATGTGCTGTATCAGTATTAATTTTTGCATGAGACTATTATTAAGATTATAAATTAAGTTTGATGCTTTTTTGTTTTTTAATTTACATTGAAGGCCATTTTGGTTTCTATTTGTATATAATCAACAAATGTTTCCTTGAGCAAATGTAAATTATAATTTTTTTTAAATTTTTAATCTTAAATTAATCAGATAAAAATTTATGTCTATGTATTTTAATCGTATAAAACGATATTCAATTCCGTTAAGCCAATTTGAAAATTAGTTCAAAATTGAAATAAATGATAATACAAATAATTTTTTAATTATTTTAAAAATCTTGCATTTTTCTATGGCTTAATCGAGCGGTTTTTTTGGGCGCTCATATTTGTTCGAGTGTAATTATTAATACCTTTATTATATTTGTGAATATTGCAAAATAGTATAAGACTAATATTTATTTCAATATATTCTACTACTCGGCGAACGGTATTAGAAAAATACTGGAACATGTAAAAAGTAACTTAACAATACTTTAACATTTTAATATTTGAATAATAATACATGCATTTTATTTGTACTTTTTTTATATTTTCAAGTCTTTATTGAAATTGTGAATATGATGGCAGAAGATTGGATGGCATTTAAGCATTTTACGGAAAGAGACGTGATGATAAGGCAAGCGCGAATTGCACGATTAATTATTATAATTGGATATATTCTTATTTTAATAGGATTTGTTACTGTAATTATTCCTCCTTATTATGGCATTCAAATATTATACACAACGAATTTAATGAATCGGACCAAGTTGTTACCGCTGGAGACATTTTACTTTTATAACACAGATATGAGTCCGCAATATGAATTGACATTTTTTATTCACAGCATAACAACCTTATTAGCAGCTACTATTTACATGTCAATAGATATTTTTTTAATGTTAATGATTTATCACATTTGCGGTCAATTAGAGATCTTCCGATATCGATTAATTAGTTTAATCTTATGCCAAAATTTCAATAAAGTTCTAAGTAACATCATTACGGCACATCTACGACTTGTGAGGTACGTTTATTTTAAAAATTAAGAATTTATCAAAATAGCTGGAAGTATACTGGTTTACATAGATTTGAAATAATCCCTAAAAATGTTATTTGATTATGAGATCATTAAAAAACTTAAAATAAAAGTTCTATACTATTTTGCAATATGCGTAATAATCGGAAAATTAAAAAAGAGATTAAAAAGAGAAAGAAATTAAAAAATAAGAAAATAAAGAGATTAAAAATAAAGAGATTAAAAAATAAGAAGTTGGTTAAGAAGTTGATTAGTCTTTTTTTTTTTTGTTCTAGGCTTTTAATAGTAGCTTGTATGATGCTGTTTTTTTATTTACATTAATCCTGACTTTATTATCCATTGAAACATGTAAGCTACATGACATGTACATCGAACATATTTTTACATAAACATATATTACTGTAACATCTAGACCGGAGATAAAGATGAGTAGTGGATAGGTTTACGGTAACTGATCGTTTTATCTTGAGAACCGCGTTAACAAACCGTGTACCTGCGAACCGTCTATATCTCAAGGAAACATTATGACGCCCTATTCTAGCCGTACGAATGGTGGCCTCTGATTTCGATAAAACAAAGCTTTATCGCTTATTATCGGGGATAAGGCCGGTGTGACTTTTGGCAGAATAAATAAAATACGAGAGGTTGTGGCAAAAGCCACTAGAATTAACTATTCAAAACGACCCCACGCCGCAACGACCGCCCGTTCGCATAAAATGAGTAGCTCGGCCTCGAAAATACGCGGCAAGTAGCACGGGCTGAATAGCTGCCCGCAACGCGTAACCGGAATAATCATTTGCCCGCACCGCACACCGCTACGAAAGTTACTCGGGAGGGGGTTCTCCCTCTCTCAAGTTTTCGAAAATATAAGCCAGATCGAGCACGAGTCGGCATCTTATTTCCATCTAGAGAGCACTCCAGGAACCGATTCTCCAGACTAGGGCGCTTCCAAGTTTCTCTCATCCGGCTCTCAACACCGTTACCGACCGGACTCGGGCACACCCGAGCCTTCCTTAACCGGGCACACCTGGTTCTCGACACCGCTACCGACCAGACTAGGGTGCTTCCAAGCCTTCTTTTAACTGGGCACACCCGATTTTCGACATTGCTACCGACCAGACTCGGGCACTTCCGAGCCTTCCTTGACCGGGAGCTCCCGGCCTTTTCCATGAGCACCACTTCTTAGACTCGGGCGCTCCCGAGCCTTTTTCCGACTGGGTGCATCCAGCTCCCGATATTGTTACGATCAGACTCGGACACCTCTGAGTCTTCCTTGAACGGACGCTTTCGACCTCCTCAACAAATACTACTTCTCGACCTGGGCGTCCTCGAGCCTTCCCCGACCGGGTACATCCGGCTCCGGACACCTTGCACCGAAGAGTCGCGACCGCGGAGATTTGTTATTACCGACACGGCCTAGACGGCCCTACCTGTATACTTGCGCCAAAGACTCGCGATCGCGGAGATTCTGCTACGACCGACACGGCCTGAACGGCCCCACCTGTTCCGGCGCCGAAGACTCGCGACCGCGAAGATCTATTATGACCGACACGGTCTGGACGGCCCCACCTGTACCTTTGCGTCGAAGACTTGCAACCGTGGTGTTGGCGATTTACTTGGTAACTCATAGATGGAAAATGAGGACTTTATAGAAAGAACAGATTGAAAAATGGAATAAAGAATAAATGATTTAATTATGAAGCATACAGAGGTCTGTGCCTTGCAATGACTTGTGCGCAACTGAACGCAATAAATTTTATTTTGCCTTTGTTCCTTTGATTCGCTGCCATACGCAGATCTTTCTCTCGTGAACTACTTGCCGTCGTTGCTACTAACCGTTTTGCATTACTATATCTTAACACGTGGAGATCTGTTACGACTGACACAGCCTAGACGGCCCTACCTGTGTTCACCTTGCGCCAATGTCTCGTGACCGCGGAGATCTGTTACGACCGACACGGCTTGGACGGCCGACATTCTGTATACTCGTGACGATGTCGCCCAAGTCTGCACTAATACCCGGCTACTTGTCCACTTTACAACGTCAACGGAACGCATTCTTCTTGTTCTAAATATTAGTCTTACATTGCATCTTTTAATAAGAGTTTATTTTTTATTACGTTTCGGTCTTTGTCCATATCTCGGATCTCGGCGAGTTTTTTTCCCGGTAGAAGTTACCGTGTTATAAGGTTATATAAAAAGAATTAACAATATATTTATTTAAAATTTTATATTCAAGAATATAATAATATTTGCTCTAACAATAAGTTTCTCTTACAGTTTTTGGAATATAATATTATCTCGTTCTAAGCTGTATGTGAATGTATGTGTTTATAAAATAGATAAGGAGAAGAATATAGGCAAATAAGATTTAAATACCAGTTATGGTAATTCGTAGTAAGGTTGGAACATAAAGATGATTTCTTCATATTCCTGAGAATTTAAAAAACGAGGAAGAAAGGGTTCGCTAAGGGATTTCTGGAAGAGTTCCAGGAAAAGATGCGGATAAATAGCTCCAATTTTATCGAGAAAAGCTAGATAAACGGAGTTCATATGAGTCGGTAAAAGAAGAGGAGAAAAGGAGGTATGCAGTTGTCACAAAAACAAAAAAGAGAAGAATTATTAATTTTATTAACGGTTGGGGAATAAGAAGGTCCAATAGGCGAAAAGATAGTAAAATCGGACACCGTTTGGTAAGAAATTGTTAGTTGTGTGGTATTTAGCAAAGGTTGATTTGACAGGTCCTAAAAATTGCAATTTTTGCAATTGCAAAATAGTGGTGGTTCGCGTTTGATCTGTTCGACAAAGCGAGCTATTGTGGGTTCTCCAAATAAACGCGCTAAAAAGATTTGTTTCGTGGTATTCACTAAAATTTACTCTTAGTTCATCTCCTTAGCTTCTCATGAGCGATAATTATTCCTCCCTTAAATATTTCTTTTGTTGACGTAACACGGATCTTAGACATTAAATTGCTGGGCAAGATTTATGTATTAAAGTTTGTTTGTAATTATTTAAAAGGGTTATTTGAAAAGTATCCGGCCTTTTTAAGAAAAACATCTTTCGAAGCGAAACAAAATTTATTTCTCGACGTAATCTCTTTGCAAATCGATACATTTGGTCTAACGTTTCTCTCATCCTTTTAAGCTGTCAGTATAAAATTGATTGTCTAAACCTGAAAAATACTGATTTACAGCATTTTCTACCTCAGTATTTGACTTGTATGTTTTTCCTCTGAGATATTTTTTCAAATTTGAAAACACGACATGTTTCTGGAAGCTGGATCTGGCAAATAGGGTGGGTGCGGAAGCAATTCAAACTTCAATTTGTTTATTTTGACATTGTAATCAAGCACGTGTAAATCCAAGCGTTATTCTGGTAAAACAAGATTTTTTCTTGGCCAAATACAGTCGTTTTTTCTTAATTTCAACTTTAAAATTGACCAGCAATGCAGTGTAGTATTCTCCGCTAATTGTTTCACTCTTTGCAAGGTAATGGATGAGAATTATTCCACGAATATTCCAAAAAACTGTTGCCATCACTTTTCTTGCAGAGCAACGACCTTTGCTTTCTTCGGAGTTAGTTTCCTCACAGCAATCCACTGCATTGACTGTTGTTTGGTCTTAGGCCTATATGGTATACTCGACGGTTATCAAATGTCGCAAAAATTCCGCTGGATTTCAGTGTTTCAGGTTTCAGTTCTGTTATTATTAGTCAGTGTCCATAACACTGTTTTTCGTAAGCACCACGACTCTAATACTTTGCATTCATTTTTGCGTTTGCTTGACGTCATACTTGTGTTTGTTAAACTGTATTTTTTAAAAGTGAAATTAACCTTCCGTGTCCGTGAGCTGTACGGCACGCGCTTATAAGTAACTTTTTTATTTAAAGCGTTGCTAGACGCTTCTACAAAAAGAAAGTAAGTTATACAATATAAAAATTGCACAACAATCTGTATGATACTCGTGATAACATACAGAATATGATAAAATTCAAACTTATAATTACAGTGAAGACAAAAGTCGTAATCTTAACTAACTATAAAGAAAACAAATTATGAGAATTAGCTTAACTTAAATTAAAAATAAATAAATAACATTATATTAAATTATATTTGTTAAAGGATTTGAATTTCGTGATTAATTATGTCACCGCCGCGGGGGCAGCACCTCGTGACCGATCGCCGGCGACGGATCGATATCGATCTGTCGTTCGATAATTGCCTCCGATTCTCGAAGGCGTTGCCGGCTCGAGACTTCTCATTGTTCGTTCAGCTGTGCCAAGCATCGCCTCGTGTGTAACAAAGTGCAGTGTGCTACTCTCGGAAAAATTACTCATCGTGCGACTCATCAGAAAATTTAACGCTTTGTCTCCAGTGCAACTCATCCAGAGCATCCTCGCCGTGTGCAACACGCCCGGAATCGTCTGGAAGACATCACCCTGTGGCACGAGGTGTGTTGAACCTCGTGCTCAGTAACTCGTCTGATCTCGCAGCGTGATCTCACGATTAATAAAATTGTGACTCGGTAAACTCAGTGCGGGAATTCAAAGACAATTAAAAAGACTATCGACTCAGGACTAACTCACGCTTGAAAACTCATATATAGAATCAGTGCGGATCTCACAAAGCGAACACGTGCTCACCGCGAGCCTCCGCGTACCTCGCATACGAAGAACTTCCACCCGCCTTTTCGTATAAAATAAAACCGGCCACGACTGCGTAACATCCCCGCAGCGTTTCGTGTAAAATTCTCACTTCTGTAACATTCATTTTTATACAATATCTAAGAAAAAGAACCAAAACTTAATTAACGTGAAATAAGAGTGAAAACAATACAAAACGTTCACACGCTTGCAAGAATAATACACAGTTATAAAATTATATAATAAATAAAAATCAAATAAATTTATTAATCAAACAAAAGAAGTTATCAAGTGCATGAATAATATCCTACTCTAGAAATGTAAGTAAATACTTTACACAGTGAGGAAGGAATCCACGAGTTTCTACTAAGGCTTTGATTAAAACTTTTTGTTGGCGCTCAAAACCTTTACAGGCTCAAAAAACATGGTCAGAATTTTTTTCCGTACTATAACATAAGCACAAAGGAGAATTAACAATATGAAAACAATATGATAAGCTAGCCTTAAGAGAGGTGTGTCCACTACGAAGTTTATTTATGGATGTAATCGTCCTTTCCTTAAGGTTAATTGTTTAAAACCATATATCTCTAGAATTAGTAATAAAGAATTGGTAATAGAACGCATTACGGTTTGCAAATTTTTCCTGTGTCCATTTGTCCTGTATTTATATCCATAAGCATACAATTTTCATTAAAATTACAAAGTTCTTTACAAGGAATACTAAACTAAGTATCAACACCATTCTTGATTGCTTTTTTGGCACAAGAATCCACCAGCTCATTACTCACAATTCTTTTATAAATAGAGATCCAAAAAAAAATTTTGTTTCAATATTTTTAATCCTTTTTAGATTAAGCAGCAAAGCTTTGATTCGTAATATAAGATAGGAACTTCTTCGATGATTAAATGGGGGCTTCAATACCCGATAGAACTAATCTAGAATCTGAGAAAATCGTTAATCTAGGACAGCCTTTCTCTCCAGACCTAATTCCAGGGCTCTTAAAATGGCCATTAACTCTACCCAAAAAGTGGAACCAAACCTCTAAGTTCTATGTGAAGAAAAGTAGAAGCATCTTCCGAAACCACCAAGAAGCCTGTGAATGGAAGATTATGTACTTTGGACTAATCTGTAAACAAACATGTAGATGAACAAAGCTTTGTCGCAAAGATGCCGTGAAATACATTCTCCGTTTTGGCCTCCTTGTACTGGATATGTTTACTTTTATACAGGTTAACGTTAGGATAAAAGGTCATGGCCTCCAAAAATTCGGAATAAGATAATGGACAACAAGAACAAGAAAGAAGATTAAATTTAGTTATCAAAATTGAATAAGCGTCAAACAAAGGGAAACGGACACAAAAAATAAACGTATCAGATCTTTTAAGGATTTTAAAAAGTTAAAAAGAGGATTATTTTTAGATACTGCAGCAGAAATGAGAAAATTTTATGCAAAATATACATTCCTTATAAGGGATAAAGGTTCTTCAGATTTATAAAAAACAACATTTAGAGAAGTAGAAGTAGATCTATAACTTAAAACAGAACAAAGATCACGACTTTTGACTCTATCCATACAAAGTGATAAATTTGTAGCCGCTGATTTGTCAGCGCCCCAACAGATGCCGGCACCAGTCCTGTTACCGGCTGCGCGACGGCGGAAGCAAATGTTGACGTTGCGGCCGGACTTTTGACTCGGCAACTAAAACGCTCGACACCAACTTTTGTCGGCTGCAGTTCCGCTCGTCACCAACGTTCGAACTTCGTTCACAGAAACTTCTGGAAGGAAATTTAAACAAAGCGAACTTTGAGTCACAGGGATTTCCCGGCTGATTTAACCATGATGCAATTGAAGGGACACTAAAGCGATAACAAGATAAAGGGAGCTAAGAGAACTTAATGCACCGAGCGTCGTGGCCAGTCAGTAGCCACCCAACTCTCAGTCGTCACACTCGCATCAAGGAAGCTGTCGCGATTATCTTTTGTACTGTATAGAGTCTCGTGTTGTTAAAAAAATCTGTAAATTTCTTCTGGTGTTATTATAGTGAATTATTAATTTTTACTGTCTGACTTTATTCAATCCTATTATCAACATCCAGAAATTCTTAGAAAAATTTTTAAATAAACAGTTGAAATATTTCAACCTAAATCTAACCAAGGCACTAAAAATGATCAAAAGAAGGCAAGGATCTGCTTTTCATAAAGTATGCTCTAAACATTTCAGAATTTTAACCGCACATGCTACAAGAACAGAAGCTCTATTAATCTGCGCAGTCCACTCGAGATTTGATTAGAAGGTAATGCTCAAAAATTCAACTATATTAAAATTATAAATTTTAAATTTTTTAATCTTGATAGAAAAGACACAAAGATGAAACGCACGACCTGTTTTTCCCAGAATTGTTTTTTTACGTGCATTATTATTGCGGCTGAAAATATAAAATTTAGTTTTAGTCGAGGATAAGTCGAGAACTAAATTACACAAAATACGAAAAATTTTCTTAATCGCTCGGTTAAAATGTTGAATACCCGTAACCATAAAGATAGAAAAAGAATACAATCAAACGTCACCCGCATTTTGTAGTACTTTACATTTATTGGATTTGTTGGATGGCAACAACAATTATTTAATAAGGACAGTACGTGTAGAAGTGACAAATGTGCGAAGAAAAAATAATACATAAGAATAGGGGAGATAAGAAAAATGCAAGCTCAAGCGTTTCAAAGTTTCGTCTGTACGAACAAAGGGAGTTCAGTAGCATAAAAGCACTAGTTTTGAAAATATTAAAATTGTAGTACGGTTTTTATAATAAATATATGATTTATTGAGATTGCTGATTTACACTGTATATGCTTATATTCATCTCCGGAAAAACTTCTCAGCCACGAATGCAAAATCTTAACAGGTTATGGGCCCAGATTTCACCAAGACGTACTAAGCATATAGACAATGGCATTGAAAACGTACAAGAGAAAAGTATAAGGATGGAGACACAGCATACCAGTTTCAGCATTAAAAAATTGAATAATTCAAACTATCAAGTTTGGAAGTGCAAGGTAGAATTGCTACTCACTAAAAAAAATCTTTGACAGGTATAAGCCACCATTGAATTGCTGGTAGAAGATGATCAGTTGAAACACATTAAAGATTCGACGTCAGCAAAGAAAGCGTGAATAGTGTTAAAAAATTATCACCAAAAGGCAACACTAACAAATCAGGTATTTCTTTTCAAAAGAATCTGTAGTATGAAACTTACAGAATCGGGTAATATGGAAAGTCACGTAAATGCTTTATTAAATTTAATTGATCAACTTGCTGCGCTAGAAGAAGTATTAAAAAATAAAATGATTATAGCGTTATTATTAAGTAGTTTGCCTGAATCGTATAATACGCTAATAACTGCATTAGAAACAAGATTGGAAGACGAATTAACGTTGGAGATCGTAAAAGGTAAATTGTTAAACGAAGACAAAAGATGCAAAAATACGAGAAACAATGGAACCAAAGACAAGGCGCTTAAAGTACAGGGTAAAAGGTTCGAAAGGAACCAGCAACACGAAAAGGATATTAAAATTGTAACATGTTTTTTCTGCCACAAAACAGGACATATGAAAAAGGAGTGCAGAAAGTATCAAAGATGGAAAAGCGGAAAGGAAAAAGATAAGGCGACATGTCAGGATTATGATGCGCACATTTGCTTGAACTTACATGATTATTGCACAAAAGGTACGTTGTAACGAGGGAAAATTCGCGATTTCGGTTACCGACAATCGGGGGTCAGATTACCGATCAGTGACGCTGTAGGACCTAATTATATTACCGACGCTTTCTCGCATCGGCGCAGAATGTTATCAAGGATGGTGCTCGGGAGAAGCACATCGACATGCGCTCTCTCGGGATTATGCTGTCCACCGTGCCAAACCGGAATAGGAAATCTTTGTAAAACGGCAAACTAACGAGACAACGGCGAGATCGGCCACGAGTAGACGAGCCACGACGGGCGGATTTGAAAAAAAGAGAGCGATATACGTTATCGTACCGGTAGGTCGTCGGGATTATGGGGAAAACATGTACATGTGCCCCGCGACAAGAACCTCTGAGTCCTCATCCATGGGAGGATCTCAAATTAATAAAATTTAATTTCGTAGTTCAAATACGGGATTGAACATCGGCCCAGGAAGCGCCAGCACGAGCCAGTTCGACCATTGAAGGCCGCAAAATTGGTCGGCTTGCAGATTCCTGGTGAAGAAGGGAGGAAGTCTACGATAAATTTTTGCTATCGTACGAGATTCGAGATCCAGGATTCTTGATCGACGACGAAGCCAATCTTTAAGTATCCTCTTTCAACGCAGAAGGGCTTCGCCGCTGTTGGACTCGATTAGGTCACGTCAGCATCACGTGTCAAAACTACGCCGGCCTGTTGCCGCGAACATTTGCGTGCGTGTGAATCGCGTGCCGGAAAGTAGCGTCGGCCGTTGCCGTGGATAGTAGTGTGCGTGCGTGCGAACCGCGTTTTTGAAAGTAGCGTCATTGAAGTGTGTGAGTGTCCTGTGGTTTTTGTATATAGCGACGGCTCGTGCCGTGAATGTTATTGCGCGCGGAACGGAATTTTCTCTTGTATATAGATAGTTAGCATTTTCGGGTTTCTTTTATATGTATAAAGTATTGGTCGACGACCGAGGCACATTTCGTGCGACGTTCCTGTTGTTACGTTTGGAGCCGTTTCCTCGAGCATTCGCCTCTTCAGTGAGCACTATTTTAATAAAACTTTGACCAAAACTAAGGTCCACGAGCACTGAGACAATCCGATGAGTAACTTTTTTGCAAAAAAATTGTTTAAACAATTAAAATGACTTTTTTAACTTTTAACAAAGTATCGGTAACCCCGAGTAGATAGCAACAATTGTTACTTGATAATTTGCATTTTTGTTTTACCGCGTGGATTTGTTAATTAAGGATCTTTTACGAAAACGCTCGTTTTGATACCCGCTTTCCCCCGGAAAGCCTTCCCGTCTCATCACGCGTTGGCCCCGCCTCCCCCCACCACGCGACAGTA
Organism: Cardiocondyla obscurior; assembly: GCF_019399895.1. NCBI lineage: Eukaryota > Metazoa > Arthropoda > Insecta > Hymenoptera > Formicidae > Cardiocondyla > Cardiocondyla obscurior. The sequence goes on along the minus strand of NC_091888.1, from coordinate 2,531,025 downwards.
GTCGCACAGAGCTTGCCCCCACTTTCTCTCCCTACCGCCCGCGCACCCCGCCTCCTGCGGGTCCTTCTCCGCGCTTTTTGCTAAAACTTTGTGACGTTCTTACTCGGTAACTATTACGAATTTCGGAAAATGGTATTGAACTTTTCGACTTGTATTCTTTCCATCTACCCATGGTTTACGGGAAGAACACCTTATACCGAACACTCTATATATAATCGCGTCCAGCAACAGCTAAGGAATGTCAAGGCGACCGGTGTCATAAAAATTCCGAAGAATAAATCAAAATTAGAGCAGAATCCGGAAATCGGAGAATGAGACAATACTCCCTCCCTTTGACCTTTTCAGCTATATAAGCCTCGCAATTTTAGGGTGAAGACACTACCGAATTTAGAATCACAGTATTAAGATCGTGACTCTGCCCGATTTCCTCGCGAACGAACAAGCGGAAGGAAGAAATCTCATAGAAGAACTCCATGCAACATCTATGGATCAGAAACTCGACGCTTTCACCAACTTACTCAAATAGAAAATACGAGACCATTATCCAGCCTACCCCGCTCACCCCTGAGGAAGCAGCGACAAAGACAGCCAGACTTCAAGCAGCCACCAGGAGAAGTGAGTTAGAGAATAAATTTTAAAAGAGAAGGAAGACATCACAACATTTAATAAAACTCCCCTGAAAATTATAGTATCATATCCCATGAATTTAACGCGTCAACAACCTACAGAGAATTTGCAACCTGTTCCATCTGGATCATCAACACATCTTAATTTATCTAATTCAACCCCTTTACGTTTATTAACAAATTCAATTACTTACACTACACCAGATATTACTCAAACGGCGCCGCGTTGTGAATCCATTCCTCCAGCCTCTCAATCTAATGAAAGAACGTTAATCTATCCCCCATTTGAAATTGATTCGCATCTATTCCCGTCAAATTCTCAACCTCCTTCAAAACCTGAAAACTACCATCCGTTTACAGATTTAGAATTTCCTACTTCAATATCCCGTCAACCTACCGTTATTTCTCACCCAGAAAAAACTCTTCTACCTACGTTCCCGACAACAATCCACTGAGTTCCCGTTTTTGCGAAACCGAAAATTATCAATATCTTTCTAACCGAAAAACCCCAGGGTGTTGCAATTGCGAATCTCAAATACCACGCTGTGCCTTTCATATGTGTGGTTATCAAAGTGGAAGGAATTCCGAATTTCGTACATCACTTCCTTGCTCGTCATGCTCATTTTCAATCGAACCGCCTGAAAAAAATTGTTTTTGGACAGGCTCTCATCATATTCATTATAACAACAAAGCAGAGATAAGCAATTGTCTCTTCGGGTCAACTCATCCTCCATTCTTTTTTCCTAGAATTTCTCATTATTCCCATTTTCTCCCGCCCTGCCGACACTCTCACGCACACTGCCACTCACACATCCATCAAGAAAACCACATCTAAAGTTACTCATATCGAAAAATTTGTACACCCGCGAACATTCACAAACTTCTACAATATTTCATTTAAAGCAAGAGACAAATATAATTGTAAAGTACATTTATTTATCTAAGCAATAGTCTACAGTGAAACTTTAAAACAGTTTCAATAAAACCAATTACCATTCACACACAATTAGGCTCTGGTTTTTATTTGCTTAAGGCTTGCGCGGCCCTATCCCAATAAATAAGATTAAATTCTTTTATTAAAAAAGGGCCGAGGCTGCATGCGTTTCGAGAAAGGCGTCAAAGCGTCTATTAAGGCGTTGACTCGAGATTCGAAACCTTGGCACGTGCGCCTCTGCCGCAACGATACGGTCCCTTCCTTTATATTAGCGGCAATAAAAAGTTTTTGCCCTGTTGCATCAGTAACCTTCCGATTTTCCTGAATCTTTCTCGACTTCAGGCTTCGGACGTAACACTGTACATAAGCTAATACTTTTGCGTGTAGAGTCGTGATTAATCACTGGGTTTGTTGGTAAGGAGTCGGATACTTTCCTTTTGTAAACTTTTCCTCTTTCAATTTCTTATTTTTGTGTAGCCAACGTGCAATGTTAAATTGAAGTAAAACATTATAATTTGTGAATTCATGGGAATCATCCCCGAAGTAAAACGCAAGATGCTATTGTGGGGATGATCAAGGCGTTCTATGGATCATCCGCCGATACGCTGGTCTCGTCGAGATACTTTTAAGGTCAATTACAATTTGACAATTAATTTGTTCAATTCAAGTTTAATTAACTTAGGTTTTACAATAGTTCGTCTCGTTATCGCCGAGAGATAAATACCGCTTGCCGGGAAACTCAGATGTCTGACGATATATGTTGTCAGACTCTCACTTGTCTTAACACTAACTGTTTTATCCAGAGAGAAAAATATCTAAAGCGTTTAAGGGGAAAAATGTAGGCTCGCATGTTTTACGCGATGCGCGTGAGGGGAGACGGCGCAGAGGCGCGGAGACGCTGGACCGTCCGCGCAGTTCCGAACATAGACGCGGAATTGCATGCATAGGCGCATACCTATATACTCTCCCCCAAAATAAAAATGTGATACACATTTTAATTGACTTAACATTATGGGAATGCGTATCAACGGAACGCAAACAAACTACAAATGGTATCGCAACGGTGAAGGAATCAAAAGAGAAATTATAATTAATCGCAACGGCGAAATACAATGTTAGATATTGCGCGAAGACGCAGAAGTACAACTGTGGACGGTAGAGTAGGAACAACGGCGCAAAAAAATAAAAAATGTACCGAATTACAAAATTAATACGACGTCGCGGTACAATCATGATCTGGATTTAGCCGGCGGATAACATTTGATAATCGAACGTAAGGGAGATTGCAAATTAGACGGGGTAGATTTTGATAAAGGTTTATCGTTAAATGTGACGGAACGCTTAGAACTATTAGCGGGAGTTGATGTATTAGAGATTGGCAAAGTTTCTTGCGCAGTTACATTATCTGGAATAAAGTACGCAGGTTTAAGATTTTCTACTGAGACACTGCAAGGAACACCACTGATTTCAATAGTATAGGCACGGTCGGAGTTACGCTCAAGAACTTAATACGGGCCGGAAAACGTGGTTCCAGTGATTTCTTAACTTTGACGAGCATGAACACGTGCAAACAGGAAGCAAGATCCTTGAAAAAGAATGCACGAGATTTAATTGTGCGTAACCGGAACAGGTTTAACGGAGCGCATATCTTCTCTGAAATCTTCAAGAAAAATTCTTGGATCAAGTTTGAAATCAGGTGTTGAGAGGAATTCGCCAGGGATTCGTAATGATGTACCGTACAAGAAATCTGCTGGCGAAGCCTCCGTGTCTAAACGCAAATGCGTACGCAATCCTAGTAATACAGTTGAGAGAGTACGAGTCCACTGAGAGTCAGTGTGACACGTAATCGCTGCTTTTAAGCAGCGGTGCCAACGTTCGACCATGCCGTTCGACGCGGGGTGGTACGCGGTTGTGCGAATACGGTGCGAACCGATAAAAGAAAGTAAGGAGGTGAATAATTGGGACTTAAACTGCGATCCCTGATCGGTGGTAATCACCTGAGTAGATCCGAAGCGTGACACCCAGTTATCATAAAAGACGCGCGCAACAACAGATGCGGATATATTCACGAGAGGAACGGCTTCGGGCCAACGTGAAAAACGATCTATCATCGTTAAAAAATAACGATACCCTTCACTGGGCAGTAAAAGACCGATTAAATCTAGATGTACATGTGTAAAACGCCCATCTAGAGCAACGAATTTATCCGGGTCGAGTTTAACGTGGCGCAAAATTTTTGATCACTGTCAAGCAATACAACATTTGCAAAATTGAGTTACATCACGGTGTAAATGTGACCATATGTAACGCTGACGAATCAGGCGGTCCATAACTTTTGCACTCGGGTGCGATGGTGAATGATATAAAGACAACAACTTTTTGCGCAGCGAGGAGGGAACGTACGGACGAATATATTCGCTAGTGAGTTCACAATAGACCGGAGTGCGGTCTGGCCCCAGGTTAGTTTTTTAAGAGATAATAAACATTTCGAAGATTTAAGGAGTACAGCTAGTTTTATGTCATTAGACTGTTCATTCAAGAGATCCTGAAGCTGAATCTGATCTAGGAAACAGATAGCATCCACTCGCGAAAGTGAGTCTGCTACAATATTCTGTTGGCCGGAGATGTGATTAATACTAGTAGTAAATTGCGCAATAAAGGTTAAATAACGCGTTTGGCGAGGAGACGTTTTATCCGATTTTTGGGAAAACGCGTGAGTTAAAGGCTTATAATCTGTGAGAATCTCAAACTGGCGGCCTTCAACATGATGTTTGAAGTACTTAACGGCCTCGTATATCGCGGTGAGTTCGCGATCATACGTGCTGTATTTCATTTGCGTGGGCGAGAATTTACGCGAAAAGAAGGCTAAAGGCTTCCAGGAGCCGGAAGAAAGTTGCTTTAAGACTGCGCACATGGCGAAGTCTGAAGCGTCGGTAACGAGCCTGATATTGTCGGAGTTCGAGGGATAGGCCAACAAGGTGGCATTCGCCAAGTCCGTTTTACAACGATCGAAAGCGATATCAGCTTGAAGGCTGAGCTATCTCGCGCTTGTCACGTTTGCGCGAATTAGAAATGTACGCGTTGAGCGGTGCTTGAGTCGCGGCAGCTCGGGGAAGACAGCGGCGGTAAAAGTTTATCATTCCGAGAAAACGACGCAATTGTTCAACCGTTCGTGGTTTAGGAAAGTTGTTAATCGCTTTCACTTTGTCGGAAGTTGGTTTGAAACCGTGGGGCGTAACTGAATGCCCGAGAAATACGAGTTCGGAAACACCGAGGATGCACTTATTAACGTTAACGCGAAGATGAAATTCATGAAGCCTTTGAAAAACAGCGTGAAAATGTTTTTCATGTTCTGTCTCGGACGAAGAAGCGACAAGTATATCGTCGAAAAAGGAGAAAACAAAATCAAGATCACCGAGAGCGCGATGGATATACCGTTGGAAGGTTTGACCAGCATTTCGTAAACCGAAAGTCATTGCGCAATATTCAAAGAGACCGAAAGGAGTAATCACCGCGGTCTTGGGAATGTCTTCGGGTGCTACCGGAATTTAATGATACGCGCGCGATAAGTCAAGCGACGAAAAAATTGATTTGCCGTTGAGCGCGGATGCAAAGTCGTGCAAATGGGGTACCGGATACTGATCAGGAACAGTGATAGCATTTAGCCTGCGGTAGTCGCCACATACGTGCCAGTCGCCATCTTTTTTCTTAACGAGATGGATTGGGCTTGCCCAAGGGCTGCTAGAGGGACGACAGAGTCCTTTCTCACAATCGCGTCTAAACTGAGCCTTTACGGCTTTAAGTTTGTCAGGAGGCAAACGGCGAGCACGTTCCACTACCGGGGAGCGGTACTGAACGCGACGCAATTCGAGGGGTGTCGCTTGTTCCGCACCAAAAATTGTAGGGAATTCAGAGATTAAGCGCGCATATTTGTGCGACGGTTGAATTACGTGAGCCGAAATCACGGAGGCAGATTTGATCGTGCCCGAGGTGAAAAGGCCGGTAGATTCGTCTATTAAACGTCGGCGTTTTAAATCAATAAGCAAATTATAATTCGAAATGAGGTCCGCTCCGATAATAGCCATTGGGACGGAGGCAACGCAAAAATTTCACGTAGTAAGACGACGAATCCCAAGATCAAGAGTAAGACGCACGGTACCGAAAGTGTCGATGACTGTATTATTTGCGGCGAATAGTTTACAGTCACCGGAGGGACGTAAACCCTTGAAATCGGAAGCTGGAACTAACGATATTTCAGCACCGGAATCGACAAGAAGAATGTGACCTGATATTCGGTCACGAACGTGGAGGCGTTGAGAATTACTAGGGCCATCGGTTCCCGCCTCACAAAAGGAAAGCCCTGTTAGTTTGACGCGCTATCGGAGGGTTGCTTCCAAGAACACGGCTTGAAGCAATGTCTTGCCTTCGAACCGAATTTACGATGCAATCGACATAAGTCGCCAGAGCTACGGAAGCTACGGGAGCGAGATGAACTACGGGGTCAGAGATGATTTGAGCGCAATCGCGGACGCGAAGAAAGAAACCTGTCGCCTACGCATCTGGGCGCCGAAAGTAACCTGCAAGGGAATTACTGCGACCGCGGACTATCTGAAGCTTGCGCCAACCTGTTAGTACCGATAGGGCTCTATGAGGACAGCTGTTCCCGCGGGAAATCGGCAGCGTAGCGCGCGGAAAAATCCGCGAGACACGAGAGTGGGGATACGCCGGGCCTCATGCCGAAAATTTGCGCGGTCCTCGCTCTTTTCCGTGTAGACACGCGAGCCAAGCGGACGGCGAGACTTTGAGCGAGAGCGAGCGATCGAGCGATGGAGAGAGAGAGCTTGCGGGAGCGAGCGAGAGCGAAAGAACGAGGACCGTGCGAGACCCAGGAGGCATTTCATCGGTGAGATCTTCCACCCGCATTGCGGAATTATTGTTTTGTGAAGCCCTCCGCTTCCCGGAGAGACCGTCGTAGGTTCAGACGAAACCCGGCCACCTAGAACGGGCACGCGTGCTCGATAGATTGATTGTGGATCCTTGTCACGAGGCAAGGACTTAACATTAGAGAGTGGCTGCCGACGGGCGTCTGACTGCCGGTGGAGGATCCCGCGGAAAACACCGGGCGGTTTGTTTGCGTTGATTAATTTTATTGTTTATGAGGCTTTCGCGAGTCGCGTCCGCACGGAAAATCCTCGGCAGCGGCCGAGGCCAGGAAAGAAACCTCGCGATCTCGTTAACAACGGGCGACCGTACGCATAAATTCTTTTGTGTCGCGGTGTCTCGCGAAAACACGCCGCGTGCACGAAAGGCGCGTGGCCGGCAACACAACAGTCAGGGCCGACGCGAGAATTACGAGAAAACGAGATCTAAGTGAGTGTTACGTCAAGAGAATTATATTTTTATTAATTAATTATTTGAAGGAAATCTTCGGGATAGATATTCGTGGGTAAGGTAGTGAGTTGACGCACCACCGAGTTTTGCGTGAGATTGTAACGGTGCACCCGGCGATGCACCGTTCCGGCCACAACAACGGCCGGCCGCCGGACACAACACCGTCCGGCGGGGACCCGGGGCGCGGTGCGCCCCAAACTTTATAACATTGTATACGCCGGCACAGTACGGCAACGCGTAGCCGTTCCGCGGCTAAGTCCATCCGCGGACTTAGCCGAGCGTCTCCGAGCGCCGCCGAACCGCGCCGTCGACGTCGAGGCCCGTCGTTTCCGAGCGCGCCGCATCCCGGGGCCTCGGCGCTACGCGTCGGAACACGTCACGCACCCCGCTGAGCCCCGGCAACCCTGCGCCGTCACTTTTTACATATAAAAAGTCGACGCCAGGACTCAGCGGGACCGTCCTGATCCGTTCGCTCTCGAGCGAACATCCGTCCTAGAGCACGAACCACGGGGTGAAGCGAACTTCGTCTCGGCCAGGAGATCCTGGCGCTCAGAATCCTCTCCGTACGATCTCTGACCGAACGCACGACTAGCTCGTGGGGTGGAGCGAACTCCGCCTCCTTCGAGGACTCTCGATCCTAGATCTGCGGTACGGAAAGACTCGGACGAAATAAAGATCCTGTCGCACCGTCGTGATCCACGGGGTGGAGAGATCTCCGCCTCGGCCAAGGACTCTCGGCTAAACGACACCTGGCAAGGTGCATCCTGACCACGCGCATCGCGTTCCCCGCGATCCACCAACGCATCGGTAAATTTCGACCACCAGACGAAATAAATTGTATCGCGATCCATAGCACGACGGGCCCCGCCCGTCACGCGGCCCCGCGCCCCGCATCCTGTCGGTCCGCCCGGCAAGATCGATCGCGACACCGACGATCCGCGGCGTAACCGCGCCCACTATTCCGCGCCCGCGGCCCGCGTACCACCGGTTCTTCCGTCAAGACCGATCCCGAAATTAACGATACGCGCCGAACACCGCGCCCACGATTTCGCGCCACCCACCGCGCCTCACGTGGTGCATCCGCGACCACCCGCGAATATCCGTATAGCGCACGCGTTATATCGATCCGCGATCGAAGGGCCGACGCGCCCACCGGCACATTATATCCGCACGCCGTACACACATTCATTTGTCATCCTCATTGTATATATCTCTATCGATCGGCGTCGCTCGACTAAGCGAGCGTCGTTGTTAAGAAATAAATTATCATTTGTTAATTAATCCAGTCTCGGTGCATTCTCGACCTTATTCTCTCGAATCCTGTGATCCGACGAGCGTCCCGGGCTCGCTGGCCCGTTATTCGAGGACCACGCGGACAGGTCGTTTCAAGATTCGAGATTCGAAACCACGCTATTTTACGCGCAGATTAAATAATTCAGTTTTCGGACTTAGATTGAGCGCGTAATTGGTTCTTTTTTAGAGAAAGGAGGTAAATCCTTATTCTCTGGGATAGAACCGGCCGTGGTTATTCGCATGTAAAGGATAATAGGGTTAATTAAAAATAATTAATTCAGAATTTCAAAAACAAAGTTAACAAATTTAATATTAATCAATACATCTAAAATATAAGAATAAATTTAAAGTTCTAACAGAAAGAATAATGAAATACGAAAACGGATTTAATCTTATTAAAAGGTATAATTTCAACATTGTATAAAATCTGTGTGTATTTACAGGAATGAGTGTATGTATGTGTATAAATGTCTTTTTTGAAGGTAATGCCGGATTAATCTAGTGTGATTTCTTCAATTTCAATCACCCTCGCTGTGGTCCTCGGGAAAGCCAGGTCTATTAGTCGCATCAGGGCCAGGAAGGGAAATTCCACCCCGGGTTAATATATTGTTACGCCGGGAACGGGGTTAGTGAACGTCTCCGCGTTCGCGCTACTCATTCACTCTTACACTATCTCACTCGCGGCACTCGGGCTCCGCGAAAGAAAAGAGACGTTTTAGAAAAGTAAAACGATAACGATTTAATACGAGCATTAACCAAGAATACAGAGTGACATCCGCACCGAATAAAGTCACGGGCAGAACTGTCAATTAACATAAAAACAACAATCTTTGTTCCCCTGGCAACGGGGAACCTAAATCTCGGAGCGAGCCGTCAGCTTCATGCCGCTCCGTATACCGGGCGTAACAATATAAAGAAATGAGAATCAGGAGCAGAACGAGCCGCCTGTCTCCTGATCTCTTAAGGCTCGATGTGGTCAGGGCCGATGGAGTAGGCACCTACAGGAACAGGATTTGTCCACGGAGTACAGGCCTTGTGAAGGAGCTCCAGGAGAAGGTCTCTAACCTCCCTTGGTTCTGGATGCTCCTCGAGAACCTCAATACTTGGGACGGGAGATGGAGGTTGATCGAGAAAGTCTACTTCTGGGAGAGAGATGGATTCATCTTCGCCCAGAGAGTCAGCTTCCTCAGGTTCGAACGGAAAAGGAGGCGGTGAGAGAGGAGAGGAACAGGCTCGTGGCTCACCTCCGGGAAAACGTGGTTCGGAGATGAGGGATGAATTCGGAGTATACGATGGAGTCGTGGGGCGGAATTGTTCCGATCCCGGCTCCGTGGACTGGTTTGAGAGATTAAGATCGCCGGCCGATGTTTCGAGTTGGATGTTAGGACATTCCTCGGGCGGGATATATCCGAATAAAGGCTCCGGGTCTCCGTGGATAGGCGACGGTGGCGAAGGGCCTGGACGTGGAGACCACGGTCTCTCTTCGTTTCGCGCAGGAGAAACAAACACCTTCTCGCTTGGCGCCGCCGCGAGCAGATATTGAATAAAGAAACGGCGGACCAACTCCCTCAGATTCCGTATCTGTTTATTTCTTCGCGCCCGGCTCTTCTTAATCGTTTTCTTATTATTGGATTCCACTAAAATTCATAATTTAATTTTAATTTTATTTGAACAGAATTTTACAAGATTAACAAAGAAAGGAGCGAAGGAGACTCGTCACCGACGATTTTCAAAGCTTCTGACTCGTCAATGAATGAATCCTCGTAGTTCATCTTTGGCGAGAATCGCTTGCCGATTCTTTAGCCGTGGATAGTCGCCAAATTTCCAGCAATATTTCGCGGCGCAAACCACCGTAAATTACTGGTTATTCGACAGCGTATCCTGGCCGATATTCGGAAGCAGGCATTCTCACACATTCGATAGACCACAGGAACAAACGAACAGAATCAAAACTTCGGAACTCCGACTCGGACATTCCCTTCTCTCTTTGATTGAAATAAAAGAACAATTGATTTGAACAATACATTTAGTGGAATCAATTTTCGCGACAATACATAATGAAACGTTGAGACTTACTTTTAGGAGATCTTCTCGATGCTTTTTCTGCAATCTTGCACTGAGTAACACTCACGTTAATTTTAGTAAAACTTATGCGGCTGTAGCTGAGATGCAAGAGAGCGTGCTCCGCCAAAACACAAGATTTTATAAGCTCGGAAAAGGGGAGGACTACTCCCGAATTTTCACTTTTCTCAAATTCAAATCTTTCATTTGCTGAACTTGTTCCTCCACTTTTCCTATCTTACAATTATTGGGCATTCGCACCCCATCCCTTCTCTATTTCTTAAACTTCTAAGTTTTCGCCCTTAGTTTCTAGATTTTGGTGAGGAGTTCCCGAGATCCATTGGTTTTTAAGAAATAATATGTCTACGAAATATCCCCGCTTTAAGGAGTTATCCCTTTCGAGCCTTCCAGAATTTTATTATCATTTTTAAAGAGAGATGGTGGGGAAACTTCTACCATCCGTACGACGCATTGTTACCTGACTTTATTGCCTTTGTCTGCACCACATACTCCGGTAATTACGGGCCTCTCGCGCCCTTGGTTTTTCTAAAGCTCAGGATTTATGCGCAATTACAATTTTAAGAAAAAGTTATTTTTTCTTTTCCTATGATGGACAGGTTATCAGAGTTGAAATATTTATGAGCCCCTTAGATTTTGATTTTTTGTATTGTAACACGGTAGTTTCCGGTCCGGAGAGCTCGTCGGAAGCCAGGGTACGAGTATAAAGAAAACCGAGACTTGGGTTAATTGGAAAATAAAGAATTTATTAACGAAAGAACGAAAGAATATTTAGTTGAAATAATACACTTAAACTACGAAAAGGAAGATATATACAGAGATAAACTTAAGAATAAATTGTCAAGAAAAGCGGCTATCTGCCGTGAGCTGGATTTCCAGAGATCGTTAGTGCGGGTCGCTTCCGGTCTTATCCTAGGTAACAGGCCGCGTCGGTTATTCAGGTTTCCGCGGATTACAGGATGGGCCGCTCGGGCCGTGTCGGACGCACGGGCTTCGCGTTCGCGAGTCGGCGGCGCGGATTACAAATCAGGCCGTGAGGGCCGTGTCGGACGCACAGGTTTCGCGTTCGCGAGTCGGCGGCGCGGCGACTTAATTCAATCGTGCGTCGGAACGTCGGGGGCCGTATTGGCGCGACTATGCGAGAGAGAGACGGGAGCGCCCGAGTCTCGGGAGGGTCGGCGTCGAGGACGGCCGGGAGCGCCCGGTCAAAGGAAGGCTCGGGAGCGCCCGAGTCTCGGAGATGTCTTGTGGCGAGGACGGCCGGGAGCGCCCGGTCGGAGGAAGGCTCGGGAGCGCCCGAGTCTCGGAGATGTCGGTGTCGAGGATGGCCGGGAGCGCCCGGTCAAAGGTAGGCTCGGGAGCGCCCGAGTCTCGGAGATGTCGGTGTCGAGGATGGCCGGGAGCGCCCGGTCAAAGGAAGGCTCGGGAGCGCCCGAGTCTTGGAGATGTCGGTGTCGAGGATGGCCGGGAGCGCCCGGTCAGAGGAAGGCTCGGGAGCGCCCGAGTCTCGGAGATGTCGGTGTCGAGGATGGCCGGGAGCGCCCGGTCAAAGGAAGGCTCGGGAGCGCCCGAGTCTCGGAGATGTCGGCGTCGAGGACGACCGGGAGCGCCCGGTCGGAGGAAGGCTCGGAAGCGCCCGAGTCGTCAAGAGCGAAGTCGGTTTCGGAGGCCGGGTGAGCCCGGTCGAGGAAATCTTGGGAGCGCCCAAGACCTGGAGAATCGGATGCTGGGGTGCTCCCCAGCGCGGAACAAGGTGCCTCGTCTGCGCTCGAGGCAGCTTATATACCCGTGTGCCCGGGAGTGGGGGCCCCCACTCCCGAACGGTCGGGTGGCGGTGCGCGGTGTGGGCGGTTGGGCGGCCCATGTCGCCCGTTGTGAAAGTCCGCGCTACTCGCCGCGGGCGGCTGGCCGGCCCGTGCTTAATTTAATCGTGGACGGGACCGCGCGATTAATTTGGGCGAACGGTGGTGGTCGCGGCGCGGGGTCTGAAGTTACCTGTTCGTGGCCTCAGGCCACAGTATTATATCTAGAAAAATTCTTTTGTCTGATTTTTGTTGGCGCCCGTTTACAATTTGTTGCATGTTTTTTTATGCTTTCACGCAATAACTTGTCCCGGAATATGTTAGTGTTTTAAGAATTGTCTTTCTGAAAGGTTCTGAAGTTTTCTTTTGTATTGCAATGGACTACGGTCTACCTCCCCCCTTAACTAAATTTTCTAATATATGTCGAAAAAGAGAAACGCGGAGTCGGAGACGTAACAATATGTATGAGACATTTTCTAATAAGACAATAAAGATTTTTTTAATAAATAATTTGAGACAATATTATAATTCCAGTAACGTTCATACTTGTAGTTCGACGCCTATTTCTGTGCACCACGCCGTACCTTGAAAAATGACTAACGCAGTGGTAGTTAAGAAACATGCAAAATTGTACACTATAATTTTTCATAAATGTTAAAAAAACGCGTCGTTTCTAAATAGTATGTGAGACATTTGTATCAACATAATTTTACTACAGAATTTTAACAAATTTAGTGACTCGAAAGATGTGAATTTTCCTTGTCAGCTCCTAGGCTACGTTAAGCAAAAGTAAAAACACTTTTGTTATTAAAATTGACCCCAAGCTTTTCAATTGATCTATTTATACTCGATCACTTCAGCAGGTATTAAGATTTAATAATATTTAATTAAGATTTAATAAAATAATCTCAGCAATCGCCAACTTAGCAACTCGTGTAATAATACACAGTAGGTTTCGCTTCGGGTACACTTGACACAAGACGCTGCCGTGTTTCTTGATAAATGGTTAAAAATAATGTAAGACTTTTCATATCAAATTTCTATTATCTATCCGTAGTTTTCAGAAGTAACACTTTGTTTTCTGAATATTATTTCGAATATTATTGCGAATATTGCAAAATAAAATTTAATTTTTTTCTTTATCTCAATAAGAGCCAATTCTATTAAAGACGAAGTACAGTTTGTCTAAATTTTAGTCCGTATTTTAGGCCCTAAAAAACATTTTGCATGTAGTATGTTAAAAATTAAATTGTTATTCTAAAAGTTAAAAATAAATTTACTATACAAAATTACCTTATTTAAAACAAAAAAAGTAAAATAAAAGACGTCAAGCATACGTATAGCAGTCAAATCGATACATATTAGAATAACAAAAAGTGATATCAATAAAAACCGTTAAATTTAGGAAATCCATATACAGAATGTCTCAAACCAAATGCGACAAACGTTAAGGGTAGGTAGGTCTTGTAGAGACAAGTAGAAAAACTCTATACCATTTTGTAAAATTCTCAACCATTATTGAGAAAAAAATAAAAATGTCTAGTATAAGAGTGACAAGGAAGCTGGGTGAGTGAGCGCGACAGGCGACTAGCTATGAATGGCGCCGTCGTTTGTCGCGCTCACTCACCCGCAGTTCGTTTGTCGTTTTCATGCCTATACATTTTACACATTTATGCGCCAAGTTAGACGAAACAATATTTTAAAATCACTTGGGACTAAAAAAAAAAAAAGAAAAGCTTGTCATTGCTTGAAGTTTGATCGCCAAATCTGCTACTCGAATTAAGACACACGTTCGTTTTTTCAGCTTGTTCACTTAAATGAAATACTTACGTATTTTTTTTTTTTTTTTCTCAATTTTAAAAATTTTGTTTAGCAGTGTCAAATTTTTTGACTCATAATTTTTTAGATACTAATTTATTCGAACATTTTAATTGATTTTAATAATTATTACAAATTTTTTAAAACAGTTAATTCTTTCTTTTAGTTTTACATAATTTATTTTCAACTTTTAATATGAAAACTTTATATTGATATTATGTATGTACACTCGTGGTCAGAATGATTGCAACACATGAAGTTGCAACATGATTTTTAGAAACAGAAAATGCGAACCGTTACATTCGTTCATGTGCAATACATAGATATGACCAGATCTATGTATTGCACGTAAACGAATGTAGCGGTTCGCATTTTCTGTTTTTAAAGTCATGTTGCAACTTCATGTGTTGCAATCATTCTGACCATGAGTGTACACATATGTACAGAGTGTCTCAAACCAAAAAATCTACATTTTAAGACAGATAAATTTTTTAGAGACAAATATAAAAATGCCATACTGTTTTACAATATTTTCAGTAATAAGCAAGATAGATTTTTAAAAATTTAAATAACAGAGAGAATATGAGCGCGCCGAGTAATAGACATGCTATAAAAATATAACATGGCTCTTACATTTTTGTTGCCGAATAACCGATTGATTTATCATCGCTTTTAGCGGAAAAATGACTGGCTATTATTCTCTTGCAACCGTTCAATTGCCCAACCCCTGATTGAACAAGCCGTATTATACTTTTAGCTTATCGATTGCTTTTATTAACACACTCTTATCTGCTTTGTTATACAAAATAAAAAAAAGTCTATCTCGCCCATTAATGCAAATAATATTTAAAAAATAATATCCGTCTTTCTTCAAATTATTAGCCTTTTGGTCAGAGACAACCTGCATATACAATCTAGCGAGAAAATAACCTCGGTGTGCAGGCAAGTGGAAAAAACGTATTGCCGTAATTTGGTGCCATATACCAAGTACTAAAATAATTAGCACCTTAAATATTTTCGAATCTATAAGGTTCAAAGGAAAATTTTTATAACCAAAATTTATCATATAGCAATAATAATTTTTGCTAGGTGGAAGCGCTTTAAAGATACAAAGGTCAACTTATTTTTTTTTATGGATTTAATATAATTTTTTTTTATATGACAGAAGAACGTGAAACAAATTCAGAACTTATGACATAAAATCATCATAATTTAAAGTTATGAATTTTTTTTTCGAAAAACATAAACTTTAATAAAAATTTTTTTAGAAAAAAAATGTTTTAGAATTAATCAAAGAATACTTTTCAATTTTTTTTTTAGAATTTTTTATAACGTTTTTGAAAATATCAATATTGTAATTCTTCATAAAATTTTCAAAAAAAATTTACGAGTATTCTTTGACTAATTCTAAGGCATTTTTGTTGTTAGGAAATTTCTATTAAATTTATAGAATATAATAAATATAAATAACAAATATTTAAAATAATAATAAATATTTAATAAATAATAAAAAAAATTATTATAATTTTTGATAAAAAACTTTCAAGTTTTTTTTTTCTTTAAATCTTGTTCAATGATCTTGTATTGTGAATTCTAAACCTGTTTCAAACTCTATCTATTACAAAAAAAAATTAAATCTATTTAAAAAACAAAGATAAATTTTATATCTTCGAAACGCCTCTACTTCAACAAAAATGATTATTGCTATATGATAGGTTCTTTGTATCGTGCAATTTTGATTACACAAATTATTCTCTGGCTCTTATATTGGAAGTACAAATTAGTTCGGTCCGTTTTTTTGTGGTAAAAAAGCATTTATTTCAGAACTTTCAGAACAGAACAGATTAATCAAAGTATTGCCTATTATTGGATACTACTTTTTCCCATCTCTCAGGTAATTATCAAATCCCATCGTAATAAAATGTCTTTTCTTTTAAGGCGATCCTGTTATAGGTATAATAATAAGCTTAATTAATCGGGCGGTAATTACTTTATTATAAAGAACGCAAAATAAATGTATTTCTGATCTTCTCGCACATGCTCGTTACTCTTAACTTAACTGAAGAATAGGCAGCGACCCTGTCGTCTAAACGTATAACTAAAATTTACCGCGCGACATCTGTATATATATTTCTCACATCAAATATGCTTCAGATCCAAGTTAAGAGCCAATTTTCAATTTCTTCGAAAAAAGTGAACCGGTGGTCAGCCAAATCATGTTGCATCCTTCGGAACAACCAGTAATCAGAAGGAGCGATGTCCGGAGAATACGGCGGGTGCGGTAAAATATCCCACTTGAGCGTTTCTAAATATCTTTTTACACATTTTGTGACATGAGGCCGATCGTTGTCATGCAGAAGAATAATATTGTTATGTCGTTGCTCGTATTCCGGCCGTTTTTCTCGTAGTGCACGACTCAAACGAATTAATTGTAGTCTATAACGATCGCTTGTAATGGAATTCCACAATCATTCGATGCGCTTTCGCTGCACTTTTATTCCAATTAAAGTAGAAAACTAAACCTCTCGCAAATTCTACTTAGTACAATTTTGCCATATTTAATAAAATAAGAATCAAGGTTCTTGACGGAAACTTTAAGCGAATTATATTGAACATTGTTGACAGATGTCTAATCTCCCTAAAGTTTACCGAAATTAGCTGTTACTATATTTATTTGTAACAGTCAGGGCCCTCTTATAAAAATAAACCGAATGAATTTGTACTACCAATATATTTAAAGATATTTAATGTCCTAATAGTTATTGGATTACTCAGTATGTTGTGCGTTCGGGTTTTTGGTTATTACCTATTAGCTCACAAAATTAAATAGATAAAAGAATTTCAATATTTTAATATAATTTCAATTTAAATTGTAATATGCTTAAATTAGATAGCTATTAATACTCATAATTATACTTAAGATATGAAAACATATACTGAACAGTTCAAAAGATATTTTAATAATTACCGATATGCTGAATTTTCTTATACCTTAATGTTACTCATTACTGGGTGATAACCTAATGGAGAGGTACTTCAGTACGAACTGGACAAAAACTCGTTTGCTCCGAGGATTTTATCTCTCTGGATAACGTATGGATTCTATGATTTCAATTTTTTTTCAATTATTCTTATTCTTATAGATTTGCTCAGAATATTGAAAATATGTACTCTTTAATAATGTTGATAATGGTGCTTTATTTTGGTGTTGTATTTTGTTTAAATGGCTTTCTACTTGTTGTTGTAAGTTCTAATTTTTTAAATATAAGAAAATATGATAAATATAGAAAAAATGCTTTACTGACCTTCAGCGCAACACATACTAATCCCCAAAATAAGTAGCCTTTTCCGATTTGATTTTCAAGACAACGCCTTTATTTCCCCATTACCACTCAATACTCAATGACACATTTGTCGATTATCTATGTAATGTTATGCTTCAGGAACATTCTTAAGGTTTACACTGAGATCATATCTTTTACTACATTATCATTAAAACTATTTTATTTTTAAATAATTTTACTTTGATAAAAAATTATTTTTTTGTTAATGGTTTGTAATGTGTACATGTAAAAAATACATCAATGAGATAATGTAAATGTTCTTTGTCTAAAATGTTTGTCAAAACAAAGAAAGGTATATGGTCACTAAAAAATGTAACATTATTTCCATTAATACGAGTCAATTTTTTACATTATTTAGTTGATCTAGTATACTCATATACTCTTGATCTAATATGTCTATTAGAATGTGCTACTAACTTAAAAGTTTGGCGAGACCTTCGTTGTTCCGTCACTATCCAGAGAATTACGGACTCGTGATCGGGCACAGCGCCAACCCGAAGGCGCTTGAACTCGGCCGACCATGACTCCAAGCCAAGGACGTGGAGATATTCCCACTGGATTGATGATGATCGCTGGCTGAACCAATCCTTTTTAAAGTTTGCGCAGTCTAAGCAAGCCCATTGAGCAGGTACACTAGGACGGCGCTCGCGTGCCTGATTACGCTACCATCTTTCGCGCGCTCTCATACTTCACTTGGTCGCGTGCGTTTTGTGCCGAGGTGATCTTGAGCGGTGTTCTATGAATATCCTGGAAAACTGAGAGCCATTGTTATCTGTGTGATTGTCGTGGCTGAGAAGTGCGGTCAAGCTCATTGTTAGTCGAGAAAGAGAGAGAGAAAGAGGGAGAGAGGGAGAGGGAAAAGGAGAGGGAGAGGGAGGGAGAGAGAGAGAGAGAGAGAGAAAGAGGGGGGGGGGAGTTAGAGTTAGATCTGCAAGAATATCCTACCGGACAAAATTTTGTCGCGAAGGAGATGACGGTGTTACTAAAAGGTACCATTCTTGCGCATTACGTCTTTGCGATCCTTATGTCATAAGATATCATATCACGAAACAACAGGCGTGTCGTTACCTGTGGAACGATAGTAATTCGTAGATTACCGAATATCAGGCAGACGACGGATGCTCGGTGTGTTTGCCGGAATTTCAGTTAAATTAGATCCGAGAATGCATCGAGACGTGATTATAACAAAAAATAAATAACGTTTATTCAGATCAAATAATAACTGACGGGCGCGTGGTAGTAACGCCGTCAAAAGTGAATATAGATTTACATAGAACCAAAGTATCGGTAGGCGCGGTCACGGTAACAATTAAGTATTCACGGTGACGCGGCAAGGTGGTAAATGATACGCGTGGTTCAATAGACGGAACGTGACAATAGATTCGGTAAGGGTCGTGATAACGCTCTCGATACGTCGTAGAGATGATCGCGAGGTTTTTCGTAGAGTGTGGATAGGCGTGGCTTATCGCGAAGTGATAAACGCGGTATCGACCGATATAACGGTAACTCGCGAGAACAATTATAATTTACGTGAACGCGTCGCGATTAACGGCGGTTTAGGATGGAGCACCTGCAAGGTGTTGTCGTAGCCGAGAGTGCTCGGCCAAAACGAAGAACACTCCATCCCGGAGATTGACAACGGTGCGAAAAGAAGTTTAGTTATCGGCGTCGCTCAGTTAGACGCAGGATTGAGATCTCTTCTAAGGAGGCGGAGTGCGCTCCACCTCACAAACCGGTCGTGCGTACTGAGTCTTAACTGTGAAGAGAACAGAGCAAGCATCAAGAGTGTCTGACCGAAGTAGAGTTTACTCTACCCCGTTGGTGTGCTCGCAGAAGGAATCGAAAGGCTCGGATGTTTGCGCTAGGCAAACGGATCGAGAACGGAGTCGATTGTCTCTAATATCGCCTTTTTATACTCAAAAAAGGCGAACCTCGGGAGTAGCCCGGTACGTGACGCTTGACGTGGTGTCCGTGGGTACTTTTCGGGACCGTATGCTTCATGTTCGTTTGGGTGAATTCGGAGCCGCTCGGTTAAGTCCGCTTCGCGAGACTTAGCACGCAAACGACGAATGACGTGTCGTTGCTGGGATCGCTCGTATAACGTGTGACGTGGCGGCTTTCGCTGCTTCGTCGCAGCTCCCCGCGGCCGTCACAAAAGCGCAGCGGCGCCGGAGGAATCGCGATAGACAGGAGAGCGGGAAGGGGGTTGCGGAAGTCTCCGGGGGTTCTACCTTTATTTGCGAGGTAAAATTTAATGATCGCGATTTTATCTATTCTGTTGCTACTGTATATCGTCGAGACTATGGGCCGTCCTTGCCGGGGGAGGAGCGAGAGAAGCGGATCATATGCGGAGGCGCGAACGTCCGGACTAGAAGATGAGCGGATACTGGCCCGGGATGGGAGGCCACCTATCCCGAGAGCCTTGGAGGAAACCAACCGCCTACGCATCTCGGCGCCGAAAGTGACCTGCGGGGAAATTAACGCGACCGCAGACTATCCGAAGCTCGTGCCAACCTGTTAGTACCGATAGGGCTCTGTGAGGGCAGCTGCTCCCGCGAGAAATCGGTAGTGTAGCTCGCGGAAAAATCAGCGAGACACGAGAGTGGGGATACGCCGGGTCTCGTGTCGAAAATTCGCGCGGTCCTCGCTGTCTTTCGTGAAGACGCGCGAACTAGGCGGACGACAAGCGATAACGAGGGCGAGCGAGAGATTGAGCGACGGTGTGAGAGTGAGAGCGAGCGAGCAAGCGACGGAGAGAGAATCTGCGGGAGCGAGCGAGAACGAGAGAGCTGGGACCGTGCGAGGCCTAGGAGGCATTTCATCGGTGAGATCTTCCACCCGCACTGCGGAAATATTATTTTGTAAAGCCCTCCGCTTCCCGGGGAGACCGTCGTAGGTTCAAACGATACCCGGCCACGTAGAACGGGCAGGCGGGCCTGATAGAATGATTGTGGATTCTTGTCACGAGACAAGGACTTAACATTAGAGAGTGGCTGCCGACGGGCGTCTGACGGCCGGCGGCGGGACCCTGCGGGAAACACTGGGACGGTTTACTTGCGCTGGTTAATTTTATTGTTTGTGAGGCTTTCGTACGTCGCGTCCGCACGGAGAGCTCTCGGCAGCGGCCGAGGTCGGGAAAGAAATCTCACGATCTCGTTTACTACAGGCGATCGTACGCGTAAATTCTTTTGTGTCGCGGTGTTCCGCGAAAACACGTCGCGTGCATGGGAGGCGCGTGGCCGGCACCAAAACAGTCAGGACCGACACGAGAGTTTCGAAACAGCGAGATCTGAATAAACTAATTGTTAGCGATTTTGTATTGTTAGTCTGCCGACGCGATCAAGGTAACTCCACGGCGCTCGATCGCGTTTATCTTTTTCCTTTCGTTATTTTATATGATTCTTTTTCTTTCTTATTATTTTTTTTTATTCCGTAATAAACGGCTTACTTGTTTACTTGATTTTTGGGTGTCGCGTAACATTTATTTTGTGTCGTCGTTTCCGCCTATTTGAGAATTCCGCCAGTTATACCCCGCCCCTCTCCGTTCGGATGAGCTAGCCCCCGCGCGCGACGGCAGTTTGAGTTCCTTGTTATTTGTCGGGGAAACGATAATTAATTTGCGAGAAAAATCGGCACGGCTGAGCCCGTGCCTGGCGCCCAAAACCGTATCGTTGTAGGAGTCCGCCGTCCTGCGCCGGGATACGGCTGAGGAACCGCGACCCCTCCTCCCTCCCTTCTCCTCGTGTCACGGCGGCGCACGGATTTTTCGTCCGTGCCCGGCCGTCTCTTTTGCTCACGACTCTCTGTTACGATAATAAAATGATTTTAAATAAATAAAATTAATCTTTATCAGGTGGCTAAAAAATCTTAAGAAAGAAAAAATTAAAACTAACAAAATAAAACACTGATTTAAAACTTTATAAAAGAGGGAATTTAATAGGCATAAAAAACCTTCCCTCAACATGGGAGGAGGGAAAAAGCCAAATAGAGAATTACAAATCTTACATAAGTTTTTGAAAATTGCATGCATGCTTAAAATTCAAAATGAATACAGAAGAAAAACAGAAAATTAATTACTCACGAATCTGGAGATCAACTAAGAATTAAAATCCCTATTTAATTATCCAATTAATCTGATTTTTGTGAATATACAAGAATTAGCAGGATTAGCCTACTTTCTCAAAAGAGAGCAGCTTAAAAGGTTTTTAACGGAAACAGCCCGAAGGTTTTAAACAGGAGCAGCCCGAATGTATACAGGAACAGTCTGTATTTTACAGAAGCAGCCTGTGCTGCTGCTTTAACAGCGGTTGTAATATTTTCGGGATCAGGCCGTAATCCTTCTTTAACACTCCGAATTAAAGAAATCTCGCACTCACAAAAATCTTTTCTTTAATTGATCTTTCACAAACTTTTACATATGTTATCCGTCAACATCTGTCAATAAACTGAACTTAAAACAGAATTTGTTATTAATAAGAAAATCAATAATCAACTGTTTCCAAGGAAAAAAAACGAAACTAGTAATTAATAAAAAAGAGCGCGAACAGCATCGTCATACCTGGCTGGTGCGAAATCATCACGGTATAACGTGGGAAGACGGAGACGTTTCATACGGCTAAGTTAAACATTTAATCACGAGAGCCATACAGAATGAGGAGGATTGGTACGATTGCGCCATCGTTTACGTCAAAGAGTTTAAAAAGCGCAAGTGGTTGTTGGATATGCTCAACATTGACGACGACAATGATAATCACGAATTCTACACGGACAATCTCATCGTTAAAACAGTGGAAGATGACTTTGAGGATATTAAATCTCTCAACAACATAAACGTTTCTCGCCGGACAGATCACCAATCCGGTTTTCGGACGGTGTTCGCCAAAACGATGCATCACCTGGATGCATTGTTATACAGTTAAGGCAAGAATGGTGTGTGAGTGTGTGTGTGAGTTTAGCCTGTTAAAGCAAGAGTGGGATGTAAGTCCGGCTAGTTAAGGTTATAGTGATGTTAAATTCAGCCTGATAAAGCAAGAGTGGTATATAAGTTCGGTCAGTAAAGGCAAGAGTTTTGTGTGAATATACAAAGAATAGAATATTCAGGCTGTTCAAGTTAATTTTATTCCAAATAGTCAGCTTAGGCAAAATATTCAATTGTACTACACAATTCACAACAAATGTTCAAATTGTTGCTTTTTAACAGCCTGGCAATGTGCTAATTTGCTATAAACAGCTGAAACCGCATTTTGGTACGTTTTTAGCGATATTAGTTCTATCTCTCGAATTATTCTCTTTCTTAATTTCTTTTTTAAATTATCTAAATCTTAAAGCTTAGTGGCTTAGTAAACTTTATTTTTTAAGTATATCCACAAAAAAAAATTAAGTGGAGTTAGTTCGGAGAACGAGGTGGTTACTCAATATGACCCATTCGCCTTATCCACCTGTCCTGAAAAACTTTATTCAAATATTGACGGACAATGACACTATAGTGAGGTGGATAGCTCCATCCTGTTCGAAATAAATTTTATCCATATTTTCACCTACTATGTTTTGAGTAGTTGGAACAATTTGCTCGCGAAGCATAATTGTGTGTATTTGTGCTGTCAAATTCCCTTCATAAAGAAAGGGCCAACTAGTCTACCATTAAAAGTACCAGCTCATACGTAAACTTTTTGTGGATATCAAGTTTGATTGTTTTTTTTTCCAGTGAGAATTAACGTTACTCCAGTGTCTACAATTGTGTTTATTTACATTTCTAGTCAGTTCAAATGTTACCTTATCAGAAAAAACAATATTATTAAATAACAAGAAGTCGTCGACAATCATCTCCACCATAAGATCACAAAATTCAAGGCATTTATTAAAATCATCTTTGGACAACTCTTGGACCAAATAAAGTTTATAAAAATGCCGTTTATTTAATTAAAAAATTTTACTGACAGATGAACGACCGATTTCGTATTCGTGTTCAACGCTATCGATAGAAATGTGAACATCTTCAACAAAAGACTGTAAAACATCTAATGCCTTATTAATATTTGTTACTGTTTGACATCTACCAGATCTTGAGTGGATTTTAACGGATTTAGCGGATTTAAACTCAAAATGTTGAATGTACAAATTACAGTACTCTTGAAGATTCTATTAATTTTATATATAAAATATTTTATATATAAAAATTTTCATTAAATCGTAGAATTACTGTTTTATACATTGTTTGTTGATTTCCCTATTCTCGCATCATTAACAGCGTTATTCGATCTTTTTCAGAAAATTCCATTATTTTTAATTAATGCAAAGAAGAATTTATCAGGCAAGTGATAGAAAATTGATCTAAATAATAAAAAAATTGTCAAAATTAAGATAAGATATTTGTAGTTTTATTTTATACTGCTGTAATTTCAATTTATATTACGCAAAAATAAAAGTAAGGTTATAAAAACATCGTTTTAGTTGACGAGATTTATGTTCCCTTTCTTCTTTGTCACAAAAGCGACTTTAACCTAATGCTAAGTAATATATCTTCTCATTTTGTTAATTTAAAGATAATTTAAAGATTTTGTACACTTTGTATTTGAAATTTTTTATATTAACCTTTTCTTGCGATTTAACAGCAAGTACCTTTCTAGTTGTAGAATAATCGCACTGTAGTTATCTTACTTCTAACACTCTCAAATTTTACTTTGTGGGGTGTCCGTGACACAATAAAAAAATTTTTATTATAAGTAGGGCTTCTGAAGATAAGTAGAAAAGTTCCATACCACTTTGCAATTTAGGCATTTATAACTGTTTAAGATTCAAAAAGCAACTTGATCATAATTTTCCAGTCTGCAACAATCCGAGATTCGAGATCTTAGACGTGGCCAAGCTGGCACCTAATGCAATAAACAAGTGACAAACAATTCTTGCAAGTATGATATCGCATAAGCGAATAATTTAATATCTAAAAGTCTTAGAACCCGGGACGTCCCGTAACCTTATGCCTTTGTCCTTTACGATAAAGAAGAATGGCACGGCGGACGTTTCGGGAGTCAGTCGCTTTCTGAACCTTAGTGAGAACAGAACTCTCGTAAGCTTCAACCTTTGTTACTAAATCTTTCGTGCGCCGACGCTTGATTTTAACGCGAACAATCGCGTTGTGAACCCGCAAATTTGTCAAGAATTGACCTTTAAGCGTGCTAACGCTAATAAATAAGTTAGAGCAACAGCGTGCTATCGCTATTCTGAATTTGAGTGACCGTTCGCGCGACAGTACTCAAAACTGTGTATTCAAACTGTGTGTTAATAAATTGTTATAGTCTTTTTTTGTTGATAAAAAGTGCTACTCTACTTTACACCTTAATTCATTTTCACTGCCTAAATCGATCCTGAACAATAACCGAAAGATAAACATTTATAAACTTAAAAGAAGCCACTCGAAATAGGCAGTGGGTTTTCACTTACGTGACTTGGTTGATGCACGAATTGGACCAGTGGTTTGGAGGCGAGGCGAGGCGAGCAAAGACGTACGAGCGAAATAAGCAATACGCTCTCCGTCGCTTGCTCAATCTGTACGTCGAAAAAATTACGCGATGAGAAAGGCACCGATTCTCCGCATAAAATTAGTAGTAAAATGCTCGATTTTTAAACGTTTATATCTCTTCTATAACGCTTATACTGCAAAATGGTGTAAAACTTTTCTACTTATCTTTAAAAGCCCTTCCTATCCCTAAAATCTCTTCTATTGTGTTACAGACACCCTGTATACTACTAACGACGTATCTTAAGCAAAAATTTTACATTTTAGAATTTGTATTGTCATATTTCAACTTCTAAACTATATGAAACAAAAGTAAGAACACATTTATTATACAGGGTGTCTGGTTGAGTAGTGAGCATCTCTTAGTTATAGATAAAACTCGAAAATACAAATAGGAAAGACCCGTATCATTTTGAAAAATTCTCAATC
Source organism: Cardiocondyla obscurior (assembly GCF_019399895.1). NCBI lineage: Eukaryota > Metazoa > Arthropoda > Insecta > Hymenoptera > Formicidae > Cardiocondyla > Cardiocondyla obscurior. The sequence continues at coordinate 2,505,793 of NC_091888.1, read as the reverse complement.
GTTATTGAGAAAAAAATTTAAATACATAAAATGTATAGGCGTAAGAGCGAGAAGGAAGCTGCGCGTGAGTGAGCGCGACAGGCGAATGGCTAGGAATGGCGCCGTCGTCTGTCGCGCTCACTTACGCACAGCTTCCTTGTCGCTCTTACGCCTATACATTTTATGCATTTTAATTTTTTTTCTCAATAACGATTGAGAATTTTGCAAAATGGTACGGGACTTTCCTATTTGTATTTTCAAGTTCTATCTAACTAAGAGATGCTCACTACTCAACCAGACACCCTGTATAATATGAACTGTCGTTAATTTTCCTATTGGACTCATTTAGAGTTTAATCGGCTTAGGCGTTATTGAAATTTAATAATCTCTGCTGTCGGTAACTTGGCTACTCACGTTAAGAAACACGGTTGATCTCGCTGCATGTACACTTGATAAGCGAGACGCTACCGTGTCTTTTGATACAATTAGATTGTTTTAAATAAAATGTCAAAACTGAACATTATAGATAGATATTGGAACTAAAGGTGAAAAAGTTTTGAACCATTTTACGAAATTTGTAATAGTTTTTAATCAATAAAAACTTTTAAGCAAATAAACGCTTAGAAAGTTATACAATAAACACGGCAGACAACAGTAAATATTGTAGCAATGGAGGTTTCCGGATAAGAGCCGCGTTGAGAGACAGCGTTGTACCGACGTTTCGCAAACATTGCATCTCGCATCGTCAGGGCAGAAGCTTCGATACTGAGTTTGCTTGTGGTTTGGTGGTCCTTATATACCTCTTATTTTTCCCTTCCCTTGTTGTGATTGGGGGGGGGGGAAGAGAGGAGCAGTGTTTATTGACCAATCGTATTGTTTAATTGATCAGCTGGTCAATTAAACAATACGATTGGTCAATAAACACTGCTACTCTCTCCCTCCCTCCAATCATAACGAGGAAAGGGAAAAATAAGAGGTATATAAGGATCACCAAACCACAAGCAAACTCAGTATCGGAGCTTCTGCCCTGATGATGCAAACTGCAATGTTTGCGAAATGTCGGCACAACGCTGTCTCTCAACGCGGCTCTTATCCGGAAACCTCCATTGCTACAGAAGTCAATGGCCGCAAAAGCCTAAAAACTAGAACAGTAAATATTATTTAAGAAAGTTTTTCGGTGTAGTATTATATGTCGTAAACGCACCATTTTTCCTTAACTGTGTGCTGTTGTCTACTGTCGTTCGGTAACTCTGCTTATCTTCTTTAAATAACATTTTTCGTCACTCACAGCGCCTATCCCACAAAATGTGTAGTACTTTTCACCTCAGTTTCATATCATTTATCTGCAACTTTCAGTTTTAATATTTTATTTGATACATTTTGTACAAATCTTAATTTTCTTAAATGTAACATATGTTTCAGTTCCTTATTTACAAAAGAATAGATGTTGCTGTAACAGAAATATATTTTTCGGCAATTCTTTTTGTTGTTTTATTGATGAATACTTTTCTTTTTTGTGGCGCCGGAGAACTTATTACAGAACAAGTAAGATGTATAATATTTATGATATGTATATGTGTGTATGTAAATGCCCGCGCGTGTGTGCATGTGTATGTGCATGTAAAATCACACAATGTTTTAAAACTTCTCTCCTTATAATCAAATTACGAAAAAGCAGCAATTCTATAATTATTTTGTGTAGCATAATATTATTTTTAGTTATTAATTATATAAAATTTTATAAAACATGAAACACTATTTATTCTTAATTATTAAAACAACATTAAATAATTATTAATAATTAAAATTTAAAATTTGAATTGTTGGTGAACAAATTGCTGTTATAGATGATTTATATAGGGTGTTTCGTAAGTCGAGGTTAATTGCTCGGGAGATGAATGAGGAACCAAAAACAAGAAAAAAAGTTAATATAAACATAGAAACAAAAATGCGTGGTTTTCAAGTTATCGCTAGTTTTAAGTCGCGCGCGCGCGCGCGTGTGTATGGATCTAAAAATTATATAAGATGTTCGAAATATACAATGTAACAGCAACACCTGCACAATAATCAACCATAACTCATTTACCTTATGCACAGACAAAAAGCCGTGGAATCCAAGGTCACCGAGGAATAATATAGCCAACAGTGGCTGTATAAAGGAAGCTTGCGGCACGAGCAAGAAATCATAATAAATCTTGTACAATACCTCATGAACTCGAACAAGCGCTTAGATATTGATTGTTCGACTAGGAACGTGAACACATTGTATTTATCAGCTACAACAAAAGAAATTTGAGTAAAGTTCTATCGCTTCACAATCAGAGTTGTTCACAGAGAAAGAAAGTTTGTTAAAATTAAAATTTAATTGTCTGTAATGTATCGTTTAACCGTTACCGAATAAGTTGACATGCATTTAATGTATGGTCTTGCTCAAGGTAATGCTACAGAAGCAAGAAGGTTGTATATCAAAAAATTTTCTCGGCAATACGCACCGAATCGACGATCTTTTCAAAATATTGATAGAATGTTGCGAAAAACTGGGCATTTAACACAGCGTCGAAAAGAGGGTAGGCCTCGAATCAACGTTAACCCAGAAGAAAGAATTTTAAACGCATTCCGGGTTGACTCTTCTATTAGTATCAGAAGCATCTCAGGAGTATTAGGTCTGCCAACAACTACAATATGGAGATCTCTTAACAGAAATTCCTTGTATCCCTATCATGTACACCGTGTTCAAGGATTGACTGAAAACGATTTATGGTCCACGTATCGATTTCTGTCAATGGTTCGTGAATAAATTAGAACAAATGCCTAATTTCAGTGAAATAATTCTTTTTACAGATAAAGCAGCATTCGATGGAGACGGTATTACAAATTTTCATAATACACATGAATGGATGGAAATAAATCCCCATACTATTGTTGAAAAAAAAAACATCAACGACAGTTCAGTTGGTTGGCTTGAGGAGGAATAATTAACAATTCACTTGTTGGACCACATTTTTTCGAAAACAGATTAAATAGAGAAACTTATGTCGAATTTCTTAAAAGCAGATTAGGTATACTTCTTGAAGACGTCCCTTTGAACATACGACATAATATGTGGTTTATGCGCGATGGTGCACCTGCACATTTCAGTTTAATTGCTAGACAAGAATTGGAACACAAATTCGGTCGACGATGGATAGGGCGTGGAGGACCTGTACGCTGGCCTCTTAAGTCACCTGATCTCAATCCGTGTGATTTCTATTTTTGGGGTTATTTGAAATCCTTTGTTTATAAACGGCCAGGTAATAACGTCCATGAACTTAAACAAAGAATAACTAATGGATTTGGAAACATTAGCGAAAATCCCGAAGTGCTACAAAGAGTTCGGAACTCCTTAGAAAGAAGGCTTAGAGCATGCATTAATGCAGAAGGAGGTCATTTCGAATACCTTATATAATTTTTAGATCCATACACACGCGCGTGCGCGCGCACGACCTAAAACTGGCGATAACTTGGAAACAACACCTTTTTGTACCTATGTTTATATTAACTTTTTTTTGTTTTTGGTTCCTCATTCATCTCCCGAGCGATTGATCTCGACTTACGGAACACCCTGCATATAATATTCAAAATAATAATTATAACAATATAAATATAAATACATATAAATAAAAACAATATAAAATAATAACAAAAACCAACTTTTTTTTAACTATATGTACAAGTTGTATTCATCAAGTTATCATTTCTATATATAATTTAAAATACTTATTATGTGGAGCTGTAGGATGGTAGGGTAAATTATTACACTAAAAATACTCGCAAAAACACTGAACACTTTATTTCAATCGCGTGTACAAGCAGTGTACTGCAAGAACAATAGCTTTTTCTTAATTGCAATTCAAAAGTGCGATTCGTTAGAAGTTGGGACTTCTGCGAACGCTCGGAAACGATTGACTAACGAGAGGCATTGTTTAAACAGGCTAGGAGCCCTTTCTTTGTTAGCATTAACACACAGGAAAAAATAGTATTAGGTGTACAAATAAGTTTCCGTTTTTTATAAAAAAATTGGGCATTTGTTACAAAAAAACGGTACTTATGTTTCAATCTAAGTATTGTCCGTCGTTTGACACTACTTTTTGCCATCTTTTAGGCAGCATACGGATACCGCGTCAGAAAAATTTTTCACTGTTTGAATTTATTCACGAATCGATCCAATTTTTCGTATCTTCATATGATGTAAAGTGCTGTTCAGACAAGCCATGCGCCATCGATCAAAACAAATGGAAATCAGATGGAGCAATGTCTGGCGAATATGACGGGTGGAATAAAACTTCCCAATTAAGTGTTTGCAGATAAGTCTTGACAGGCGTCAGTTTATGTGGAACCCAATGTTCTTGTTTCTGAAGCATTCCCAATGATTTCACCAATGTGAAACTGCTTGTTGAGTCATTTTTAATGTAAGTGCAAGTTCTTCTTGCATTTGGCACGAATTTTCATTCAGTAATTCTTCCAATTTCGCGTCGTCGTACACTTTCGGCCTTTTGCTACGTTCTATGTCTTCGATGTTAAAATCACTGTTCTTGAACTTCTGAAACCATTCACGACAACTTCTTTCACTTAAGGCAGCCTCACCGTATGCTTCTATAAGCAATCGATACGCCTCAGCTGCAGTTTTTTTCAAATTGAAGAAATAAATTAATAGTTCCCGCAAATGACGCTTATTTGATTCAAAACTTGACATTTTCGCACACAAAAGAATATACTATTCTGATAAAAATTAACTAATATGTCAAAGTTATCTTGTTAACAAGTGTTCAACCTTACGACAACGACGTTTTAAATAACAATTTTAACTGTAACTTATTGATGGCGCCAACTTTGATTAAACGGCGGAAACTTATTTGTACACCTAATATGTTCGCAATAAGGCTAAATTTAATTATTAATTTTTTGTTGTAAAAAATTAAAAATTAAGCTCCGCCCGTCATGCATGAGTAATTAGGTATTTAACAAATTACTTTTACTTGCAATAAAGAGAAGTTTCCAACGAAACGAGAAAAGTTAAAGAGGTTCTGCTATTAAAATTATGCAATTCAAAGGTAATTGATTTTTTAACGATAATAGGTGGTCACCGCAGACCACGCAAAGAATTGTCGTTCATGTGTGATGGTGACGAAATCCCTCAGCCCCTGCTGATAAAAACTGATGGCCGCAGCAGGCCGCGAAGAAAATTGTTGTTGGCACATAATGGTGATGAAATCCATCAGTTCCTCTCAATGATGTTAAACGGCCGCTGCAGGCCGCAAGAGAATTTATTGCTGGTACGCGACGGTGACGAAGCCCATCGCTCTTGCCGACGGCGATGGAAGACCGCAGCAGATCGCAGAGACTTTTGTCGCTAGCGCGCAACAGCGATGAATACCATCGGCTCCTGCCGACGGAAACATGCGACGACAATGTAATCCATCTGCTTCTGCCGATGAATCTCGACGGTCGCAGCAGGCCGGGCAGAAATTCCGTCGCTGGCATGCGACGGCGATGAAATCCATCCGCTCCAGTCGATGAGTTTCGGCAGAGTATCTGCGGGCACGCGCGGGCTAATTACTTGCACTCGTGTACGCGGTAAAAGTCAATGCAATAAGTCTATAACGAGGCTGTTGACTCGGTAGAATAAACAAAAAGGCACTGCACTCACGGAATGCGGTAGAGTTATAACAAAAGCAAGCTTGCATGGCTCCCTGTTGGAATTTAGCGAGCTTTCGGTGTAATTTGCACTATTCTGCAAGATTCTTTGATGGTCCCTGCTTGGTTTCTTTTGAATTATGATTGCAGATCTTCAGATTGTCAAGAAATGCCTGTGTGACTGCATCCGGGACAGAATTTTCTTGACAAGTTGTTGATCTACATAATAGCACGTTAGCTTGAATATTGCCTGCTGGCTGTGGCGCTGAGAGATCGATGTTACTTTTATTTAGATTTTCAATGAAAGGCTGCTTTTTTTCAACAGCCTCTGTTTTGGGTTTTGCATCTCCCTTATTGGGATGGCAACGTAGCAAAAGATGATGCTAATTCCTTCTCAAAAACCTCATGCACGGAGGAATAATGAAACTGTTGGCAAAGTAGGCACTTTTTTGAAATGGGCAAATGCGGACCGAATGGTTCCCAAAACAATTGATGCACAACTTTGAACTTTGGGCCAAGTTTTTTCGCGATCTAGGCTCCATTCTGGCAAATTGTGGGCAAGCCAGTATATAATGCCTTTTCCAGCAAAAGGCACATTGTGATGGTTTCTCTGCTGCAAGTTCGTGATGCCATTGCACAGGCGGCGGTAAGATCCTATGCTAGAAAGGCGATAATTCTGATGAGAATTTCGTAGTCTGATTACCTGGGAGTTCGCGTGTCTCCAGGATGCTGAAATGCTTTTTAAAGAAAGTAATAAGAATATCCAACGTCGGTGGTTTACATGTTCCCTCAAGAGCTGCTTCTCACTCTTGACGAGAACGGTTATTCAACAATCTTATAATCGTAAAGATAAAAAAGTCGTTATGGGCGGCAGCGCAACCCAATTCCTCCAGTGTTTTAGCGATTCGTTGGATTTCTTCAATTAATTTGCGTAGATTCCACGACGATTTTGATTGCATAGCCAGCAGCGCAACTAAATCGTTAAGACATGAATTTATCAAAATTCTTTTATTTGCAAAATGTTCACTAAGCATTGTGACATGGCGGCTTCGCTGCCTTGCCGCAGCTCCCCGCGGCCGTCACGGGTCAATGCAAGGCCCGATAGCATAGTCCGAATAGAAAGATAAAAAGGGAGGGGTAAAGGGAGAAACGGCGACACCTCCGAAGACCCATACACCGTGTGCGAGCGCGCAATTATCCGCGAATATTTTTGTTTAATTAAACGGCGCTGAATCGGGCGGAGAGCGATCAGTGGACCCCGAGGGACGAAGGACGGAGCGCGGGAACACGACAGCGAGAGGGTACGAGCTGGCAAGACGACACCGGGGGATGGAGGAGCGTCAGAGAGATCCTGGGATACCTCCGGACCCACAGAAGAGCCCGGGAAGGGAGACCACTCGACCCGTAAGCACTGGACATAATTTGCGGCCGAAATCATGCTGCACGGATACGCCGTACTACGAGGATCCGACGACGAGGGAGACGTCGCGGAAGCCGAGTCACGTACCCCATCCGAAACGCGCGCCGATGAACTAGTTAGTGATAGGGCCCCGCGAGGGCAGCTGCGCCCGTGAAAAACTAGCGGCGACATCGCGCGCGGAAAAGCGGCGGGACCCAGGAGAGGGGGGACGAGTCAGCCCGCCTGCCGAAGTTCGGCGCGGTCCTCGCTCTCTCCTGTGATAGCGTGCGACGAAAACGGGTGGCGAGCGATTCCGAGAAAGCGGCGTAGGATAAGCGAGCGAGTCCGTGGAAAGTAGCGTGCCAGGCCCAGCGGTATCTTTGCGAGGTTGCGTCGTGATGAAGGTGAGGTTGTCCACCCGCACTGCGGTAACATTCTTTTTGTGAAACCTTTCGCTTCTCGGGGCGATACCCGCGTGTTCGGACGATTCCCGGCCACGTGTTGCAAGTACCCGGGCTCGGAAAAAGAAACTTGGCGAAACCCTGCTACAGGGTCTGACCATTGTGTTAGTGAGTGGCTACCGACGGGCGTCCGGAGGCGGTCGGCGGAACCCCGCAAGGGATTTTGGCTTTGGATCGCTACTCTAATGTAATTACGACGCTACCGAACGTCTTAGTGCTCGCGTCCGCACGGAGGGCCCTCGGCAGCGACCGAGGTCGGGAACCGAAATCCCGCGATTTCGTTCACGACGGACGATCTTACGCGTAAATTCTTGGGTGTCGTTGCGTCTCGCGAAAACACGTTGCGGGTACAGGAGGCGCGTGGCCGGCAACCAAAATAGTCAGGGCCGACGCGAGAGCTACGGGAGAACAAGATCCAAGGGAGATACTCGTGACGATCTAATAGCGGTTCAGAACCCAAACCACGATCTAGGTGATCGCACGAAGATCGAGCCCGCTTACGATTACGATAATTTGGTTATTTTTCTTGTTACTCGTCATAATTGTCTCGTTCCGTTGAGTATTAATAAACGGACTAAAAATTGTACTCGCCCTGTTCGCGTACTTATCATTTTGTGCTATCTTTTCCGTCGGTCCGAGAAATTCCGTCTGTGATACCCCGCCCCTCTCCGTTCGGATGAGCTAGCCCCCGTGCGTGACGGCCGTTAGAGTTTATCGGAGGTTATTAAGAGGAAATAGCCCTTGTGAATAGAATCGGCACGGCTGGGCCCGTGCCTGGCGCCCAAAACTAGTTCGTCATCGAATTGCGCGCCGGGATACTGCTGAGGAACCACGACCCCTCCTCTCTCCCTACCCCTCGTGTCACGACGGTGCACGGATTTTCCGTCCGTGTACGGCCGTCTATTTTTGCTCGCGACTCTCCTCCTCGCGGAGGAGAGAAGATATCGTGACAGCATGAACCATGCACGGTCAAAGTTAGCTGCCGTAATTGGCATGTTTATAATCGTGCCTTCGGCTTTTCCACAGAGATCTTTCCGGAGTTCACGCATCTTATTAATTGAAGAAAGCGAAGGATCTTCAATAACATGCATTTGAAATGCTTTCTGGAGATGTGGCCCATCAGCGTGGCGTCCACAAAAGTTGAAAAGGTTCATAGTAAGTTGATCATTTCGTTGGATAGAGCATCGGGAGGTTAAAATCTTCTTTAGCGTAGCGCGCTGACGAATGTAGTCCTCAGCCTGAAAGTAAATTCCTTTATTAAAATATTCGCAAGTATCGCCTGATTCTTGCAACCGTACAATCTTCAAATGTGTTTCCTTGAAACAATTCCAATAGTCATTTATAACTTTAAGTCGGGTTTCAATAACGGAAAAATCCGAAACATTGCCGCGCTCAGAAGGCGAATATTCCGGGCGAAGAAAATGCTATAGCCTATTCTGCTGCAACTCAGTCAAATAGGCTAATGATTGTTCCACGTGAGGCGAAACGACAATTTGCGAAGCGAAGTAAAGAATGCCACGCAAGCGAGACGAGTCATTTTTTACTTCGCGCGCTCGCTCATCCCGCGTTTCCTTGTCGCTCTTGCGCGTACATAAATTAATTTTTTTATCGAAAACAAGTAAGAATTTTAGAAAACGGTATAAAACTTTTTGTCTTTTTTTCAAACGTTCTATCTACCATAAAAGTTTGTTTACGTATGTTTGGGACACCCTGTATACTAGATGCAATATTTCATCATTATACATTACAATAATACTAATCGAAACAAACACATTCACACAGTTAACTTTTAAAATTTTTAATGTAACCGTTAATTGTTGGTTATTTTAGTTTAAATTCGATGTTTTAAAATTATTTAGATAGATTTTTTTTTTAATTGCTTAGAAATTATGCAAGGTTTAGTCCCGATAAAAAGAATTAACTTCCTTCATCAAAAGTGAACCACGTTTAACTTGCGCTTATCCTAGAAAATGTTCTCTTTATTTTTCAAAAATACTCCCACTCAAGCACACATAAGCAAGGTCGGCTCCACCACGTCTCTGCAAATTTAAAACTTACTGTCTTCCACACTCCACTCCAGTTTTAATGCCTGCTTTGAATTCTTTTCTTTAGCTTTTTTCGAGCACAATTTCTGTGAAAAATAATTCTCTTGGGTATGACGTAACAGTAAAAATAGCGACATTTTTGTCGAAAAAAATGGCCTTTTTCGGTTTTTTTTACTTTGCTTGAGCTGCTGAGCATTTGTAAAAGATTATTAAACATATTCAAACAATGAATCAGCTTATATTCACTTTTTTCATATCTGGTGTTGAACATAACACTAGAACCTCAATTGGCATAAGTTTTAAAATAAAAATATGAACCAATTTGTTTAGACGTTATATTAATCGCGACATAGAGTTCGCCATAATTTTGCACATTCCAGTAACTATTTGAATTATTGTTTTTTTAAAAGGTGAAGTGATAATCTTTCTTTCATCTTTGATGGGATCAATATCAAAAAAGTAAAGTACAATATATTGTTTTCATTTTTTCAGGTATACAAAAATACACAAAAATATACAACAGTACACCAAAATCGTATCTTGCTAAGCGCAACTTTCCATTTGTCGTTGTTTAGAGCTAATGATAAACGCGAGCGCAGCTAGTGCGAGGAGCTGGGCAAAGTGTGAGAATTACCAATCATATTTAACTTACTTCAGTTTACTTTGTCACGGTAACGTTGTCGTGGAGTTTGCCGGAATTAGGCTCGCCTGATTCAGGGTATGCGCGGGGCACGAACCGGTGTACGGAGAGGGAGCCGCAAGAGTTAGGTCGGGCGAAGAAAAACGTTACAACAACCCCAGGGATTCTGGAAAAGGGTGTGGTACCCGCCTAGGGTAACGAGTCAGTCGGGAGCGCCCGACCGACTATCGGGGAACCGAAGACGACGAGGTGCGATCATCGCCCTAACACAGCTTGGGCAGACGAGAGCGCCCGTCGGTGAAGCCGAGATTGTCCGGGGCAACCCGGGAAGCAGCGGTCGGGAGCGCCCGACTGCGACGATGCCGGCGATTGACTGTCGCTCGGTGGATCCAAGATCGGACGGGAATACCAGTCCAGAAGATCTTGGTGGTCCTGAGTCTCCGGGGGCACCGGCGGTATCCGGTCGTCTTGATAGTGGGGCCTCGGGAGCGCCCGAGGTCCTCAGAAACCTGAAGTAATGTTCTGTCTTGGGAGCGTCCAAGACAGCAAACCTTGCATCAGAAGCGTCCGGGTTCGACTCGAGAGCACCCGAGTCGGAGAGTATACGAGAGGCTTCGGGAGCGCCTGAAGCCTGAGGATCTGAAGGATGTGTTCAGGTCGAAGATCGAAACCGGACAAGGTATTCACTTCGCTGTGAACTCGGCTTATATAGCCGCCGAGATGAAAGTGGGAAGCTCTCACTTTCAATTCGGCGGCGCCCGCTATTGTCGGGCCGGTGGTCGCCCGACGAACTATGCTAGGCGCGTCCGGCGCCAATGTTCGCCCAGGTTACTTCGGAGACGGCCTTGAACCGTCTATGGCTGATGTTCGCCTTTTAGTGGCTGTTGAAACTGTCGATAAAACGTTCATAAACTAAACAGCATCTGCATCTAGGCATATTAACGTATATTTTTATCTAATCCTCTTCCTTCTTTTATTTTTAAATATACTATTACCCTTGTATTAAATAAAGAGTTCAGTTCACATTAAACCTTCCATAAAATCACAACGCTTTATTTCTATTATACCAGTAAAATACATAGCTCAACAGCGGCGGGGCTCGTGCCCTTGCCACAACCTTAACGCAGAGTTTATTTTTATAAGAATTACAAAAATACTGATTGATGCTCAGGCGAACTCAATCGCAAAGCAACTGAATGGCAATCGATCGTTACTGCTCGTTGGATCATGCAAGGACTTTGTTAATCAGAGACAAGGAATTTAGACGCAGTGCAAGTATTTTAAAAAAATACGCTAGAATCCTTGGAGATCTGTGCCTTTCAGAGATAAGGCATGCACGGGAGCAATATGCAACTTCTCTAATTACTCTTTTAAGAGATCCTATGACAGAATGTTGCTCTGCGGCGCATACATTCATTACACAAAATTAAGGGTGTATTTATTTTAAAAAGTCGTGTAGACGTATAGTTTGAGCTAATTTCGTGGTGAAGGCCGAAGTTTTATTGTCTGTGAAATGCCGTTTTTGCTATTGCTGGAAAGAACCATGAAAAATTTGTCTTTCTTTATGTTGAAGAAAAGTTAAATTTGACGTTGGAATACAACAATTAAATTTAGCGTGGTATTTTTGTCAGCTAATTAGCAGTTGTTTATTATTTCCATGACCTCTGCTTTGTAGTACACAATCGACGACAAATTATTTATTTTGCAAATTTTTCTCAGCACATGCAAGCTCAATTTCATAAAAGATGCCGTCGATGATTTGATTCGTTAAATCACTCAGTTCGTACACGAGCGATTATTGTCAATCAAGAATGCGACAAAATCTTCTTACTTCAGCGCGTCTTAAATCTTTTTTCAAAGACTGCTTTCGCGTTATTAATCTATACAAAATTGTCAACGCTATATTTAACTTTTTCGTTCTGTTGTACCGCGGCCGATGCACGGGATCCATCCTCCGTCTGTAGGAGATCGCGGCGGGCTTGTAGAGGTGTATTTACTAAAATTAAGCAGCTGCTAATTATTGTAGGCGATTTATTTAATCACTCACTTTTATTCGGAATATCTTTTACACTTGTCGGTGTCGTGAACTTAGAGTATCGTCTGGCGCGTGTCGGATTTAGTTACGTGCTTGTATTCGTGCGTATGACTGACCTGCGGGAGTTGTCTGCCCGCGCGTTATATCGGCGATTGTTGCTACGGTAAAACTGCAACTGTCAACCGATTTTTGTGGCAGAAGGCAATGACCGTATTTAGGTGTCTTCCGCTTTGCTGTGCGTCTTGTGAAAGTGCAAGATGCAGGTCCTCAACAGATTTTAAAGGATTTGGCAATCTGCTGGGCATCGATTGTTAACCCGGCCGCGCAAAAAATTCGTCAATTCCTTGTTGTTAGGGGGTTGGAATACAACAGTCCTCGCGTTTTTCGCGCATCGCGCTTTCATCGCCGCAATATATTTTCACCTCTACATTTTTACGTGTAACGATCGTTGTTGTATTTTAATGGACGAATGACGAATGAGATTGTAAATTTGCACAATATCTTACAAAATAAAAAAACGTAACGTAAAGCATTTTTATGAGTGAAATAGCGCCACATTTGCTTCTTCAACGTTTCGTTAAAGTGTTTTACAATAGCAGTTTTGATATTGAGATTGCAAGCTACGCGAAAACAGATGTTTTCTCGCGTAAACGTTTTTAAGCAAACGTGAAAATTTTCGACAAGTAGCTGTGCAGGGTGTACGAATTTTGCAATTCGAGTTAGCGAGCAACCACACCGAGTAAAAAATCCAACAGTTTAATCTTAAAATGACAGATTTTCCACCGCTGAATACTCCGCATAATGGTGAGAATTATTGTACAATTTTTCAAGCTCTGTCATTACAGCAAACTGCAATTAAACAAGCGTTTCTTTTTTGTCGGAGACGCTGTTACACGAGAGGTTAAATTTGTGGGAGAATTAAATTTTGAAATAGTAGTAAATGCTACTTTAATGCTACTTAAATAATAGTTTAATGCTACTTTAATGCTACTTAAATAATAGTTCTTTATTTCCCACTAGCGTAAAGAGGTGCTTAACATTAAATTTTTTTAAAATAATGTCTTATTATCATTTATTATTTGACATAAATTGATTTTTAAATCAAGAACTAAAAAACGAGTTAAAGAAACCACTTATTTTACGAACCCTTTTTTTTGAAGAAAGTTTTTTTTTTTATCAACATTTAATCAACATTTTTAATCAATATATCTCATAATGATGCATGATTTATATTACACACTTTGAAATGTAAATGGCGTGTATATGCGTGCATGTGTGCGTGCGTGTGGGCGGGCGAGCGTTTGTGCACATGCTTATATGTATTGTACGTGTGCATGCTAACTGCACAGCGAGACCGAGTGCAAACGACTCAGATATGCAGTGATAAATGGCTACCAGCCATCAGATTATAAAAATTTATTTTAACTTTACTTAACTAAGCAATCTAATTGATGGTGTCAGTTATACACTGTGTATTTAAGATTATTCCTACACCGATTAATGTAACTTAGAAGTGGGCACTGTATTTTATCAAGAAAAGACAGATAGACATTAGTTACATACGACACTTAAACCACTAATGAGTAAAAAAAAATACTATAGTTGCTAATTAGAAATGTTTTTTATCTTATGTACAATTGAGCAAATTCACTAGTGTTTGGACAGTATATAATTCCAGATCATGCCAAATTGCACTACACTAGTATAAGCAATTTGTACGTTTAATTTAAGTCCAAGACTTGTACGCATGGACACTTACCCTTCAAAGTTACGATTTCAAAGTAGCTCATCGAGCAGAAAAACGCATGGTGCATGTAGATGCGTTGAATCACAAGCTATGTAAACACGAAGACATTAGAACAATAATTTGAGTATTGGCAACTTTTAAATGTATTAATGCGTAAAATTAACGCAAAACTCAAATAAAAATAACGATAAATTTGTGTTAATAAATAGACTTGTATACAAACGGGACGGAAAAGACTTGTAATTCATGATTCTCAAATCAATAATTGTAAACGTTATTTAGGCGTATTTTAATAATACGCAATAAGTTTGACAGAGTCTATAAAGGCATAAAACTAAATTTTTGGTTACCTCACATGCAAAAAAAAATTCATGATAACATTAAGAACTATTTTACTATTTTAGTGTCTAATAATTCACGGCATACTGTGGAACGAGAAATGTCACTATATCCGTTGTCAAGTTCTTTGTCTAAAGATATGGACATTGATCATTATGAATTGTTCAAACAATTCGCGGACAATTATAAGCATATATTAGTATTAATCGATAATTCCACTAGATTTAAATGGTGATTTTCGTCAAAATTCACAGATACAAAGAAAATAATTGAGAACTTTTAAAAAGTTTTTGACGTATTCAGAATAAAATTAGTTTCAGATAAAAATTCTATCTATATCTCAAACGACTATGTCTAGTTTAACGCGCAAAATAATATTAAGTGTTATGTTCGACACTCGGGAAAAGAATTTATTTGGAATTTGAAAGAGGGTCGGATAGCCGTACCAAATGTTTCTTTTTACGGTTGGTACTTAAGAGAAAACTATATTGTTACAGATAAAGCGCACGTGCCAAGGTTTTGGTCCGGGCCAGTGTCCCGGAAAGACACCATGACGCCTTTAGAAAAAATTTTTTAATAAAAGAATTTAATTCTATTTATTAAAACAGGGTCGTGCAAAAGCGAACGAATAAATTTGAGAGTTAGTCATATTTACTATCAGATTTACTTATAAAATAAATTTGATTAATTTATTTATTAAACTTTGGTTACATTGACTATAGTAACAATAATTTTTGGTAGTAGCGTTAATAATATAAGGTAGTTTTCTTCAATCTTATTTTTCTAAATTACACATGATAAATGAGAAATGGTGTAGCGAGTGTATGTTTTCGCGGCCGTTGTCGAATATATGGTCTTCTTGATGCGTGTGTGCGTGATTATGAGCATAAGTGTGGTCATGGTATATACGATGGTGAGAAATATGAGATGGATAAGGAAGATAGAGAAGATAATGCTATAAGCAGCAAGGTGAGCAAACTATTCTGTTTGCTCTAGTGTTAGAGGTATGTTAAAAGCTCAGATCATGAAATCTTTCCATGGGCATTTTATGTAAGAGTATGAAAGTTAGAAGAGAATAAGAAGGTTGTAAGAATCTAAATCTTATAGCTTGGTAGTTGCAAGAAGGGATAGGAAAATGCCCTCTTTGCAATGGTTGGTGTACGTTTTTGCACAACAGATCAGATTTTCTATTTGCGAATACAAAATGATTAGGAAAAGGCAATAGATATAAATGAATTCTTGCATCAGAATGGGAGGGGGTAAGGTTATCTTTCAGGTGAGAAATAGCTGGGTGGTGTTTAACGAGAGCAACAGGAGGGTCGACTTCGGAAAAATATGCATAAAAATTTGATTAGAAATAAAAATCTGAGGGAACATTTTCAAGATGAGTCGATGAATTAGTTATAGAATGAATCGCGGAAGGGTTGTTGTTAAAGGTAGAATAAAAGAATGAATAATTTGTAGAATGCAAAGCTGATAAATTACTATCAAACTAAGAGGTAGTTGACTTACTTTTTCAGTTCAAAAAAGAAATCCAGTGATGTACCGGATGAGGAAATAAAAAGTTGTTTACAGAGCAATTAAATACAGATCCAGTTTATGAAGATTGTAAATTATAGAGCGGTTGAGGTTAAGTTTGATTTGACGACGTTTGCAGTACAATATTTGTAATAAATAAGAGACTGAGTTATTACGAAGGGATTAAGAGAAATAATTTCTGCTCACTTCTGATGACGTTTTTTGTTCGGCTTGTCGTACAATATGCGTAGAGTACCTGTCCTGGTAGATGGTCGGCGCATTTGTATAAACGGTTAAAATTGACTAGCGATTAAGTGGTTTCTCTGTTATCTGGATGCTGTATAGGTGATAAGTCTTTTTTTCACACAAAATTCTTCACGATATCTTTGCCAAAAGTTGAAAAAAATTGAGCAAAGTAACACTGTTTAATTTGAATTTTTTATTCCGGAGTATCTGTTATTTCTTTAGAAAAAGGATTGTTAAGATTGTAAGTATTACAGGATACGAACAGAAATAAACCTTTCTTATTTCTAACTATTACTTTTAATGGTATGATTAATACAACGATCAACCGGAGAGTGAGCACAGGATTACGACATCTGCAACGCACGGCCGAACGATCCTGGGCTCGTGTGCAAAACTCGTGTGCAAATTCATTGTTCTTCTTACGGGCTAAACCGGAACTGTCGATACCGAATGATGCACGTCTCTACTCGCGAATTATCTAATCTAATCTTACTTGTATTTATTGTGTAATCTAAACTACCGCATAAACTAAGCTATCGCATCCTAACAAGGGTCTTCCTTAGTTTTAGGATTTTTTTATTGATTGTTTCCTATTAAATTATTTTCAAAATGAGGCCTCTGTGGCGGATCCCTCCGACGTCACACGCCGGATGACGCCACCGCATACGTTACCGGCCGTCCGGAAGAGAAAACAAATATTAATCCCGCCGCCTTTCTTCTAACATTCGTCACTCCGTGGTCATCGCCCAACAAAAACTAATATCTCGGGACTTCCCCGGTTGATTACGGCTAATCTCCCGGGATTTTTCCGATTTAATTTCTATAGACAACGGCTCTGTAGGCTCGTTACATCAGTCGAGCCCTCAGAATCCTTCCGATTTTCATAGCGAGCACATCGCTGAGCTGTCGTCTTCTACGACACTTGCTACTTTTGTTACTGCGTACCAGTTTGTGCGACGAGTGCATCCGTGCTAACACTGTGTACCCAAGTCTGGTCAGGTCACTTGCAAATTGCAAATTGCGACCCCTTTTGCGTTTGCTGCCGAATAGCGTCTTTCCGCCCATGCGAAACTCAGATAAGTGCGACACGGTCTATAACGACCGGTTCTTGTTTCCTCGTATGAGAGGACCGCTTTTTATTATTAATTGCAGTCTGCTTTTCTTATCATTTATAATTGCCTGTTATTTCTTTTATATTTTTGTTAAATATATTTAATTTGTTACATTCTACTGTCAAGTGTTTGCCTTTCTGTTATTCAATTGTGACCTTTACTCCGCGCGACTTGTAGCGCCGGCTGGACACCGTCAACGTCCACACCTCTAGCTTATTGAGACAAGCAGTTTTTTATTAAATTAGTAAAAGTGTTAGTGCAGTGCACATCGCCGCACAAGTTTAATGAAAATTAAAGAAGACAATAGAGCAGAACTCAAAGAGCGATATCAGACATATGTATAATTGTACATAAAAGTAATGGTAACGGCGTTGTGAATCTACGGTGTGATTAAAATCGTAAATAGATTTTTTTTAATACGTCTTGTAAAATCTATCAATTCTCTAAAGAGTTGGAAGCAAAGTCATCGTTCTCATATACTAGCTGCTGTCGTCGTTGCAAAACTATTTGTTAGTGCGTGTACGATATTGATTAAAACGATAGAGATGGCTAGAATTACATTCAAGAATTAGTACCGTGGTTTGTTATAGATGATGTCGTTAATTGGAAAAAAAACATCTGTTACATATCTAATGAGTAACAAACATGGAGTGCGTTTATATCATTTCTCCACACTTATTTTACATATGTTTCTGATAATACAGAAAATGATAGTTACTGTAATTGTGATTTCCTTTATTATTTTATTGTCATCATAGTTATTCGGTCTTTCGTTTATGCCTTTAAAAAAGTGATTTTAATTGATTACTCAAAAGTCATTATAAATTTCGTAAATTAGTATATGGTTTTTTATATCATTTTCACATATTCCACTTTCCGCTTAAACACAATATTTTAAACACTTTGCATAATATTAGAAACAATCATTATGTTCTCTGGTCTCGTCCGGATAGGAAAAATGTAGTCGTGCGCCTGCACGCGTACGACAACAGCTTTAATAAATCAAACCGAATTTCCATCACCCTGTGTGGCGGCGCTAGGGTGCCGGACGGCGCACCGATCGGCATCCGGTAACGTGCATGCCGCTGCGCGCGTCGCGATGCACGCATCTCATTCTGTTTCTGTTCGCGTTATGTACAACAGCTTCCTCAGTTTTGTGAATTTTTTGAGTCTTTTGTGTGTGCCTCATCGCCTTTCGTGCCTTTTAAATGCATCGTTGGTCTTCTTCCTCGTGGCAGAACCGCTCTAGAAGCGGTTCTCGTAATTCTTACCGCAATGATGTGTCGTCTTCTTCGCACAGCTCGAGAAGATCTGCGTGGAAATTCCGTTCTAGACGTCCTTCGAGGGAAAAGTCCAAGGGGTCTCGCAGGCGCTCACACCGTAAGCACTGGGACGACAAATTGACCCTGGTTTTAAGCAGCATACAGGCTCTCTTAGAGCAGTCGAGACAGCGATCAAGCAGTGAAGTTAGGTCCCCTCTGATCGCCTCTTAGTCATTGCTTATAGGCAATTTTGCCTCTGAGCAAAATATTAGCGAGCATGTTACGGGTGAGCAGACGGCTCTTCAGAGCCGGAGCATCGAACCAGGTGTTTCTCCTTTCCAACCCGAAGCCCGCTTCTTTGGCAAAGAGGAGAGACAACCGACTGTCTCACCTACTATGCTCAGCTTTTTCTCTTTTTCAGGCGACGCTCTTTCTCCACCATGCCCCCCAGACGATTCTGTGACGTTCTAACAGGCATCTCTTAGGGATGTAGACGCAGAATTTCAAGTCAATTCTGTCGCTTTCTGTGATCCTCCACATACAGACACTCAGGTGGTTGTACCTCTCACTGAGACGGATATATTTGCTGAAGAGCTCTTCGGTGCTACTGCCCCGCCTTCAGAATCAACCTCGTGGTCTGCCACTGTCCTCTCTTCCATACAAACGGAGATTCGAGCAGGCTTAGGAAAGGAACCTCGTTCTTTACTTCTAGAGAAATACGATGTCAGGAAAAATCTGTCTTCTTTAGGCCCTCCGAAGCTCAACAAGGAGCTCGTGCCAGCCCTGAAGGCTTTTATCTCGGTTATCAAACGAGACGAGCACCAGATTAAAGCGCAATGCCAAGTTTCAACATGTCTCAATGCCTTTGGCCAAGGTTTTTTTGAACTCCTTAGACAGGATGCTGTGATCAAACTCGGTGAGGCCGGCAAGGTTTCCATGAAAAAGATGGCAGATTCTCTTTATCTATTGGCGGACCACCAGTATCGCTTCTCATTGGCCCGTAGAGCCTTTATCAAGCCTTTCTTAAGCCTGATTGGCAAAGTCACTTCTGATTCTGCCCAAATAGACGAATGGCTTTTTGGTTCTGCTTTTGCAGAATATTTAAAGGCGGCTCAGGCATGCGAAAAGACAGCCCGTGATCTTGCAAGGCCCACGCAAGCTTTTGCAAAAAATACTCATCAACCAATCAACCGCTCTTCAACTGAGCCTAAAGGTAGTCAACAAACTTCTCAGTTTGCGGAAAATGCCAGGGCTCTTGCTCGTCAGAAAAATATGACGGCTCGTCGTCGAGGGGCCAACTACATCCAGAGCCGCAAGAGATCGTCGTCTCGACACAGAACATCGAGTCGCCATTAACTCAAGTAAGTCGGGCGGGACGCTTATCAAGGTATATTGATAGGTGGGAAGATTTAACGTCGGACTTTAACGTTCTTAACGCAGTTCGAGGCTACTGCATTCCGGTCTCTTCTCCCCCACCGTCTCGCCCTTCATTCCAGGAAACTGTTTTGTCTCCTGCCATGGGTTCGCCCTGTGATGCAGAGTTAGATAGACTATTATCCAAGGGAGCAATTGAAAAGGTTTCTCCCTCTCCTGATCAATTTTTCTCATCCATTTTTTTTATAGAAAAATCTTCAGGAGGTATGCGCTTCATCTTAAATTTAAAGGATCTCAACACTTATATTCATCGTCCACACTTCAAGATGAAAAACTGGCGCACAGTGATCCGTCTAATGCTGCCTGGTTCTTATATAGCAACTCTTTATTTGGAAGATGCCTACTTCCTGGTATCTGTTTCCTCTGATTACAGGCGGTTCCTGCGTTTTCAATGGAAGGGTAACACATTCCAATTTACCGTCTTACCCTTTGAACTGTCCACCGCACCTTTTATCTTCACGAAAATTCTCAAGTCGGTTGTCGGCTATCTTCGTGAAATGGGGTTACAGTCGGTTATTTACCTAGATGACCTCCTCTTATTTGGCTCTTCTAAATCAGACTGTTTATTTAATGTTTACTTTTCGATTAATCTTTAAGAGTCTCTGGGTTTTATTATCAACCGGGACAAGTCTTCCCTCTCGCCATCGACGAGTTGTAAATACCTGGGTTTCATATTTGACTCTGTTGGTCAATCTATTGCGATTCCTCCGAAACGCCGGGACAAATTACTCCTTTTAACTCGTACTCTGGCTTCTAAAAAGTCATGTAAAATCAGAGAATTTGAAAGTTTGATAGGCTCTCTTATTTCCATTTGTCCAGCCGTCCAGTATGGCTTTCTTTATACGAAGGCTTTTGAAAGAGAAAAATTTCTTGCTTTATTACGTTCTAATAATAATTTTTCAGCTTCAATGAGCCTCTCTCCTTCTTTGAAACGGGACTTCGAGTGGTAGATCAAGATTTTCTCCGACCATAATCAGGCCAATTCCATCCGATCTGGTCGTTATGTGCGAGAGATCTTTTCTGACGTTTCCTTGTCTGGCTGGGGAGCTTCCTGCGGCTCATCGAAGACTCATGGTTGGTGGCCCATGGAAGATAGATCCTCTCATATCAACCTGCTTAAGTTAAAGGCAGTCTTTCATGCCCTTCGCTGCTTCGCCTCGGATCTTTCCGACTGCGACATTTTACTCAGGATTGATAACACTACCACGCTCTTTTTTATTAACAGATTTGGCTCTATTCAACATCCTTCTCTTACTGCTATAGCTAGGGATATTTGGACATGGTGCGAGGAGAGAAATATTTTTTTCATTGCTTTTTATATCGCTTCTGCCGACAATATTCTTGCAGATTCTGAGTCTCGAGTTATAGAGGGAAATACAGAATGGTCCCTGTTAGAAAAAGCCTTTTCATTTATTAACAGTAAATTAAGGCTTTTTGACATGGATTTTTTGCTTCCATTTTAAATTCTAAATGTGATTTATATATTTCTTGGTTCTCGGACCCGGATTCTTTTGCCACCGACGCCTTCACCCTCTCTTGGAGAAATATTTACTTTTATGCATTCCCTCCGTTTGTTCTGCTTCCGCGTGTAATTTGTAAGATTATTGACGATGAAGCAGAAGGCGTATTAGTAGTCCCATAGTGGCCCTCCCAGCCATGGTTCCTTCTGTTTTATCGTTTTCTTACATCTGAGCCCATTACTTTTCCACCATCTTATTCTCTTCTTTCTTCCCCTTCTAGGAACTGTTACCCGGATTGGAAATCACTCTCCCTTGCTGCAGGGATATTATCAGGCAAGCGTTTCGCTTAAGAGGAGTGCCAGCGTCGGCCATTAACACGTGCCTTGCTTCTCTAGCCTCTTCTACTATCAACCAATATTTGCGCCTTCTACGCGCTTGGTGGTCTTACTGCAGCACGCACGACATTTCTGTCTTCTCGCCTAACGCTACCCAGGTTCTCTCTTTCTTAGCCAAAGAAATTCGTAGACCCGGCTCGTTTTCGGCCTTAAACACGACAAGATCAGCTGTTTTGTTGATCTCTTTGGACAGAATCGGGAATCATCCTCTAATCAAGCGTTTCTGCAGGGGTGTGGGTTTCTTAAGATCCCAGAATCCTAGATATAATTACATCTGGGATCCGGCACCAGTTCTTAATAAGCTCACGGCTTTATATCCTTACAACCA
Organism: Cardiocondyla obscurior; assembly: GCF_019399895.1. Classification (NCBI taxonomy): domain Eukaryota; kingdom Metazoa; phylum Arthropoda; class Insecta; order Hymenoptera; family Formicidae; genus Cardiocondyla; species Cardiocondyla obscurior. The sequence continues at coordinate 2,483,720 of NC_091888.1, read as the reverse complement.
TCTTTCTTTCGAGACGGTCACGAAAAAGCTTCTTTTGTTATTCGCCTTTGCATCAGGCCAACGGTGCCAAACCCTGGCTAGCTTGCGTATATCACAAATTGTCATCGGTGAAAGGGCGATTATTAAGGTCCCTGACCGAATAAAAATATCGGCCGTTGGCCGGTGTCAACCGGTACTGTATTTTCCCCGTATAACTGAGCGTACTAATTTATGCATTGTTAATAATGTTTTAGAACATTATTTAGCTCGTACAAAGGATCTCCGTCCCTCAGAATGTGATAGTCTTTTTATCTCTTGGAGGAAACCGTATAAAAGCGTCGGAGTTCAAACTATAAGCCGGTGGATTCGGAATTTTTTGGAAGATTGTAGAATTGAGCAGGTCTTTTCAGCCCACAGCACTCGTCATGCGTCAACTTCGTTAGCCGCTGCCAAGGGTATCTCCATCGATATTATTAAACGTGCAGCAGACTGATCAAGAGATTCGCAGGTCTTCGCTCGATTCTACAACCGTCCTATTATAAATCCTGATAATTTTGCAAATGCTATTTTACGTTCTTAACTTTTGTTTTAGGGTATCTTTTCTTTTTTGTTTTGTACATACAAAGAATTTTTTATTTTACGTTTATATATTCATAAACTTGTATGTGTATAATTCCTACGTTTCAAGAAATAATAATTATCTGAGTGTTCTTCCTAAGGAGTCTACTCTTTAGTCACCTTGTGTTTTTAACGCTCTCTTGCTTGGTTCAAATCGTTTTCTTTAAACATCTACATTTTTCCTATCCGGACGAGACCAAAGAACATAATTGTATGATTAAACGAACTCACCTGTGAGTAAAGTTTGATCCTAATTATGTCCTGGTCTCGTCCGGATAGAATCCCACCCTTACATATAGTTCCCCACCCTATCTTTTAGAGATTTGAACCTTTGTTTTAAATAATGAGATACGTGCACCGCGACGCGCGCAGCGGCGTGCACGTTACCGGATGCCAATCGGTGCGCCGTCCGGCACCCTAGCGCCGCCACACAGGGTGGCGGAAATTTGTTTTGATTTATTAAAGCTGTTGTTGTACGCGTGCAGGCGCACGACTACATTTTTCCTTTCCGGACGAGACCAAGACATAATTAGAATCAAACTTCACTCACAGGTGAGTTTGTTTAATCATACAATTATTTATTATAAGTAACATTACTTTAATATACACTTATATGTATTTGTTAAGTGCAGTGCAATACATCGTGCTCTGTACGATATTGAATGGTATAAATTGGAATCAAAAAAGGCAAAAACTCTTATTTTATTAATGATACGAACTCATCATCCTCTTCGTATTACTGCAGGAAAAATCATTCCATTGACAATGGCTACTTTTTGTAAAGTAAGTCTATTTGTAACACTTGTTATTAATTTTCGTTTATCTTTCTTTAAAGAAAAAAAAAACTATTTTTGTAAGATAGTTTTCAATATATTTAAAAAATTTAAATAATAATTTTTATGAATAATTTTATACAAAGTGCTTATACATTTACGCTATAAATCATTTATTGCTGAAAATATAAAATATAAAATAGATAAGAATAAAATTATTTTCAAAGATATTGGCCCGTATTCTAAACTCTATTTTAGAGGCGCCTTTAGTTAAAGGCGCTTCTAAAAGTGATTTTATAAAAGTGGTCGTATTCTAAACTCACATTTAGAGACACTTTTAAAAGTGATAGCCACTTTTAGCCTAAATGGGCGCTTTTATCTTAAAAAGCTATTGTTACGTCCTTAAACTTCACATCTCCTTTTTCCGACACATGTTTGTAACATTTATATTTTGCTTAGCCTGGGGGCCGCTCAGTGGAGCTCAGGGTGCAAAGAAGTCGTGCACTGGTTTATGCGTATTAACAAATAAAGCTTTATTTACACTATTTACAAAAGAAAAAAGCCAGAGATGGCATGCGTTTGTACAAGCGGGGCTGAGTGCGATGTTATTGATAGCATACTCTCATATACTCGACACGGTGGGAAACCGGGAACACGTCGGTAGTTTCGATCGGAACCGAGTCGGTAGTGCGTAGCGTTGATAAGTATGGCCGCACGTGAATCGAGAGCCGGTCGAATGTTTTACGTGGATATGACAGCGACGACGGTCGCACACAGGTCGGTGTCGCAGGGCTGCATACAATACGCTAGGGAACGGGAACGCAAGCAACGTCGGTCGCAAGCGGGTTGGCATCGTTAGCGCAAACTGGCAGAACAACGCGGTAAGTGACGTTGGCCTGAGTCCGGTGCCAACGGGGAAGTGGATCGGAAATACTCTGGATGATCCTGGACAAGCAAACGGGAAAACCTCCAGGGTCGTTGTGTCAGAGATTGTCCGGGATATCCCCCAAGACAGATAGTTTGTCGTCAGAAAGTCGACCGGGTGCCCCCAAGTCGACAGCCAGTGCTCCGAGTAACCCCCGAGATCGCGACCGGGTAATCCCCCGAGTCGCTGCACTGCGGATCGTCCGGGATTTTTCCGAGACGGGTAGGATTGCCAACAAGAAGTCGACCGGGTTTTCCCCCGAGTCGACGGCCAGTGCTCCGAGTAACCCCCGAGATCGCGACCGGGTAATCCCCCGAGTCGTTGCACTGCGGATCGTCCGAAGTAGTCCCCCGAGACGGAATCGGAGCGATAGTCTTTCCATTGCGACCGAGTGGTCGTAATGAGAGCTGGATCGGAACAAGGTGCCGGTTCGTCCGTTGTCGCGGCTTTTATACCCGTTGGTCGGAAGTAGGGGTATCCCTACCTCTTCGGCCTTCGGTGTCGATCGGCCGTGATCGTGCGTCTTCGGAGCGGCTCTATACTTGCAGGCGTATGCCTGTAGTGATGGGACAGAGAGGTCTCGCCACATGTTTGATAAAATAGATAAGAGGAAGTATACCATATTTATTTGGGATGGAAAGAGAGGACTTCTAATTTTCTAGAAAAATAATTTTACAACCAGAAACATCCTGTATTGCCAGATGGATATATAAAAAAAAGAGAAATTTAAAACAAATTGAAAAACAAACGCCAATGAAAACCGAACCATAGAAACTTGTTGAGATATAAACAAAATCATTAAACTTGGAAGGTCCAGAAATGTTTTGAACTACTATCAAATGTCGGGCAGTAAGCAAAAGGATTTTAAAAGAAAAATAACTTTTAAGATTGAAATTGGGCCGTGGATCCAAACCTTAAAAAAATAAGGGCGGGAGAGTCCTGCAATTATTTGAATATGATACACAGACGGAAATAATAAAATTCATGTAACAAATGTAACCTGCCGATAACAAAAAAGACTTTTGGCCAAATTTTTTCAATTTGTTAATAAAATTCTGAAAGGTTGGAAAGGCTGAAGCCATGTGAGTAGAGCTTCTTATAAACATTTGCTCTCAGACCAATAGATATCGGGAACTTCTGACCAAAATTTAGAAACTAAGGGCAAAACTTAGAAATTTAAGATATCAGAGAAGGGATGAGGCGCGAGTGACCAATAATTGTGAAAAAAGAAAAGTGGAGGAACAAGCTTAACAAATAAGTATACTGATTTTTGAAAAATAAAAATTTGGCGATAGTCCTCCCCTTTTCCGTGCTTATAAAACCTTGTGTTTTGGCGGAGCTTGCTCTCGATATCTTCAAAACGTTAGCCAAGTTATTGTCGCTGGTAAAATCGTGAGTAATTATAAAAAGCCGCTACAAAGAGCGAAGAGTTGAGTGTGATTGAAAAAAAGCCGTCATGAAGAGTGAAGAGTTGAGTACCTCAAAGGTCCAAGGAGAAGCTCAAGAACACCAAGTAGTAAGTCTCAGCATCCATTATTACTAATATTTGTTTGATTCCACTAAAGAATATGTCAATTAAATTCAAATTGATCTCCGAGAAAAGTGAAAGAGTGCCGTGTGTGTGTCGAGATTTCGGAATCTCATTGAAGTCTTCTGGATTTTCCGGTGAATTGATTCGTGTGGTTAACTTCCTCTTATAAACGGTTGCGATATGACGCCAACACCTGGTGACTATCGATAACTTAAAATTCGAGTAAGGGTCCATGCGTTCTCTGAACTGTGAAAATTTTCAGACGGACGGATTGAGAGTTCCGGAAGAAAGAATGCGACAAGTTGCCCTTAACCGATTCTTTTTTTTATATTTATTTTTATTTAAAATTAAAACTTAATTTTTAGTGGAATCATCGAATAGGCAAACTATTAAGAAAAATCGAGTGCGTCGGAGTAAGAAGATTAGAAGCCTACGCGACCTGGTACGACGTTTTTTCGTCCAATTCTTGTTTGCGGCGGCGCCAAGAAAAGTAACACTTCGCCGAGGCAAAAAGGGAGACCCTGGTCTCTGCAACCGCCCGCTCCTCCCCTTTTTCCTGTACTTGGAGAACCTGAATAAACAATTTTGAGTAAAGCGGCTCGGCCTCAAACGCGACTGCAGCTAGATTGTTCGAAAGAATCGACGGAGCCAGGTTCGGAAGAATCCGCCCCATATCTCCGTCTTTTACTCCTGATCCCTCGCCTATTCCTGATCAACATTTCCCAGGAGCTAAGTTTGGACTATATTCCTCTCCTTTAATTCACTCTCCTCAAATTTCCGTACATCCCGAGAAGGTCGGTCCTCTGGCTGAGGATGATTCAATCCCTCGGCCAGAACCAGACTTTCTGGATCTTACCCTTTCCCCCGCCCCAAGTGTCGAGTTTCTCGGGGAGCAAGAGGAACCGAGAGTGATCTTAGATCCTCTCCTCGAGCTCCTCCACAGGATTTGCACCCCGTGGACGGATCCTGTTCCAGAAAAGGTTTACACCGTAAGCCCTGACCATTTCGACACCTAAGAAATCAGGAGGCAGGCAGCTGCTCGCCTCCTGACGCTAGATTTTTTATCTATTATCCAGGGGTGGAAACCCCGTTTTTGGTTTTGGTCAGCCTGATAGACCTGGCCTTCCCCATATCAACGGCCAGGATATCAGAAATCATTAAAATAGACCTGGAATAACCCGATTTATAACACTCACTCACACACACACACACACACACGCACACACGCACGCACGCACGCACGCACACACACACACACACACACACACACACACACACACACACACACACACACTCATAATTATATTATACAGGGTGTCCCACCCCATATTGACAAACTCTCAGAGTTAGATAGGGCTCGTAGATACAAATCAATAAGTTTTTTGACGTTTTGCAAAATTTTCTGATGAAAAAAATGCGCACTTGTGTAGACTGTGGAAGTAATAACTGCTTGTGTACTCTAACGAGGTTCGGTACGCTTTGTTTAACCGCAAAAGTACGCGGTTTCAGCTGTGACGTGGCGGCTTTCGCTGCTTCGTCGCAGCTCCCCGCGACCGTCACAAAGGCGCAGCGGCGCTGGACAAGTCGCGATAGCGAGGAGAGCAAAAAGGGGGAAATCTCCGGAGGATGTAGCGTTATTTTCTCGAGGCGGTAATTAACGATCGCGTTGGTGGATTTTGTTGTTACCGTATGTTACCGAGATTGCCGACTGTCCTTGCCGCGGGAGGAGCAAGAGAAGCGGACCATAGGCGGAGGCGCAAACTTCCGGAAGAAAGGGTGACCGGATACGGGCCCGGGATGGGAGGCCACCCATCCCGAGAACCTTGGAGGAGGCTTGTCGCCTACACGTTTCAACGCCGAAAACCACCTGCGGGAGAATTGTTGCGACAACGGACTATCCGAAACCCGCGCCAACCGGCTAGTACCGATAGGGCTCTGTGAGGGCAGCGGCTTCCGCGGGAAATCGGCAACGTAGCGCGGAAAAATCCGCGAGGCGCGAGGGTGGGGATATGCCGGGCCTCGTGCCGAAAATTCGCGCGGTCCTCGCTTTCTTCCGTGTAGACCGGCGTAATAGACGGGCGATCGGCGAGAATTAGCGAGCGATAACGAGAGTGAGCGAAGACGACTGGGGCGAGCGAGAGCGAGAGAGAGAGAGAGTGCGAGGGAGAGCGAGGACGTCTCAAAAGGTCAAGGCGTGCTTATTCGGTGAGATCTTCCACCCGCATTGCGGAATTATTGTATTGTACAGCCCTTCGCCTCCCGGGGAGACCGACGCGGATTTGGACGATACCCGGCCACGTAAAACGGGCACACGGGCCCGTTAGATTATTTTGGTGGACCCTTGTCGCGAGGCAAGGACGTAACGTTAGCGAGTGGCAGCCGACGGGCGTCTAAAGGCCGGTGGTTGGGCCCCGCGAGACACACCGGGACGGTTTGGTTGCGTTGGTTAATTCGATTATTTGTGAAGCTGTCGTACGTCGCGTCCGCACGGAGAGCCCTCGGCAGCGGCCGAGGTCGGAAAAGAAATCACGCGATCCCGTTTGCGACAGGCAATCTTTCGCGTACATTCTTTTGTGTTGTGATGTCCCGCGGAAACACGCCGCATGCAAGGGAGGCGCGTGGCCGGCACCAAAACAGTCAAGGCCGACGCGAGAATTACGGGAGAACAAGATCCAAGGGAGATACTCGTGGCGATCTAATAGCGGTTCAGAACCCAAGCCACGATCTAGGTGATCGCACGAAGGTCGGGCCCGTTCACGATTACGATAATTTGGTTATTTTTCTTGTTACTCGTCATAATTGTCTCGTTCCGTTGAGTATTAATAAACGAACTGAAAATTGTACTCGCCCTGTTCGCGTACTTATCATTTTGTGCTGTCGTTTTCGTCAGTCCGAGAAATTCCGTCTGTGATACCCCGCCCCTCTCCGTTTGGATGAGCTAGCCCCCGCGCGTGACGGCCGTTAGAGTTTATCGGAGATTATTAAGAGGAAATAGCCCTTGTGAATAGAATCGGCACGGCTGGGCCCGTGCTTGACGCCCAAAACTAGTTCGTCATCGGATTGCGCCGTCCCGCGCCGGAATACTGCTGAGGAACCGCGACCCCTTCTCCCTCCCTACCCCTCGTGTCACGACTATGCACGGATTTTCCGTCCGTGCACGGACGTCTCTTTTTGCTCGCGACTCTCCTCCCTGAGGAGGAGAGAAAATAACGTGACACAGCATACCGGTTTAATTCCATGTATTACATATATTTACATATAGACGGCACACTTGTAGGATGGCGCTTTCACAATAGTTTCATTTTATTTCATTACGCTTGTGTCGCATTTACTTATATCGCTAACATTTTGATAGTCATTAAGAAAATAATTAAAATGTGTAACGTAAAAGCGACAAGAAAGCTATACGTGAGTGAGCGTGACAGGCGATGGCGCCATTCCTAGCCATTCGCCTATCGCGCTCACTCGCCCGCAGCTTCCTTATCGCTCTTACGTTACATATTTTAATTATTTTCTCAATAACGATTAAGAATTGTACAAAATGGCATCAGACTTATTGACTTGTATCCATGAGATCTATCTAACTGAAAGTTTGTCAATATGAGGTGGGACACTCTGCATATAAATAAACAAGTCAAATAGATTGTTATTTTTAAATTAATAAAAACTTGTTATTTTTTTTATATTATTATTAAATTAAAATCAATTACCTATTACTTTTATGTAAAATATAATTTTTTGTATTAATCGAATCTATTAAATTGTTTTATTGGTTTGAAAACTAATAATTTCTCTTAAATAACCCTGAATCCATTTATTGCGGAAACCCACCTCCGGTTTTATCCCAGAGAATAAAAATTAATTTTTTTTTCTCTAAAAAAGAACCAAACTCGCGCTTAATTAAATTTTTTGCGACTCAAACCCATCCTTAGCGCGTTATACGCATGGCACTCCATCGTTTGTGTCACACAAATATTAGTAGTTGCGTCATTCCTTAAATTCTTCTCTCTACTGTATCTGCTCTCAGGCCCCATATCCTCGGCTTCCCATGAGCGATAATCATTCTTTCTTTAATATTTCCTTTCTTAACGTAACACTATTCTGAACCCACTTTTATAACACATTTATAGACTTTCGCTAAATGTGCCGCTAAATGTGGTCTGTAGCACATTTTGCGGCACATTTAGCGAAAATCCAGTATGGCGGCACCCATGCGATTTGACAGGTGGGCCCGTATCGCAACTTAACTAATTAGTAGTGACGGTAATTAATTAATTTATGATAATTGTTTAGAGAACGGGCCTTCTCTCTAATTTTTTTAAAATTTTGCATGCGTGTAGATTTTGGCCTGTAATAAACAAATCTATTTGTTAAAATGGTCGCAAATCATTAATAACAAAGATATTAATGTTTTAAAGTTGACACTTACTAGGTTAGGTTGTATGCACGCAACGATGTCTACGCCAGTCTACGCATACTCTACGCATGCTCCCTTCCCCTTCTCTTGCCTTAACTTTACTCCCCCCCTCGTGATACGCGCCAAAAATCAAACTTACAACAAAATAACGTAAACTCAACAATTGATAGTACTCTTTTATTTCTATGATTGTAACACGGTAGTTTCGCGTTCGGAGAGCTCGTCGGAAGCCAGAGTGCGAGTGTAAAGAACCGAGACTTGGTTAATCGTAAAATAAAAAATTTATTAAAGAAAGAAATAATGTAGAGTCAAAATAATACACTTAATTTAAGAATAAATGAAACAAAGGAATAAACAATGTAATAATCTAAAGATGAATTGAACAAGACGGCCATTCGCCGTGAGCTGGATTCCAGGTGAACGCTAATTCGGGTCGCTTTGGGACGTATCTAAGTAGCGGGCCGTATCGGTCGTACAGGCTCCGCGGTGGTGGGTCGGCGACGCGAGTTACAGGACGGGCCGCTCGGACCGTGTCGGTCGTACAGGCTCCGCGGTCGCGAGTCGGCGGCGCGGATTACAAGCCAGGCCGTTCGGCCGTATCGGGCGTACAGGCTTCGCGGTCGCGAGTCGGCGGCGCGGATTACAAGCCAGGCCGCTCGGGCCGTGTCGGTCGTACAGGTTCCGCGGTCGCGAGTCGGCGGTGCGGACTACAAGCCAGGCCGTCTGGGCCGTGTCGGTCGTACAGGCTTCGCGTTCGCGAGTCGGCGGCGCCGCGACTTAATTTGCCTATGAGACGGAACGCCAAGGCCGTGTCGGCGAGAGAGAGAGAGAGAGTCGGGAGCGCCCGAGTCTCGGGGATGTCGGTGTCGAGATCGGCCGGGAGCGCCCGGTCGAGGGAAGGCTCGGGAGCGCCCGAGTCTCGGAGATGTCGGTGGTGAGGACGGCCGGGAGCGCCCGGACGAAGGAAGGCTCGGGAGCGCCCGAGTCTCGGAGATGTCGGTGTCGAGGACGGCCGGGAGCGCCCGGTCGAAGGAAGGCTCTGGAGCGCCCGAGTCTCGGAGATGTCGGTGTCGAGGACGGCCGGGAGCGCCCGGTCGAAGGAAGGCTCTGGAGCGCCCGAGTCTCGGAGATGTCGGTGTCGAGGACGGCCGGGAGCGCCCGGTCGAAGGAAGGCTCGGGAGCGCCCGAGTCTCGGAGATGTCGGTGTCGAGGACGGCCGGGAACGCCCGGTCGAAGGAAGGCTCGGGAGCGCCCGAGTCGTGTAAAGCGAAGTCGGTTTCGGAGGCCGGGTGAGCCCGGTCGAGGAAGACTTGGGAGCGCCCAAGTCCTGGAGGATCGGATGCTGGGGTGCTCCCCAGCGCGGAAAAGGTGCTTCGTCTGCGCTCGAGGCGGCTTATATACCCGTGGGCCCGGGAGTGGGGACCCCTACTCCCGAGCGGTCGGGTGGCGGTGCGCGGTTGGGCGGCCCATGTTCCCTGTTGCGTAAATCCGCGCTACTCGCCGCGGGCGGCTGGTCGGCCCGCGCGTAGCTTAACTATGTTCGGGACCGCGCGATTGTTTCGGGCGAACGGTGGTGGTCGCGGCGCGGGGTCTGAAGTATCCGTCGTGGCTTTTAGCCACTTGATAATACAATATTTTTTTATGTAATATTTCCTGAATATAATTCCGCGATGGCCTTGAAAAACGCCTGAATACGATAAAAAATGGCAGACAGGAAGTTCGGCCCTCCTGCGAGGGGCCTCACGATTGTTAAAACTAACCTAACCCACCCCATTGTAATTGATGTGTGAATCTTGAAACGCTTGGACAGTTATTAACCCACGTAAAACTTAAAGCCTATCAAGTCCAAGCGTA